>NC_140993.1:98734048-99336872 GCF_052327205.1 Somniosus microcephalus | reverse complement strand
TTTTGTAGTTCCTCTTTGCTTTCCTAATTGTTTTTTTTTACTTCTTTCCTAACCTCTTTGTATTCTTTTTCGTTATCCTCTCCTTTATCGCCTAGGTACTTAGTGTATGCCTTTTTTAGTTTCAATTTTACCCTTATCTCTTTATTCATCCATGGTGTTTCATTATTGGCTAGTTTGCCCTTGGTTTTATTAGCGGACTATACTTCTCCTGAACTCTGTTGATCACCATTTTAAATATTTCCCACTGCCGTTTTGTCCCTTTGTCATTTTTTTTCTCCAGTTTACCTTCCGTAGTTCCATTCTCATCCCCTCAAAATTAGCTTTTTTCCAATCTTTTACTTTGGTCTTTGTCTTATATATATTCCTCAATCATTATTTTAAACCTGATTATGCTTATATAATGATTATTAATTAAAACAGTGGAACGTGCCTACTCACGTCCTGATGTACATCAGAAAACTTTATTCCAATTATATTCCTTTTCCCTACATGTTTAATCTAGGAATGTGATGCACAGATCGTAATCAGCAATCATACTTTTTGACCTTAGCATCATGGTCAGTCTTGCGCCTAGATTAATAATTCATTGTGTTCTTTTTTAGCCCCCAAACTAATCGCGGCTCAACGTTTTGGTTCATCGTCGGATTTCACTTTATGTTCCTAAACCTTTTTCTTCAGTATGTTTCCAAAGATGGGCCAGTACTTACACATTCCAATCCCGTGTCTTTTCTCATCACCTTTCATTTTCTTTCAACCTCTATCAGCAGCTTTTCAAAGTCGTGCCGCGGCAGCATCAGTTCACAGACGGTCTGTAGATTTTACTTAACGTTTAATGTCCACAGTCAATGAGTTCATTTGAATTAATAGCTTACTCGTTACTATAAAATGAAAATACCAAGACAAAGTGGATTCCCATCTGAATTAGTGACTGTTGCCGTCAGGAAAGTGATTGACTGGACAATGTGTTTTCTCTCTCTCTCTCTCTCTCTGCTGTTTTTTGTGGTGGGGGATGAACTCTACAGAGGGTTCAAACGCATGCAGACCCTGGGGATAGGAGGAGACACGAGCCGCTCAAGCTGGGACAATGTTGCCGCCGGTTCGCGCTGCAGCCAATCACCATTGCACTACTGGGAGGTGACAAGCGCGCTGCCTAGCGACCGCACAGCCTGTCGCCAGGTAACGGCGCGGCGGAGTCACGTGGCCTCCCGGGACAGGCATAACGTGGTGAGGCTGAAGAGCAGGAGATGGTTTTTGCTTTGGGAGGGGACTAGAACATTGGATTCATGTATAAATTACAGGGAGGGGACATTTTTGTCTCTGACTCCATTTAATATGTGCTCTCTCTGAATCTGTCCCTTTGTCAATCTAATTTCTGTTTTCTAGCTTTCTTTTCCTTTAATTGTCCCCTCCTCCCCTCCATTTGCTCCTCTTTTGTTTAAACCAATAAAAATACATTAAACAAATACACCCAGTCCAATAAACCCCGAAACAAAACTTAACCGCTTAAATTAAAGTTTGGTTGTTTAAACCAACTACGCACTCCAGTCCCCGCGGCGCCCACCGGTCTCCTCCATTTGCTCTCTCTTAAATTGCTGATCATGCTCAGGTGTTGTTAGTTCCCTGATGCCAACAGCCCTTTGGTACTACCGGCCAAGTAACTTTTCTTTGTGAGTCTAGATTAAACCTTGGCAGGCTGTTTGTCTATGGAATATATCATAGAACCATTGATGTTCAACCCACCCTGTCTGTTCCTCCTTATTTTCCCTGGTGCAATCCAGAAGTAATCCCACTATCCTGCACTCTACCTAAAGCCCTGTACCTTCCCCTGCTTCACATGTTTATTTACTCTTTCTTTAAAAGTAGCCATAACTACATTCTGTGACGAGCAAAACTAGAGGCCATCAATATAAAATAGTCACCAAGAAATCAAATAGGGAATTCAGAAGAAACTTCTTTACCCAGAGAGTGGTGAGAATGTGGAACTCGCTACTTCAGGAGTGGTTGAAGCGAATAGTATAGATTACTCTAAGGGGAAGCTCGATAAGCATATGAGGGAGAAGGGAATGGAGGGTAATGCTGATCGAGTTAGACGAGGAAAGACGGGAGGAGGTTCGAGTGGAGCATTAACGCCGGCATGGACTTGTTGGGCCAAATGGCCTGTTTCTGTGCTGTATATCCTATGTAATCCTATAAAAAAGCATTCCATACTGGGACAGCTCTGTCAGAAGCTATGCACTCATGCAAATTCCATAGTCACTCGATAGCAATTAGAAGTGTGTATCTTGGCAATTTTTGTCCCTCTTTCTCGCCCAGAGGCATTGATGTCAATTGTAGCTTCCCAGTTAAAACCAGCTAATGTCAAGATTACTTGCCAGAACTGCTTCTAATTGAAGTGGTTTTCTTACATGCTGGGATCCCCATGCTTTGGGATCCACACAATTTGCATTGTATGGTGATTCCGCAGTGCTAACATCAATACAAAAACAACTAGGAACGTACAATTCTTTGAAAGCCACAATTGCAACTTTAATTTCTGCTGGAACTTTTCTGATGGGTGGTGAAGGCTCTTACAGGCAAGCAAGCTGAGACCTTCTGCATTCAGTACTGACAGCCATTTACTCTGCTGCTCCAGCTGAGCTGTCTCTAACTGTGGAAAAAGAAACATCTTTTGAGGCGGGTATTTGCTCCTTTGGAGGCCATTTGTCAAAATCAAGGCTGTCAGCAGTGAGCCGAATGTGAGCCAAATGCAGCATGAGATTAGCATAGACCAGAGATCAAAGCTGGGAACTTTTAATTCTGTGCATCTGAGTATTACATTGGGAGGTGCAATTAGCCACATAGCTTTCAGAAGAGCATTTTTCTTTCCTTCAATTATCAGTCAACCCAGCTGTGGAATGTTGCTAGGTTATCTGAAGGCACAAACACACCGGCACTCCAAGTTTTGAAGACAAATACAATTCAAAGAATTTTACAGTACAGAAGGAAGCCATTTGGTCCATTGTTTCTGTGTTGGCTCTCGAAGATCTATCCACTTAGTCCCATTTTCCTGCCCTTTCCCCATACTATTTTAAGTTTTTCCTGTTCAAATATTTATCCACTTCCCTTTTTAAAGCTATTATCCCTCTGTTCTTTGATGCTGATCTAAATTTATGCCCCTAGTTACCGACTCACCACTCACCAATCAGTGTAAATAGTTTTTCCCTATTTACATTATCAAACCCTTCAAATTTTAAACACCTCTGTTAGATTTCCTCTTAACCTTCTCTGCTCTAATCAGAAGAGTCCTTGTTTCTCTACTCTTTCCTGATAACTAAAGCCTGTCATTACTGGTATAATTTTAATGAATCTCTTCTTCACCCTGTTCATTGTTCCTAAAGTAAGGTGCCCAAAACTGGGCAGCTTATTCCACTGTGACCTAACCAGTGATTTGTATAGGTTGAGCAATACCTCTTTATTTTTGTGCTGTGTGTCCATGTTTATGAAATTTAAGATTGAGCTTACATAGAAATACATACATAGAAGTTACAACACAGAACAGGCCATTTGGCCCAATCAGTCTGTGTCGGTGTTTACATTCCACATGAGCAATCAATCCTAATCACGTTTACCTGCTCCGTTCCCATATCCCTTTATCAATTTTTCTTCATCCACTTATCTAATCTTGAATGTTGGCATAGTTTCTGCCTCAACCACTAACCCTGGAAGTAAATTTCACAACCATACAAATCTCTGCTTTCTTCTATTATTTACAGATGTATTAATATCTGATTAGCATTGAGTTAGGCATTCTCTTAGTGAGGCATTGGTTTATGATGGAGGAAGATCACAACCGGGGCAAGGAAAATACATTTTAAATAATAAAACAAAAAGAGTCTAATGCTGAGAATTCCCCTTTGAACGAGATTTTGTTTGTTCCCCTGCTTTTCTCCTTTCTTTCCTGAAGGTACTGATTCTCGGTGGAATATGGTTTCACACATGTCAGCAGCCCACCAGCATATTAGCTATAGTAGCCATTCTTTATGTGTGAGCCTAGAAAGCGAGTGCTGGCAGGCTTCGGAAAGCATCACAGCTGAGTCCCATCCTGTCCTCCCTTGACATCTGCACATGCACTTTCCAGCATGCATCAGTGGATAGCAATCAAGACCAGCTAATGCTAGCTAATTTATCCTCTTCCTTGCCCAGGGAAGCTGAAGGCAGTGGTAGCCCTGCTGCTCTGGCTGAGGATAGCTCACATCACAGATCAAGGATCAAGTCTGAGACCTTCCTGGTTTGTGTGACTCGATGAGCCATCTGGCAAGCTAGGATTCAGTTTTATGGTTGTTCATATTTAAACTAATGAACATTATCCGAATGAACATGTCCAGCAGTAATTTTTGAATAAACAAATTGTCCTTTATATTACTGTACATGCAATAAGTTTCATTCCCAAGTGGCTGTAATTCTGAATTGGTCTTATAACTGAAAGTTTCTAGTTAAGCCATAACATGTATTGTCAAAGAAAAATAAGTTGAGGAATTATTTATTTAATAAAATGAATGCTACAGACAGTATAATTATATATCATGGTTATCACAAAAATTGTCACATTATCTGAACACATTTCATCAGCTATCTCTCCCAGCATTTCCACCAGAATCAAAGGGATAAATGTGTAAAATAACATTACAAATATACTTTGCAGTGATGTAAAGTAAATGAGCTGGCACAGCAGCTTCTAGCTACCATTGATGGCCGTGCCTTCAGCTGCCTAGGCCCTAAGTTCTGGAATTCCCTCCCTAAACCCTTCTGCCTCTCTTTCCTCCTTTAAGACGCTCCTTAAAACCTACCTCTTTGACCAAGCTTTTGGTCACCTGCCCTAATTTCTCCTTATGTAGCCCAGTGTCAAATTTTTTGTCTTATAATACTCCTGTGAAATGCCTTGGGATGTTTTACTACGTTAAAGGCGCTATATAAATACAAGTTGTTGTTGTTTATTATATGCAAAGGGAAACTTAATTGTTCAACAGAAAGAATATGTAGAGAGAAAGAAAAACAAAGCAACACGTTGTTTAACAGTACATATTTAATTAAAGTAGGATGTTTGCTTTTATTCAGTCAGCCAAACATTCAAAATGTGCCTTTTGGCTCACCTGTACAATTGCTTTCCAGTGATTGAAGGAAGTGCAATTCACTACTTTCAACCAACTGAGCAGGCGCAGTTGTTTGTTGTAACCAGTATTGTGAATCTGCCCTACAATGTAAATGGGGATGTAAGGTACAGTGAAATAAGGGGTGATTTTAACCTTGTCCTCCTGGCAGAAACTGCACAGGTGGGCAGTTAAAACCGCCCATGGGTCTTACCTGCCGAGCTCCAACTTTTCCCTATGGTTCCGATTTTAACGTGCTCTTCTCAGCAGGCGTGAAGGATACCCATAGGAAATGGCAGGGTCCTTCTTTAAATATCAGATCGGGTTCCGATGACGTCATGGGAGCCGGACTGCTATTTTAACTAGAGATCTGCGCGGAGAAGCCATTGTGGTTTTCCCGCCAGGCCAACCTTGCAGGAACAGGAGTTGGGACTAGAAGAGGCTCAAAGGTAAGTGGTTTTACTTTTTAAAAAACTTTCCTTGTGGGATTAGGAGGAACACAAGTACAGGCCGCACAAGGAACGTGTAGGCCTCTCTTTCCCCCCCCCCCTCCCCCAGCTCCAATTACGAGGCCTTCCCAAACCTACTCCCAGTGACTTACCCGAGTCTTGGAGACCATTAGTTTGGTCCCTGGCAGTGGCATCCTGTAGCCTGACATTTTGCTCCCGCTTTCTGCGGTTTCAGGCAGGTCCTATGCAGATGAAGCAAAGGAGTTAAAAACTCCCAGGCCTCACAACGCTGAGGTCAGGTGAGTTGGCCGTCCATTTTCGCCCCCGTCCGTACAAACTTAAAATTGGCGCTATAGATTTCTCTGTAGCTTGGTTTGGATGCTCTGAAGAGAATGGTAGACTATTTGTTCTGGTACATACGAACATACGAATTAGGAGCAGGAGTAGGCCACTCGGCCCCTCGAGCCTGCGCCGCCATTCAATAAGATCATGGCTGATCTGATTACTCCACATTCCCGCCTACCCCCGATAACTTTTCACCCCCTTGCTTATCAAGAATCTATCTACCTCTGCCTTAAAAATATTCAAAGACTGCTTCTACCAGCCGCTGAGGAAGAGAAATCCAATGACTCACGACCCTCTGTGAGAAAACATTTCTCCTCATCTCTGTCTTAAATGGTACTAGATTAGAAACCCAGAGGTTAAGCATTAAAATCTAGTATATGACCAGTTGTAAAACTAAATTCCAAACATTTGGCAATATGTGAGTTAGCACCAGAGAAAATTACCATGAAAGCTTCTGATTTTATTTAAAAACCCAACTGGTTCACCACTGTCCTTTAGGGAAGGGAACCTGCTGCCTCTATCTAGTCTGGCGTATAAGAGACTACACTGCATGCTTGTATCTTAATGCTCTTAGTACAATGGGATGGGAAATAAATGTTGCCTTGTTGGAATCACCATGTCTCAAGAAACAAATTTAAAAAAGCACTGCAGTGCATTTTTGTGCCTGTTAGACACCCACCTGACCAAAATAACTAACGGAAAGGATTCCACAGTGCCAAGAGATCCAACACTTTTCAGAACTATGACTGAAAAATAAAGTACTCAAGAGTTGAAAGAATAGCCCAGGATAAGGTCCTGCAGTGGTTATCTCGTTGAGTATTTGTAAGAGAACACCTTTCATGTATTCAAAACAAATTACACCGCCTTGTTACTATAGCTACTGTAAAATGCGGAAAATAAGTTTAAATTTTCAATAAAGTCGTCTAGTTCCCTCCGCTCCTGCAATATATGCATTTGAAACATTTTGACAACTTAAGTTGATAATCTAAATTAGCATCGCAGAAGCAAAACTGGATATTTGAGTTACACAGCATATTTGGCACTTTACTAATGCTGGCAATAACATTTAAAATCTATTTTTCAAGAAAATGGGATATTACAGTTGCTTTGAAAAATCTTTTCTGACTCTATGACTCTTTTGTAAAGTGTATTGACGTATGTTCCTCTTACAGAAAAAGAATGCAAATTTTAAGTCTTCAAAGCCACATCTGAGACTAAATTTACCTGCCCTCTCTTGACTGTCTAAAATATTGCATGTAATGAAAATTGCCAATAAATACATATTCATAATAGAATTAATCTTTTCAGTATATTTATCATAGAATTCCATAGCAATTCTCTTTGCACGCTCCCATTCCTCAATTTATTCTTTCTCCTGCCTACATTTTATCTTTGTTCCAACGCATCTCATTTTGCTGATTTCTTTTCAGTTGCATATTAGCCATGTTTCTGTTCTCTGCTCCTCTGATTATCCCCTTAATATAACCTGTTATGACCCTCCAGTACTTTGCACCAGTAGCCACTCTTCATATGTGAGTCTAGCCAATGAGCTGGCCACTGAACCATGGAGGGCATTACAGTTGAGCCGAATCCTGTCTTCACTTGACATTCACAGATGCAAACTTTCTGGGAGGCGTCACTGAATAGTGATCAGGACCCTTGCTGATTTTTCCCCTCTCTAGAGAGGGGCACTGAGGTCAATTGTAGAACCCCAACCACAAACTGGGAATCAAATCTAGAATCTTCTGGTCTGTATGGTTTAGCATGGTGTGACAAAAATGAATTATTTTTGTCTATGATGTATCATGGAATTGAATTCTTTATTTCTGTCATATGAAGTTAAAAAAACAGGTTCACCAACAGAAAATAGCCCAGCTTGCTTTGATCCACTGAAACCCCAGATCTGCATGATTTGCTGCTGGTGATCACACATCAGTAGCAGATTAATGGAGGGGAAACCCTTGCAATTCCTGAAGGCAGTTTAGGTCATTTGAAGGAGCCTGCAGGATGATGTAGGTGTAGTCAATGAGACCCTGGAATTGGGGGAAGCCTGCAACCTGTGCGAACCCCAGCTGGAGTATTGTGTCCCAATTCTGGGCACCACACTTTAGGAAGGATGTCAAGGCCTTAGAGAGGGTGCAGAGGAGATTTACTAGAAAGATACCAGGGGCGAGGGACTTCAGTTATGTGGAGAGACTGGAGAAATTGGAGTTGTTCTCCTTAGAGCAGAGAAGGCCAAGAGGAGATTTGATAGAGGTATTCAAATTCATGAAGGGTTTTGATAGAGTAAATAAGGAGAATCTGTTTCCAGTGGCAGAAGAGTTCGTAACCAGAGGGCACAGATTTAAGGTACGTAATTGGCAAAAGAACCAGAGGCGAGATGAAGAGACATTTTTTTACGCAACGTGTTGTTATGAACTGGAATGCACTGCCTAAAGGGTGGTGGAAGCAGATTCAACAATAATGTTCAAAAGGGAATTGAATAAATACTCGAAGGGAAAAAAAATAATTGGATAGCTCTTTCAAAGAGCTGGCACAGGCATGATGGACCGAATGGCCGAATTTCACTAGTTTTGTTTTTCACTGAAGCAGAGATCTGTACATGTTGATGGGAATTGTTTCCACTTCCACTAAAATGGCTGTCAGTTGCAAAACACTTGTAGCTTTATGCTGCATATTGCGTCTAACTTATTGCACCAGCAATAACATTCG
Organism: Somniosus microcephalus; assembly: GCF_052327205.1. Lineage (NCBI taxonomy): Eukaryota > Metazoa > Chordata > Chondrichthyes > Squaliformes > Somniosidae > Somniosus > Somniosus microcephalus. The sequence goes on along the minus strand of NC_140993.1, from coordinate 99,328,240 downwards.
AACAGTACAATTCCCAAAATACAAAACACTTGTCACTCAAGAAGGGTCCAGGTTCAATCTCAGCAAAGATTTCAGTCAGGGGAGGGGTATGGTGTGTACATAGCGAGGGAGGAGTAAGTCAGTTAGGATTTCCATTGCTTATCATTATCTATTGATGCCTGGTGAATAGTGTGCATGTGTAAATATCAGGCGATTACAGGATTGGCTGTATGTTTATTTTTTTTTATTGGTTTGTGGGATGTGGGCGTTGCTGGCAAGGCCAGCATTTATTGCCCATCCCTTATTGTCCTTGAGAAGGTTTATTCATAACATGAATTTATTTTATTTGTGAATCAGCAAAACATCTAATCTAAAATATGTCATTCTTTAAACTTGTAATAAATTGTACTGTACATATGAATCCCTCCACAGTCAACTCATTGTCTCAGCACATAAATGAAAAATGGTCACTTGGGCTGCTGGCAGTCATGCTCTCTTGCCCTGAGCAAGAATGTCTTCAAAAGAGACCAGAAAAGAAAAAAAAAATGAATAAAAGCAAAAATTAAAAAAAAAACCTCAAACATAAGCCAGGACCAATAAAATCACTTGACAGTTTTTCCTACAGAACAACATTTTCCTTGAAAAGATTGATGTCGGACCGCTTGCGTCAACGGCAGTAACCCAAAGGTAATTCCCATTGGGAGGCAGGAGAGGAGGAGGGGACAGACTATGGGCCAGGAGTAGACCTTGGGAGTGCTGTGGAGCTGGGAGGTGATCTCCTGCACCTCCTGGCTCCACATCAAACTTAAAAAAACACTGGCCTTTATAGCGGCAGTCGCTTTCTAGGCTGCATCCAAGCATAGAAAACCCGAGCTGGCCCTGCTCAGGGAAGTCCAACTTTCCTGAGGGGTCCTAAAACAGGTCTCTTATTAGCATATGCAAAGTGCCAACGCATATTTTAGGGGCCGCCCCAGGCACCTGAATAATGGCCCAACCCAATATCGGATTGGACGTCTTCCAGGTGTCTTTGGAGCACAGGATGTTGATCCCTTAAATTAAGTCTCATTGTATTCCCATAAAAGGTGCAACATGGTCCAAATACTACCCCAATGAGTCCAAGATGAATAGGAACTCAGTTATCCCATAAATACCCCATTTTCAAAAAATATTTAGCTCTATTTCAATATGTGCTGGCTGGACACAGACCCCCCCACCCCAGACCAAAAGTGCACACATATACAGCAATTGATGGGAAGAAGTGTGCACAAGCAACACAATATTATATGCCCACTTAAATATATTTAATTTACAATTTCTGCATTGTCTGTCCATATGGGTACATGATAGCTCTGAAAATTGAGTGTAGCTTATACCCAAATCAAAACACTAAAAAAATACATATACCGTTGTCCACAGGCATATTGTGAATGCACCTGTATGGAAAATGTTGCTCTCACTGTGTTCCCTTTGAACCCACAAGTGTCTAGATTGCTATTTTATGCTTTAATTCTACATAATTTAATGATGCAATTCTTCCCTCAAAGTTTCTTGAACATGAAGTTTAATAACTGAACTACTGTAAATAGAGTCTTTTGTATGCATGGGGCATAGCATGCTGAAGCTTTTCAGTTACATTATTCATTCATATTCTTGTTACAGGCTGGCACCTGTCAGATGTCAGTACACTAAATAATTAGAAAATTCAAACCAAATGAATTAAAATGTGCCAAGAAGACTGCATTTGAATGTTTGTGTGATGTTCTATATCAAGGAGTATGTATATTAAAATATGTTTTCATGTTTTTCTTCTGTACCTAAAAATGAGTGCACTGCAGTTTCAAACCATCTGTCACCTTTCACTAGCTGTATATTGTAGCAGTTCGTGTTCACCTAGGTAGGTATCAGATGAATGACTACTAAATAATCGAGTTCGACTTCAGGAGAACAATCTAGAAGTTGTTTATTTTCAAGAACAGACGAAATACAGCAGGTAAGGCGGCTGGATGCAGGAGCACCATGAAATAAGTCTTTCCCAAGCGGGGACGCCACGAGGACTGACTCCGCAGTCCTGTGGAGAGCGTGATGACGTCATCACGCTCGGTCACATTTTCCCGCGCTTAGGTGGTCATGTGACCGTGTCGTGACGTTAGCGCGTTTGCCTGCGCTTGGGCGGTCACGTGACCTGCGCCGTTGCGTCGCCGCGTAGCTGTGGCTGGCCGTTGCGGACGAAGTCACGAGAGCGGGCGGCCGAACCGGGCCGGCGGCCATCGCGGGCGTGGGAGGCCGAACTGGGCCGGCGGCCACCGCAGGAGCGGGAGGCCGAGTTGTGCCAGCGACTGTCGGGAGTGTGTAAGGCCGAGCTGGGTCGGCGCGCATCTCGGTGTGTTACGCGACGCGCGATGTGACGTCAGTGCGTTACGTTGCGTTCTTAAAGGGGCAACGGCCCAAACAGGTAAGTTATGTACATACAAAGGTAAGTTAAAGGGAATTATGTATATACATAGTAAGGGACACCCGGTGGAACCGCCACATGCGCCCCCCAGAATTTGCTTTAACAAAAGTCCAAAGATGAGATGGTCTGATGAGCTAGTGGTCTTGGCGGGCGTGCTGTCTCGACTTGGCGGGCCAGGTCTGAAGATGCTGGTCGTAAGCGGATCCTTACGCATGTCGTGGCGAATAAAACATATCCGCCAGGTGAAGGACCGTGGAGACGTGCGAAACAGCAGGCCTTGTCAGTGACCGGCAGGTTGGGCGGACGCGGGCGATGTCTCCATTGATGTTGAAACAAGTCCTTGTTCTGACGAACTCTGCAGGAACGCCAAACGAGCGATCCAGAAGGACTTGACAGGTGAGGTCGGTGAACTCGCCGACAAGTGAGCGAACTCCTCGGGAGGCTGGAACGCATGGAACGGTGTGTGCCATAGTGCTACGACGATAACACAACGGAGGGTGAAAAGTTGCTGCGTTGATCAGTGATTGGTGAGGACAGCAGCTTTCACGTGGCTGATCGCGGCCGCGGGATGCCCGTTGGACCCGTCCTCGATGTTTGCAGCGTCAGTAGATGTTTGCGTTTGTTAAGGAGAAAACTGGAGAAAGGGCGGCAACGGTCCGGGTTGATGTTAATTTCGGTAGGGGTAAACTGCCTGGAGGGCGGCAACGCTTTCAGTTGTAGTTGACTTTAGTGGAAAAACTGCCAAGAAGGCGGCAACACTTCTTGTCTCGCCGAAAAGTGTGGTAGGTAACACAACCAGCAGGCTGATGGGCTGGTGCGTCGTCGGCGGGGCATGAGTCTTCGTGTTTCACGAGGGATGGGTCCTCGTGGTTCGCGAGGGATGGGTCCTCATGGTTCGCGAGGGATAGGTCCTCGTGTTTCGGGAAGAGCGAGTCCTCGTGTTTCAGAGGAGCGAGTCCTCGTGGCATCTCCGCGGGGGCGCGCTCCGATCCTGTGGGCTCGAAAACCTGCGGACCCCGCGCTTGGAGGGATTCATGCTTGCTGTTACGTTGGGAGATGTCGTAGAGGCGGACGAACCGTGTGGCGTTAGAAATATCGAATACGGAGACCGTAAGCACGTGCATGGTCTGTGCCGCATCAATGTTCCCGGCGGACGGGGCTTCTACCTTTAGAAAGCACGAGGGCGGTTGCAGCTCCCTGAATGGCGGTAGCGACAGCGTAACGGCTGATGCTTCCATAGCGCGCTTCTTTTTTGAAAGACGATCACAAAACTCACCAGTTGTAGGCGTTGGTGTGTGTGTTCGACAGTTGCCGTTGGTTGTGCTCTACCTCTGTAAAATCGATCTCCAATGTAGGTGTTGTTGGCTGCGCTTCCTTTGGTGACCCAGTCTTTGCGAACGTATTCGCAATGTAGGAACTGGTGTTCGTCGGCTGTTGTTCGTCGATTGTTCGTCGGTTGTCTTCTGTGCAGACGAGGGTCAGGCTGTGCGTTTCGTCCGTGAAAAACGTTCACGGATACAGGGTCACCAATGTAGGTATTGATGAGCCACCGCACTCGCGTCGCTGGGTCACCAATGTAGCAGTTCGTGTTCACCTAGGTAGGTATCGGACGAATGACGACTAAATAATCGAGTTCGACTTCAGGAGAACAATCTAGAAGTTGTTTATTTACAAGAACAGACGAAATACAGCAGGTAAGGCGGCTGGATGCAGGAGCACCGTGAAGTAGGTCTTTCCCCAACGGGGACGCCACGAGGACTGACTCCGCAGTCCTGTGGAGAGCGTGATGACGTCATCACGCTCGGTCGCGTTTTCCCGCGCTTAGGTGGTCACGTGACCGCGTCGTGACGTTAGCGCGTTTGCCCGTGCTTGGGCGGTCACGTGACCTGCGCCATTGCGTCAGCACGTAGCTGTGGCTGGCCGTTGCGGCCAAAGTCGCGAGAGCGGGCGGCCGAACCGGGCCGGCGGCCATCGCGGGCGCGGGAGGCCGAACCGGGCTGGCGGCCACCGCAGGAGCGGGAGGCCGAGTTGTGCCGGCGACCGTTGGGAGAGTGTAAGACCGAGCTGGGTCGGCTCGCATCTCAGTGTGTTACGCGACGCGCGACGTGACGTCAGTGCGTTACATCGCGTTCTTAAAGGGGTAACAGCCCAAACAGGTAAGTTAAAGGGGCAATGGCCCAAACAGGTAAGTTATGTACATACAAAGGTAAGTTAAAGGGAATTATGTATATACATAGTAAGGGACACCCGGTGGAACCGCCACAATATCATAGATATAATAGAACTAAAATGGCATCTACCTGCAAATTCATAGCATATATATTTGAATCAAGAATAAAATGTTTCTGTGGTTGACATATGCCCAATGTCACTCCATTCTCCAAGCTTAAATTATGCTAAGATAGGTAAAAACTCATAGACACAATTTTGTGATGTTGGCAGAATCAAGCAGAATGTTGTGGCACATGGACGGCATTGCTAGTAGCAAAGAGGGTTGGACTCATAAATTTTGCATGGCTGACCACCCTGCATGCATCTTTTATCCTTGACAGGTTCCTCGCCCGGAAGTCAGCCTGATTGACAGGCTTGGCTTCCAGTCGGGCAAGGAGCACTCCAGAGCAGGCCGCAGGAGCAGGTAGGCCCGATCCCCGACCCTGGAGGTCTTTGTAAGGGGTGGTCTGACGGCGGGGGGAGGGGGAGCTTGGGGAGCTGGGGGGAAGCACTCCTGCTCCTGGCTCACAAGTAGTGCTGCAAAGGCACTTAACTTCTTCTCCCCGAAGCTGCCCTCGCCTCCCTTCGGCTGCCAAGTTTCCCGAGATCTGGGAAACCCGGCCGGCCAATGTTAAATCAGAGGCTGCCAGCCTCATTAAAATATTCAAATTGCCAACCCGCCCCCTGGGAGCGGGTTGGCTGCCCGCCCCTTGTCCAACCTCCGTTAAACCTGGAGGCGGGCGGGGATCGGGTTTGAGATTTTAAAAATTTTAACATCTGATCCAACCCAAACCTACCCATTTTTGATGTTAAAATTCATCCTTACGTGTCTGCTGCATTGGATTGCAAGCTCACAAGGAGGGATGTGGACTGGTCAGAGGTTAAATTTGATCTTCGACAAAAGCACAAAATAGGCGATAGTGAATCAACAGCCTGTTTTGAAGTCAATGGAAAGTAAAATCGGGCGCAGTGTAAAACTGGCTGCCGATTCACTGTTGCTTGTTTTGTGCTTTTGCCAATGACCTATTTCAGCCCATCCATATAGTATCTAACATGTGGACGTGATGTGTGTATGCACTTCCAGAGAAATGCCACTAACGGGCCCGTACTGGCAGAGATCTCCCAGTGTGAGAGAGCTGTCTATATTTGAGGAGATGGCAATAGGCTTTTCAGCAATGATGGAGTTTTGGAGGGAATATTTGGCAGTGTGCTGCCACTATCCAGCAACTATCCTTTTTTTTGTAATTGCTAACTTTATTTACATTCTCACCCAGTAACATAGAGGCAAATATTATATAATAGTGGGGTAGCATAGTGGTTATGTTACTGTACTAGTAATCCAGAAACGTGAGATCAAATCCCATCACAGCAGTTGGGGAATTTAAATTCAGTTAATTAAATAAATCTGGAATAAAAAGCTAGTATCAGTAATGGTGACCATGAAACTATCAGATTGTCATAAAAACCCAACTGGTTCACTAATGTCCTTTTGGGAAGGAAATCTGCCATCCTTACCCAGTCTGGTCTATGTTAAGTCTGTGTGTCCCAGTTATGCTTATTATAAATCACTGGACACAGACCACAAGAATAACTTTAACAGGTCTTTACTATTCGGAGGTCAGGGCTGAACTGCCCAGCAAATCCCTACACAACACTTATATACCGGTGTGGTCACCACCGGTATTACAGTATACAGCAGCCAAGAGAAAGTAGTACATCTCTTAAGGTAGTTCTCTTAAGGTGGAACAGGTTACATACACCACAATCCTCCCTTTTTAGCTTAACAGTTATATCCCCATTTAACATAACATATATATATATACAACTTCATGCAAAACAGTTCAAAGATTCAGTCTCTGAGGAGGCCTCCTGATTTGAGTTGGATAACGCCTTTCAGGGGTCTCTGATTCTCGTTGCTGGGGTGACTCATCTAGTTGGTCTCTTATGGATTGGACATCATCATCAGGTACATTCACTTCTGAGGTAGATGCTTCAGGTTCACTAACTTCTTCCACGGTTGTCTCTGCCGTAACCATGGGTTCGACCCTTGTTCTCGATTCTACCAGTTGGTCAGCATGACGCCGTATTACATTTTCACCAATATCTACCATGTACATCAGGGGTCCTTGTCTGGCCCGAATTGTTCCAGATTGCCATTTCTCGTTTTTATAGTCCCGGGCTAACACTGGTTGTCCTATTTCAAAAGTCCGAGTGGTCTTGTTATTTATATGCTGGAACTGTTTGTTTTCAACTTCCCTCCGCACATTTGGTTTTAACAAGTCCAACCTGGACCGCAACCTCCTGTTATAGAACATCATGGCAGGACTTTGGTTTGTCACTGCATGAGTGGCGTTTCGATATGCCAGTAGGAATTTGTCCACCTTGTGTTGTAGTGGAATCTGATCTTCGCTCATGGCCTTTATTGCTTTTTTGAACGTTTGTACAAATCTCTCGGCCAACCCGTTTGTAGCCGGATGATATGGGGCAGAGGTATAATGTTTCACCCCATTCTTCTTCATGAATTTCTGGAATTCTTCTGACACGAACTGTGGTCCGTTGTCTGAACATATTTGTTCTGGCAATCCATTTCTTGCAAATATCGTTCTTAGCACCGCGATCGTCTTTTCTGAGGTAGTGGTAGTCATCTTAATCACTTCTGGCCATTTAGAATGTGCGTCCACCGCAATTAAAAACATGGAGTCCATGAATGGACCTGCAAAGTCAATATGTACACGTTGCCATGGGGTTGAAGGCCATTCCCATGGATGCAGCGGTGCAATCGGAGGTGCATTTTGCACTTTTTGGCACCCTGAGCAGCTTTTCGTCAGATCCTCTATCTGTTGGTCGATACCCGGCCACCACACATAAGCCCTAGCAAGGCTTTTCATCTTGACTCCCCCCAGATGACCTTCATGCAGTTCCTTTAGAACTCTCTCTCTTAACTTAGGAGGAATAATCACCCTTGTTCCATACATCAATGTTCCTTGACAGACGGACAGCTGTTCTCGTCTTGCTGAGAATGCCGGTAACAGTGGATCACCATGTGCTGGCCATCCCTTCACTGTCACTTCGTAGACCCGGGACAGTGTCGGGTCATTCCTGGTTTCTCTTTCAATACTTGCATTGGTGACTGGTAAACATTCGATGATGGTCGAGTGAAATAACTCAACAGGGTCAACCGTTGGTGCTTCCTCCTCTGTAGGTAGTGGCAGGCGCGACAGCCCATCAGCATTACCATGCTGCTTTGTACCTTTGAATTCGATCTGATATTGATGTGCCCCTAGGAAAAGGGACCATCTCTGGAGTCTCTGTGCTGTCATCACCGAAACACCCTTCTTAGGGTTAAAAATGGATACCAACGGCTGGTGGTCTGTCAGAAGCGTAAACTTTTGGCCCTGCAGGTAATGATTAAACTTCTTTACTCCCCACACAAGGCTGAGAGCCTCCCTATCTATCTGAGCATAGTTGCGCTCAGCGGAGGTCAATGATCTGGATGCGAACGCAACTGGCCTCTCCAGGCCATTTGGCAACTTGTGTGAGAGTACTGCCCCAATACCATATGGAGAAGCATCACAAGCCAAACGAATAGGCAGCGTTGGGTTGAAGTGAGCCAACACTTCCTCTGAGGTGATCAATGCCTTGCTTTTGCGAAAGGCCCTCTTACAGTCCTCGCTCCACTTCCATGGTACTCCCTTCTGCAAAAGAGCATTCAGCGGGTGCAGCACCGTGGATAAATTTGGCAGAAACTTATGGTAATAGTTAATCAACCCTAGGAACGACCTCAACTGGGATACATTATCCGGAGCAGGAGCCTTCACAACAGCTTCGATCTTGTCAGGAGACTTATGAAGCCCCTCCTGGTCAATGACATGACCACAGTACGAGATCCGCTTCTGAAAGAACTCACATTTCTGGCGATTAACTCGAAGTCCATATTCTTTCAATCTGGTGAGCACCAGTTCCAAATTTGCAAGGTGTTCCTCGTCATCATCTCCTGTAATCAGAATATCATCCAGGTAACATTGTGTGCCTGGAATTCCCTGTAATACCTGCTCCATGGCCCCCTGCCAAATTGCTGGAGCCGATGCCACTCCAAAAACCAGTCTATTATACCGGTACAAGCCTCTATGCGTGTTGATTGTGAGATACTGGCGTGACTCTTCCTCAACTTCCATCTGTAAGTACGCCTGCGCCAGGTCTATCTTGGTGAAGTGTTTCCCGCCAGACAACGAAGCGAAGATATCCTCAATCCGCGGAAGCGGATACTGCACCGTGTGAAGCACTGGATTAACAGTGATCTTGAAATCTCCACAGATGCGAACCTTCCCCGGTTCCCCCGGCTTGTTGCTCGATGAACGCTTCATGACGGGAACAATGGGCGTGGCCCACTCACTCCAGTCTACCTTAGACAGTACTCCTGAACGTTCTAGCCCTTCCAGCTCAGCTTCCACAGCAGGTCGTATCGCATAAGGTACCGGTCTGGCTTTGAAAAATTTCGGGTTTGCATGTTCTTCAACCTTGATGTTTGCCGTAATTCCTCTCAGTGTTCCCAGTCCCTGTTGAAACACCTCTTTAGCATCGTCCAATATTCTGGACAATCATTTAGGTTTGACATCTTTTTTACCGGAATCTACCGTTAGTGCTTTTAAGGAATGCCAGTCCATATTTATTTTCCTAATCCACTCCCGTCCCAGTAGTGGTGGACCTCCCTCAGGTAGCACATATAAGTCCATTCCTCGGCTTTCTTTGCCCTTGTGGACCACCTTTACCTCTATCTTCCCGATGGGGTATACTCTTTGCCCCGTGTATGTTTTCAATACAATCTCCGTATCCCGTAGGGGAATATGTGGGAATAACCTTTTGTAATCTTGCTTATTCATGACCATCAATGCCGATCCAGTGTCCAATTCCATCTTCACTTGGACTCCTGCTATCTGAAGTGTGACCCAGATTGTTTGGAGGTCTGCTTCATTACCAACATTGTGTACTCTTAGACTACCCAGTTCATTACTGCTGGAGTCTGAATTTGACTTCTCTTCGTTCGAACTGTTCTCTGTCACCTTGTGTACCTTTCTGTACTTTTCCTGCGGTGACTTTTTGTTGCTGGTCTTCTTTCCTGACCCGCATACTTTAGCTATGTGACCAAGCCTGCCACATTTTCTGCATTCCTGATTTTTGAACCAGCACTGGTTCTGATCGTGCGTTGTCTTTCCACAACGATAACATTTTACTGTACCCAAGACCATTTGATTGGTGCTGAGTTCCGGTGACCGTAGCTGCATTTCCGCAGTGCCTCTCGCTGTGGCTTCGTGCGATGCTGCAATAGTGACAGCTTTATCAAGCGTAAGATCATTCTCCTCAAGCAGTCGCTTTTGTGTTCCTTCTTTTAACAATCCACACACAAATTTATCTCTCAGCGCATCTGCTAGTCCTGTTCCAAACTGACAGTACTTTGATAGCTTACGCAGTTCAATTAAAAATTCAGCGTTGCTTTCGTCTTTCAGCTGCGTTCTTCTGTAAAATTGAAATCGTTCCGCTATCATCAGCGGCGTGGGGTTTAAATGATTTTTCAGGACAGTAACAATATTCGCGAAAGTCTGATCCGCCGGTTTATCTGGTGATAGAAGGTGCTTCAATAGCCCGTATGTCTTCGCACCCATTGAGCTTAATAAGGTTAGTGCTTTCTCATCATCTGGTACCTTATTTGCTTTACAATAAACTTCCATGCGTTCTACATACATGGTCCAATCTTTGATATCGCTATCAAAGGTATTAATGTTCCCATGTTTAGGCATCCTTGCAAGTTTTTAAATTTTTCTTTTTCTCAAAATGGCGGCTTCCCGCGCTTGTCTTCTTCCCCCGCCTACTAAAATGGCGGCTTCCTGCGCTCGGCGGTCCTTCCCGCGCTCGTCTTCTTCCCCCGCCGACTACAATGGCGGATTCCCGCGTTTGCCACCTTCCCCCGCTGGCTGCAATGGCGATTGCCGTGCTGCTGCCGTTCTCGCCTCCCCAGCGGTTCTCAATTCCCCGACGCTGCTTTTACTCCCCCGCGGTTCCCGTGGGCATTCACGCTTCTCCTGCTGTTGCGCCTCTCAGCCCCACATGCAGCCCGGTCCTTTACACTGGCTGCGTTTGAGTTCTCCGCGGCTCTCGTGCCTTAAGCTGCCCCAGTCGCTGCGCCTCTCGGCCTCGATTGCAGCCCGGCCCTTTTCACCGGCCGTGGTCGAGTTCTCCGCCCTTTTTCCTCCGTTTTCCCTCCCCCACTCCACAGTCAACGCGGCCAACTTTCTGCTCATGTCGCTGATCGGCTTACCCACCACCGTGGTAGAAGGGATGATCACTGCCTGTCGCTGATGGAGGGCTTCGTGGTCAGAATTTTTCTTTTTAACCCGGGTTCTCGATGCCTCCCGTGCGATGGTGCTCAGCAGGATGATGAGGGTGGATGCCTCTTCTCGACGCCCGTTCTGAGGACGAAGCTGCCTTGGATGTAAAACTGCCGCAGGGTAAGATCGGACTCATCGCCACTGTTAAGTCTGTGTGTCCCAGTTATGCTTATTATAAATCACTGGACACAGACCACAAGAATAACTTTAACAGGTCTTTACTATTCGGAGGTCAGGGCTGAACTGCCCAGCAAATCCCTACACAACACTTATATACCGGTGTGGTCACCACCGGTATTACAGTATACAGCAGCCAAGAGAAAGTAGTACATCTCTTAAGGTAGTTCTCTTAAGGTGGAACAGGTTACATACACTACAGTCTATGTGACCCCAGACTTTGAAATGGCCCAACCACTCAGTTGTATCAAACCGCTACGAAAAACTATAATCCAAACAGAATGCAGCTGTTCAAGAAGGCAGCTCACCACCACCTTCTCAAGGGCAATTAGGGATGGGCAATAAATGCTGGCCTTGCCAGCGACGCCCACATCCCGTGAATTAATTAAAGAAAAGTAGCATGACACACAATATATTGGCATCTCACCTCTCGGAAGCCATTCTACCAGCAGTGGAATTCCTTGGCGGGTGTAATCCAGGCATAACTGCTAGGGTTGCGCCCCCATGGATTTTCTAGGCCATGATCTCGACTCGTACAATGATAACACACTCCAACCCAAGTGTTAAATGTAAAGAGAGGCATGTAGTAATTAAAAAAAGTGAAATACAAGTACACTTATCACTCATTGAGTTAATCAGGTGCAGCAAACATAGCTTAATAAACTAGATCTATCTGAAGTCACTCAAGAAATGCAATACTAGGTTGTATAATGACTTGCCACTAATCAGTGACTGATGAAGGATCATTCATACATGGTTAATCTAAAGCATAATCACAAGAGACAAAGGAAAATTAAAAATGATAATATCTGCAAGGTTGTAATATTTGCCTGACATATATATCTGGAATACTAATAACACAACACTACAAACAATTACAGCAGAGAGGTGATTTCATCCTCATAAATCTGTTATTAGCCTAGAGAGAGAAGGATGACATATTGGAAACCACATCATGATGTTTCTAAGCAGTGATTTGCATCATTTTTTTTCACATTAGCTAAGCATAAGTCTCCAAACAGAGACTGATATCATTGGCATTTATGCAGATGGTGCCAGGTGCCTTTGAGAACCTCCATGGATTAGTAACTTGCAATAACTGAAACAATCAGATTATTTATAAAGATAAAATACTACTTTTGTATTTTCTTTTCTATTCAGAATTGAGGAACGTACAGCTTTGCACATCCACTTTGTTTTATTCAAAAGATGCATTCAGGTAAACTGGGTCTTAAAATTCAATGCAGTTTGCCTTGGTAAATAACACATTTCAATATCCAGTTATTTAATAGAGGAACGTATGAGACTAATTTGGAGAAATGTTGAAGCAGATTGTCAACTCACGGCCGCCTGTTTCTCGCCTGAAAAACAGGCAGCCAGCAGTTGACAATTGTGAGCTGGGGAGCACCTTGGCCACCCCATTGGCACCCAACACTTGCCCTATGCAATTTTCAGGTGGGCCTGTAAATGGTTGAGCAGCCCGCCTGCCTGAAACAGGCATCAGGCTGCTTAAATATGCAATTCTGGCTCCTCAATTGCAAATTTCAAGTACTTTTGGACGGAGGGTGTGCCGTTTGAGGCCCCCCTGCTCCCGCAATCGTCTCCCCACCACACCAACTACTGGTTGCCTCAGCCTGGGAGCGGGATGATTTCCTGCCCTCCCAGCTGCAGTGGTGCTGCCGGTTTGGTGCCCGCGGCTCGCCGGCAGTATTTAAAAGAACCCCAAATGCTGGCCTTGGTCAGGCGCAGAGGCCACTCCGCTGACTCTGCACCTGTTTCAGGTAGAAATCAAATTTCTCCCTCATTATGTCTTGGGTGATAATTCTGTAGTCAGCACTGTGACTATAAGCCATTTGTTTTGACTATTCTGTGTGGACTGTGCAGTTAATGCTCTAAATGGCCACAAGTAGTCAGGCTTGATGGAAAAAATGAGGTCAAAGATCAGTTCAAACCTTAGTTTTGAAGCCTTACTGCCTAGGTTTAAGTGGCAATTGTTTGACTGAAAAGAAAGAAGGTGACATGAATGACAGTTGTCAAGCATGAAAGATCACAAGTAATTGGACTAAATGTGCATTCAGTGATTTGTAAGAAATATATATAAAAGGATAACACAACAAAAACATTGCTCTGATTCTTCTGAAAGAAAAGCATGGATTTTAACTCCTGGCAGGAGTTGTATGGATGGAAGCTGAGGTGGACGGGAAACCATCGACACTGCATGGGAGATTTTAAATTCTGGACCTCATTTGCATGGACTCCGTCAGTCTCCCAGTGGGTAGTGCTAGCTGGCCGGCAAGTGGGAGTGGAATTTCCAGTGCCTTGAGATTGCAGCCATGAACCCAAAGAAACAATCACCGGCAGTCAGGAAAGTGCTTAGGAGGGGATCGAGAGGGATCGTACTCGGAGGAGGAAATCCTGACCAGGGGAGGCACAAGGTTTCTTCGTGGAATCCATAGGAGCACCTTTGCTCCTCCATGGCCCACAAGAAAATTAAAATTAATTAAAAAATACTTAATTTTCTGGGTCTCTTCTGACCCCAAATCCGCTTGTCACCAGGCTGTACTGAAAGGGAGGGTGCTCTGGATGGGACTGCGGTGTTTGTTGTTAAAGGTGCTTTGGGGTCGTAACTGCATCATAGGACACCAATTTTATTGTCTTCATGAGGCCCCTGTCTGACTGCTATGACTGCCTCTCCCACCTCTGAAAATTGCAGGGTTAAAATGGCAGCAGGCAGGAGTGCGTCGGAACACAGCGGTAAGTACTCTACTGCTATTTTAATCAACGCCTGCCTCATTCTCATCGCCAGGCAAGGTTAAAATCGAGGCTGATAGCCTTGTATTGACATCATTGGAAACAGTAGAGGCCTGATGACATAGATTTGAAGATCTAATTTTATTTCCTGTAGAGATAATGCTTAGTAAATGAAGGAACATAATGACATGGTCTAACATAATGACTCACTATCATCATGTTTCTGCAGTTGCTGAGTGCTTCTAATGTTAGCAATAACGTGAATTTATTTATATGGCAGACAGGTGGCAGATGAAATTTAATGCAGAGAATTGCAAAGCTTTACATGGAGACAAAATATTAAGGAAGGGACTATTACTTAAATGGAAAGAAAATAATGCGCATGGAAAAAGAGAGATCTGAGGGTCCTGATTGACAATAAATTGGAGCTATCACAACAATGCTCAGTGGCAGTAAGTAAATCAGATGTTGGGATATATTAAAAGGTCAATATTGAGCTGAAATAGTGAGGTAATCTGCCACTTTATAAATCATTGGTGTAACCGGATTTAGGATACTGTGTACAGTTCTGGTCGCCTCAGTACAGAAAAGATATGGCAGCTATTGAAAGGATACAGAAGATGGCAACTAGAATGATTGAGGGAGTGGAGGAATTGGATTATGACGAACAATTACATAAACTGGGTATGTTCTCAATGGAAAAGAGGAGGTTGAAAGGTGATATGATTGCAATTTTTTGGATTTTAAAGGGGCTAGATAATGTAGACCATGATGAACTATTTCAATTTGTCCAGAACAGTAGAACTAGATGACACAAGGGGGGTAAATTCAAAATAAATCTGAAAACATCGGCCCATAATTTGCTGCAGGAGTGAATCTAACGGCGTCTGCTGTTAGTTAGACTTGCCCTTGTGCATTTACATTTTAAAATTTTTTGCGTGGCAAGTTGCTGAAAGTGTGAACTGATAATGGCGTAGTGAGGGAAACCGGGCATCTGGGACTGCAACTGTGTATCTCCTTAACCAATCAGGTTGAAGGATTGTAAAATTAAGGGCACAGAAGTGTAAATTAAAGTGGGCGAATTCAATGCCAAATCAGGTACAGAAAGAGAAATAAAGCAAGGGACAAAAATATTGGATTGAGAGAGAAAAAGAGACAAAACGGAAAAGTAAACTTTACATTTAAAAATTTTTTTTACATTTTTTAATTCTCCAACAATTAAAACCTGAAGGAATGAGACTCCACACTTGTAATAGTTAATTTTCAGTGCCATGAGGTTGACTGGCAGTAATTAACACTTATCACATTGTTAAAAGTGTACTTAGACTGAAATGGACAAGACTTAACTTTCTGTGTTGAGTTTAGTTTGCATCTATCATGCAAATAAAGCAACTTCATGTCATTTAATGCCTTTCAATGGTGAGGCAGACAGTGAGATGCTGCTTTCACTAAGCTAACAGTGGAGCAGCACATCTCAGACAGCAACTTTTGGTTTTCTGCGTTTAACCACATATCTACCCTCGCCTGAAGTTGCTGTAGCATTTGCACATAAATACCGGTGAGCACCATTAGCCGCGCCATTACTTTGACAGCAAGCTATGGCCATTATTTCAGTGAGCGAGCGGTAAATCTATGGAACAGACTCCCTAGAGCAATGGTGGAAACAGATTCAAATAAAAGTTAGATAGATTTCTTTAAGAAAATAATATTTTGGGCTACAGGATATGTGTAATTTGAGACACAATATGAGTTTAGTGTCGCATGGGAGAAACAGGTGACTTTGGAGCTGTGGGGGGCGATTTTCTGACGTCCGAGGAGGCGGATTTGGAGGTGGGAAAGGTGGGAAAATCGGAAACAATGAGTGCGGGTTCGGAATCCGCCTCCATGGGATTTTGCCGGTGCCGCTTTTGCAGGGCGGGAAACGATCCTGCACCCAGCTGGCCAGCGAGCTTGTTAAGAGGCTTAAATGCTCATTAAGGGCCTCTCTAAGCCTATTTTGAGAGGCCCTCATGATTTTTCAACCATTTTGGCGTGTTCCACGACCCTCCTAAACCATGCCAGCTAAACCTGGTGGGTTGACTAGTGGGTGGTCTCACAGCTGCAGGTCCAACATTAAATTGTTTATTTCATCAGGGATTAGTTGCAGGTGGCAGAACTTTGCTTTAAAAGGTCTTTGAGCACTTTTAGAAGGCCTTCCGAAGTCGGAGGTGCTGCAGCTTGAATCTATCAACTGTGGGACCTCCTTGGAAGACCCTCTCCCCGCTTGCAATGAGCACTTCCCTAACGGAGGCATCTGCAAACAGTATGGAAACCATTCATTTCCTTTCACCATGGACCTCAGATTTGAATGAGGAGCATCCACGGCAGCAGCAAAACCAGGCAGCCCACAGCAGCAGCAGCAGCAGGAGCCCCAAACTCCTGCTCAGCCACCTGATGCTGCACAGGGCAGAAGGCGCCAGCGCCGCAGGAGATACCCCAACAGAGGGTTTACAGACAGAGGATGAGCTACCTCAACATGAGTGAGCAGCAGTGCCAAAGGAGACTGAGACCCAGCTATCTTTGTCAACCGAAAGGGCTTCCAGTCCCTCAACGTACAGCTGGTGTGTAACCACAAGAAGGAGTTTTTGCATGTTTGCGCTAAGTTCTGTGGTAGTTGCCATGACCCTTTCATCCTGAGGCACACTAGTGTTCCTCCGCTTTTCAATCCGCCAAACCAACTTAACGGATGGCTCCTTGGTGACAAAGGCTACCCCCTGAAGAAGTGGCTAATGATGCCGATCAGGAGGCCAGGTAACGAGGCTGAAGAGCGCTACAACGCCAGCCACACTTTGACCAGGTCCATTATCGAGCAAACCATTGGGTTGTTGAAGATGCGCTTCCATTGCCTTGACCGATCAGGTGGAGCCCTGCAGTATACACCATACAGGGTCTCCAGAATGGTCGTGGTCTGCTGTGCACTGCACAACATCGCACAGAGTCGTGGCTTGCAGCTTCCTGATGAGCAAGTGACTCAGTTCCAGCCCTCCTCAGATGAGGATGAGGACTCTGAGGAGGACTCTGGGGAGGAGGAGGATCTGGAGGAGGAGCAGGAGGAGGTCAGAGCGCCAGTGTATCGACCAGCAGCAGCAGCAGCACGCGAGCACATGGCTGCCCGGGATGCAAGGGATGAACTTATCCTGGCCAGATTTGCATAGGTTGCCCAAGTTGGCACAGGTCCTTAGCTCCATCCTAAGACATCATTGACAATGGACATGACTCTCTGGCCTCCTTTCACTCAGGCCACCAACCTGACAATGCAAGTGTGGCGGAGCTCGCAATGTGGAGCTGCCTAAGGCAAAAGAACAGGGCCTAGAAATTCAGTCGTGTTTGCGCCCACTTATTGGCTAAAGAGTGGTTTGCGCCGGAAGTTTTTTAGTGCCCGAAATTCAGTTGGTTCCTAACATCGGCGTTAGCTGGTAGTGCTGCGCCGGCACCGATGACGTCATCGGTGTGCGCAGCGCCCCGGTTCCAATGCGATTCCGTGCCGACTGCCAAATTCAGTTGCGGTCGCCTCGCCCGTAGCGGCCGCAAACAGCGTTTGAAAAACGGGGCCTTGCAGCTCCGAGAGGCCGGCGCATAAAGGTGGAGGGGCGGCCGGCCGCTTTCCCGGCGGCCGATTGGCCGCTCCTTCCTCCCCGGACTCCCACACCACCCCGCGAGCCCAGCACTTCTCCGTGGTGCCGGGCTCATTTGCCGGGGGAATCCAGCGGCGATCTCACGGCTGCAGGCAGCTCCTCCTTAAGAGAAGGAGGAGGCCTGCAGTACCCCAGCCTGCCGCACCGCATCGGGTGGCGCAGCGGCAGCTGGACGCCTGAAACTGACTTTCAGCGCCCCAAGCGAGGCGGCCAAACCCTGCAATAGCGCCTGCCTCCATCTTGGGTCGCTGCAACTGAATTTCAGGCGGGCGCTACGGGAATCCGGGCGAGCGCTAAATTTCGGGCGCTAAAGACCTGGCGCGGCGATAGCGAATTTCTAGGCCCAGATGCCGTAACACCAACATTTTGGCATCAGATCATTTTAATGCTTTCCAACAGGGATGGCATTTCATCAATACACAGAAACATTCACCCAATCTGCACACAGATCTGGAGGCTATATCCCTTGCCAGCTGGACCTACACAGCCTTGGTTTCTTTGGGAGGCTTCTTCCTCCCAGATGAGTGGAAGAGCAACTCCCTGCTAGCTGTCACCCCCTCAAACAACATTTACAGCGCCTCATCCGCGAGCCTCGTGGAGGCCCTTGCCTTGGAATTGGACATAGTGGTTTCTCAGAATATGTTACAGGTGGTGCAGCATAGGCAGAAATCCTGTGGAATGATCCAAGGGAGCAAGAATCCATAAAATCAGGCTGGAAAAGTGATGTCAGCAGAGGTGAGTTTCAGTCCCAAAACACTAATTGACCAAGGGCATCCCACACCTCTGAAATCAAGTGGCCAATCAGGGAAAATCACAATTTTTTGAAAACTATCAGTGGAGGCGGGTTTCAAACCCACCCAAACCGAAACCTGCTTCCATCTCGCCTCCAGTGGGAAAATCGGCCCCATGGTTCCCAAAGCTTACCACCACTGGAGGTTTCTTCACCTCATGTCTGAGTCTGTTGTAGACTAATTGATAGATATTGATTTCCATGATTAGTCAACAACTCCATTATTATTGTATCATGTGACTACTTGAAATGATAGAGGGCGAACTAGATGGAACTTGGTCTTTTTTGATCTAGCAACTCCAGTATCCCTGTTTACTGCTTTGCTGCATTTTGTAATGGTCTACGAGCCTAAAGTTAGCAAAATATCATAATTCAAGCCACTTATTTTTTATCTCTTAATGTACGGAGACAACCGTTGCCAGTATTTCCACTAGATCCACTAAAATGTTATCAGTAGTAGCATATGGAGAGACTCAAAAAGGAGGGAGTGGTGAGTCAGTGGGGAAAAATGTCTGAAATAACACATACCACACATTCTCTAAGAAGCCCGATTGAGAGCAGAAGATGTGAAAAGTAGGTTCTCGTTAATCCTCCTCTCCATCATTGAAGCAGCACAGTGGTGCTCTGACATATTACCACAATGCAAATGTCCCCATCCCTGCACACCACGGTCCCACAAACAACAATGAGATGAATAACCAGTTAATCTCATTTTGGTGATTATGGTTGAGGCATAAATGTTGGCCAAGACTCAAAGAGAACTCCCTTGCTCTTCTTCAAGTACTGCCATGGTATCTTTTGTATTGGCCTGAGATGCAAACAGGGCTTGAGTTTAATAATTCCAGGATATGAATCCAGCCGTACAACTTACACTTTGAATACTGACCAACTGTATTCCACAGATGACTCATCTGTGGTTCTGGCAGCACAGCGATTGTTGTGTGGAAATCCCTCTCTAACCGTTTCTGCTTCTCCATCTTCCTCTTCTTTAAAACCCACCTCTGAAAAAACCTATGGCCACCCCTCCTAATCTCCCCTTCTTTGGCGTGGTATTAGTAATCATATGTCTCTGTGAAATGCTTCTATTTCTATTCAGAGGAAGGCAGCAGCAGCCAACTTCCTGGCACCAGGGGTGGCTCTGCTGCACAGGACGGGAGGAAAAAGAGGGGTAGAGCTATAGTAATAGGGGATTCCATTGTAAGGGGAATAGATAGGCATTTCTGCGGCCGCAAACGAGACTCCAGGATGGTGTGTTGCCTCCCTGGTGCAAGTGTCAAGGATGTCTCAGAGCGGCTGCAGAACATTTTGGAAGGGGAGGGTGAACAGCCAGTTGTCGTGGTGCATATAGGTACCAACGATATAGGTAAAAAACGGGATGAGGTCCTAAAAGCTGAATATAGGGAGTTAGGAGGTAAATTAAAAAATAGGACCTCAAAGGTAGTAATCTCAGGATTGCTACCAGAGCCACGTGCTAGTCAGAGTAGAAATAGAAGGATATTTCAGATGAATACATGGCTAGCGGAATGGTGCAAGGGGGAGGGATTCAAATTCCTGGGACATTGGAACCGGTTCTGGGGGAGGTGGGACCAGTTCAAACCGGACGGTTTGCACCTGGGCAGGGCCGGGACCAATGTCCTAGGGGGAGTGTTTGCTAGTGCTCTGGGGGAGGGTTTAAACTAAAATGGCAGGGGGTTGGGAACCTAAGCAGGGGGACAGAGGAAAGGGAAACAAGGATAAAGCAAAAGATAGGAAGGAGAAAAACAAAACTGGTAGTCAAGAGAAATCAACGGTTTAAATCAAACATGGCCACAGTAAATAATAATTCTAATAGGTCTAAGAGTGTTAAAAAAATAAGCCTGAAGGCCTTGTGTCTTAATGCGAGGAGCATTTGTAATAAGGTGGATGAATTAGCTGCGCAAATAGAGGTAAATGAATATGATTTGATTGGGATTACGGAAACATGGCTCCAGGGTGGCCAAGGCTGGGAACTCAGCATCCAGGGGTATTCAATATTCAGGAAAGATAGGCAAAAAGGAAAGGGAGGTGGGGTAGCATTGCTGGTTAAAGAAGGGATTAACACAATTGTAAGGAAGGATATTAGCTCTGATGATGTGGAATCTGTATGGGTAGAACTGAGAAATATCAAGGGGCAGAAAACGTTAGTGGGAGTGGTTTATAGACATCCAAACAGTAATGCGGAGGTTGGGGATGGCATTAACAGGGAAAT
The DNA here is from genome assembly GCF_052327205.1 of Somniosus microcephalus. NCBI lineage: Eukaryota > Metazoa > Chordata > Chondrichthyes > Squaliformes > Somniosidae > Somniosus > Somniosus microcephalus. Next base: position 99,307,596 of record NC_140993.1, on the reverse strand, counting down.
TAGAGAAGCGTGCAATAAGGGCAGAGCAGTCATCATGGGTGACTTTAATCTACATATAGATTGGGCTAACCAAATTAGTAACAATACTGTGGAGGAGGAATTCCTGGAGTGTTTACGGGATGGTTTCCTGGACCAATATGTCGAGGAACCAACCAGAGATCAGGCCATCTTAGACTGGGTATTATTTAATGAGAAAGGATTAATTAGCAATCTTGTTGTACGAGGCCCCTTGGGTCGGAGCGATCATAATATGATCGAATTCTTCATTAAGATGGAGAATGAAGTAGTTGACTCAGAAACTAGGGTCCTGAATTTAAATAAAGGAAACTACGATGGTCTGAGGCGCGAGTTGGGTAGAATTGATTGGGGAATGTCACTCAAAGGGTTGACGGTGGATAGGCAATGGCAAACATTCAAAGACCGCATGGATGAACTACAGAATTTGTTCATCCCAGTTTGGCACAAAAATAAAACAAAAAAGGTGACTCAACTGTGGCTAACAAGGGAAATTAGGATAGCATTAGATCCAAGGAGAGGACATATAAATTGGCCAGAAAAAGCAGTAAACCTGAGGATTGGGAGCAGTTTAGGATTCAACAAAGGAAGACAAAGGGATTAATTAAGAAGGGGAAAATTGAATATGAGAGTAAGCTTGCAGGGAACATAAAAACTGACTGTAAAAGCTTTTATAGATATGTGAAGAGAAAAAGATTGGTGAAGTCAAGCGTAGGTCCCTTGCAGTCAGAATCAGGGGAATTTATAATGGGGAACAAAGAAATGGCAGACCAATTAAATATATATTTTGGTTCTATCTTCACAAAGGAGGACACAAACAACCTCCCAGAGATGTCGGGGAACATAGGGTCTGATGAAATGGAGGAACTGAAAGAAATCAGTATTTGTAGGGAAATGGTGTTAGGGAAATTGACGGGATTGAAGGCCGATAAATCCCTAGGGCCTGATAATCTACATCCTAGGGTACTTAAGGAAGTGGCCCTAGAAATAGTAGATGCATTGCTGATCATCTTCCCACATTCGATGGAATCTGGAACAGTACCCATGGATTGGAGGGTAGCTAATGTTACACCACTATTCAAAAAAGGTGGTAGAGAGAAAACGGGGAATAATAGGCCAGTAAACCTGACATCGGTAGTGGGGAAAATGCTAGAGTCCATTATAAAAGATGTAATAGCAGAGCACTTGGAAAACGGTGACAGGATCAGACAAAGTCAACATGGATTTACAAAAGGTAAATCGTGCTTGACTAATCTACTGGAATTTTTTGAGGCTGTAACTGGTAAAATAGATAAGGGAGAACCAGTGGATGTGGTGTATTTGGACTTTCAGAAGGCTTTTGATAAGTTCCCGCATAAGAGATTAGCGTGTAAAGTTAAGGCACATGGGATTGGGGGCAAGGTATTGACTTGGATAGAGCACTGGTTAGCAGACAGAAAGCAAAGAGTTGGAATAAACGGGTCATTTTCCGAGTGGCAGGCAGTGACTAGTGGGGTACCGCAGGGATCGGTACTTGGACCCCAGCTATTCACCATATATATTAATGATCTAGACAAAGGAAATAGATGTAGTATCTCCAAATTTGCAGACGACACAAAGCTGGGTGGGAGTGTGTGCTGTGAGGAGGATGCCGAGAAACTCCAGGATGATTTGGATAGGTTGGGTGATTGGGCAAAAACATGGCAGATGCAATATAACATGGATAAATGCGAGGTTATCCACTTTGGTGGCAAAAACAGGAAGGCAGATTATTATCTGAATGGCAATAGATTGGGAGAAGGGGAAGTGCAACGAGACCTGGGTGTCCTTGTGCACCAGTCGCTGAAGGTAAGCATGCAGGTGCAGCAGGCGGTTAAGAAGGAAATGGTATGTTGGCCTTCGTATCGAGAGGGTTTGAGTACAGGAACAAGGATGTCTTGCTGCAGTTGTACAGGGCCTTGGTGAGACCACATCTTGAGTATTGTGTGCAGTTTTGGTTGCCTTATCTGAGGAAGGATGTTCTTGCCATGGAAGGAGTTCAGCGAAGATTCACCAGGCTGATACCTGGGATGGTAGGAATGACGTATGAGGAGAGATTGGGACGATTGGGCTTGTACTCGTTGGAGTTTAGAAGAATGAGAGAGGATCTTATTGAAACTTATAAAATTCTGACAGGACTGGACAGACTAGATGCAGGAAGGATGTTCCCGATGGTCGGGGAGTCCAGAACCAGGGGTCACAGTCTAAGGATAAGGGGTAAGCCATTTAGGACAGAAATGAGGAGGAATTTCTTCACCCAGAGAGTGGTGAACCTGTGGAATTCTCTACCACAGAAGGCAGTAGAGGCCAATTCATTAAATATATTCAAGAAGGAGTTGGATATATTTCTTAAGGCTAAAGGGATCAAGGGGTATGGGGAGAAAGCAGGGACCGGGTACTGAAACTTGATGATCAGCCATGATCGCATTGAATGGCGGAGCAGGCTCGAGGGGCCGAATGGCCTACTGCTGCTCCTATCTTCTATGTTTCTATGTATATTAAAGGCACCACATAAATGCAAATTCCTTTTGTTGTTAAATGCAAACCGTTGAATCCTCAAGGAATAAACCACTTCTATCAAATCCAAATAAACTGAATTGTTTCCATTCACTCTTTGTATATGCAATCCAAAAGAATCCAAATCCTTTCCTTTTATTCTAATTGTACAGAATCCCAATGGAAAAAATTATTTCCTATTAGTTGACATTGTATTGAATCCCAGTGGATTAAAACCTTCTCATTCTCTCCATTGTATAGAATTAATCCAAGCAGAATAATTAACCTTGATCCATACATCGAAGTCTTCCCCAATTATCTTTTTCAACAACACACTAAATACCGCCAGCCCAGTGTTCTCGTTCTGTAAATAGTTGAATGATTCAAGCAGCCATGTTACAAAGAATCCTGATTATAGCAGAAGATTTCTTGGCAACAAGTGATGCATTTATCAGGAACCAGCTGTGCGAGGAGGACTCTGAGCATAGTTGATGATTTAAAATTAATTCACTGAGGCAGAAGATAAGCAGAATTCTGACAAAAACCTGATTTCAAGGCACAATTATCAGGAAGTAACACTAACTGGGCTCTTGCATGCCAAGGGATCATAACGCTACAGTAGAGTGTGCTCTTTTGAGGCTGTGGCTACAGCTTCTCATGATATATTTGCTGAGATTATAAACAGTGAGCCCCAAACTGCACTGAACCCTGCTGTGTTAAAATTCAAAGTGCTCAATGACATTTTTAAATTCCCAGCAGCAACACCCCTCCCTTTAACAAACATGTACTCCTCCAAACGTAAACAACCACCCCACCCCCCGAAAATTTGATAAGAAGAAAGACTTGCATTTATATAGCACCTTTCACAATCTCAGGATGCCTCAAAGCACTTTACAGCCAATAAAGTACTTTTGAAGTGTCGTCACTGTTGTAATGTAAGAAATGCAGCAGCCAATATGTGCACAGCAAGCTTCCACAAACAGCAATGAGATAATGACCATATATCTGTTTTTAGTGATGTTGATTGAGAGATAAATGTTTGCCAGGACACTGGGGATAACTCCTCTGCTCTTCTTTGAAATGGTGCCATAGGATCTTTTACATCCACCTGAGCGAGCAGGCAGGGCCTCAATTTAAAATCTCATCTGAAAGACAGCACCTCCAACGGTGCAGCGCTCTCTCAGTACTGCACTGGAGTGTCAGCCTAGATTTTTGTGCTCAAGTCTGGAGTGGGACTGTGAACCCACAACCTTCTGACTCAGAAACAAGAGTGTTACCAACTTAGCCATGGCTTATACTGAAGGCAAGAAAAATAAAATCTGGGCAATGAAAAAAGGCAATTTCATACCCAGTCAGATCCAGTCAACCTGACGGGCCAGTGTTGCATAGAATTCCTCCCCACTGATCTCAATTACATCATATCCTATCTCAATTATGTCACCTTATTTTAGATTTAAATTTATACCCTGCTATGTCTCTAGAAAAAAATATACATCTTGTTGAAAGGATCCAGACTTGTGGTGCCGGCCCCATTTCCACAAGATTATTCGGCACAACTGAGACATAAAATTGTTTCACTAGAGATTAAAGTGATGTCAGGACAAGCTACTAATGCTTCTATTCCAATGCATATTCACATGTGCAACACACTTTATACACAATGTACCAACAATAGAAACAAAAAATGCTACAAATATATTGTGGACTCTAGTCACACCTTGCAAGTAGAGAATTCCCTTGTGAAGCTGGTGTTAGATAAGTATAGACTCTTGGATCAAAGTCATGCTATTCTTGACATGGGACTGCTTATACAGATAATGCATGGAAAATGCTCCTTTCTCCATATAACATTCTTCACCTTGGGGAACACAAATCCAACAACCATTTTTTCAAATTTGCAAAGTTCTGATGTCACAGAACCAGCCAGTTGTACAAGAAAACAGTGCTGCTCTGAGCAACGTGACAGGCCAAAATATCCACAGTATTGAGAGTGTGCTGTAGTTTAGTTTGCATTGTGAATGGTAATGTGCTCTCTCCATGTCCCCATCAAATTGTGCAAGTTAACAGTATCTATACAGATACATCAAAAGATTACGGCAGGTAAAGATGTATTCAAGAGCCAAATGAATATTAAACCATGTTGGAGTATCAGTTGAGTGATGCTGTGCTCCTGGTATGAAGTGTTGCCTAATGGGAGTGCAGATTGAGATATGTGCCTTAACATTATTGGGCCGATTCTGCAACCCAAGCTCCCATTGAGTGAGACCACACCAGGACTGCAGGATCATTGAATTTACTCTCTATATTATGAAACTTTATACAACAGATTGTTACCTATTTAACCTTTCACCAGCACAAACCTGCACATAGGTTTAAATAAACTACTCCAGTTGTTATTACGCTTCCTTTTTCTTTGCACTGCTCTCTTTCGTTATCTGATTAATGTGATTTTCATTTACAGTTAGTCACACAGTGACATTTTTTTGAACCAAACATACAATGCAACAGACATTTTAAGAAATAATTATCAGTGATTAATGAAAAAAATGTTACAGACAACTTCACCACAAGCACAAACATTGGCACCTTCCTGACAGTGTCTGCCATCTCTAAGGATTGATGCACTGGAACCCAGACATTCAATGGAGATAAAATATATCTTTCATTTAGACAGGACTAATTCTTGTATTGAATGTGTAGGCTGTTAGACACAAAGTGCATCCTTATCATTTGTTAATCATACTGCAGGCAAGAATAAGCACTTTTGACTTTAGGAGATGTTGGAAAGTGGGTGGGGGAGGGTGGGGGAGAATTTTCTGAGTTTGCGCCGCTGGCAGGTAGCCTTATCCAAAGGCCATGCATGTGGAAAATTGTGGGCAGTGGTTCAGGATTTTTGATCCATTAATGCCCGGTAGCAAAAGCTTGGAAAATGTCCTGATTCGTGGGGTCCTGTGTACGCTATTCAAGTAAATCGTCACTAAAGTGCACTAATGCTTATGGATTGCATGGTCTGTTATTCTGGGCAGAGTCTAGGGCCCACAATTCTTTGAATGAAAAATGGGAGAATAACTGCTTTTCTCCATAATTAACAATCTGCAAATGAGATTTTGAAAACATGTGGCTTTGAACTGTGCATTTTTTGAGAATTTAAATTTTATTAGGGGTTGCTAATTATGGAAAAACGGGGTGCACTAATGGAGAAAACATTGCATTGTTGTTCATTATTCTCCCCCCACACCCACCCACACACTTTAGAGTTAATAGGATTCAGTAGAGTGGGAGATCATCCAAGAACCTACCAGTACTGCTTTGGATGGTCCTCACTGTAGTGGTTGTTCGAGATGGTGATGCTGACCTAAGTGACAAACTTTCATCATCCTGTGAGCAGCCACGTTCGATGGCCCTCACATAGCTGTGGCTTCGCATACGGAAACATCCTGGCATGGGCAGATCCAGTGCCTCGACCGCCTGGGACTCCAGTTCACTAAATACTGACTCGCAAACAGATTCGAATTGTCCATTAACTTCCACTTCACTCACCTACAGACAGAGATCACACCAAGTACCTTTTAGTTTGGAGTAAGTCAGGTGACTTAAAGCTTAGTTCTGAATTACCACAGATTGCCTACCTGACTGATGGTGCTCATGGCTCTCATATAACTCTCGTTGCGCGAACGGAATTTAGGCGAGGCAAGAAGCACCGCGGGATCCAAGCTATCCAAACTTCGATTGATTGAGACTTCACTGACTGCTCGTAAGTAACTGTGGCTTCGTATCTGAAGTTTGGGAGAGTGTTCACTTGATATCCTGAGGGAAAAGGAGGAGACGTTTCAATAAGTATGCAGTTTGTTAGTCGTGGGCAGGAGAAGCAAAGATCAACTTAGATAATCATGGGCTATATTTTCCTCTGAAAAGGAGAGAAATGCCTCTTTTCCTTCATAATTTATGACCCACTAATGAATTTACAGGAACATAAAGTTTTGAAACATTTGACTCCTGAGAATGCAGTCGCAATCCACAAATAACATCAATTGTGAATAATCCTTCAGTATTTCTCAAGTAGCTAATAAACCACTTATAAATGGTATAAATGTGTAAAACCTTGTTACTTCAGCTGTAGAGTGTGCAACATTTGTGGAGAATGGCAGGACTAAATGCTCTACTACCTGGCCCTGGACGCATTTACAGTCATCTTCTGGGCCCAGACATATCTTTGCTCCGTTCCCTGAGTTCAAGCCTGTATGTAACTGTAGATTGTAATTTTGTCAAAAGAATGTCCACTAAGGCTCTTGTCCCGACAACCCGCTTTCCTGATCAGCAAGATTCCGTGGTAGTCCTCAGTCTCACTAGGATCCCCCTTCTTCTGAAAGAAACCACAACTGTGCCTCAAACAGAATCATATTCCTCAGCTTCAGAAGGGCCCTCTCTGTGAAGAAGGGACACAGTCAGCTCCAAGATCATTACAGCCAAGAGCAGCTTTTAGGAATTTGATATAAATACCAGCCACACTTGCTGCCCTAGTATAGGTAGATGATGCCGCATGGCGTTCACTAAGAACTTCTACCTGCATGGTACACCCCACTGGTTTTTCCAACCTCCATGTATCTTGACTAAGGACTGCTGGCTCGGACAAGATGCTGGCTTCATGCCAAGGAGTAACTGTCAATGCAGAGTGGCTGATGGTGTCTGTGCTACGAGTGATTAGTACTCAGCCACAAGAAGAATATTGCATTTATGTACTGTACTAGCTGATCACAGTTTTCAGAAATGTCTCAAAGCTCCCTAGGTACAGTGATTACTCTGAGGGATCATACAAAACACACTGACCAAAGGGCTTGGAACCATAAAAGCATTTCCCCCAGACAATCTTAACCAAGGAAGGAATCAGAGAAATAGTCAGCACTCACTATAAAGGATAAGTAATGTTGCACAGATATTTCAGATAGCCCTTTTGTAAAATCTACCGGTAGAAATTCATAATATTGTAATGATCAATAACATGTCATTCTATAGTGGACACTAGGTGGAGCCGTAGAGCTGTATATAGCTGTATGTATCAGACTACACTACCCAGCTGTAGGTATTTTAAGACTACATTACCCATGAGGCACTAGGCTACCCACAAGGCAGCAGCCAAGATGGAAGCCTCTACAGATACTGTACCTAGTCCACATGTGCTCAATAAAGTAACTAGCAAAAGCTAGCTGTGTTCATAATAAGAATGTCTATTTATTAATGAACATAAGATGGTACCAGGATGGTGAAGATATGCTGAAAATTGTGAACAGCGACATGGAGAATTTGAAGCAACCAGAGCGTTTGAAACTCACAGGAAAAATCGACTACAATTGGCAGACTTTTAAACAACAATTCGAACTCTACATTGTAGCCATCGGATTCGGTACGAAGCCAGACGCAAGGAAGATAGCGTTGCTGCTTACAGTTGCAGGCCCACAGGCGATAGAGGTATTTAATACATTTGTATTTAATCCAGAGGAGAACAGAGAAGAATTAGAAGATGTGCTAAAAAAATTTGATGCACGTTGCTCTCCCAAAAAGAATGAGACGCATGAAAGATACATCTTCCATTCTTGGACACAGCAACAAAATGAGACTTTTGATAGCTTTATAACTGATCTGAAACTGAAAGCACAGACATGTAATTTCTCTGAGCTCAAAGCATCCATGATTCGTGACCAGATTGTATTTGGTATTCATGATAAAAAAGTCAGGGAACGTCTGTTGAGAGAAACCGAACTAAATTTGGAAAATGCGGTGAAAATATGCCAAGCCAGCGAGCTAGCTCGAAAGCATGCGAAGACTTTCAGTGAAATCAATAATGATGCGATTGTAATGAGTGATAATGCTGCTGTCGGTGCTGTGTCCTATAAGGGGAAGAAACATGGGCAGAACAGAAATGAAAAGCAATCGGAGGATGAAATTTTTAATTGTAAACGCTGTGGTTACAAACACCAGTTAAGACAATGCCCAGTGTTTGGAAAAATGTGCACAAAGTGTAATGGAAAGAATCACTTTGCCAAACAATGCTTTTCAAAAGTACAAACTAAGAAAGGGCAACGAGTTAATGTAATTGAGGACACTGATTTAAGTGAGACATTTTTTGTAGGAATGGTGTCATGTGACAATATCAAAAAGGATACAGAAAATGTACAGCCCTCAGAAATGGACAATGCTGAACATAAAGTTAATGCAGTAAAAGAGGACAAATGGATGATCCCACTGCAGGTAAATGGAGCATTAGTTACCTTGAAACTAGACACTGGGGCAAAAGCAAACTTAATCAGTATGAGTGACATTAACAATATGAAAGAAAAGCCCAAAATACAGAAAAAGTCAGTACTACTGAAGGACTATAATGGACAGAAAATAGATAGCTTAGGTGTATGCAGACTTAAAGTGACAGTCAAAGACAAAGTGCATCATCTCATGTTTTCTGTTGTGGCTGAAAGGCTTGATTCACTACTGGGTGACAAAGCTTGTGAGGATTTAGAACTGGTCAAAAGAGTCTACCGTATAAACTGTGCCATAAGCAGACCAGATGACTCGGTGGATTCTGTAGTGAATAATTTCCAGGATGTGTTCAAAGGATTTGGAGTTCTACCATTCACTTACAAGATCCAGCTAAAGCAGGATGCTCAGCTGGACAGAATGACCACACTAGGAGTCATCAGGAAAGTCGAAGAGCCAACAGACTGGGTTAACTCCATGGTATGTGTAAAGAAAAAGAACAATGATCTAAGAATATGCATGGATCCAAAGGACTTAAATGCAAACATAAAACGTGAACACTACCAGATTCCCAAGCGAGAAGAAATCACCAGTGAAATGTCAGGTGCCAGATACTTTACAAAGCTCGATGCCTCACAAGGATTTTGGCAACTAAAACTGGATGAAGAGAGCACCAAATACTATATCTTCAACACACCATTTGGCAGGTATTGTTTCCTCAGAATGCCTTTCGGGATAATATCTGCATCTGAAATCTTTCATAGAGCGATGGAACACATAATTGAAGGTCTGGAAGGAGTTCGGGTCTATGTTGATGACATCATCATCTGGGGCTCCACACTGAAAGAACACAATGAGAGACTGACTAAAGTGCTACAGAGCATACAGAGAATGGACTGAAGCTCAACAAAGCCAAGTGTCAGTTTGGCATCCAGGAAGTTACTTTCCTAGGAGATAATCTATCTGGTAAAGGAATAGAGCCAGATATGGAAAAAGTAAACGCCATACTCAAAATGCCCCGACCCACTGACAAAAAAGGAGTGCTACGCATCATGGGGATGATAAACTTCATTGGAAAGTTCATTCCTAACTTGTCAGCCAAGACAGCCTGTCTGCGAGACCTGCTACATAAAACAAATGAGTTTGCATGGACAGAAAGACATGAACAAGAGTGGATAAACCTCAAAACAGTGCTGACAACCACACCTGTACTCACCTTCTTTGACCCAACAAAAAGAATCAAAGTGTCAACGGATGCATCAAAAGATGGCCTAGGTGCGGTCTTGCTACAAGCAGAGGGTGAAGATTGGAAGCCTGTTGCCTATGCCTCCAGGTCTATGACTGATACTGAGTGTCGATACGCCCAGATTGAAAAGGAATGTCTAGGCTTGGTAGTTGGACTAGAAAAGTTTCATGGCTACATATATGGACTTCCCACCTTCACAGTTGGGACAGACCACAGCCCTCTGGTTGCCATCATAAAAAAAACCTGAATGAGATGTCTCCAAGGATTCAACGACTCATGATGAAGCTGCAAAGATATGACTTTGAACTGATCTACACACCAGGCAAATACATAGTGTTAGCAGATGCACTATCCCGAGCACCCACAATGAGTCATGTGAGCTCTACTGAAGAAGACGTGGATGTTCATGTGAGTATGGTCACTGCTGCGCTGCCCATGTCAGACACAAAATCAAAGCAAATAGCAGAAGAAACAGTAAAAGATACAGTATTACAAACAGTAATAGAGAACATTCATCATGGTTGGCCAAAAGGTTCCTGTCCAAAATATTTTCACATAAGGTCAGAATTGAGTGTCGCAAGTGGACTATTACTAAAACAGAACAGAATAGTCATACCACAGGCTCTACGTCAAGACATGCTCAAAAGGATTCGTGAGGGACACCTCGGAATTGAAAAATGCAAAAGGAGAGCAAGAGACACTGTTTATTGGCCTGGCATAAATAAGGACATTGAGAACATGATAGGCAAATGTGAGACATGTCAGAAACACCAAAACAAACAAGCAAAGGAACCAATGATAGTAGCTGACATACCAACAGCAGCATGGCAAAAGGTTGGTATGGACCTTTTTCATTTAAATGGTAAAGACTATCTAATAGTGATTGACTACTATTCTAACTATCCTGAGATGGCGCTGCTCTCAAGCACCACAGCAAGCAGTGTCATAATGCATATGAAATCCATCTTCGCCAGACATGGAATTCCCAGGATTGCCGTTAGCGACAATGGTCCGTGCTTCAACTGTAAGGAGTGGCAACAGTTTGCAGCACATTATGACTTTCAGCACATCACATCCAGTCCTTTGTATGCTCAGTCAAATGGTAAGGCAGAGAAAGGTGTTCAAGTTCTCAAGCAGCTACTGAAGAAAGCAACAGAAAGCAAGTCTGATCCTTATCTCGCCCTGCTGAGCTACCGAGCCTCACCTTTAGACTGTGGTTCTTCACCTGCTGAACTACTAATGGGTCGCAAGTTGCGCACCACGCTACCCTGCTGTGCAAAAGAACAGCAAAGTGAGGAACTGAGACAGAGACTTCAACTGTTAAAGCTGAAACAGAAATCATACTATGACAAGTCATCCAAAACTCTAAAACCATTGACAAGGGATGATGTTGTCAGGATTGAGGATCCAGATGCATGGAACAGGAAAGCTACAGTTCTTGAGGAAGTAGGACCAAGGTCATACACTGTTAGAACTGAGGAAGGACAGATTCTCAGGAGGAACCGTCGTTCCCTCCTAAAAATACAAGAGACTATTCAAGACCAGATTGATGACAATGCCGCAACTGCATCTTGTCATTCACCGCCAGAACAATCTCATGAAGACACATCAGACTTACCCGTGTTGAGAAGATCCACACGTGAAGTAAAAGAGCCTGATAGACTTAATCTTTGAGTACAATGTAAAGCTTTGAAAATGTGTTGACTGTTTTGAAAATGTTTATGTTTATAGAGCACTAACAAAAGTGTTACTGATATTATCTTTATTGTTTTCTTGAAAGTTGATTGATATTGATTTTGTTAAACCTCAAAGAAAGGGGGATGTAATGATCAATAACATGTCATTCTATAGTGGACACTAGGTGGAGCCGTAGAGCTGTGTAGAGCTGTATGTATAAGACTACACTACCCAGCTGTAGGTATATTAAGACTACATTACCCATGAGGCACTAGGCTACCCACAAGGCAGCAGTCAAGATGGAAGCCTCTACAGATACTGTACCTAGTCCACATGTGCTCAGTAAAGTAACTAGCAAAAGCTAGCTGTGTTCATAATAAGAATGTCTATTTATTAATGAACATAAGAAATATGGGATGAAATTAATGAACGCTTAGAAAGACACGCAAATCTGGGACAGTCACCGCGGATTGGTAAAGGACAAGTCAATTTATTTATTTAACGGATATTTGTGAGAAGGAATCAACTCCAGTTGAAGAGCTAGCATTGGCATGGGCACAGACACAGGTACAACGAGCTGAATATCCTCCTTCAGTGTTGTATTTTTATGATTCTATTAGCCTTAGAAGAATTCTGAGAACATAGGATCTAATAAATTCATCCATAAAAACTGGAAGTGAAGGTATAGATTGACACCATATTCATGGAGCACATCAGTTAGAAATAAGCTGTCAATTCACAGTATTTTCAGATTTTACCTGAGCCAAAGGCGATGCTCAGTACTCATGTTACAGAGAGAGTGACATCTGGCCCCGGCAGTGCCCATCGGTGGGAGCAGGATTTGCACAACAATTTGTCATATGGCAGAAAGGGTTATTCCTGTTTACACTAAAATATTGCATGTACACGTTGGCCCGCAATTTCCGATAGGAGGCTTCCTGCGTGCGGATGCCTCCTATCGGGAAAAATCTACGCCCTTACCTGAGGGCTCCCGAGGTGCAGCCATTTCCGATCCTGGGCCTCTGCTGTATGAAATGCGCAGGGCCCACGTATCCCAGGGGCGCATGCGGTTCGCAAGCATCCCTGGGATCACTTGGGCCAAGCGAGCCAATGGGAGAAGGGAATCCCCCTTCATACTTTTGACAGATAGACCCATCAAAAGTATGAATGGGGATCACTGAAAAAAGACATCAAAACATTAAATAAAGTTAAAAAAATTCACGTTTTTAAAATGAGTTAAAATTACATTAAATTAAATATTTTAAACAAAAATTTAATTTTTTGAAAAAAATAATTAAAAGATTTTTACGGGGCTAAAAATAAATGTACCTTTTTAAAAAGTATTATTAAATTATAAATGAGTGAACACTTTTTTTTGTTTTTTGCTTTTTTAAACTCATGCTGGTAAAAGCAGGCCTTACGCCAGGCGTAAGATTTTTAAGTGATTTCAGCAGGCGGAGGTTCTGCAGAAAGTGGAACTCTCCACCCGCAGAGGCCCTTCTCCAGGGCAGGCGTCTGATCTGTCAAATGTCGGTTTTCAGCGCATGCGCTTCGCATACCTGAAACCGGCATTTGCAAAGTCCCTACTGGTGTGTACACAGCTCGTACACACCCGTAGGGATCGGAAAATACGGGCCATAATCTTCCACAAATCAGTGAATGAAAATTATTTTAGGAGTGAAGAAGAATTTGAAAACCATTTTTAAAGAAAACCTTTGGATGTGATTGGATGTGATATTGAAGGATTGCATTTGGAGGAAGTGATAAATGAAATTGATTTAATTAATCAACTTAATTATGTTCATTTCGCTTCACATAACTAGAACAGCTCCACTGAGGCTGTAATATTTTTCTTTAAACCTTCGTCCTCAATTTCTTTACCTCTCTGTGTTTCACTCCACTCATTGTTTTTTTTAATGAAAAGAGCCAAATAACTGGAATTATCTATCTTTATAAAATAAACAAAGCTGTGCAATTTGTAGACAAACTAAAGAAGTTTTTCTTGTTGCAATTCTTTACATAACCCTATGTAAACAGTGACAATGAAGTAAAAGGTATTAATTGCAGGCAGTTCTGCTTAATATCTACCGGTTATTAAAATAGAAAACTAATTTCCCTGTTAATATTGCCATACATGACCAAAATTACGTTGCTCATTCCCATCACAATGGGAAAGCTGGGGGCGGTTAGATGACTCAGTGGTAGTGGGATGAAGAAGATTGGCAAGAGCCTAAAAGATGTAGGAGGCACCAAAACAGCTATATTAGCACTGAGTCTGGGAAACAGAAGAAATTATCATGTGGCCTAGTTATCTACTAAGTTTTGTGTCTGCATAGGGTTCCTATTGCTTTTTGACTTATCAGTCAGGACAGGACTAATATGGCTGTCAGTTACTATTGGCAATTCTGGCCTCTTATGCATCCCCGATTTCCTTTGATCCACCATTGGAAGCCGTGGCTTCAGCTGCTTAGGCCCTAAGCTCAGAAATTCCCTCCCTAAACCCCTCCACCTCTCCAACTCTCTCTCCTCCATTAAGTTGCTCCTTAAAACGTACCTCTTTCACCAAACTTTTGGTCTCCTTATGTGGCTCGTTGTCAAATTTTGTCTGATAAGTTCTTGTGAAGCGCCTTGGGACGTTTTCCTATGTTAAAGACGCTATATAAATGCAAGTTGTTGTTGGCCACTACTGGACCAATAGTATCTCATGAGAATCAGTGATCTCACTTGGACCTAAACAGCAATGTATGAATGTCTTAACGTTTATAAATTTTTATTCAATATACCTGTATGTAGATTATTTATATGTATTATTTTGAAATATTAATTCCCTCTGCTTTTGGGTCTGAACTGAGTGAGAGTAATTGATGCTAACTGATCTGAGTTTATAGACTGAATGTCTAGTCAAATTATTAAATGATAAATACTGGTTTTCTGTTGGTGGTCACTATAGATAACTAGTTGAGTAACTTACGTGAGCAGTCCCTGGGAACATGACACAGGTTTGTCACACAACAATTTGCACTCTTGAGCTCGTCACCCATAACAAGTTTCATAACTTTTCACCATGGACGTCCAATCCCTCTACACCTCCATCCCCCACCAGGATGGCCTGAGGGTGCTCTGCTTCTTCCTTGAACAGAGGCCTGACCAGTCCCCATCCACCACCACCCTCCTCCGCCTGGCTGAACTTGTTCTCACATTGAATAACTTCTCCTTTAACTCCACTCACTTCCTCCAAATTAAAGGTGTTGCTAAGGGGACCCACATGGGTCCTAGCTATGCCTGCCTTTTCGTGGGATATGTGGAACACTCTTTGTTCCAGTCCTACTCAGGTACCCTCCCTCACCTGTTTTTCCGGTACATTGATGACTGTATCAGTGCCGTTTCCTGCTCTCGCCCTGAACTAGATCATTTCATTCACTTTGCTTCCAATTTCCACCCTTCCCTCACCTTCACATGGTCCATCTCTGACTCTTCCCTTCCCTTCCTCAACTTCTCTGTCTCCATCTCTGGGGATAGGTTATTGACAAACATTCACTACAAGCCCACTGACTCCCACAGCTACCTGGACTACACGCCCTCCCACCCTGCCTCCTGTAAGGACTCTATTCCATTCCCCCAGTTTCTCCATCTCCGCCGCATTTGCTCTGACGATGCCACCTTCCATACCAGTGCTTCCGACATGTCTTCCTTTTTCCTCAACCGAGGATTCCCCTCTACAGTGGTTGACACGGCCCTCGACTGTGTCCATTCTATCTCCTGCACTTCTGCCCTCACCCCTGCCCCTCCTCCCAGAACCACGATAGAGTTCCCCTTGTCCTCACCTTTCACTCCACCAGCCTCCACATTCAACGGATCATCCTCCGCCATTTCCGCCACCTCCAGCGTGATCCCATCACCAAACACATCTTCCCCTCACCTCCCCTTTCAGCATTCCGAAGGGACCGCTCCCTCCGTGACACCCTGGTCCACTCCTCTATCACCCCCAACACCCCTTCCCCTTTGCCCGGCACCTTCCCGTCCAAGCGCAGGAGATGCAACACATGCCCTTATACCCCCCCCCCACCTTCCTACTGTCCAGGGCCCCAAACACCCCTTCCAGGTGAAACAGCGATTTACTTGTACTTCTTGCAATCTAGTATACTGTATTCGCTGCTCACGATGTGGTCTCCTCTACATTGGGGAGACCAAACGCAGATTGGGTGACCGCTTTGCGGAACACCTCTGTTCAGTCTGTAAGGGGGACTCCGAGCTTCCGGTCGCCTGTCACTTTAATTCTCCGCTCCACTCCCACTCAGACCTCACTGTCCTCGGCCTCTTGCATTGTTCCACGGAAGCTCAGCGTAAGCTCGAGAAACAGCACCTCATCTTTCGATTAGGCACTTTACAGCCTTCCGGACTCAACATAGAGTTCAACAATTTCAGATCACAACCTCGGCCTATATATATTTTTATCCACACCTTTTATTTGTGTCTTTTCTTCTCTCCCACATGGCAGCTGTCTTTCATTCTGCCAGCGCAATTTACACTTCATCTAGAGCCATCCTTTGTTTCTTAACCTGTTCCATTACCATCTCCCTTTGCCTTGAATATCTCTTAATGTCTCTTAACCTCTCTTGCCTTCTATGCTATCACAGACCTTCCCTTTTGTTCTTTCATCCCCTCCCCCCTTTCCCAGCCCCTACACTTGCTTAAGAATCTGTTCCATTTCCTGCTTTTTTCCAGTTTTGACGAAGGGTCATCGACCTGAAACGTTAACTCTGTTTCTCTCTTCACAGATGCTGCCTGACCTGCTGAGTATCTCCAGCATTTTCTGTTTTTATTTCATAATTTAAGTCAAAATAAATAAGTAGTGAATATTGAGTATAATAAGGTAACCAGAGTTGTTGCATTAAGTACCGGAGAACACAAAAAAGGACCAGATTGCTGGAGCAGGGCATCTCGCAGTGGGCCCATTAGTTAGACTTGTTCGTGCACGTTTAGACTTGAAAAGTTTTTGTTCACAAAGTTGCTGCAAGTGCAAGATCATACTGGCGCAGCGAGGAAACAGGGACCTTGATGAACAATTGGACAAGCAATGTATCTACTTAACTAATGAGATTAATGAATTGAGAAATAAACAGAGGAAGGACTGCAATGGAGAGTGAATTAGAGTGGGTGAGTATGGAAAGAGAAATAAAGAGAGGGAAAGAAAGATTGGATTAAGAGAGAGAAAAAAGTGACAGAAAGAAAAAGTAAGAGAAAAATCAGAAAAATTTTAAATAATGCATTTTGAAAATATCCGAAAACAATTCACAACCTGAAGGAATGAGACTCCACACTAATAAACACACTTTTTGGGCAAAAGAGGTTGTTTGGCAACCATTAACAATGATCATATTGTTAAAAGGGTACTTGCGCTAATAATTACTAGACTGGTGAGTTTAATGGGCAATTAATGCACAAATACAGCAACTTCATGAAAAAAACGAGATGCTGTTTTGGCAAAGCTAACAGCCAGCAACTTGTGGCAATTTGCAATTCACGGGGTATCTCTCCCTCGCTACAAGTTACTGGCCGAGTTGCACATTAATAATGGCATGTATCATTCAGACGCTGTTATTTTATCAGCAAAGTCTGGCCCATTGTTGATATCTAAGAAGATCTAGTTACGGTACAAGGCATTCATTTCAATTTAATATTGCAATACCCATTGTCCTGCTTAGTCTCATTTGTTTTGGTCTATTTTGTCCTCACTGATGTACATATACTCCCAATTATCAACATCTCACATTTAAAATACTTGTGCTTGTCTTTAAACCTTCATAATCTTAGGGCTAGAAATTCAGCTCCTTTGTGCCTGCCGTTAGCACCTCCAACCTCTGTAACCTTTTCCAGCCCTAAAACCCTTTTCAAACTCTCCATTCTTCTGAGTCTGGCCTCATAGAACCACAGACATTTACAGCACTGAAGAAAGCCATTTGGCCCATCATTTTTGTAATGGGTATTTATTAGAGCAATCCAAACCAATCCTGCTGCCCCACTCTCTCCCCATAGCCCTGTATCTTTCTCTACTTCAACTATTTATCCAATTTTCCTTTAAAAGATGGATTTGTCTCTCTCAACCAGTCCGTGAGGCAAAGCATTTCACCTTCCAACTCCCTGTGTATAAATTTCTCCTAACCTCTCTCCTCACTCTTTTGTGAGTTTTAAATTGATGACCCCTCATCACTAACTCCCCAATCAGAAATAGTGATTCCCTATTCACTCTATCAAAGCCCTTCATAATATGAAAAACCTTTAAGTCTCCCGTTGGCCTTCTCTATGTGTGTGGAAATAATCCCACCATCTCAAATCTCCTGATAACTATGGTTTCCCATCCCTGACATCATCCTGGTGAATTTACACTGTATACCTTCTATGGCTTTAAAGTTTTTTCTATAATGACGCAGTTAACTGTGGCCTAACCTAGGATTTACATAAATCTATTATTATTTCTTTACTCTTGTACTCTATATCCCTATTTATAAACCCCAAAATGCTGATGGCCTTTTTTGTGGCTTCATCCATGCCTAACTGGTTCATTAATGCCCCTTAGGGAAGGAAACCTGCCGTACTTCCCCGATCTGGCCTATATGTGACTCCACTCCCACATCAACGTGGTTGACTCTTAATTGCCCTCTGACTGGCCTAGCAAGCCACTCAGTTGGATTAAACTGCTGCAGCGGTTCAAGAAGGCGGCCCACAACCAACTTCTCAGGACAAGTGGGGATCGGCAATAAATGCCCGCCTTGCCAATGGTGCCCACATTCCAAGAATGAATAATAAAATACATAAAGATGCCAATGTTGTTGTCAGTTTATGATGTTTTAAACATGCACTGTTACTTACTTGAGTGCGCTGAGCTCTGTTAGGGAGGGCTGCGTGGCCTTGAGATAGCTCTCACGCCGTGCAGAAATCTTTGGAGAAGGTTTAGGGCTGGTGTCTGAGTCCCCGCTGTCATCATCTCCCATTGCTTTAATATAGCTGCCACTGCGCATTCGCCGACAAGGAATTTCATCTTCTTTGCCTTGTGGAGAATAGCCACTCCATTCATCTTGTGGAACCTAGTTAAATATAATACAGCGATGTGACATCCTGTTTTTCTGGGTTTGCAGACAAAGATTTCAAAATATTGAAAAATTGGAACAGTAACTGACATTGTAAATCATTTTGACTAAGTTAATATTCATATATGGTGGAATCACTCATTGAAGAAAGAATATGCTTCTTGGCCTACCTGAGGCTGTAATTCAAAATGTAAGAGAACATCTTATCAGTGGTACTGACAATCAGTGTTCAGTATATTTCTGACAATATTTAACAAGGTAATTATGCTGGATCCGTAGGATGCCTGGCAAAATAATATTCTAATACCAGGTGTTTGTTTCCACTTCCTGCTGGAATTTCTATTTGAATGGAAGGTATTGAAATGTAAAACATAATTATTTTGTGTTAGATTTCAGTGTTTAGTAATCACTATTTGTTTTGTATTTTAATGAATAAATTTAGCGGAATATTGCCCTTTCCCTTTTTCCAAATGTTTAAAATGTAGTTAAGATGTTTGCAGGTTTTATTTTGCACAGATTTGACCATTCAATGTTTGTTATAAAACAAAGCAGATTTTTACTTAAAAGTATTATTTTCCATAGCTGCCCCCAGTGTCTCAGCCAAGTGGCCATTCTCCACAAGTGGACCTAGTGAGTTTGAGTGAGTTTGAAAAACATGACAACTGAGCCCAATCCTGTCCTTGATGTGCATATATACATATTTTCCAGCAGGGGGCACTACAGAACAGTCAGGAGCAGGAATCCAGGCTAACTTTACCTTTCTCAAACTTAGGTACACTGAGGTCATTCAGAGTGCTCCAACCGTTGCCCTGACCGAGCTCACATGTCACAGACTGGGAACGGAACCTGGCCCCATTCTGGTCTGCATTTCCTCTCAAAAGTCCTAGAATGTGCTTTTGCCTCCCAAAATATGCCCATCTTTCCCACAAGTCCATGTTCGAACCGCTCCAATCAGGTTTCCGCCCTTATCACAGTCATAAATGATATCCTATGTGACTGTGACCATGGTGAACTGTCCCTCCTCATCCTTCGCAGCCTGTCTGCGGACTTTGACACAGTTGCCCACACCCTCCTCTGTTGTCCAGCTAGATGGGACTGCCCGAGCAGGTTCCATTCCTATCTATTCAATCGTAGCCAGAAAAACTCCTGCAATGGCTTCTCTTCCCGCTCCTGCACCATTACCTTTGGAGTTCCCAAAGGATCTATCCTTGGACCCCTCCTATTTCTCATCAACAAGTTGCCTGTCGGCAACATCATCTACAAACACAATGTCAGGTTCCACGTGTACACTGATAACACCCAGTTCTACCTCACCACCACCTCTCACAACCCCTCTACTGCCTCTGACTTGTCATGCTACTTGTTCGAGATCCAGTATTGGATGAGCAGAAATTTCCTTCAACTAAATATTGGGAAGACCCAAGCCATTGTCTTTGGTCCCCGCCACAAGCTCCGTTCCCTAGCCACTGACTCCATCTCTTTCCCTGGCCACAGTCTGATGCTGAACCAAACTCTTTGCAACCTTGTTTGCAACCAGTCGGATTTGACCCTGAGCTCAGCTTCCAATGCCATTTCCTCTTCATCACCAAGACTGCCTACTTCCACCTCCGTAACATTACCCGCCTCCGCCCTAGCTTCAGTTCATCTGCTACTGAAACCCTCATCCATGCCTTTGTTACCTCTAGTCTTGATTATTCCAACGCACTCCTGGCTGGCCTCCCATCTTTCACCCTCCATAAACTTGAGCTCATCGAAAACTCTGCACCTGTATCCTAACTCGCACCAAGTCTTGTTCACCCATCACCCCTGTAATCACTGATCTACATTGGCCCCCGGTCCAGCAACGCCTCAATTTAAAAATTCTCACTTTATTTTCAAATATCTCCATAACCTCGCCCCTCCCTATCTCAGTATCCTCCTCCAGCCCTACATCCCTCTGAGATCTCTGCGCTCCTCCAATTCTGGCCTCTTGCGCATCCCCGATTTCTTCGCTCCACCATTGCGGCCATGGCTGTAGACTCTATGGGCAGGACTTTCATTTTGCCATTGAGTCGGGATTGGAGGCGTGTGGGGGGGTTAAAATCCCAAAATCAGGGGTCCCGACCCCTTCCCGCACCCAAACCCGCCTCCATGCCAGTTTCAAAGGAGGCGGGTACCCGCACCACACTGGGACCCACCTACCCGAGGCGGGAAGGGATTAGTGCCAATTAACTGCCTGTTAACAGGTAGTTAACGGGCAATTTTTAGCCTAATCCCTATTTTTGATGTTGAAATGTGGGATTCCCGACGGCTCCAAACCACGCCAAGTTAGAGGAGGCGGGCTGTCGGGTTGAAGGGCTTGGAGGGGTCGAGATGTCGGTGTTCAGGTGAGTGATGTGTGCATGAGTGCAAAGGTAAGTGTGTTTGGTGTGTCTAAAGTGATTAAATAAGTTTTACATACCTTTTCTTACCTTTTCAGCCTTCCTTCCTTTAGGTCTCGGGAATCCCTCATCTCACCGGCACAGAAAGCAGAATGGCTGCGACCTGTCAAAAGTGACAGCCTTCAGCTTACTGTGCAGGAGAGATTTCTAACGGAGTCTGTGGAGAAGGACTCAGGTTAGAAGTAAGACTGTCAGTGTTTGGCAGCTTCAAACAGCTGTGAAACACTGATATTTCATCTGTCAAAAGCTCTTGACAGATGAAATTTCAGTCTGTGATGTCACCTGTTGCCGGGTGGCCCTTAATTGGCCTGCTGAGCCCGCTGGGTGGGCTCAACAAGGTCAATCAAGTTAAAATCACGTGGATTGGCCGCATCTCGATGGAGGCGGGACTACAACCCCGAAAGTTGTAGTCCCGCCTCCAACCCGACTCCTGAGTTAAATTCCTGCCCTATGTAATTAACAACTCTGAATGCCTAGATCCTAAGCTCTGGAATTCCCTCCTTAAATATATCCACCTCTCTCTCCTCCTTTAAGATGCTCCTTAATACTTCTCCTTATGTGACTCGGTGTCAAATTTTGATTTATAATGCTCCAGTGACGCGCCTTGGCATTTTTTATTACGTTAAAGGCATTATATAAATGCAAGTTGTTGTTGCATAGTTCAATACAGTGTATATGTGTTCTATTCCCAGGTATTTGTTCTATATATAAATTACCTGGATTTGTGAATTCTATGATGCTATGTTTCTGTGTTGGCCAAGGCACTCTGCGAACAGATCATAGAATCATAGAATGGTTACAGCACAGAAGGAGGCTATTCGGCCCGTCAAGCCCGTGCAGGCTCTCTGCAAGAGCACATCAGTTAGTCCCACTCCCTCGCCCTTTTTCCGTAGCCCTGCAATTTTTTTTCCTTCTGGTACTTATCCAATCCCTTTTGAAAGCCGTGATTGAGTCTGCCTCCACCACTCTTTCAGGCAGTGCATTCCAGATCCTAACCACTCACTGCATAAAAAAGTTTTTCCTCATGTCGCCTTTGGTTCTTCTGCCAATCACCTTAAATCTGTGTCCTCTGGTTCTCGGCCCTTCCTCCAATGGGAACAGTTTCTCTCTATTTACTCTGTCCAGACCCCTCAAGATTTTGATGGTTCCTAACATGGACTGAGGGAAGCCATGATGTCACTGAAGTGGAACTTTATAATGTCACATAAGATGCCGATTTTTGCTCCGATAATCCTCTCATCAAAGGGCTGCTGACAGACACCAGGCAACAAGTTACCTGGTATTGAAAGGCAATTGAATATTGCTTTTCATAGCATCAAGAGATTATGAGGCAACGTAACAGCACCTACCTTGCTTTTGAAATACACTGGATGATTCAAAATATGTTGATACTTAAAGGGGAAAGAAGGTATAAAAATAAACACTCAAATAAGTATCTTGTTATTGTTAGTTTTGGTGCCTTTAACAAAACAATTGTAAATAGTTATTTATTTTAATCAGCAGTTGTTCTCTGGTGCTGTCATTTCGATGAACTCATTGTGACTATGGGACAGTATTTGTGCAGGATTCTCTTGAACTTCTGTCGTAACTTCAATGGAAGATCAATGGAAACCCTGGAAAAATGGCATAAACGACCATTTCCACCATTTTTCTGGAGTTTCCGCTGATCTCTACCAAAGTTATCACGGAAGGTGATCCTCACAGAAATTATTGACATATTTCTAAGGGGGGAGGGTGTGGAATAAGTCTCACTGTGCTGTCTCTGTTGCTTTTTTTTGGCCTGGAGTGATTGGCAGTCGATGGGTTAATGTTTCCCCAGTGAAAATTAGCTACATAACTCACAAGTGATTGTTATTTCTGAATCGCACACTTGCCCACGACATCTCTTCTGTATCTGTCACATTTTTCATTGTATAAAACTACAAAGACGGCGTTGTAATAAAGATCAAGAGGATTTTTTTCATTTGAGCTGGCTGACATTAAATAAGGAAGTGAGGTGATGAATCAATGTTTGTAATCTTTTCCCATCAAAAAATTTCATACATTTTCTTTACTTTCACAGCTGAGTTTGTTTGGCAGATTTTTAATAACTGGCAAAAATCTGAAATCTGATTTTACCACTTAAATTTTACCTTAGTAAACAGGCACCAATTTTCAGAATTTCTCTAAAACATTTTGTAAACTTGGTACGTGAAAAAAAAGCTGGTTTTGTGTTGGTGCTTAATGCCACTCAGAATTGTACTGTTCAAAATATTGGGCTGGAATTTGCAGTCGGGTTGACGGCGAACTGGCAGTGTTCGGCATCATTCCACCTTTGAAACTGATCGCAACTTTGGGATTTGGCCCATGCGGAAATCCTGAGGTTGCGGTCAGTCATTGACAGCTCCGAAACAGACTGCACTGTGCGCCGCCCGCTCCCCGCCCCCCCCCCAGCCACAGAGCCGTCACAGTGTCATCAGCCAAATCATTGAAACTGATGAAAACTTCGGCTCTTCCGCAGTAATTACTTTGTTAAATTCCCCACTAAAAGTTAGACCCAAAGGGATTAGGTGTAACTGATGTTTTAACAGCGCATTGACTGCTAAACAAATGTTAAGGGCCGGAAAAACTAATTTAAATTTTGTGCAGTGTGAAATTTGTCCCTTTTTAATAAAAAATGAACATTTTTAAGAAACTGTTCAAAAGCATTTTAAAAAATGATTTTAAATTTTGCCCATCATTATTTCAGGTTTGCCTTTCCCCCATGTGAGAGCACCTATCTTTCGTTTGCTCTCGCTAACTATTTTAAAAAGTGAGAATTTTAAGAGTTTACTCACTTGCACGTTCACTGTCTGTGAGAATTCTGTCTTTTGATTGGCTGTTTAGACAGCCTGTCGATGTCACAGCAGCTCAAACAAGGGGATCCCCACTATACTTCGTTGAATTGAATTGAAGGTTGGAAAACCTGAAGTTCCCACTACAGGGATTGCAAGATGTCGGCGCTTGCCAAAATTATGTAGATTATACAGATCATGATGTCAGTGAGTGTGCAACGCTCACTTGATGCCCAATCTGCGAGTTTTGACTTTGCTGCTCCACTTACCTGCATGCCTTAAGTGCGATGAGCTGAGCAAGCATTGAGAATCAGGAAGGAAGCTCCAGCAGCGGTATTTAAGGGGATCATCAGCAACAACTTCCACCTGACATGTTTGTTCAGTTTGACTGGCTCTGTGCAACTTTCTTCAACTCCAGCAGCTTTATTAACTTCTTTCAAGGTTCTAAGGTAAGTGTTGTTGCAAGTGGAGAATGCCTTCATTCTTATTTAAAGGCTTCTGCTTACAGCACTTGCTCACAGTTATGGGGCCTCTACTGGCAGTCTCCCTCACGCTCGAGTATCTTAGGGAGAGGGAGCAGAGGCACGAAGAAGATGAGAAGATGCACGCAGAGGGAAGAGGAGGAGGACCAGAAGGGATCTCAACAGGAGGCCTTACCCACCAATGTCTTCCGAGTCCACTTCTCTTAACTCCACTTAAGCCAGGAGCAGTGTATTTGGAGGCTCCTCTTCATCAAGGAGGTGGTCACAGAACTTTGCCACCTCCTGCAACCAGACCTGCAGCCTGAGAGCAGGGTGACCACATTGCTCCCAGTTGCAATCAAGATCACCATGGCCCTCAATTCCTTCGCCAGCAGATCCTTCCAGTGTGCAGCAGGAAACATAGCTAACATCTCCCAGTTTGCTGTACATCGCTGCATCCGGGAGGTCACCGAGGCTCTCTACACCAGGAGAATGGACTACGTTTTCTTCTCTCTGAGCAGAGAAAAGCAGGAGCGTGCATGTGGCTTTGCCTGGGTACTGGGCTTCCCCATGGTGCAGGGCGCAATTGACTGCACCCATGTGGCTTTGTGGGTGCCGCATAACAATCTTGAGATCTTCCGTAACCGCAAAGGCTACCACTCACTTAATGTGCAGTTGTTGTGTGACCACACCCAGCGCGTCCTAATGGTCAATGCCCGCTATCCTGGCAGCAGCCAAGATGCCTTCATCCTGTGTCAGTACGGTGTGCCAACAATCTTCCAGCCACCACGTCAAACTCGAGGGTGGCTGCTCGGAGACAAGGACTATCCGCTCTCCACCTGGCTGATGACTCCCCTCCGCAACCCCACCACTCGTGCCTATCACTGATATAATAACAGCCATGCTGCCACCCAGAACGTCATCGAGCAGACCATCGGGCTTCTGAAGCAATGGTACCGCTGCCTTGACTGCTCGGGAGGAGCCCTCCAGTACTCGCCGGAGCGGGTGTCCCATTTCATGGTGCTGTGCTGCATGCTTCACGACTTGGCCGTCATGAGGGCGCAGCCCTTGCCTGCAGGGAAACGGGACCACCTCAGGAAGAGGACAAAGGAGAGGAGGAGGAGGAGGAGGAGAAAGAGGAAGGTGAGAAAGGAAGAGGAGGAAGGGAGGAAGCAGGCAGTTAATCCCCCTTCCGGACGGGCTGTCCATGACCGCCTCATTAGACTCCAATTCCAATGAATGAAGCCCCAGATCCCCGTTGCTCACCACATCCCCATCATACCATCCTTCTGTCATGGAATATCACAGCATCCTCCTGTGCACAAAGCTGAACTGAGAGCCACCACAAAAGATTACGAACAAAATTAATAAATGTATCAAAAATCAAATGACACACGATATGAACGAATCATCCTCATGCAGTCCCTTAGTGCCTGTCATTCGGGTGCCCTTTTCTGATCTCAAGCTCCTACGAAGTGTGCCCTCAGTGGTTGCAGCATGGCTGGTGGAAGGCAGCTGAGTTTAAATGGGCCCAGCTGCAGACTGTACGACCTCAGCATGGGTGGCAGCAGTCTGGGCTGGCTGGCTGACAGGCAACAGCAAGGGCAATGGCGGAGTGGCAGTGGTGGGAACAGCAATGCTGTCGTCCTGAGAGAGGACATCAGGGTCCTGCTCCACTGACTCACTGCCACTCCCCCGGGCTGGCGCCTCAGCATTCCTAGCAATCTATTGGAGTACAGATTTCTGGGCTGCGGTGACACTCTGCAAGTCTCGGTCGACACTGGTAAACCCAGCCAGGAGGCAGCAGTGGTGTTTGGGTGGCAGCAAGCTGAGTCTTCATGAGAGCGGTCTGCGCGTCCGCTGCAGCACTAAGACATTGCATCGCTTCCGCTCATCACATGCAGCATCATGCCTGGATCGACACAGTCTCTTCGGGAGTTTTCCATCATTTCCAGCCTGGAAATCCTGGGCTCCAAGCTCAGCGCAAAGCCCCGTGCAATGTTGGAGGTGGACTCCTCGATACTCCTTGGCATCGCCAAGAGGCTCACTGGCAAGCTTGCCATTGCACCTAGCAATTTGGTGTGCATGCCCATCACACTTCTTCTGAAGACCTCCCCATCGTGGTCCTTATCTGAGTCCTGTGCAGCAGAACTCACCCTCCAGGGAGTTGGCTCCCGAGCTAGCCTTCCCCATGGCCTTGCTGCAGCCCGCTTGTGCCCGGTGCCTCACCCTGTGCAGATACTACTTCTACACTAGCCTCTAAAGTACATGCAGTGCCAGTTTCTGAGCTGGTGTCTGCGCATGACAGATGCAGTGATATAGTGTCTTCTTCATCTTCTTCTTCTCCCCCTCGCTCTCTTGCATCACCTCGGGGACAGGCAGCTTGGGTGCTTGTTCTTTATTAGCTGAAAGCAGAAAGGCACAAGAGTCGGTTTATAGTGAGGTGAGGGGAGGGGAGGGAAAGCAAGTTTTGCATGCATACAGCATCAGCAGCAGCATCTTGAAAGTGAGAAGGAATTGTGGGATGAGGGGGAAGTGTGATGTGAGAAAAAGGATTGGGAATTAACATACCGTTGTTGTCCCCAAGGGCTTCAACCTCGCCGGTTGCTACGGCCTACATGATCTGCCACCCAATGATTTCCAGTACCCTCTTCTCTAGGTCGGGGAGGTTCTGTAGTGTGGCTTGCCCCCCGCCTGTCTGCTGCTGCTCCCTCCTCTTGGCCTGCAAGAGAAAGGGAAGTGTGTGAGTGAGTGTAGTGCAATGTGTTTGGATGATGTGCCTGCCATAGTTGAATAGCTATCAGTGTGTGCAAGGTGTGAGATGTGGGTGTGAGTGTTGCAGCAGTGGTAAGGTTGTGAGGGTGAAGTGAGGCCATGATTGTGAGGTCTGAGTGGTGACAGAGATGTTGGTAGGTGAGTGATGGGGGTGTGGTGCATTGAGCAGTGTGTGAGGTTAGTGGTGCAGATAGTGGGATATGACATTTGCTGAAGCCTTCACTCACCTTGACTTGCCATGTGAAGTCATTAAACTTCTTGCGGCACTGGATTGCCGACCTGGGGACCACAGTGCTGGCCATCACTTAGGCAGAAATCTCCTGCCAGAACCTTTGAGATGTATATGGCAAGGGCTTCCTGCCAGTCTGTGTGAAGAGGACAGCTCGCCTCCTCTCCACGGCCACCACCAGTGTCTCAAGAGACGTGTCTGAGAATCTGTGGGCTCTCCCCCTGTGCTGAGGCTCAGCCATGTACTTCCATTGCCGTCTGCTTCCAGGTGAAGTTGTAAGTGGATTGACAATTAGGTGCTGTAGCTTCAATGCACCTCCCCTTTAAGTACTGATTAAAGCCTGTGCCAAACATAACTGAGAATTAGACTGGACCCGATATTGGCCCGCCTGTTGAGCGGTAAGCCAATGAGCAGCGGTTTTAGTGCTGAGATCAAGACTTTAAACAAGTTAATGAGGAGTGAGCATGAATTTTGCGTGCTACCTAGACCATTTTGACCTGGTGCAGCTTAACATTGTTGGGCCTTAACACTGCCTGTTTTTTGGCCATATCCAATTTCTAGGCCTTTGAGTCATGTCGGAAAGTGTCATTTCAAACCAACCTAATTTACATATGCGTGAATAAATTCATAGAGCGTAATTTATATAACGGTGTTTCTGATTGCTTGGTGATTGTATCTGAATGTTGTGAATGTAGGACTTAGTGGAAATTGTACAAGCATAGAAGGTTCAGCTTTTGTTCCACAATCATACCACTATGGGTGCTAGTCAAATGGAATTCAAAATTTAGGGGTGGATTTCCTCTGATTGCTTCATGTAAGTGTCTTCGTAAATACAGCAGGAAGATTTCCTCTATATCTAGCAAAATCGTTATGGATTTTTTTAGAATGCTGTTATGATTTTTCGAGAAATACCCAACAAGAGAAATCATCATGCCATTTTTCTGATGCTGGTAACTCATAGGGGCCAGAGGCAATCTTCTCCATTCCCTTGCCCCCAGGTTAGGATATTACAGGTTAATTTATAAATCCTCAATTGTAGGCCATTTGGATAAGTGCAGGTTTAGGTTGGTCTGGCACTATTTTCCGTATTTATTTTAGCCTTCCCCAAGACAGAAATGTCGTCTTCGTTCTGGTAGTGGGTAGGTAAGTAGGCAAGTGACTGATATCTGAGGCTGGAAACAGAGAAAGAAATGCATTTGTTGTTACCCCCCATCCCCTCTTTCCTGAAGGCTGTGACTCATGCTTCCATGGACACCAGAAAGTCTCTGGTACCTCACCTAAATAGTGGGGGATAAATTCATTTGTGCCATTTACAGATGCAAACTGGGTACTGCGCATGCTGCTGGCTTGAGGAGCACCCAAAATTGGTCCTTGGGTTTCATTTTAATAATTCGGGCAAGTTGCTACTGCCTGCCGCATCTCCAGAGGCAGCTCGCCGCTTTGGTGCCCTCCAATTAGGGCCAGCTACCTTGTCGGCAATAGCCCAATGTAAGTTCTGTAGGGAGGGAAACAGAAAGAGAGGGGGGCCACGTGCAAGAAGCAGCAGCCCTAGTGGTGCTAAGGAGCATGGAGGAGCACTCGCCTAACCCAATATGGAGTTGGACGTCTTTCAGATGTCCTTGGGGCATGGGACATGGGCCTTGTAAAATTGGTCCCTTTTGCCCACGTTTCCTGCCCAGAAAATGGGTCCAATTTTCCCCCAGTCATTCTTTCATAAGGCATGAACCTGAACTGTGAGTATTGACAGGCAAGTCTAGCATGGACAGGTGGAGGGAGGTTGGGGGGTGGGGGGGGGGGGTGGGTGGAGGTGGTTGTCATAACATTCAAGCCTGTTCCTAGCTGCATTTTCTAGCACTGGATGGTGATCAACTACAGGGTCCCTGGCTAATTTTTCTCATCCAGGAGCATCGAAGTTACTTATAATGTTCCAACTGCTACTTTAGCTGAGAATAGATCAGTGATTGAAGTTAAACCAATGTTGTTCCTGATCTGTATAGCTCAGCTGTATAGCTGATATATTTTGATATATGTTAATGACCTGGACTTGGGTATACAGGACATTATTTCAAAGTTTGCAGATGATACGAAACTCGGAAATGTAGTAAACAATGAGAAGGATAGCAACATACTTCAGGAGGACATAGAAAGACTGCTGAAATGGGAAGACACATGGCAGATGAAATTTAATACAGAAAAGTGTGACGTGATGCATTTTGGTAGGAAGAATGAGAAGAGGCAATATGAACTCAATCATATGATTTTAATGAGGCTGCAGGAACAGAGAGACCTGGGGAGTATGTACACAAATCTTTGAAGGTGGCAGGACAAGTTGAGAAGGCTGTTAATCAAACACTTGGCTTTATTAATAGAGCAATAGAATACAAAAGCAAGGAAGTTATGCTAAACCTTTTATAAAACACTGGTTAGGCCTCAGCTGGAGTATTGTGTTCAATTCTGGGCACTATGCTTTAGGAAGGATGTCAAGGCCTTGGAGAGGGTGCAGAAGAGATTTACTGGAATGGTACCAGGGATGAGGGACTTCAGTTATGTGGAGCGACTGGAGAAGTTGGGGTTGTTCTCACACTCAGCAGTTTGTCTGGAATGTGTAATTAGATCCTGCCTGCCTGAGTAATCAAGATCTTTGCAATGTGTAATTTGATCCATTCATTGTTGACACCCAGGCTCCAGACAGAGTTCACAGTACTAACACTACTGCTTTCAGAGAACAGACAGGGCTCACCCTCCCGGGTTAGGACCTCCTCCCCCCCAACAAGTTCCTGACCTTCTCCCCCCAGCCCCATAGATGGGGCATTGTGTGTGGGTCATGGATTATTAACAGGTTTATTGAGTAGTAGCTGGGGGTGCCCAGCTTTGCCAGGGCTGTTTTGGGCCGGGCGGTTTAAATCGAGTCCCAGGCTTTGGGGCCTCTTTGTGTCCCCCTGTGAATCTGCTGCCAGGCAACATTTTAAATCGAGTCCCAGGCTTTTGGGCCCTGTCTCTGTGTCCCTCTCTCAATCTGCTGCTGGGCAACATTTCTACCTTTTAATACCTTGAAAGATGAAAGTGAAAGTACTTATAAAACATTTTTGGTAAATCTTATGTTATTTTTAAAAGAGATACTAACTTTTTCGAAGCTGGATTAGCAGATTTTGAGCTGGAAGTAAATGGGGTTTTTAGCTTGAGGCAATGGCTGCCAGATCCCTGAGATGAAAACGATTAGTCCCGCCCATAGACGCAGCGATTGGCCAACCATCAGGCGACTGAACTGTAGGATTGGTCAATCGTGCCGGCACAGGATTGGTCAACCTTGACGTCAGTCAATCAATGCTACTTAGCAGATAATGCGTTTAATTTTGAAGGTTTTTTGCATGACGCGCGAACAATTTTTGTCCGGCCGAAACGTAAATACACTTAGGACGGTTCTGGAATCGTCAGCTTTCTTTCGACGTAACGCACGTGTAGGTACGCTCTATAACTTTCGAGTTAATTCAAGGCAGACAGACAGACGGAATGACAAACATATATAGATGAAGTGAATAGCTTTTGGATTTCGTCCAGTCCAATGATATCACTTGCCGCATATGCGTCAGGCTCAACCAGGTCAAGGGGGGAGGAGAGGGAGAACGTGGTGCGGGTGTAAAGGGGGTGGGGGTGGGGTTGGAAGAATGTGATCCACATCTAACAGAGGGGGGAAGAACGTGATCCGTCTTCCCATCTGGATCACGTTCTCGCTCCCATTTCCCCCCCCCCACTTTAGACCTGGATCATGATCTCCCCCATTCCGCTCTTTGATCCCCTCTCCTTTCCCCACTGCCGATCCCCTTTCCTCTCCCCGCTCCAATCTCAATTATTAAGATAATAGTTGAGAAGGACATATATATGATGAAGACCAGGGTAATAGATTGGAGAAACGCCGATTTTGAGGGGCTGAGACAGAACTTGGGAAAATAAAATGGACAAGAACATTGGCAAACAATAACTGTGTCACACATAAGATTATTGCTTAAGATAAAAAATCACGGGATTGGGGGTAATATTCTGGCATGGATAGAGGATTGGCTATCTAACAGAAGGCAGAGAGTTAGGGATAAATGGTTCATTCTCAGACTGGCAATCAGTAACTAGTGGTGTTCTGCAGGGGTCAGTGCTGGGTTCCCAACTCTTTACAATCTATATTAACGATTTGGAGGAGT
This sequence comes from Somniosus microcephalus, assembly GCF_052327205.1. Lineage (NCBI taxonomy): Eukaryota > Metazoa > Chordata > Chondrichthyes > Squaliformes > Somniosidae > Somniosus > Somniosus microcephalus. The sequence goes on along the minus strand of NC_140993.1, from coordinate 99,275,916 downwards.
GGACCGAGTGTAACATATCAAAGTTTGCAGATGATACTAAGATGGGAGGGAAAGTAGTGAGTGAGGAGGACATAAAAAACCTGCAAGGGGACATAGACAGGCTAAGTAAGTGGGCAGAGATTTGGCAGATGGAATACAATACTGGAAAGTGTGAGGTTATGCACTTTGGCAGGAAAAATCGTAGAGCAAGTTATTATCTTAATGGCAAGAAACTGGAAAGTACTGAAGTACAAAGGGATCTGGGGGTCCTGGTGCACGAAACGCAAAAGGTTATTATGCAGGTGCAGCAAGTGATTAAGAAGGCCAATGGAATGTTGGCTTTCATTGCTAGGGGGATAGAATATAAAAATAGGGAGGTATTGCTTCAGTTGTACAAGGTATTGGTGAGACCGCACCTGGAATACTGCATACAGTTTTGGTGTCCATACTTAAGAAAAGACATACTTGCTCTCGAGTCAGTACAAAGAAGGTTCACTCGGTTAATCCCGGGGATGAGGGGATGGACATATGAGGAGAGGTTGAGTAGATTGGGACTCTACTCATTGGAGTTCAGAAGAATGAGAGGCGATCTTATTGAAACATATAAGATTGTGAAGGGGTTGGATCGGGTGGATGCGGGGAGGATGTTCCCGATGATGGGTGAAACTAGAACTAGGGGGCATAGTCTTAGAATAAGGGGCTGCTCTTTCAAAACTGAGATGAGGAGGAACTACTTCACTCAGAGGGTGGTAGGTCCATGGAATATGCTGCCCCAAAAAGCTGTAGAAGCTACATCATTACATAAATTTAAAACAGAAATAGACAGTTTCCTAGAAGTAAAGGGAATTAAGGGTTACGGGGAGCGGGCAGGAATTTGGACATGAGTCTAGGTTCGGATCGGACATGGCCCTGTGGGTAGCGGAGCGGGCCCAGGGGCCGTGTAGCCTGATCCTGCTCCTATTTCGTGTGTCTAATTCTGTTAGATTCAGGAGATGGTTCTGTGATAGTAGATTGGCGGTTAGGATCAGATCAGCCATGATCTTATTGAATGGCGGAGCAGGCTCGAGGGGCCGATTGGCCTACTCCTGCTCCTATTTCTTATGTTCTTATGTCCTTATGTAACTGTAGAGCAACAATGGGAAACATTTAAAATGGTGTTCAACAGAGTCCAGGAAAAATATATTCTGCTTAAAAAAAAACTAAACACTAATGGGACACCATGGATGAATAAAGCCATAAGGGAAAAATTGAGGGTAAGGAAAGAGGCATACATTAAGTACATAGACATCAGGAGCATGATAAGGGAGAATACGAAGAGATTAGGAGTGAAGTCAAAAAAACAATTAGGAAGGCAAAGAGGAACTATGAAATTAAATTCTCAAGGAACATAAAACAAAATAGTAAAATATTTTACAGGCATATAAGTAAAAAAGGAAAGTCGGGATGGGAATAGGGCCACTAAACGATGGATAGGATAATACCACAGGCAGTGATAGAGAGATGGCAGAAATAATAAATAATTACTTTGTTTCAGTATTTACCAGAGAGAAAGAACAGGTGGACATGACATTGGATCATGAGATTAGTAATGAAATAAATGCATTTAAAATAAAAAGAGGAGATATATTAAATAAACTAATCAAACTCAAAGAGGAAAAAACCCCTGGATTACATCCGTGCATTTTAAAAGAATCTAGGGAAGAGATAGCAGAGGCATTACTACACATATTTAGTAATTCATTAAAAAAAGGTATAGTGCCAGAGGACTGGTGGATAGCTAACGTAATACCTAGATTTAAGAAGGGAGATAGAACATGCCCAGGGAACTATAGACCAGTCAGCTTAACATTTGTGGTAGGAAAAATCATGGAATCCCTACTAAAGGAAAAAAACAGAAGATCATCTAGAAACCAATAATACAATAATGAATAGTCAACATGGATTTCAAAAGGGAAAGTCTTGCTTGACCAACCTCATTGAATTATTTGAAGAGGTAACAGAAAGAGTGGACAAGATAATGCAGTCGATGTTATTTATCTAGATTTTCAAAAGGCCTTCAATAAGGTAAAGAAAGAAAGACTTGCATTTATATAGCGCCTTTCATGACCACCGGACATCTCAAAGTGCTTTACAGACAATTAAGTACTTTTTGAAGTGTAGTCACTGTTGTAATGTAGGAAACGTGGAAGCCAATTGGCACACAGCAAGCTCCCACAAACAGCAATGTACCACCTAATAGACTAATGAATAAGGTCAGAGAATGTGGAGTCAGGGGACAAGTAGCAGAATGGATAGCTAGCTGGCTTCAAGACAGAAAGCAGAGAGTAGTGGTAAAGGGTAGCTATTCAGAGTGGCAGAAGGTGGGTAGTGGTGTACCACAAGGATCAGTGCTGGGACCGCTGTTATTCCCAATTTATATTAACAATTTAGACTGGAATCAAAAATACAATTTCTAAATTTGCGGATGACACCAAATTGGGGGGCGGGGGGGTTAGTCAATACTGAGGAGGACTGCAACAAATTACAGGAGGACATTAATAAACTTGCAGAATGGGCATATAATTGGCAAATGAATTTCAACACAGATAAATGTGAGGTATTATATTTTGGTAGGAATAATAGGGAGGTCACTTATTACTTGGAGGGAGTGAGTCTGGGTGGGATAGAGGAGCAAAGGGATCTCAGAGTACAAATACACAAATCGCTAAAAGTAACAACACAGGTTAACAAGGCCATATAAACAAACCAAGCACTAGGGTTTATTTCTAGAGGGATAGAGTTGAAAAGTAGTGAAGTTATGCTAAACTTGTATCAAACCTTGGTTAGACCACACTTGGAGTACTGCGTATAATTCTGGTCACCATATTATAGAAAGGATATAGAGGCACTGGAGAGGGTGCAGAGAAGATTTACAAGGATGATACCAGAAATGCGGGGCTATACCTATCAGGAAAGGATGAACAGGCTGGATCTCTTTTCTTTTGAAAAGAGAAGGCTAAGGGGGACCTAATAGATTTCTTTAAAATTATGAAAGGTTTTGAAAGAGTATCTACAGAGAGAATGTTTCCACTTGTGCAGAATAATTTGAGGCTATCAATATAAGATAGTCACTAAGAAATCAAATAGGGAAGTCAGAAGAAACTTCTTTACCCAGAGGGTGGTGAGAATGTGGAGCTCACTACCACAGGGAGTATTTGAGGCAAATAGTATAGATGCATTTAAGGGGGGGCTAGATAAGCATATAAGGGAGAAGGGAATAGAGGGTTAAGCTGATAGAATTAGATGAGGAAATACGGGAGGAGGCTCGATCAGACAAGGGCTGCAATGTTGCATGTGCAGCTCCGGTGGTGGCCGGACGTTGTTTAGGCTCCACCCCCATGTTCGTGCAAAAAATCCCTCCGGTAAATAAGGAGGAACTGTTTCCAGTGGCAGAAGGGTCGTTAACCAAAGGATTGAGATTTAAGGTGATTGGCAAAAGAACCAGAGGCGACATGAGAAAACATTTTTTTTTACACAGTGAGTTGTTGTGACCTGGAATGTACTGCCTGAAAGGGTGGTGGAATAGTAACATTCAAAAGGGAATTGGCGAAGTACTTGAAGAGAAAAAATTCACAGGGCTATGGAGAAAGAATGGGGAGTGGGATTAATTGGATAGCTCTACCAAAGAGTTGGCACAGACACGATGGGAGGCATGGAATCCTTCTGTGCTGTCTCATTCTATGTTGTATGATTGACCCACAGAAAAATAGGTGGCTGATTTTGTACAGTTTTTAAGCAAAGTATAATGATTACCTGCGGCATTGGGGGTGGAGAGAGGAGGAGGGTGGTTTTGTATAGTCTCTTATTCCAAGGAACCAAGCATGGATTTGCTTTCCCCAGTGCTTTCTGTTTCATAGTTAGCTGAGGGAGAAGTCTGATTCCTGATGGCCTTGAATTAATCCATTTTCCTCTGGTGGCAAGGTACTTGAAGTAGTGTTTAATATGTGTTTGTTTCCCAGTTGGCCCAAGGTGTTTTATTGTCATTGTGAGACTCCCTCATTAAAAGGTAGTTTCTCCCGCTTCTTAGTCGCCCTGTACCTTCCACTATCAATAGTTGAGAGGCTGACTGGCTAACCTGCTTCTAGGCCTCCACCCATGCTGCTCTGTGTTTGGGAGACTTGGGGTTGATTGACATTGACACTGACATTCCCTCCCTCCCTTTGGGGAAATTTTTGACCTCTGCAGCACAGCTGAGATCAGGAGCGTAATGTGTGAAGGGTCATGAAAACAAACTAGGGGGGGATATCCTACGAGCAAAACCTTGCGTGCAAAAGACAGTTTTTTTTAATAAGCTTTATTTCTTTGGGTGCAATCGAGTAAATTCCTGACTTCTGTTGTTTTTATATTTTTATTTACTTTCTTTGTCTGCCTGGCCTTCTGCCATCAGCAAGAAGACAGGCACATTGCCTTCTCCGAGGCTTGTTGCCAATGTCCTATGCAGCTGGCCAGCAGGAGGCACTAGACACCGGCCTGGTGTCACTTAACCCTCTGATTTTCTATTCCCTCTGCAGAAAGTGTAAATAGTTGTGTGTGTTTTTACACAGAGTGACTAATCCTGTATACAGTGTAGTTCACTTCTCATATTAGAGCAGTACAAAGAAAGAAAAGAAAGACTTGCATTTATATAGTGCATTTCATGACCTCAAGACAGCCCAAAGTGCTTTACAGGCAATTAAATACTTTTGAAATGTAGTCACTGTTTTAATGTAAGAATGGTTTTTAACAGACTCATCCCTGCACCCTGGTTCAAATTTCTTCCATCCTCTTTTGAAGACGTTGGTTCATGCTGAGATATGCTTCCACATGCACAGGCAGCCCTCCGGTACTCGGCCCAAGTGCTCATTCTTTATGTGTAAGCCCAGATAGCAGATGCCATAGACAAGTCCAAGCATAAAGGCATCTGGTCCTCACTTTGCACACATGCACGCATCATTCGATAGCTATCAACAGTGGGAGCCCTGATTGATTTTTCTCTTCTTCAGTCAAGTCCAGTAGTCCTACTGCCACCTAAACTGAGATCAACTAACTCAGCATAGACTGGAGATCAAACTTGCGACCTTCGTGGTCTCTTTTGGCATGGATTTACCAGTCCAAGCATAAAGCTCTGAGAGCGTACCCTTGTGATTTGCATGAACTGGACTTTCTCCATGCATGTGTACTGTGCAGCATTGGACGCATGCCCAGGCACCAGAGGAAATAGCATTTTTACTGCTGGTCTTAAAGGCCCATGTCACCTTGAAGGGGTAGTGTTGGTCTCACTGGCTGTTTCTAGTCTATGTTCATAACCTATGTTGTCATTTATCTGGTAGTTAGAGGTTAGAAAACTGCCTTTTTGGATCTGAAATTGTTTACTTCCAGCTTGTTTTAGAGTGGAGGAATGTTTTTGGTGCTGTGGCAGTCTTGTTCCTAGTTCCCCAATGTCTGTACCCACTTTTGGGGATGAAGCCATTGAAATACTGCTGCAGAAAATAGATCACAAGAGGGAAGTCCTTTTTTCACACCACAGTCAAAAGATGATCAAGGCAACACCATAAGGTCATGGCAGAGTGCACAGTGCACAGGAATTGGTTGCAGTCACAAAAAAGGAGGGCAAGCTAGGCAGGTGCAAGAACCCCTTGTATTTATGTTCTGCATTTTGTAGCAGAGGCATGTTACAGCACATGATCCCTATTAATTTTCTCCACCTTCCCGTTATAGATCATTTAATGTGTGCACCATCCACCATGTTCCTGGCCACATAACCTTCCCTTTATCACATGCAGCCAAACAATACCCTGCTGAGATCATTCCAATCTGACCCGCATGGACCAAATGCCTGATCTCACAATCCTGCTGGTGTTCACCATCAGAAATTGGGTGATGGCACTGCTTGCTCACATGATAATGTAACAGAAGGAAAAGGATGCACACATTTGGCGGGATGGAAATGCAACTGGAGGTAGCCAGGTAGCAATTAGCGATCTCGCCTCATTTGAAGAGGGGGCCCTAGAGATTCAACGACATGATGTCCTTCAGGAGGCTAGGGATGGTGAAGCAGAAGGACATGTTCATCTGCTGGGTTCATATTGCTTATTGCTCCAACCACAGCCACTGTCACACAAGCTGAGAACCATTTGATACAGTGCACCAACTGCCTGCCCTGAGTCCAGCAGTGTTCTCCTAATTGTTGCCTCTTTACATATTCATATGTTTGGCCCACGAAGAACTAGCAGATCCCTCACAGGAGCTGTCCTCACCTCCCCTGGAATTGTGTTACACTTGCACACAGTCAGCAGCTCGGAAACATCACCCCATGGGCATCTAGACAATCAGTTTGAGAGCAGTCCGCTAGGTGATGCACTGAGCATGGGTGAGCAGAGCAGGTGGAAATGGAAGAGGAAGAACAGGAGGCCCCTCACTGGGGGACAAGATTGTTTTCATTCATAGCTGGTGAGGCCAGTCATCCTAATCTCTGTGGCCCAGCCTTTAAAAGAAGATTACTTACTGAGTACTGTAGTTTGTGAAGCCTTTGGAGCAAGTTGTCAGCGTCCAACATGGGACAGATAGAAAGAAGTTCAACTCCTGCATGTATGGGGTGCTATTGCAAGGATTCTAAAGTATGCAGTGAGGGGCAGCTCCAGGGACATCTGCAGCACAGCCCCTAATGGCAAAGACCATTATGCCAGTCTTTGTTAAGTCCAAATCTAGGGTCTTAAATCTAAACAAAGCAAACTACATAGGCATGAGTGGCGAGTTGGCTAAGGTATACTGGGGAACTATATTAAAAGATATGACAGTAGACAAGCAATGGCTAGCATTTAAAGAATGAATACATAATTTACAATAAATATGCATTCCTTTAAGGCACGAAAACAATATGAACCCAGCAGAGGAAAAGTGGTCCAACCATGGCTAACAAGAGAAGTTAAAGATAGTATTAGATCAAAGGAAGAGGCTTACAATGTAAGCCTGAGGATTGGGAGGATTTTAGAATTCAGCAAAGGAGGACCAAGAAATTGATAAGGAAAGAGAAAAAAGAATATGAGAGTAAATTAGCAAGAGATATAAAAACAGATTGTAAACGTTTCTATAGGTATGTAAATAGGAAGAGATTAGTGAAAGTAAACGTGGGCTCATTAGAGGCAGAGACAGGAGAAATTATAATGGGCAATAAGGAAATGGCAGAGACATTAAACAAATACTTTGGGCTGGAAGTTCTCAATGGGAAGCTTTTGGAGGTAGTACTGCTGCTTGCCAGCTTTCAATCCCGCCTCCATCAGCTTCTGGCCAACCAGCGGGATTTTCCCCTTATTGACCTTGTTAAGCCCGCCCAGCGGGCTCAGCAGGCCAATTAGGGGGGAGTCAATGACAGCACGTCTGTCAAGAACGTTTGAAAGAAGAAATGTCATCGTTTGACAGCTCTGTGAAGCTGTCAAACACTTACATTCTGTGTAGTTTGATGAGCCCTTGTGTTCAGGACACATCAAACCTTTCAACTTTGCAGAAATAATCTGTCTGTTGGTTTGGAGGATCCAACAGCCAGTCTGTGATATTGACAATGGAGATGTTGGGACTCCGGCTCCACAGCGACTGAAAGCTGTAGGCAGAAACAAAGGTAAGTGAACATTTTCTAACACTTTACATTCACCTTACATAGTTACTACTCCACACTTGCACCCATCACTCACCTCTACATCGCAGTTTCAGACCCCTCTGACCCCCACAGACCACCTACTTGTCTCCTACACCCTGGCGGGGTTCCCCAAGGTCAGGAAGCCTGCACTTCAGAACGAAAAATGGGGATAATCCTATTTTCTGCTTGTTAACTACCTGTTAACAGGTAGTTAATAGGCTTTAATCTCCTTCCCGCCTCGAGGAGACGGGACCCGGGGCAGGACGACTTCCCGCCTTCTGGCAAGAGGGCACGAAGGCGGTTTGGGGGCGGGTTTGCCACCTGCCCCCAAATTCTGCAACTTTACCATCAGTCCCGCCTTCATACCCACCTCCTCGGGGCTGACAAAATCCAGCCCTTTGTATCTGTCTTCATGGTAGAAGACACAAAAAAGTCTGGAAATAATGGGGAACCTAGGGTCTAGCGAGAATGAAGAACTTAAAGAAATCAGCATAAGTAAAGGAGAAATTAATGGGACTAAGTGGCAACAAATCCCCTGGACCTGACGACCTGCATCCTAGGGTTTTAAAAGAGGTAGCTGCAGAGATAGTGGATGCACTGGTATTAATCTTCCAGAATTCCCTAGATTCTAGAACAGTCCCCAAGGATTGGAAGGTATCAAACATAACCCCGCTATTTAAGAAAAAAGGAAGAGAAAAAACAGGAAACTATAGGCCAGTTAGCCTGAGGCAAAATGCTAGAATCTATTATTAGGGACGTGGTAACAGTGCACTTAGAAAATCGTAATATGATTGGGCAGAGTCAACATGGTTTTATGAAAGGGAAATTGTATTTGACAAATCTGTTAGAGATTTTTGAAGATGTAACTAGTAGGATGGATAAGGGGAACCAGTGGATGTAGTCTATTTGGATTTTCAAAAAGCTTTCGATAAGGTGTCACACAAGAGGTTGTTACACATAATTAGGACTCATGGGATTGGGGTAATATATTAGCATGGATTGAGGATTGGTTAATGGACAGAAAACAGAGAGTAGGAATAAACGGGACTTTTTCGGGTTGGCAGGCTGTAACTAGTGGGGAACCGCAAGGATCAGTGCTTGGGCCTCAGCTATTTACAATCTATATTAATGACTTAGATGAAGGGACTGAGTGTAACGTATCCAAGTTTGCTGATGATACATAGTTAGATGGGCGAGTAAGCTGTGAGGAGGATGCAAAAAGGCTGCAGAGAGATATAGACAGGTTGACTGGGCAAGAACATGGCAAATGGAATACAATGTGGGGAAGTGTGAAGTTATCCACTTTGGTAGGAAAAACAAAAAAGCAGAATATTTTTGAATGGTGAGAGACTGGGAAATGTTTGCATTCAGAGGGACCTGGGTGTCCTTGTACATGAATCACAGAAAGTTAACATGCAGATACAGCAAGCAATTAGGAAAGCAAATGGTATGTTAGCTTTTATTACAAAGGGATTAGAGTATATAAGAGTAAAGAAGTCTTACTACAATTATACAGGGCATTGGTGAGGCCACACCTGGAGTACTGTGTACAGTTCTGGTCTCCTTACCTAGGGAAAGTCATACTTGCCTTAGAGGGAGGGCAACAAAGGTTCACTAGACTGGTACAGTAGCAAAATACTGCAGATGCTGGAAATCTGAAATAACAACAGGAAATGCTGGAAGCACTCGCTGCCTGGCCTGCTGAGTGCTTCCAGCATTTTCTGTTGTTATTTCACTAGACTGGTTCCTGGGATGAGGGGATTGCCCTATGAGGAGAGATTGTGTAGACTAGGCCTATACTCCCTAGAATTTAGAAGAATGAGAGGTGATCTAATTGAAACATATACATTTTTTAAGGTGCTTGACAGGGTTAATGCTGGGAAATTATTTCCCCTGGCTGGGGAATCTAGAACACGGGGTCACAGTCTCAGAATAAGGGGTCGGCCATTTAGGACTGAGATGAGGAGAAATTTCTTCACGCAGAGGGTTGTGAATCTTTGGAATTCTCTACCACAGAGGGCTGTGGATGCTCAGTCGTTGAGTATATTCAAGACAGAGGCCGTTCAATTTTTGAGAACTAAGGGAATTAAGGGAACTAAGGGATATGGGGATAGTGCGGGAAGGTGGAGTTGAGGTAGAAGGTCAGCCATGATCTTGTTGAATAATGGAGCAGGCTCGAAGGGCCAAATGGCCTACTCCAGTTCCTATTTCTTATGTTCTTTGCATACCTCCTGAATGCTCAGATTGATGCCATAAAAGCCTTGGACAGTTGTCTAACCTCCTTTCCAAATCAGCTTGTCTGAATAGAGAGACCCAAGGATAGGGGCTTCAAATTTGCCATTGCTTCAATGAGGTTTGCACCCACACAGATCACAAAGCACAGTGATGCAGAGGCTTCCAGCAAAGAGCTGGATGGAACTGCAGAGGGATGAGATTTCTGTTTCTTATTAAGAAAACCCTACCACTGCAGTTTTCCCTCCGCTCTACTACTATCATCCTACTACTCTACTGGATCCAGTAAGCAGGCAGGGCTAAAGATACAGGGTTAATGCTACCATTAAATTAATGGTGATCATGAATTCTAGGTGATAGAATGTTACAGTATCAAAACAGATCACTTGGCACATCAAGACTAATCCCACATCCTTGTTCACTATCCATATCCTATACCATTCCTTTTTCAAGCAATTACCTAATTCCCTGTTAAAAGTGTTTATGGACTTTGCTTCAACAATGATTTGTGGCATTCTAATCTCCCATTTACTTCTTTTTGTGATTATCTTAAATTTGTGACCATGTTGCTGATCAGCAAAAGCAATTTATCGAATAAAAACAGAAAATGCTGGGAATACTTAGCAGGTCAGGCAGCATCTGTGAAGAGAGAAACATTTCTGGTCGATAACCTTTCATGAGAACTGGGAAAAATTTGTGATGTAACAGGTTTTAAGCAAGTGCAGAGGCAGGGGAAGCGGGGAGGGGAGGAAAGAACAAAGGGGAAGGTCTATGATAAGGCAGGACCCTTCCTCTGTTTTTATTTCAGTCAGTTTACATTGTGTTTGAATGGTACTAAATCCTTCGCTGGCTGGGTTTTCCACTTCTTCAATCACCAGCCCATGGTTTTCTGTCCTAAAATCAAATGGTGGTAAATGGCAGAGTGGGGAATGCAGGAATGTAAAATCCCAGCCGAAACGCGCACTGACATCATTGGCTTGAGTAGCATTGTGCTGTAGGAGGGCAGAGAGCTCGGTGGATGTACTAGATTCGATCATCTTCCATTGTGGACTTTTAATACATAGGTTGGGACTTTACTGTCTTCTGATGCTTAAGCTGCACTGGTTGGTCCCTGGTCATGGAAAATCATTGAATTGGTTTATTCACAATGTCAAAAATGTGAGAAAATTGATGGTTGTGTGATTATTATTTGATTAATAAGTACATTTGTTAATTATTTACATTGTTACCTTATTCACACATCAGTTAAATAGTTAAAGTACTAGCGTGGTGAATGGACAGTAGAATTAACCAATATTACTGCCAAGAAAAATGTACTATAGCTATATTAATGAGATTTGTAAAATATCCAGATCATTGGAGGTCAAGGGTACACATTTCCTATCTGTAATCACGGGGGTAATTTTAAACCCAAGGATGGGTGGATTTGGGGTGGGTGGGAAGTAAATTTTTTTTTTAAATTTCAAACTCGACCCAAAACCCAACCCGCCTCCAACACACCCACTCCCAAGTTTTGAGCAAGTGCAGAGGCAGGAAATGTGGGGAGGGGAGGAAAGAATAAAAGGGAAGGTCTGTGATAGGGTGGAAAGCAGGAGAGATTAAATGACAAAAGGTATTGTACAAAGCAAAAGGAGACGGTAATGGGACAAGTAAAGAAACAAAAGATGGGTTCAGAAGTGGTGTAAATGGGAATGGCAGAATCATCAACAGCTGCCATCTGAAAAAGTGGGGGCAGAGGTTATGGTCTGAAGTTGAACTCGATGTTGATGATGTGGAGCGAAGAATTAAAGTGACAGGTGACTGGAAGCTCAGGTCACGTTTGCAGACTGAACAGAGGTGTTCCATAAAGCGGTCACCCAATGTAGAGGAGACAGCATCCTGAGCAGCGAGTACAGTATACTAAATTGCAAGAACTACAAGTAAATCACTGGAAGGAGTGTTTGGGGCCCTGGACAGTGGGAAGGGAGGAGGTAAAAGGGTAGGTGTTGCATCTTCTGCACTTGTACAGGAAGTTGCTGTGGGAAGGGAAGGGGGTGTTAGGGATGATTGAGGAGTGGACCAGGTGCCATGGAGGGAACGGTCTCTTTGGAATGCTGAAAGTGGAGGGGAGGAGAAGATGTGGTGGATCACGCTGGAGGTGGCAGAAATGGCAGTGGATGATCTGTTGAATGTGGAGGCTGGTGGGGTGAAAGGTGAGGACAAGGGGAACCCTATCCTGGTTCCGGGAGGGAGGGGAAGGAGTGAGAGCAGAAGTGCGGGAAATAGAATGGACACGGTCAAGGGCCGTGTCAACCATGGTAGAGGGGAATCCTTGGCTGAGGAAAAAGGATGACATATTGGAAACACTAATATGGTGGCATCGTCAGAACAGATGCGACGGAGATGGAGAAATTGGGAGAATGGAAAAGAGTCCTTACAGAAAGCGGGGTGGGAGGAAGTGTATTCAAGGTAGCTGTGTGAGTCAGTGGGCTTATAGTGGATATTGGTCGATAGCCTATCCCCAGAAATAAGAACATAAGAACATAAGAAATAGGAGCAGGAGTAGGCCATTTGGCCCTTCAAGCTTGCTCCACCATTCAACAAGATCATGGCTGATCTTCTACCTCAACTCCACCTTCCCACACGATCCCCATATCCCTTAATTCCTTTAGTTCCCAAAAAATTTATCGACCTCTGTCTTGAATATACTCAGACTGAGCATCCACAGCTCCCTGGGGTAGAGAATTCCAAAGATTCACAACCCTTTGAGCGAATAAATTTCTCCTCATCTCAGTCCTAAATGGCTGACCCCTTATTCTGAGACTGTGACCCCATGTTCTAGATTCCCCAACTAGAGGAAACATTTTCTCAGCATTAACCCCGTCAAGCCCCTTAAGAATTTTATATGTTTCAATTAGATTACCTCCCATGAACCAGTCTAGTGAACCTTCATTGCACTCCCTCTAAGGCAAGTGTGTCTTTCCTTCGGTAAGGAGACCAGGACTGTACAGGTGTGGCCTCACCAATGCCCTGTATAATTGTAGTAAGACTTCTTTACTCTTATACTCTAATCCCTTTGTAACAAAAGCTAACATACCATTTGCTTTCCTAATTGCTTGCTGTACCTGCGTGTTAACTTTCTGTGATTCATGTACAAGGACATCCAAGTCCCTCTGAATGCAAACATTTCCCAGTCTCTCACCATTCCAAAAATATTCTGCTTTTTAGTTTTTCCTACCAAAGTGGATATATTCACAAATAGAAACAAAGAAGTTGAGAAAGTGAAGGGAAGAGTCGGAGATGGGCCATGTGAAGGTGAGGGAAGGGTGGAAATTGGAAGTAAAATGAATGACATTTTCCAGTTAGGGCGAGAGTAGGAAACGTCACCGATACAGTCATCAATGTACCGGAAAAAGAGGTGAGGGAGGGGACCTGAGTAGGACTGGAAAAAAGAATGTTCCACATTTCCCAAAAGGCAGGCATAGCTAGGACCCACGTGAGTTCCCATAGCAACACCTTTTATTTGGAGGAAGTGAGTGGAGTCAAAGGAGAAGTTGTTCAATGTGAAAACAAGTTCAACCAGGTGGAGGAGGGTGGTGGTGAATGGGGACTGGTTGGGCCTCTGATCTAGGAAGAAGCAGAGTGCCTTCCAGCCACCCTGGTGGGGAATGGAGGTGTAGAGGGAGTAAACGTCCATGGTGAAAAGGAGACGCTTGGGGCCAGGAAATTGGAAACTGTTAAAGTGGTGGAGGGTATTGGAAGAGTCGTGGATGTAGGTGAGAAGAGACTGGACAAGGGAAGAAAAAATAGAGTCGAGATGGGAAGAAATCAGTTCCATGGGACAAGAGCAGAAACAATGGGTCTACCAGGGCAGTCCTGTTTGTGGATCTTGGGAAGGAGGTAGAAGCGGGCTGTTCAGGGTTGGGGGACTATGAGGTTGGCAGCCGTGGAGGGAAGATCTCCAGAGGAGATGAGGTCAGTGACAGTCTTGGAAACGATGGCTTGATGTTCTGTAGTGGAGTCATGGTCTGGGGGAGCTGCTGAGTATTTCCAGCATTTTCTGTTTTTATTTCAGATTTCCATCATCCGCAGTATTTTGCTTTTGTAGAAGCAATGCATCACTATTTAACATGTTGGCTTAGAAATTGGATAAGGTCCATGAAGTGCGATATGCCTGCAACAGTTCAAAGTGGTGCTGACAGCACGGAAAATTCATGATTATAATGATTGTAGCACTGATCTCAGCATGAAATGCATTACTGATTGGCTTAGCGCTGAACAGGGGGGCCAGTCTACTGGTCAATGAAGTTTGGCTAGGCTCTCTGCACTACTTAAAGGGGAGGTACTTTGTTGCAGAAGCACCTCATTGTCAGTCTGGAGAAAGCTGTGGCCCAACAGCCAAGAGAGAGGGCGAGGAGGTTTTCTGATGCGGCACTGGAGGCCTTGGTCCTGAGGATTCAAAGGTGCTGTCATGTCCTCTACCCACAGGAGGGCAGGAGGCCTTCAAGGCAGAACAGCAGAAGGATGCGGGAGGAGATAGCTCAAGCCGTCAGTGCGACGACTGTTGTCCTCAGGACCTGGAGCCAGTGCCGTGAGAAGTTTCATGACCTCACTCGAGTGGTCAATGTGAGTGAATGCATCCTCAAATGCCACATCCCACCATCTGCACAACTAGCCTCACACACTGCTCAATGCATCACATCCCCATCACTCACCTACCAACAATCTCTAGCAATCACCACTCATACTTCACAATCATAGCTTCACCTCACCTTCACACACTTTCCACTGCTGCAACACACACACCCACATCTCACACCTTGCACACACTGCCAGCTATTAAACCATGGCACATCACCCAAACACATTGCACCACACTCACTGACACACTTCCCTTTCTCTTGCAGGCAAAGGTGGCTCACAACCACTGGGAGCAGCAGCAGACAGGTGGAGGGAAAGCTCCAACCTCACAGAGCTGGAGGAAGCAGTGTTGGAGATCATTGGAGGGGCCGTCACTGAGTTCGTGGCGAGTGGCAAAGTTAAAATCATTGCTGATGATGACGGTATGCTCATACCTAATCCTCCTTTTCACATTTCACTTCCCCCTCATCCCACAATCTCTTTTCACTTACAAGCTGCTGATGGTGTATGCATGGATATCTTGCTTTCGCCCCCTCCCCTCACCACAACCCGACCCTTGTGCCTTTCTCCTTTCAGATACCCAAGACATCCCACCAGCACAGCCAGTCCCCAAAGTCATGGAGGAGGAGAGTGAAGGAGAAGAAGAGGCAACATCTCTGCATCTGACAAACCCAGGCACCAGCTCATAAAATGGCTTAGAGGGTAGTATGGAGGCGTGATCTGCACGTGGTGATTCACCGGGCACGAGTGGGTTGCAGCCAGGCCAGAGGGAAAGGCTAGCTCTGGAGCCACCTCCCTGGAGGGCGAGTTCGTGCACGAGTTCTGCTGCACAGGACTCAGATGATGAACCTCGATGGGGCGGACTTCAGAAGAAGGGTGATGGGCATGCACATGGAAATGCTAGTTGCAATAGCAAGCCTGCCAGAGAGCCTCTTGTCAGAGTCAAGGAGCATGGGGGAGTCTGGGTCCAACATTGCATAGGCTTTGCACGGAGCTTGGGGCCCAGGATTTCCAGGATGGAGATGATGGGCAACTCTATGAGAGACCTTGTGGACCCAACCATGATGTTGGGTGTGATGGGTGATGTTGCAGCTTCCATTGCAGCACAGACGTAAGCGATTCAATGTCTTAGTGCTGCAGTTGAAGCTCAGACGGCTGCCATCGTGGCTGGGCTTACGAGTGTGGAAAGGGGCTTGCAGGGCCTCCAACAGATGGCTAGGAATGCTGAGGCGCTGCTCCGGGGGAGTGACATTGGCTCTGTGGAGCAAGAACTTGCTGTCCTCTCTCAGGTGACAGCATTCCTACTCCCACCAATGCCAATCCGCCAGTGGCTTTGCTGCTGCCTGTCACCCAGCCAGCCCAGATTGCTGCCGCCCATGCCGAGGTGGTGCAGTCTACAGCCAGGCCTTCTAGGTCCGGAGCTGCTCGAGGTCGTCCTGTAAGGCCATCTGCAGTCTCCCCCACTGAAATCAGCAGCCTTCCACCAGCCATGCTGTAGCCACGGGGGTAGCAATGTGTAGGATCACTAGAGTGGGAAAAGGAACACAAAAGACAGACACTAAGGGAATGCAGAAGGATGATTAGTTGACGTTGTTTTGATTTGAAAAATTTATAAATTATGTTTGGAATGTTTGTTTTGTGGTGGCTCTCATTTCCGCTTTGTGCCCAAGAGGATGTTGTGATGTTCTGTGACAGAGGGATGGTAAGGCGGGGAAGTCGTGAGCAACGGGGATCTGGGGTTACATTCATTGGAACCGGAGCCTGATGAGGTGCTCACGGACAGCCCGCCCAGAACAGGGATTTGCTGCCTGCCTCCTCCCTTCCTCCTCCTCCTGAGGTGGTCCCGGAACCCGTGGGGGCAAGGACTGTGCCCTCATGATGACCAAGTTGTGGAGGTTGCAGCAGACCACCACGAAATGGGACTCCTGCTCCGGCGTGTACTGGAGGGATCCTCCCGAGTGGTCAAGGCAGCAGAACCATTGCTTGAGCACCCCAATGGTCTGCTCGATGAGGTTCCTGGTGGAAGCATGGCTCTCATTACATGAGAGCTGGCCACGAGTGTTGGGGTTGCAGAGGGGAGTCATCAGCCAGGTGCAGAGCAGATAGCCCTTGTCTCCGAACAGCTACCCTCGGGTTTGATGTGGTGGCTGGAAGATTGTTGGCACACCGGACTGATGCAGGATGTAGGCATTGTTGTATCCGTGTGTTAATGGAGACACGGAATGCAGGAGTTGGTTTAACAGGTGTTTACTGAACAAAGTCTGGAGGTGAACTAAAAGATACAAGACGCTACACAGGCTTATATACCCGAGTGGTCACTACCGGTATTACAGTACACAGGGGCTCTTAAAGGTACATACACTACAATTCCTCCCCTTTTAGATAATTAGTACATAACATTTTAAGTAATCATTAGTTAACATGTTTACAAGAACAATAATCTACACATTTGCTGCAGTTAATCAATTATAAGTCAGTCTCTCTGGAGGCTTCCTGACTCGGTCCGGATAACGCCTCGGTGGTGCAGTAGTTTTCGGTGGTGTAGTAGGTTCTTTTGGCAAGGTCGATTCGGCTTGAATGCCAGTGTCGGGTTCATCTGGTTCCAGCATCACCGGATCGGAGGTAGATACTATGGGTATCTCTGCTTCATCATTAGGCGTATAGAGTTGTGGTGTAGGTTGTCCCTTTTTGGATGACTCTATGATCTGGTCAGCATGGCGCCTTATTATGCTTTCTCCAATGTCCACGGTATACATCAGCGGTCCCAGTCGTGTGCAAATAGTTCCAGGCTGCCATTTCTCGGTACGGTAGTCCCGGGCCAAAACTTGTTGACCTATCGGGAAGGTTCTAGTTGGCCTTTCATTCATGCCTTGAAATTGTCGGTTCTCTATGTCCCTTCTGTTGTTTGGCTTGATCAAATCCAGCTGGCATCTTAGTCTTCTATTGAAAAACATCATGGCGGGAGTTTGGTTTGTAACCACATGTGTTGCATTCCTGTACGCAAACAAGAAGTTATCTACCTTATGTTGTAGATTTATGTCTTCATTACCCATGGCCTTTATGGCCTTCTTGAAGGTCTGGACAAACCTTTCAGCTAATCCATTGGTGGCGGGATGGTATGGGGCGGACGTGTAGTGCTTAACCCCATTGTTTTTTAAGAACTTCCTGAATTCTTCGGACACAAATTGCGGTCCATTATCAGAACAGATCTGTTCAGGCAGCCCATTCCTGGCAAATATGGTCCTTAATACTGTGATGGTTTTTTCCGTGGTGGTGGAGAACATCTTTATTACCTCCGGCCACTTGGAGTGTGCATCAACCGCGATTAAGAACATTGAGTCCATAAATGGACCAGCAAAGTCGATATGTACCCTTTGCCATGGAGATGAGGGCCACTCCCATGGATGTAGAGGGGCTTGTGGTGGGGCGTTTTGGACCTTCTGGCATCCTAGACAGCTCTTGATAATTTCTTCGATGTCTCCATCGATACCTGGCCACCACACAAACGCTTTGGCTAGGTTCTTCATTTTCACTCCACCCAGATGCCCCTCGTGAAGCTCCTTTAGCACTTTATCCTGGAGTTTGGGTGGAATCACCACTCTGGATCCACACATCAAGGTTCCTCGGCACACTGACAGCTGTTCTCTTCTTTGCGAGAATGCTGGCAACAGTGGTTCGCCATGTGCTGGCCATCCCTTCACCGTTAAATCATAGACTCATGAGAGAGTCGGGTCATTTCTCGTTTCCTTTTCAATGGTAGAATTTGTTACTGGTAGACATTCCACTATGGTTGAGTGGAACATCTCCACTGGGTCCACTGTAGGTGCCTCTTCTACCGTTGGCAACGGTAGGTGCGATAAACCGTCAGCATTCCCATGCTGTTTTGATCCTTTGTATTCTATGTCATATTGGTGTGCCCCTAGGAAAAGGGACCACCTCTGTAGCCTTTGCGCTGTCATAATGGGAACGCCCTTTTTAGGGTTGAATATGGAGACGAGGGGTTGATGGTCAGTCAACAAGGTAAATTTTTGTCCGTGTAGGTAATGGTTGAATTTCTTCACTCCCCACACCAGGCTGAGTGCTTCCCTGTCGATCTGGGCATAGTTCCGCTCAGCTGAGTTCAATGAGCGTGATGCAAAAGCTATCGGCCGCTCCGAGGCATCAGGGAATCCACGCGATAATACCGCTCCTACGCCGTAAGGGGATGCATCGCACGCCAGTCTGATTGGCAGTGATGGGTTGTAATGAGCCAACACTTCCTTGGACGTGATCAAGCCTTTGCATTTATGGAAGGCACGTTTACAGTCTTCGCTCCATTTCCAAATTACTCCCGTTTGTAGCAGTGCGTTAAGAGGGTGCAGAACAGTTGACAAGTTCGGTATAAAATTTATGATAGCAATTTATCAATCCCAGGAACGACCTTAATTGTGAGACATTTTCAGGTGCTGGGGCTTTTATGACCGCTTCAATTTTTTCAGGTGACTTATGCAACCCTTCTTCGTTAATTATATGGCCACAATATGATATTTGTTTCTGGAAAAATTCGCACTTGGGGCGATTTGCTCGTAGGCCCCGTTCTCTCAGCCTAGTGAGCACCTGCTCCAAATTGGCAAGGTGCTCGTTGTCGTTTTCTCCTGTTACAAGGATGTCGTCTAGGTAGCATTGAGTCCCCGGAATCCCTTGCAGGACTTGCTCCATAGCTCTTTGCCAGATAGCTGGAGCTGATGCTACTCCGAAAACCAGTCGATTGTACTGGTACAGGCCTTTGTGTGTGTTTATCATGAGATACTTTTTAGAGGCTTCCTCAACCTCCATCTGTAGATATGCCTGTGCCAAGTCAATTTTGGTGAAACGTTTCCCTCTGGATAGTGAGGCGAAAATATCTTCTATCCTCGGAAGAGGATACTATACCGTGTGAAGGACCGGGTTTACAGTCACCTTGAAGTCCCCACAGATGCGAATTTTTCTCTGTTCTTCAGATTTATCATTATTCAAAGTTTTCTTCATGACCGGGACGATGGGTGTTGCCCACTCGCTCCAATCTACCTTGGATAACACGCCTGACTTTTCCAAATTCTCCAGCTCCGCCTCGACTGCTGGATGAATTGTGTATGGCACCGGCCTTGCCTTAAAAAACTTGGGAATTGCCATATCTTCCACTTTTAGTGAGGCGGTGATGCCTTTCAAGGTTCCTAGTTCCTGTTGAAACACTTCTTTGGCGTTGGCCAAGATGTCTTTTAATCGTTCAGGTATGACGTCATCATCATTTTTTTTCTTACTGGTCACCGTCAGTGCCTGAATGGAGTGCCAGTCTAAACGTATCTTCCTGATCCATTCACGTCCCAACAGCGGTGGACCACCATCTTGCAGAACGTATAAATACAACTTCTGTATTTCCTTGCCGTTGTATACAACAGGCACCCTTATTTTCCCTCTGGGGTATACTTTCTGCCCCGTATATGTCTTCAAGATAATGGATGTGTCTTTCAAATGTATATGCGGAAATAGCCGCTCGTAATCCCGTCGACTTATGACAGTCAGAGCTGATCCTGTATCTAGCTCCATTTTAACTGGGGACCCCGCTATCGTGAGGGTAACCCAAATGGTCTGGTAATCTTCTTTGGCAATTACATTATGTAATTTGAGACAGCTTAGTCTCTTGTTTCCGGAGTCGCTATTGCTCTTCTGGTCTTCGGAGCTACTGTCCGTCATCATTTGTACCTTTCTGTACTTTTCCTTATTGATTTTTTTCTGTCAGTGGATTTTTTTTTCCAGATCGGCATACACGTGCAATGTGTCCCATCTTTCCGCATTGTCTGCATGCTTTGTCCTTGAACCAGCAGTCCCTCTGGTCATGGGTGGATCTGCCGCAGCGATAACATCTCTCGAAACCCCGTGTCATTTCATGGGTGCCGAAGTCCTGTGGCTTTTGCTGTATCTCTGCAGCTCCTCTTGCTGCTGCTTCGTATGCCACACTGAAAGCCTTGTCCAGTGTCAAATCTTTCTCAGAAAGTAGCCTTTTCTGTGTTCCTTCACTTAGGAGACCGCAGACGAATTTGTCTCGTAGAGAATCTGCCAGTCCTGCCCCGAATTGGCAGTGCTTTGACAGCTTTCTTAATTCGGTGAGGTAATCAGCGTTACTTTCATTCTTGTGCTGATTCCTCCTGAAGAATTTGAATCGTTCCGCTATCAGCAGCGGTGTTGGGTTTAAGTGCTCCTGTAGGGTATCAACAATCTCCTTAAAATTCTTGTCCATCGGTTTGGCTGGAGTGATTAAGTTTCGTAACAGCCCGTATGTCCTTGCGCCCATCAGATTTAGAAGTACCGATGCCTTTTTATCATCCTCTACTTCATTCGCTGTGCAATATACCTCCACTCTTTCCACATATGTGGTCCAATCCTCTATATCACTATCGAAAGCAGTAATATTGCCAGTCTTGGGCATCCTGAAAATCAAAAATGGTGCCTCCCGCGCTTTCCTTTCTTCCCTGCGCCTCCGCCTTCCGACTCGCTGCTTGGCCCCACTGCAGAGCCACCCGATCGAGCCCCAGCCCGCCGCCCAGGAAGGATTAGTCCAAAGATGTGCAGGTTAGGTTGATTGGCTATGATAAAATTGACCCTTAGTGTCAGGGGGATTAAATACGTGGGGTTACGGGGATAGGGTGGGATATGTGTTGGTGTAGGGGTTACGGGGATCGGGTGGGATATGTGTCGGTGCAGGCTCGATGGGCCGAAATGGCCTCTATCTGCACTGTGGGGTTTCTGTGGTTTCTGTGGTTACCTGCCACCAGCCCGGCTAGCTGGTGAAACCACAGTTTTTTTTTTTCTTCGACCTTCGTCTGAGGAATCGATCTCCTTGAGATGCTGCCGAATTGCAGCTAAGTCCGTTTCCAATTTGTCGCCACTGTTGTATCCGTGTGTTAATGGAGACATGGAATGCAGGAGTTGGTTTAACAGGTGTCTACTGAACAAAGTCTGGAGGTGAACTAAAAGATACAAGACACTATACAGGCTTATATACCCGAGTTGTCACTACCGGTATTACAGTACGCAGGGGCTCTTAAAGGTACATACACTACAGGCATCATGACTGCTGTCAGGATACCAGGCATTCACCATCTTGGCGTGGTCACACACCAACTGCACATTAAGTGAGTCTTTGCAGTTACGGAACATCTCAGGATTGGTATGTGGCACCCGCAGAGCCACGTGTGTACAGTTGATAGTGCCCTGCACCATGGGGAAGCCCGATATCTTGGCAAAACCACATGCATACTCCTCCTGCTTCTCTCTGCTCAGAGAGAAGACAATGAAATCCCTTCTCCTGGAGTAGAGAGCCTCTGTGACCTCCCAGATGCAGCGATGGATGGCGAACTGGAAGATGTTAACTATGTCCCCAGCTCCAGACTGGAAGGATCCAGTGGTGAAGAAATTGAAGGCCACTGTGACCTTGAGGGCCACTGGCAGCGTCATGGTTGCTCCGCTCTGAGGCTGCAAGTCTGGTTGCAGGATGTGGCAGAGTACTGTGACCACCTCCTTGGTAAGGTGGAGCCTCCTAATACACTGCTCCTGGCTTAAGTGCAGGTAGGAAAAGTGCTCTCGACAGACCCTAGGTGGGTAAGGACTCCTGCTGAGAGCCCTCCTGTCCCTCCTTCTCCTCCCTCTGCGAGCATCTTCTCCTCTTCTTCGCTGCCTCCAGTGCGAGGGGGAGTGCAAGTAGAGCCCCCATGGTTGGGAGCAAGTGGTCTGAGCAGAACCCTTTAAATGAGAAGCAAGACGTTCTCCACTTGCAGCACCACTCCCTGTCACCTCAGCAACTTTAAATAACTCTAGAAAGCTCCAAACAGTTGCACAAACTTACACAGAGCCAGTAGAAATGAAAAAGCAAGTCAGCTGCAAGTTGTTAATGATCCCTTTAAATAGCGTTGGTTGGGGGTCCTTCCTGCTGCTGAACACATGCTCAGCTGGTCATGATTTGGAGAGGGCAGTAAAAGGAGTGGTGACGTCCAAAATGGCAGGTCATTCGTCAAATCAGCGTTGTACGCCGATTGACACCATGATCTGGCTCATCTAAATATCTGGAGCGAGTGCAGGCTTCCTCAGGCTTTCTGTCGCTGTATTACTGTAACTTGGTTGGAAATGTGGCGGAAACCTTATTTACAAATTCACGTTGGCATAGTGCCAGAAAACCAAAGGAAATTATGGGCCCTAAATCTACCTACTCTGAAACATGGCACTTGCACACAAACCCACAATTCGTGCTAAACTATAGGCATGTTTCAGCTGTTGGCCCATACCCATGGGGAACTGGATTGACACTGAACAAACTTAAAACTGAAAGGGTGTTCACATCCCATTTGTATGGGCTGGATTCAATCCCAAGTCCAGTGCCTACCTACTCTACCATCCAATCTGCAAGTTGTACTATGCTGCATATTTCAATGTTGCAGTTGGCTCTGTAATAATTTCCTTTTTTAAAACCAAGAAGGCTATGTCAACTTCACTCAAAGAAAGAACTTGCATTTCTGTACCACCTTTCACAATTTTAGGACATCCCAAAGCACTTTGCAGCCAATGAAATATTTTTGAAGTGTAGCCACTGTTATAGTGTAGGAAAACACAGCAGCCAATTTGCATACAGCAAGGCCCCACAAACAGCAATTAAATAATGACCAGATAATCAGGTTTTTTTTCAATGATGCTAGTCGAAGGATAACTGCTAGCCAGGTCACCAGGAGAACTCCTCTGGTCTTCTTTGAATAGTATCATAGGATCGTTTACATCCAACTGAGAGGGCAGACATTTTACCATCTCATCCGAATGACGGCACCGCTAACAGCGCAGCACTCCCTCAGTACTGCACTGAAGTGTCAGCTTACATTCAAATCTCTGGAGTTGGGCTAGAACCCACAACCTTCTGACTCAGAAGTAAGAGTGCTACCACTGAGCCAAGGCTGACACCTGGCTTGAGCTGCAAAATGAACTGAAATCAATACATCAGGTTCTTAATTAGATTTAAATGTATTTTCTGCAACAAACAATTATTTAAGCAATATTTAAAGAGTCAGTGTGTTCTGAGGTAGATAAAATTCAAATACTGATGCAAGAGTCTGCGTGTCAGAGGAAATATATCTTTGTTTACTGATAGCTAAGTGCTTGGTGTTCTAGTTTTAGCCTGTGAAATTAAACTTATAAAACATCCTCCTGCAACACCGGCTTTGTTTTGTGCTGCTCTCATTATTGGATGTGATCTATCACACTGTCAAAAGCGTGGCAGCTACCAACTGTGCACATCAGAGAAGATAAAATAGATTAATTTTGAGAGCAGACTTTAAACATCTACATTGTACTTTTACAACAGCTTGGCAGTTATTTAGGGCACCAGAGGCGACAGCTGGTGTGAACTGGGTGCAGGGAACGATCCCTGTGCCAAAACGGGTAGACCCGAGTCACACTCGATATTGGACCTTTGACCTCATTTAAATGAGACCAGCAAGCTGTGGACGCCAGCTGGTGTCCCCAGGCAGTCCGCTGGTGAATTGGAATGGGATTTTGTGCCACTGAGTTTCTGGCAGTGGCCCTCAGGTAGGTCCTGAAGCAGGCTGACGAATGGGTGGGAGGGGAGTGATTGGAGCACTGGGGCAGAAAATCCCACTCCTTGTGTTGGAGTGGAGCAGTTTTTGTCAGTGTTCGAAAACAAGAGCTGGAGTACAGTATGACTCCATTAGGGCAATAACTCTACTTGGCAGATGTATTCCCATGTAATAGCTGTAATCGTAGTCAGTATACAGCAGGGTTCTTAAATGTTAAATTTTAACATTTATAAAAAATCCTGCAGGTTAGATACAGCACTGTTCTTTTCATTCCCAGTGACTGTAAAGAACTCATTATTAGTTATTGAAAATTCCATCTGCAGTCAGGCGCCACAGAGCAAAGCCCTGTTTTTGTGTCTCAGTACATATGCAGATGCCTTTCCTCCATTCAGTAATGGTGTGAACGGACAAGATAACCATGGTTTCTTAGCTTGAGCTTGCCTGGCGGTTTAGTGGTTAATGTACAGGTCTGTGCCACAGAGACCAGGAAGAGGGGAGACAATTGAAATAAAACAAAACAAGAGAACCTAATCTCGGGCTTCACATCACAGAAGCAATTTCAGAGACCAGCTGCTTATACCAGGTCAATAACTTCCAGCTCATTTTTCACACCTGGAAATTTTCACACAGTGTAAATCAGTTTCACAAAATGCCTCTTTTCTTCAAAAGCTCATGTAAGAATTCTGTGGTATTTCAATTTATTTTTGGCTGGTTGGGTACAGTAAGGAAATGTAAATGCAATAATAAACCAACCTTTGTGGTTTTTCATGGAAGTGTAATATTCTTGGAAAGATTACATCTCTTTGACATTGGCATGTAGAGAAAATATGAACGCTATAGTGAGCAACTTCTTTTGTGAAATAAATATGCAATTTACATTTTTAAATGGATCAATTTTTGAGTGTAGACTTCAAAGCAGTTTTGTGATGGTATGTTCCGCTCTCATCCTTCAGACCTGTGGGTCAAGCATGTCTGACAACCTATAGTTTCATTTATTCTCAAAGAAAAGCAACATTCTTTGTCGTATATAGATGCATATAAGGGGAAGCTCGATAAGCATATAAGGGAGAAGGGAATAGAGAGTTATGCTGATAGAGTTAGATGAGGAAAGACGGGAGGAGGCTCGAGTGGAGCATAAATGCCTGCATGGACTGGTTGGACTGAATGGCCTGTTTCTGTACCATATATTCTATGTAAATCTATGTAACATTCTTAATTTGAAAGTAAGGCTGCTTCGAATTTGTGTTTACTAAATTGAATAAACCCACTGGCTACTTCTAGCCAAATCATTTGAAAACTCAAGGAGAAATTTCCGTGGGCCAAAACTATTTGTCATTGTGGAGTTGTTGTGTTGCTATCTACCACGTACATATAAGTGACATAATTTTTGACAAGTAAACCAAGGGAATAATTGTTTTTTTAAACTCCAGCACTAATACAGTTAGTTTTACGCACACGCTGTTATTTTCAGCATAAGTGTACGCTATTTATTGGTGGAACATAAATTGTATTACATACATAATTTAAAGATGTTGAGTGGGATACCATTGATGCATTCACTGCTACGCAAGCAGAGGCATCATGAAAAGTGTGTGGAATTGTGTCTGGAACTCAAGTATGCAGTCAGGGGAGAAAAATACAAAAGGAAATCATCACAGGACTCAGTGGGCCACTGAAAAATACACCAAGAGATATCACAACACAAAACTCCTGAACACCAGCATTAAAGAGAAATCATGAGTATAACAATCCTATTAGGACCATCATTCTTCCATGAAAAGCCACAAAGGCTGGTTTTATTACTTAGAAACATAGAAACATTCGGCCCCTCGAGCCTGTTCCGCCATTTAATGAGATCGTGGCTGATCATCCAAATTCAGTACCCTGTCCCTGCTTTCTCCCTATATCCCTTGATCCCTTTAGCCTTAAGAACTATATCTAACTCCTTCTTGA
The DNA here is from genome assembly GCF_052327205.1 of Somniosus microcephalus. Taxonomy (NCBI): domain Eukaryota; kingdom Metazoa; phylum Chordata; class Chondrichthyes; order Squaliformes; family Somniosidae; genus Somniosus; species Somniosus microcephalus. The sequence goes on along the minus strand of NC_140993.1, from coordinate 99,249,888 downwards.
ATATATTTAATAAGTTGGCCTCAACTGCCTTGTGTGGTAGAGAATTCCACAGGTTTACCACTCTCTGGGTGAAGAAATTCCTCCTCATCTCAGTCCTAAATGGCTTACCCCTTATCCTTAGACTGTGACCCCTGGTTCTGGACTCCCCCGCCATCGGGAGCATCCTTCCTGCATCTAGTCTGTCTAGTCCTGTTAGAATTTTATAAGTTTCAATGAGATCCCCTCTCATTCTTCTAAACTCTAGCGAATATAAGTCTAATCGACCCAATCTCTCTTCATACGTCATTCCTGCCATCCCAGGTATCAGTCTGGTGAATCTTCGCTGCACTCCCTCCATGGCAAGAACATCCTTCCTCAGATAAGGCGACCAAAACTACACAATACTCAAGGTGTGGTCTCACCATGGTCCTGTACAACTGCAGAACGACATCCTTGCTCCAGTACTCGAATCCTCTCGCTATGAAGGCCAAAATACCATTTGCCTTCTTAACCGCCTGCTGCACCTGCATGCTTGCCTTCAGTGACTGATGCACAAGGACACCCAGGTCTCGTTGCACTTCCCCTTTTCCCAATCTATTGCCGTTCAGATAATAATCTGCCTTCCTGTTTTTACCACCAAAGTGGATAACCTCACATTTATCCACATTATACTGCATCTGTCATGCATCTGCCCAATCACCCAACCTGTCCAAATCATACTGGAGTTTCTCTGCATCCTCCTCACAGCACACACGCCCACCCAGCTTTGTGTCATCTGCAAACTTGCAGATGTTACATCTAGTTCCCTCGTCTAGATCATTAATATATATTGTGAATAGCTGGGGTCCTAGCACCGATTCCTGCGGTACCCCACTAGTCATTGCCTGCCACTCGGAAAAAGACCCGTTTATTCCAACTCTTTGCTTCCTGTCTGCCAACCAGTTCTCTGTCCAAGTCAGTACCTTACCCCCAATCCCATGTGCTTTAACTTTGCATGCCAATCTCTTATGCGGGACCTTATCGAAAGCCTTCTGAAAGTCCAAATACACCACATCCACTGGTTCTCCCTTATCTATTCTACCAGTTACATCCTCAAAAAATTCCAGTAGATTAGTCAAGCATGATTTACCTTTTGTAAATCCATGCTGACTTTGTCCGATCCTGTCACTGTTTTCCAAGTGCTCTGCTATTACATCTTTTATAATGGACTCTAGCATTTTCCCCACTACCGATGTCAGGCATACCGGTCTATAATTCCCCGTTTTCTCTCTACCACCTTTTTTAAATAGTGGGGTTACATTAGCTACCCTCCAATCCATGGGAACGATTCCAGAGTCTATAGAATTTTGGAAGATGACCAGCAATGCATCTACTATTTCTAGGGCCACTTCCCTAAGTACCCTAGGATGTAGATTATCAGGCCCTGGGGATTTATCGGCCTTCAATGCCGTCAATTTCCCTAACACCATTTCCCTACAAATACTGATTTCATTCAATTCCACCCTCTCATTAGACCCTATGTTCCCCGACATCTCTGGAAGGTTATTTGTGTCCTCCTTTGTGAAGACAGAACCAAAGTATGTATTTAATTGGTCTGCCATTTCTTTGTTCCCCATTATAAATTCCCCTGATTCTGACTGCAAGGGACCTACGCTTGACTTCACCAATCTTTTTCTCTTCACATATCTATAGAAGCTTTTACAGTCAGTTTTTATGTTCCCTGCAAGCTTACTCTCATATTCTATTTCCCCCTCTTAATTAATCCCTTTGTCCTCCTTTGCTGAATCCTAAACTGCTCCCAATTCTCAGGTTTGCTGCTTTTTCTGGCCAGTTTGTATGTCCTATCCTTGGATCTTATGCTATCCCTAATTTCCCTTGTTAGCCACGGTTGAGTCACCTTTTTTGTTTTATTTTTATGCCAAACAGTGATGAACAAATTCTGTTGTTCATCCATGCGATCTTTAAATGTTTGCCATTGCCTATCCACCATCAACCCTTTAAGTAACGTTCCCCAATCCATCCTAGCCAACTCGCGCCTCATATCATCGTAGTTTCCTTTATTTAAATTAAGGACCCTAGTCTCTGAGTCAACTACTTCACTCTCCATCTTAATGAAGAGTTCTATCATATTATGATCACTCCTCCCCAAGGGGCCTCGCACAACAAGATTGCTAATTAATCCTTTCTCATTACATAATACCCATTACATAATGGCCTGATCTCTAGTTGGTTCCTCGACATATTGGTCCAGGAAACCATCCCGTATACACTCTAGGAATTCATCCTCCACAGTATTGTTGCTAATTTGGTTAGCCCAATCTATATGTAGATTAATGTCACCCATGAAAGCTGCTGTGCCCTTGTTGCACGCGTCTCTAATTTCCCATTTAATGCCATCCCCAACCTCAGCATTACTGTTTGGGGGTCTGTATACAACTCCCACTAATGTTTTCTGCCCCTTGGTATTTTTCTACTCTACCCATACAGATTCCACATCATCACAGCTAATACCCTTCCTTACTATTGTGTTAATCTCCTCTTTAACCAGCAATGCTACCCCACCTCCTTTTCCTTTTTGCCTGTCCTGCCTGAATATTGAATACCCCTGGATGTTGAATTCCCAGCCTTGGTCACCCTGAAGCCATGTCTCCATAATTCCAATTACATCATATCTGTTTACATCTATTTGCGCAGCTAATTCATCCACCTTATTATGAATGCTCCTCGCACTAAGACACAAAGCCTTCAGGCTTGTTTTTTTAACACACTTAGTCCTTTTAGAATTATTATTTACTGTAGCCCTGTTTGATTTACACCCTTGATTTCTTTGCCTTCCACTTCCTGTGGCTCTGCTTGCATTTATTTTTCCTTCTATACACAACCAAACTGAATATGAGATCTGATTTGCAAGTGGTCTATTTTCTAGTAATCCACCGAGACTCAGTCACTTACATGCTTTATGCTTTTTTCATGTCGAAATGAGTTGAGATATTTTGTTGGAAAATGAATCAGAGCTTCCCACTGCAGAGGTTAATTTGTTGGAGCTTCTACTATGCAATGCTCTATTTACTGAATGAGGGAGTTGCACCAGCTAAGGTACTTGTTTAATTCATATTCTCGGCTAAATGGCCAACCCAGCTCCTGGGAGTGGATTGGTTGCCTGTCCGACCTCCGTAAAAACCAGAAGTGGTTGGGTTTGAGATTTTTTAAATTTGAACATCCTACCCATTTTCTGTGGTTAATATTATCCCCATTGGTTCTGTTCTCATGTCTTTGACCGCAGTGACTGTTTTATTCATTGGCTGTGGTTGCTTAGGGAATGTTTGATCAGGATTTTCTATAGTTTGTGGATGAAAGCAAAACAGCTGTTGAAGTTTAAACATTCAGCTTGTTCTGTGTTACATTTTAAACTTTCTCCCAATTTTTTGTGTGTGAATAGCTTGACAAGTTTCCGTAAGAACATAAGAAATAGGAGCAGAAGTAGGCCATTCGGCCCTTCGAGCTCGCTCTGTCATTCAATAAGATCATGGCTGATCTTCTACCTCAACTCCACCTTCCTGCACTATCCCCATATCCCTTGATTCCCTTAGTATCCAAAAATCTATCGATCTCTGTCTTGAATATACTCAATGACTGATCCTCCATAGCCCTCTGGGGTAGAGAATTCCAAAGATTCACCACCCTCTAAGTGAAGAAATTTCTCCTCATCTTAGTCCTAAATGGTCGAGCCCTTATTCAGAGACTGTGATCACTAGTTCTAGACTCCCCAGCCAGGGGAAACATCCTCCCAGCATCTAAGCTGTCAAGCCCTGTGAGCATTTTATGTTTCAATAAGACTACCTCTCATTTTTCTAAATTCTAGGGAATATAGGTCTAGTCTCCTCAATTTCTCCTCATTGGACATTCCCTCTGTCCCAGGAATATGTCTGATGAACCTTTGTTGCACTCCTTCTCAGGCAAGTATATCCTTCCTTAGGTGAGGAGACCAAAACTGTACACAATACTCCAGGTGTGGTCTCACCAAGGCCTAATGTAATTGCAGTAAGACTTATTTACTCTTATACCCCAATCCTTTTGTAATAAAGTCTAACATACCATTTGCTTTCCTAATTGCTTGCTGTACCTGCATGTTAACTTTCAATGATTCGTTTACAAGGACACCCAAGTTCCTCTGAATACCAACATTTTCCAATCGCTCACCATTTGAAAAAAATTCTGCTTTTCTATTTTTCCTACCAAAGTGCATAACTTCACATTTCTCCACATTATATTTAATCGGCCATATTTTTGCCCACTCACTTAACCTGGTCTATATTCCTTTACACCCTCTTTTCATCCTCCTCATAACTTTCCCACCTGACTTTGTATCATCAGCAAAATTGGATACATTACACTCAGTCCCCTCATCTAAGTCATTGATATAGATTGTAAATAGCTGAGGCCCAAGCACTGATCCTTGTGGTACCCCACTAGTTACAGCCTGCCAACCTGAAAATGACCCGTTTATTCGTACTCTCTGTTTTCTGTCCATAAACCAATCCTCAATCCATGCTAGTATATTACCCCCAATGCCATGAGCCCTAATTTTGTGTAATAACCTCTTGTGTGGCACCTTATTGAATGCTTTATGAAAATCCAAATGTACTACATCCACTGATTCCCCCTTATCTACCCTGCTAGTTACAACCTCAAAAAACATGATTTCCCTTTCATAAATCAGTGTTGACTCTGCCCAATTATATTATGATTTTCTAAGTGTCCTGTTACCACGTCCCTAATAAGATTCTAGCATTTTCCCTACTACAGATGTCAGGCTAACTGGTCTATAGTTCACTGTTTTCTCCCTCCTTTTTTTAATAGCAGGGTTACATTTGCTACCTTCCAATCCACGGGGACTGTTCTCGAATCTAGGGAATTCTGGAAGATCAAAACGAATGCATCCACTATCTCTGTAGCCATCACTTTTCAAAGCCTAGGATATAGACCATCAGTCCAGGGGATTTGTTGGCTTTCAACATCAACATCACTGAAACAGATTATCTGGTCATTATCGCATTGCTGTTTGTGGGAGCTTGCTGTGTGCAAATTGACTGCCGCGTTTCCAACATTACAACAGTGACTACACTCCAAAATTACTTCATTGGCTGTAAAGCGCTTTGGGACTTCTGGTGGCCATGAAAGTCTTTCTTTTTAGGCTGGTGTTGAATGTTTAGGTTTTTTATAACATTTTCACTTTTGAACCAAAAAAGGAAGACATTATGGCCTAGAAATTGGGTTGGGGCGCCAAAGTGGCGCAAAAGTTGCCTGAGCGCAGGATTTAGCGCAGCGATCGGAGTAATACCGATCGCCAGAAATTTATTTTCAGTGCCCCTCGAGGGAGACGGGGCGAGGCTCGAGGCGCTCCGCGTCCCTCTTAGGGCGCTGAAACTGATTATCGCAGCGCAACGTGCCGCAACGCCACATGCTGCGGCACGGCACGCTGCGGTACTGCAGGCCTTCCTCCCACTGTTAAGGGGGAGGTGCCTGCAACAGCGCGATCCCCGCTCGCGAGTGTCGGCAAATGAGCCCGGCACCAAGGAGAAGTGCCGGGCTCTCGGGAAACAGCCGGCAATGCCGCGGGGGGGGGGGGCGTTAGGAGGCCGGGGACGGAGGTGCTGGCAGGCGGCCGCCGAAAAAGCGGCCGCCCCGCACCTCCACCTTAACTTGCGCCGCTGCCGGCACAGTAAGGCCCTGTGAACCGGGCGTGGGTAGCGAGCGGCGCAACTGCAGTGTTTGCTACCAAATATCGCGAACGGGGCACGAATGGGGCGCTGCGCACACCGATGACATCATCGGTGGCGGCGCAGCGCAAATGCCTAACGCCACCATTAGTGCCCCTACTGAATATCGCGGGAGACGCAGCCAGTGGCGCTACAGCCACTGACTGCCTCTTTAGGCGCTAACAGGTGGCGCTACTCACCCAATTTCTCCCCCTATGTGTGGGAAGCAAACCTTTTGCAGGATGAAAAGAGTGAGGTCCATTTTGACTTGTGGAAGTTATTCATGTAAAGTACTGATGTGTAATTTGCACGTTGTTGAGATCATTGTCATTAAGCTACGGGGTATAATTTACTTTTTTTTAGACCTTTTCGTTGATAATGAGGGAAATCCAGTGAATATAATTTACTTGAATTTTCAAACAGGATTTAATACATTTTCACAAGACTTTTAAACAAGGTTAATGGAATTAATGGAAATTACGAGCTGGTTTGAGATTTGGTTTGAAAATTGGAAGTAGAATGTGATGATAAATGGGAAGAAAACTTTGTCTATAAGCAGTGACTAGTCAAGCACTGCAGAACACTGCTTTAGGCACCCAGTTGTAAATCCCCTGCTGTTCACATTATTCATAACTTAATTAGGGAAGATTGCTTGTAATATTGCATAATCTGTTGATGTAATAAAATATGTGGTAAGTCACAAATATTAAGGAGACATGCAAGATCAGAGAGATTTAGACCAGTTAAGCAGATGGTATCAGAAATGGCAGGTAGATAAATGTAAGAAACTGCTAATGAAGTACACTTTTTCTAGATAGGCTGGTATATCTTGGGATTGCGCGATGTCCAACTCTACTGGGGTATGACAAGTGCCACAATGAATTAGCAGAAGTGGAAAAGGAAACGCTTTTGGATGTAATTATTGTTCAGTCAATGATGGTTTCCAGCAATGTGAAGTTGTTATGGTACATCATAGGAAGAAAAGTGTAAAAGAACAAATAGATCTTGTGGAGAATGAAAGAAGTAAGATGGTGGAGAAGGGTAAAACGTATTTCAGATTTTAAATAATTTTTTTCACAACAATTTTCACTAATGATGTCGATAGTGTTTCTAAGCAACTAAATAAAGCAGTGAGAGATCCATTGGAGATTGTGAGTCGTTATGAAATGATCATTAGCAAAGTGGAGCACCAGAATTTTCATAAAGTATTAGCCTCAAGAAATGGGGATAGAAGTAAGGAGTCTATTTTGGAAATTTTGCAAGGTTCTTGGGGAACAACGGTGGTATGAGATCACTGTAGTCTTTTGAAAAAATCAGAAGCATGATCCTGTGAACCACAGTCTTGCTAGTCTGGCATTTCTGGCAGAATAAAACAGTAGAATCTAGTATAAAGGCAACAATTCAAAGATTTCCAGTAAAAGTAAAAGCACTAGGGCCTAGAAATTGGGTTTTGGCGCAGCGACGGCTTTAGCGCCGGAAGTTAGTGCCGGAGCTAAGTCGCGCTGGGCGGGCCAAAAATTCACTAGTTCTGCGCCCAAACGGCTGCCGGCGCTGCTGAAAGCTGTTTGCGCCTGAAAACTGGCGCTACGCGCTGAATTGCGGCGCTATTCCGGCGCTGCGGCGCCCGCTGCGGTGCGGCAGGTTCGGGAAGTGCAGGCCTCCTCCTTCCCTTAAGGAGGAGCTGCCTGCACCCGGCCGCGGCCCGCGAAAATCATTGTAAAAATGAGCCCGGCACCTCGGACAAGTGCCGGGCTTGCATCTGTCCCGGGGGGGGGGGGGGGTGGAGAAGTCCGGGGAGGGAGCTGCGGCCAGGCGGCCGGCGGGAAAGCGGCCGGCCGCCGCGGGGCCTTTAATGCGCCGGCGCAAAGTCCAGTAAGGCACCTCTGCCAGAACGTTGCTTGCGGCTGCCACGGGCGAGGCGGCCGCAAGTCAATTTCGGAGTTCGGGCGGGTTACCATGGCAACCGGGACGCTGCGCACACCGATGACGTCATCGGTGCCGGCGCAGCGCTAACGGCCTAACGCCGATTTAGGGACCCACTCAATTTCCAAACTGGCCATAACTCCGGCGCTAGGCCCTCTAGCGCCTCAAAAGCGGCGCTAAGCCTACCGAATTTCTAGGCCTAGGAATTTACAATGTGGGATTTAAGGTCAGATAGATATTCCAGAGGTATGCTTAATTTACCTTGCAGGTCAGGTAGAACCTTCCCCAAAAGTTAAATAATGTGGGTAGAATCTTTTTAATAAAGTGGAATGTCTGTGGGAGGAATGAAGTTTCTGTCAGTTCTTGTTCAATGCTCTCTTATGTGAGCCACATGGGTTTGTGAAAGGCTTAACAAATGTATTCTAGTGCTTTGAGGATGTCAGTGTTAGGCATAACTAATTAGCTAAATGAAAGTTAAACAGTAGTAATGGTAATATCCATAATTGGGTAACAATGATCAGTATTAGTTGGCTCCCTCCCATGTACTGGGCTGCTCCTGGGCATGCTATTTCTAATGATGTCAATAAAGATATTTGGCTGGAATTTCCTCGATCTGATTTACACTGAAATTTCTATGCTGATCTTGCCAACGGCAATTTACACTGAAATTTCCTGATAATCTCATCAGCAAATGCCTGAACAGAAAAACCAATGTAAAACAAGTGGAAATCTGGATCTGAGGAAAACATTGAACGTATGCCATCAGTCTTCTTTAAGTCCATCTTCATCTTATTGATGTTATGAGATTAAAGTTTGAAGCCATCAAACCATCATTTATGCACATTAAGCACAGCATGTTTAAAAAAAGACAATAATGGCAGCTTTACTCTTTTTAATGGGCCTGAATTTGCGGTCGGAGGCTTCCCGCGGGCGGATGCCTCTGAACTGCAATAAATCTACGGACCTACCTGATGGCCCTGGATCCATGGAGACTCATGCTCCTGGGTCTCTACACGTAGGCCTGCATAAAGGCCCACATATCCCAGGGACGCAAGCGGTTCGCAAGCGTCCCTGGGATCACGTGGGTCAGCCCAACCAATCAGAAAGGGGATTCCCATTATACTTATGGGGATTCCATTTACACACGGAATCCCCATAAGCTTAATAGGAATCACCCAAAAAACACATGTACACAACCTTGAAATTAAAAAAAAGTCATTACATGTATAACATTTATTAAAATACAATGTCATTAAACATTTAAAACAAAAATTTAATTTTTTGAAAAATAAATGTAAACATTTTTTAAGGGGCCAAAAATAACAAACTTATTTTACAGGTTTTTGAATGTTAAAATGATTTAAAATTTTTTACCAGGCGTAAGAGTTTCATGGGCATTCACTGGACAGCAGTTGGGCAAATAGCCCAAATCTCTGCCAGCGGATGTCCATTTCCTGTGCGTGTGGAGGATCTGCCAAGAAGATTCTTGACAGATCGCAAGTTCCAGGTTTTCGTGCATGCGCAGCCCATGTGCAAACCCGGAACCTGTGAGGCACTTACGGCCGCAAACGCACCGCGTACATGGTCATAGGCCCTGGAAAATCCGAGCCAATGTATCAGATTCTGATGTCATAAAAAAACATTCAAAGATATAGAAAAGATGGTGCATCTCAGTAAGGAGGAATTAAAAAAAAATCACTATAAAACACCAGAAATTGTGACTTCTGGTCCAGCTATGCCTAAAATTTTGGGATTAAATTCAGAACTGGCATAAATGCAGGAAACTCGCGTTCTCTGGTTTTATGCATGGGCGCGGAACTATGTTAATGAGCTTAGTGAGGTTTTGGAAGACGTGACAAATGATGAAGGAAATTTTCATGTAACAATGTTTTAGTGTAAAATCAGAGTAAATCAGTTACATGCGAATTCCCTGGAAAAAATTGCCGCAACTCCACTTTTACATCCTGGTTGTTTCAAAACTTTCCAGGAAATTCTATTGTAAGTAGAATATCTAAGATTATGGATGACAAAAGGTTCTGTTAGAAAATGCAATATCCCAAGAATAGGGAATTACCTGTAGTTTGAAGAGATTTAAGGACAGGGACTTTAAAGAAATTTACAGCCATTAAACAACTGAGCAAATCAAAACTAAACAATATTTAATATTGCAGAATGTAAGATCATGCAATAACGATACATCAAGGTGACACAAGGTGAAGCTGGAAAAAAGGTTAATTGAGGGCCAGCTGGTAGTGATTGCCAAGTCCCACAATCTTGGATCTCATGAAGGCATCACATGCAAAGGTGCCAAGATGCATTTTCATGTGATTTATGTCACTGTGTTGTGTGTTTGTAAACAAATAAAATGTAATTTGCCAAAGACCTTTTGTAAAAACAGTGCCTCTTAAAGAAACTTCTCTTTCCAGTGTAATAAATGGAAAGCAGAATCTTTCCAGTTTTGGTGTGCTAATAGTGTTGTGGTGTTTCTAGCACAGTCCATAAAACATGGCCACTGCACTTGTTGTATTAAAAACCTTTTAAATGTATAATCAATTTTTGCGGCAGTAATATGCTCTGACATTTCTACGTGTTGGATGCATACCTGGAGATACTGGCACGAACGTTCTTGCTGGCATGTTTCCGATTTCATGACAGCTTTATTATCAAGATTCACCGAGGATTTCTGATAAACTTCATGGGCTCGGCTCACAGTTAACGTTGAAGACCACGAGCTCTTCTTCATGATTTGTGCGTCAACATTCAGTGGGATATTTACACAAGTTGTGCACTTCATGTCATTATTGCTCCTAGAAGTTTTTAAGGTTTGCTCACTGATAGTGTTATAAGCTTCCATGAAGTACTGGGATGTTAAACGGTCAGGACATCGACCCATGGTCATCACATTTGTTGGCCCATGATAAATGCATACATCACCGTCCAAGTTATCATCTGAGCTCCACCACCCGGAAATATTAGATTTGTTCTTCAGTTCTGACTTCCTATCTTTGCTCTTGCTGCGCTTGCCACGTTTCATAGCATGTACCTCATCAGGACTTGCTTTACTGCCATTCATATTTCCTTTGGAAGGGCCTTCCAGAGAATGTGACTTAGTAAACAGCTTTTGCACTGAATGGACCAGGTGGCGGATCCTTCCTGGACTTTCACTGCGGTGTTCCAAGGCTGTCCGTTTATACTGCAAGGTGTGGAAACCATCACGACGGATTGGAAGTTGTCTCTCAAACTGGTCCAGGAGGTTGGCAGGGATGCGGTTGGTTTTATTGGATGAGGGTACAGGCACCAGGGCACATTCATCCTTGAGGTCATGCTGTGAACTATAATGTCTTCTGGGAAAAGTGCTACTGGACAGTTGGTCGTTGAATGGAACCAAGCATTCTGAGTGAAAGGAGTTCCGCTGGGTGTAATAGGAATGATCTCCAGCGTGGGAGTCAACTGGATTGAGTATGTATGGCTTCCTTTCCTGTTGATGCAACAGTGTATCATATGAAGGGTCACAGTTGGTTGCATGATGGTGGCCTCGGCTGCTCGATAACCCTTTCATTATTGTGGTTGAGATGTTTCCCAAGTCATTTAATAACTGTAGTTATTATCAGGAGAAGTCTTGAGAAAGCCCTAAAATTATAAAGTGAAATAACTAATCAGCAATATAATTTCCCATTATACTTTTTTGGGTTAAAAATGTAGTACTAGAATAAGAAATGTGACTGAATTCTTGAAAACACAGTTTCTACTTTCTGGACCCCAAAACACATATCAAAAACTGATAGTATTAAAAATTAAAAACTCTCAGACACCTGGTTCTTATTTCTATACTTTTCTTTGACAAAGTTTGCATTATTTTGTTAATCAGGTTAACAACCAATTCTTAAAAAAAATAAAATCCCATGTATACAGAGATAAATAGATGGTTATTGTTCATTTGAAAAGTAGCACTCCATTGTTGAAGTGATGCTATCAAAGACCATTTGGGTCTAATTTTCCTCAGTGCACTGAATGTGTATAAAAAGACCCAGGAAAATATGGCATGGCATAAGGCACTTACACCATCATTTCCTGGAAATTGTAACGCTGTAAATTGGACCCTTCAACATAGATGCGCCATACAATGCTGCAAGTCTCCAGGAAAAATGTGGCCAATGCATTGTTTCAATGTTATTTTCAAAAAGGATTAGCTTAGTTCTTAGACTAGTGTTCTTTTTATCACAGTATCCACTTGAAGAGTTAAATTGCAGGTTGTGTTCTGTAAATATATAATTATAATATATGACTGATACTTAGATGCTTGCTTATCATTTGTTTAACATCCACTTTAGCCTCCTTCGTCACCCACATCTCTTGACATCAACCCAGCAAGAATGGCCGGAATTTTGCTGGTGCTGAGAAGACGGGATCGGAGGTGGGTCAGCTGTGAAATTTGAAATGATTGACAGCAGGTCAGGACCCTGCTGTCAACCCACCTCCACGCTAGTCTCCCAGGTGTCAGGTCTGTCAGCGCGGAACAGACCCGACACCAAGCGGCGGGGGAGGCAATTTAGATCATTAGCTGGATTATTAAGAGGCAATTAAGCATTATTTTAAGCTCACCTTTAGATTTTTAGTGGTCGCCAATGCCTTCCCCGCTGCTCGGGGATCACGACAGGTAAGGAGGTCGGGAGTTGTGTCAGCATGGGATGATTTACTAACTTGACAGCTGCAAATGTGCTATAAAAGCTCCCATTTCATAGGTCTTTACTTTCCAAGGTTAGAAGCTGTTACTTACTGCATTTGGAAGACAAATTGAGCTTTATGCAGGTTGCAAGTGTTTGGAGTAAACTCTCTATCCAGTGTCACCTCATTGGAACAACCTCTCTCACCATTGACAGATTGCTTCTGCCGTCTCAAGTTCACCTGCCATCTATCACATCAGCATCAGTGCCCTTGAAACTATCTCAACTTGGTCCTCAGAATCCCACCACGATCAGCCCCAACTCCAGCATCACTGGGCACACCAGCAGCACCAACAACAACACCAACCTTCTCTGCAATCAACTGATGCTGCACAGGACACAGGGCGTCAGCACCCGACCACATTGCTGCCCAGGAGGCCAGGGATAGCCTCACCATAGCCAGATTTATTTCACTTGATGCTGCACACCCAGGCTGCCACATGATGCGCCAGGTTAGCATCACCCCACACCAACACCATAAAGCATCCCTACAATGCCCAAGCCATTCCTTTCAAAAGCATCACCATTGCGGGTGTACCGTTATGTCTCACCATTTACTGCAACTCACTAAGCCACTTCCAAAGGTGCACACAGATCTGTCCAAGAACGCAAAGTGTTGAAAATAAAGGTTTCAATGTTTGACACCACATTAACAGAAACTTCACATGAACATTGGCTAAAACACCCAAGTGCCTACCTTTGTGTGTTGTTAGTTGGTATGATTGTACTAGGATGAGGGTGAGTGTGAGCGGTGGCTAGTGAGATGGGGAAGTGATAATGTAGAGAGGGATGGATGGAGGTGTAAGTTAAGTGGTCTGAGTAAAGATGTGCAGGAGTAGGGTAGGGAAGGCAGAGTGATGGGGATGTGATGAGTTGCACAGCAGGATGAGGTTGAGTGTGGCTTGGCAGTAACATTTCGTGATCTACTGAGATCATTGAAAGGTTTGTGCCACTGCAGCCTGGTCCTCCTGACAACATCCCTGCTTGTGCCCTCCTGTGCAATGTGCAACCAGGCTACGTTGATCTCCTGGGGAGGGCTCCTCCGCCCATTGGAGGGGAAGAGAACCACCGTGTGGGCTGTGACTCCCTCCAATAGCATATGGAGGGAGTCATGGGAGATCCCGGGAGCTGCCGTGCACCTCTGTGTAGTGCTTGTCAGTGTTTGCAGCACCTCAATGCTGCAGAACACTGACAGCAGAACTGTCAAAAACAATTTGGACATGGCCCCTTTAAGGATACCGGCTGATGACGCGTCATCAAATGACGTCATCAGACCAGCTTCCTTTTAATTGGCCGGGAACCTCGCTGGGCGGGCTTAACAAGGCCAATCAACGTAAAATCACTTCAACAGAGCGGGCTGGAGCAGGCAGCGGGCTGGGACTGCGCTACCGACACTGGCCGCCCCGGACCCGCCTCAGTAGGCAAAATCGCGACCAATGTTTCTGATCTTATCCTCACTGATGTCCACACATTCACCTTCCAGCAAAAGTTATGGAATAGAACTCCCTCTATGGCTCAGTTGGTAAACACAATGGCCCGGATTTTCCGTGGCCTATGACTGCGTATGTGGTGTGTACATGGCCATAAGTGCCCGGCAATTTCCGGGTTTACGCATGGGCTGCACACGTGCAAAAATCCGGAACTTGCGATCTGACAAGAATCTTCTTGAAAGATCCTCTGCATCCCCAGGAAATGACTATTTGCCCAGCGAATGCTCATGAAACTCTTACGCCTGGTAAAAGCCGGCGTAAAGCCTCCTTTTACCAGCGTAAGGGTGAACATAAATACTAAAATAACATTTTAAAAATCATTTTAACGTTCAAAAACCTTTAAAATTAGTTTGTTATTTTTGGCCCCTTAAAAAATGTTTAAATTTATTAGTTACATGTTTAAAATTAAATTTTTGTTTTAAATGTTTAATGAAATTGTATTTTAATTAATTTTAAACGTAATTTTTTTTCAAGTTTGTGTACATGTATTTTTTGGGTGATTCCTATTAAGCTTAGGGGGTTTCCGTACGTAAATGGAACACCCATAAGCATAATGGGAATCCCCTTTCTGATTGGTTGGGCCAGCCCACATGGTCCCGGGGTGCTTGCGAATCACTTGCGTCCCTGGGATATGTGGGCCTTTACACAGGCCTACACCTGCAGGCCCAGGAGTGTGAGTCTCCATGGATCTAGGACCATCAGGAAGGTGCGTAGATTTATTGCGGTTCAGAGGCTCAATGTGCAACTGAGACATAGAGATCAGAAGGTCCGAAGGGCAGTTCCTGGGGAACCTGGCATGTGCTGATTTAGCTGATCTCAGCCAGGGTGGCCGTAGTGCTGCTAGATTGTTCTCAGGAGGGAGAGGAAAATCAATCAGGTTCCTGCTGCTGATTGCAGAACAGTGACACCTGATGGAAAGTATCTGTGTGTGGGCATCCTGGACATTGAATGGGGACATGATTAGATGCACCCACTGTGGAATAGCCTGCAAATATTGTGGAGGTGAAATTCAATAGTGCAAAAAAAGCAATGTGAGATACGCCCGCGCCTGTTCAGAAAGCACAGGCACAATGTCAATTTGGTGCTGCCTGCTAATTAACATGATAGGAGCGCACAGCCTAGCAAGAAACACACTGCTGACAGGCAGCAGGGGGCCGAAGTTCGCATCACTGGAGCGAGGCTAGCTTTACATAAAGCAAGCCTGCTCCTCTTCAAGGCAGTTTTTTGATTTTAAAGCTGAACTGCCTTCTGCACATAACACATTTAAAATCCTTCAGAACTAGGCAGTCTGCAGCTCTTAAAGCCAAACTGCCTTCTGCACATAAAAATGCTTCAACACTAACACAAATGGCTCAACAGGCCAGGGAAAGGGCACCCAGGGTCTCAGATGTTCGGAGAGGTCCTCTACCCACAGGGGGCCAGGAGGCCCTTCAGAAAGAAGAATGTGGGACCAGATCGCCGAGGCCATCACTGCCAGCAGTTTCACCCCCAGGACATGGCTCCAGTGTCCAAAGAAGCTCAGACGAGTGGTCAATGTCCGTGAATGCATTTTCAAAAGCTGTCTCCTACCAACTGCACCACTAGCCTCACACACTGCTAAATGCACGACCCCCCCTCCCCATCACTCACCTGCCATTATTGGCAGAGGCATGGCTGAGCCCTTGGCCAGCGGTGAGGCTGAAAGAATATAAGATGCCGGTATCCTCATACTTTATCCTTCTTCTCACATCCCACTTCCCCCTCATCCCACAATCTCTTCTGATTTACAAGCTGCACATGATGTAAACATGCACCTCTTGCTTTACCCCCCTCCCCTCACCACAACCCTACCCTTGTGCCTTCCTCATTTCAGACACTCAAGAAATCCAGCCTGCCCAGCCAATGCTTGATCAAGAAGAGGAAAAGGAGAGTGAAGAAAAAGAAGAAACACTGTCACTCGATTTGACACTCCCAGCCACCAGCTCCTCCAGGTTGACCTGCAAGACCATCTGCAGTGACCCCCACTGAAAGTCAGCAGCCTTCCACCAGCCATACTGCAGCCACTGGGGGTAGCACTGCGTGACAGCACTAGGATAGGCAAAGGCACACACAAGACAGTCTCTAAGGGAATACACAAGGATGATTAGTTGATTTTTTAATGTAATATTTGATGCATAGATGGATATTACCAGTTAATAAAGGTCTTCAAGTTTTTATCATTGCTGTTTCTTAAAGCCATAGGACAAGCAAATTTAGTTAGTGTTGAGAGCAGAGCTACTGGGTTACAGTGGGCTGAAATTCAATTTTGGTGGTGGTGCAAGTTGGGCAGTAACGGATCGACCGTTCGTTATATATTCCGCCCAATTTTTTTATCCATTGACTTCATTATGGGTGACCTGATTGAGGTCTTTGGAATTATGAAAGGGTTTGATAAGGTAGACATAAAGAAGATGATTCCATTTGTGGGGAAGACCAAAACTAGGGGCCATAAATATAAGAGAGTCTAATAAATCCAATAGGGAATTCAGGAGAAACTTCTTTACCCAGAGAGTGGCAAGAAGGTAGAATTTGCTACCACAAAGAATAGTTGAGGTGAATAGCATAGATGCATTTAAGGGGTAGCTAGATAAACACGTGGAAAGGAGAAAAAAAAATAGATAAACACATGAGGAAGAAAGATTATGCTGATACGTTTAGATGAACAGGGGTGGGAGGAGGCTCGTGCGGAGCATAAAACAGTTGGCATGGACCAGTTGGGTTGAATGGCCTGTTTCTGTGCTATATGTTCTCTGTTATTCTCTGTAATAGAAAGAAAAATCAGCCAGGGTGTATCATGGGCAGCCAATCCTCTACCACCCATTTTGTGCCCCCACTGAAGTTAAATTTCACCCCCAATAAGTCAAATTCATGGGATTCTGGTATTTTCATCCTTGTTTTGGAGATTTTATATGGAATTCCATTTTGAAGATGGAAAAACTAGCCTTGCCTATAATACACAAAAGGACTTAATTAACTTCCCTATCAAGAAGGTCATTGGCTTATAGTGACTGCATATTCCAGATCCTGTTTTTATTACGAGAGGTATTTTTAACCAGTGTTTTTAAAAATTGCATTTCATGAATCCATCTGTTTTTCCACAAACACTGAAATCCATTGGCCTTGGTGGTTAGCTTTCTGGTAACATGGTATAGGCCATTCATTAATCCTAGGAACAAATGGAGAGAAATTCAAATGTAGAAAGTTTTGCATCTGTAAAATGGGCTTTAGGCCTTTGAATTTTACTTTGCTATCTGTTGTACCCGTTCTGCACTGGATGTGTGCCAGATGCCATATTGGCTCGGGTGACTTTTAGTTGTCTAGGGTGCCCACCTGAAACAGGCATTAGACTCTTTAAATATGCAAATCAAGGTCCTAAGCCAGTTGTAGGACCCCAAATGCGAAATTCAGATACAAATGGGTGGAACGTGCGCTGTCCACACTCCATCTAGTTGTACCAGGTCTTGAGCGGCCTAACCAGCAGTCCTTAAAGTGACGGCTGGAAGCCGTTCAAAAAAAGGCCCATAAATATTCAGTTTTTATTTTTGTGGACCCTGGAAAAATAGGAGTCCTCCACAAAAATACTCTGGCACACTGCCAGCACATTTGATCCTCCCCCCACCCATCCCGGGATAATTTGCCCCCTCATCCCAGAACCAACCTTGTTGGCTGTTTGCCAGTGACATTTAAACGAGGCCCAAAGCCAAGTTTGGCTTGGACTTCAGGCCAGCACGGACCAGCGCATAGAGCAGATGCTCTGACCATTTTGTGCTCATTTTAGGCATAAATGAATTTCCCTCAAAGGGTTCAGTCCAGAAAGAACCAGACTACAGACATATGTTCTACTAGTGAAAGGATTCGCAAATTTCATGTCTCCCCTGAAGATTTACTTCTGGCTTATTGGAGAAACCCTGGCTGGACTGAGTTTAAAATCCAGGGCTCCAGGGCCCAACAAGATGGCTACGGTCAACCTCATGGCCAAGGCCTGCAAAGTTCAGGTTTGGACTGACAAAGAAGGAATGTTCCAGAAATTAGAAGGCAGACAGGCCTTCTGCATTTATGTATGAGAAGCAAACAGTGGCATTCGGGCCTCTGATTAAAACCCATCAAGGCCGTTTGCACAGATAATCAACGGGTAATAGCTGCATTCAGACCTTCGTTAGCTGACTTCAATACTGTTTGGAAATGATCAACGGGGCATTAAAACTGGAATGGCCCCATCACAAGACCAGTTACACAAAGGAAAACACTTATGGGACGTTTAAAGACTGATTAACCGGCCATCCAGGTCGATGGGCCCAGATCGTTTTCCTTTGTATCATCTTCAACACGTCCAGGTCAGACAAAGAAACAGGCTGATCTGGCGAGTGATAAGGGCTCCCAGAAGGGGTATAAGCAGTCCCTCGGGAAGCCATATCTCTCTCTCTCTCGCCTGGACTCCGGTGCCCTGCCTTACCATCAAGAAGATCGACGATGAAAAGCCCATCCAAGGGAAGCAGGATACCGACAGTTACCTTTGAATCACTGGGGTATCTCTGCTCTGGGCGGTGAAAACCCTAAAGACATCGGCAGGCAACGGGGCACGGAGCAGGCGTTCTAACATCCGAGACTGGTGAGCATAAACTTTCTGGCCCATCGCAAGACAACTTAGATAGGTGTAAAGGGTAGGAGTTAAGGAGATTGCTAAAATTGTCATTTTAGTCATTTTCCCTCGATGTGTCCGTTTCTCCTCCCCCGCTAAGTGTAATTGTGTTGCATCCATAGTGTTTTTCTCTGTATAGTGTTTAATTTTCTCTATTTTTAATAAACATTGGTTTTCTTTGCACCAAACCACTGGTCTCGTTTTGTTTATATCGCTGCTCGTAATAAGTCCGGTGGTCAGAACCAGAGGGGAAGCGATTCGAACCGCATGGGGCTGGAGCAGCTCAGATACGCCTGACTGGCCAGACACAAACCCCAAACCAAAACCCCCTACACTAGACAACATAAAAATCCCTGAAAACATTGCACTAAGAATTTGGCATTCTTGCTTGGAACGTCCATCAAATCTCTGTATGCAAAATGAAACAAGCAAATGGCACAACAGGGGATATTCTTCCAATGTTGGTTTTATGTGTTTTGTCATGGTAACCAATGGGAGTTCAGCTATTACCCTGTACTTCCAAGTGATATCAGAGCTGTGAATGCTGGATGCTGTTGTTAGTGATGTTTCATTATCTCAATCTGATTAACAAACATTAAAGGAGCATTAACTTCATGAACAAATGTTTTTTTTTCTTATGACAGAATCACATAAATGTAACTGAAATAATTATTGAATCACTTTTAAATGACAGTTTGGCAAAAGTGATATAACGCTTTTCTCCCAGCCAAGGAAACAAAGGTTTGCCAAACTGTTTTTAATTAAAACTGTGCAATGTCAACTAAAACATTTACTAATTAAATAATTATTACAAAGAACTACACTATTAAAATAGGTATAGGACACTCTCTATAACTCACCTGGTAAATATACAATCGAGGGTGGCATTCATCCATATGGACCGGAAAAGTTTCACTCCTGGTCTGTTTTGAGTTAGCTAATCTCTGATTAGCAATAGTGGTGCTATAACAGCCTTGGATTAAGGAAGGGAAAATCAACCAGGGGTCCCACTCCTGATTGTTATCCAGTGACTTCTGCTGGGAAGTATGTGTGCAGGTATCATATGGGGACAGGAGTAGATTTGTCTGTAATGTCCTCCATGATTGCGCAATCTAATGGCATCCAGTGTCTAGGCATCCATATAAAAAAATGACTACTTCGAGGGACGTTGTCACATTAATCTGTAATCCAGGGTGAGTCAGCAGCTTCAGAAGAAGGAAAGAGAGGCAGGCATGGGCTATACTGAACTGAACAAAATTGTACTAAACAGTTAATTTAAGCAAATAATTTTGATTAAAATATCATCAGACGTTTAGACTAGCGCAGCATAGCATGTGACCCGAACAAACGTAAATAAGGGTATAATGGATCGCATTTGCAAAGATATTATAATTTGATAATTACTTTTTATTGTATTTTTATCTGTAGACTTTTTGTCATTTATATTCCTCACTGATTGCACCAATTCATGTCATGAGGCTAAAAATGTCTCTTTGCCCACTGTTAGAGCTGTTTCATTATCAGCCCGTTACCAAGCATTCTACTGCTATGAACAAGCCACATTCATTTTTATCTTTTCTGAACCTAGGCTGTTCGCTTCAGTAAAGCACACCAAAGAACAGACAAAAATCCTGGCAGATAGCCCACCAACACAAATGCACAGCTTTATGCAAAAGTAAAAAACTGCGGATGCTGGAAATCTGAAATAAAAACAGAAAATGCTGGAAATACTCAGCAGGTCAGGCTGCATCTGTGGAGAGAGAAACAGAGTTAACGTTTCAGGTCGATGAAATTCAATAATAGGTGTAGACGTAATTTGGAAAAGTGCTTCTGAACTCAGCACCAACACTGAAAATGAAACAGTATCCATTCTTGTCACAACTAAAAATATGTAAACACAAGGGCCGCGATTTCCCCAACCTCGGCGGGTCTGGTGCAGGAGATGTCGGTGGCGTGTCCCAAACCCGCTGCTGGCTCCAGCCCGCTCTGTAGAATGATTTTACATTGATTGGGCTTGTTTATCATCAGCCGGTTTCCTTAAAGGGACCATGCGCAAATTGATTTTGACAGTTGTGCTGTCAGTGTTCTACAGCATTGAGGTGCTGCAAACACTGACAAGCACTGCACAGAGGTGCATGGCTGCACCCAGGTTCTCAGATGACTCCCTTCATATGCTTATGGAGGGAGTCACAGAACACAGGGAGGTTCTCTTCCCTTCCCATGGGCGGAAAAGACCTCCCAGGAGATCAACACAGCCTGGTTGCACATTGCACAGGAGAGCACAAGCAGGGCTGTTGTCAGGAGGACCAGGCTGCAGTGGCACAAACCTTTTAATGATCTCAGTAGATCACGAAACGTTACTGCAAAGCCACACTCAACCTCATCCTGCTGTGCCACTCATCACATCCCCATCACTCTGCCTTCCCTACCCTACTCCTGCACATCCTTACTCACACCAACTTACTTTGCACCTCCAACCATCCCATTCTATCTACATTATCACTTCCCCATCTCACTAGCCACTCCTCACACTCACCCTCATCCTAGTCCAATCATACCAACTAACAACACACAAGGGTAGACACTTGGATGTTTTATCCAATGTTCATGTGAAGTTTCTGTTGATGTGGTGTCAAACATTGAAACCTTTATTTTCAACACTTTGCATTCTTGGACAGATTTGTGTGCACCTTTAGAAGTGGCTTAGTGAGTTGCAGTGAATAGTGAGACATAATGGTACCCCCCTCAATGGTGATGAGTGTGAAAGGAATGGCTTGCGCATTGCAGGGATGCTTTATGGTGTTGTTGTGGGGTGGTGCCAACCTGGCGCATCATGTGCCAGCCAGGGTGTACAGTTTCAAGTGAAGTAAATCTGGCCATGGCGAGGCCATCCCTGGCCTCCCGGGCAGCAATGTGGTCGGGTGCTGATGCCCTCTGTCCTGTGCAGCATCAGTTGATTATGGGGAAGGTTGGTGTTGTTGTTGGTGCTACTGGTGTGCCTGGTGCTACTGGTGTTGGGGCTGATCGTGGTGGGATTCTGAGGACCAAGGTGAGATAGTTTCAAGGGCACCAATGCTGATGTGATAGATGGCAGGTGAACTTGAGATGACAGAAGCGACCTGTCAATGGTGAGAGAGGTTGTTCCAATGAGGTGACACTGGATAGAGAGTTTGCTCCAAACACTTGCAACCTGCATAAAGCTCAATCTGTCTTCCAAATGCAGTAAGCAACAGCTTCTGAGCTTAGAAAGTGAACACCTGTGAGATGGGAGCACATTTGCAGCTGTCAGGTAATGAGATAATCCCATGGTGACACAACTTCGATCTCCTTACCTGACGTGATCCCCGAGCAGTGTGGACCCCATGGGCGACCTCGTAAAATGGTACAGTGAGCTCAAAATACTATTTAATGGGCTGTTAACAAGGTCATAATGTCCTAAATTTCCTCCACTGCTGCTGCGTGTTGGGTCTACTCAGTCCTGACAGACCTGATATCTGGGAAAGTAGCGTGGCGGCTGGACAACAGTAGGTTCCCAACCCGGTGTCAGAAAAAATAATTTTTCCACCCGACCCGCCACCAAACGTGCCCGCTGAGCCCCCCAAAAATTCCCCCAAGGTCAAATATAAGAACATAAGAACATAAGAAATAGGAACAGGAGTAGGCCATTTGGCCCTTCGAGCCTGTTCCACCATTCAATAAGATCATGGCTGATCATAGAATCATAGAAAGTTACAGCACAGAAGGAGGCCATTTCAACCCATCGTGTCCGCGCCTAACCAGCCTAACCCCACTTCCCAGCTCTTGGTCCGTAGCCCTGAAGGTTAGAGCATCCCAAGTGCACATCCAAGTACTTTTTAAATGTGGTTAGGGTCCCCGCCTCTACCACCCTTTCAGGCAGTGAGTTCCAGACCCCCACAACCCTCTGGGTGAAGAAATTTCCCCTCAAATCCCCTCTAAACCTTCCCCCAGTTACTTTAAATCTGTGCCCTCTGGTTTTTGACCCCCCTGCTAAGGGAAATAGGTCCTTTCTATCCACTTTATCTAAGCCCCTCATAATTTTATACACCTCAGTAAGGTCTCCCCTCAGCCTCCTCTGTTCCAAGGAAAACAGACCCAGCCTATCCAGTCTTTCCTCATAGCTAAGATTCTCTACTCCTGGCAACATCCTTGTAAATCTCCTCTGTACCCTCTCTAGTGCAATCACATCTTTCCTGTAATGTGATGACCAGAACTGCACGCAGTGCTCTAGCTGAGGCCTAACTAGTGTTTTATACAGTTGAAGCATAACCCCCCTGCTCTTGTATTCTATGCCATGGCTAATAAAGGCAAGCATTCCCTATGCCTTCTTAACCACCTTATCCACCTGGCCTGCTACCTTCAGGGATCTGTGGAAATGCACTCCAAGGTCCCTTTGTTCCTCTACACTACTCAGTGTCCTACCATTTAATGTGTATTCCCTTTCCTTGTTAGCCCTCCCCCAATGCATTACCTCATACTTCTCCGGATTGAATTCCATTTGCCACTGTTCTGCCCACCTGACCAATTTATTGATATCTTCCTGCAGTCTGCAGCTTCCTTCTTCAGTATCAACCACACAGCCGATTTTAGTATCATCTGCAAACTTCTTAATCATATCCCCTATATTCAAGTCTAGATCATTGATTTATAGCACAAAAAGCAAGGGACCTAGTACTGAGCCCTGCAGAACCCCACTGGAAACTGCTTTCCAGTCACAAAAACACCCATCAACCATTACCCTCTGCTTCCTGTCTCTGAGCCAGTTTTGAATCCAACTTGACACTTTGCCCTGGATCCCATGGGCTTTTAACTTTGTGACCAGTCTGCTATGTGGAACCTTATCAAAAGCCTTGCTAAAGTCCATATACAATACATCAAACGCACTACCCTCATCCACCCTTCTACCTCAACTCCACTTTCCTGCACTATCCCCATATCCCATGATTCTCGTAATATTCAAAAATCTATCAATCTCTGTCTTGAATATACTCAACGGCTGAGCCTCCACAGCCCTCTGGGGTAGAGAATTCCAACGGTCCAGCGGCTGGACCTGGGAGAGAGCAGCATCGAGCGCGGCGGCAGTTAAAACCGGCGGATTCAGCGAGGCCCGACCACAGCGGCTGGACCTGGGAGAGAGCAGCATCGAGCGCGGCGGCAGTTAAAACCGGCGGATTCAGCGAGGCCCGACCACAGCGGCTGGACCTGGGAGAGAGCAGCATCGAGCGCGACGGCAGTTAAAACCGGTGGATTCAGCGAGGCCCAACCACAGCGGCTGGACCTGGGAGAGAGCAGCATCGAGCGCGGCGGCAGTTAAAACCGGCGGATTCAGCAAGGCCCGACCACAGCGGCTGGACCTGGGAGAGAGCAGCATCGAGCGCGGCGGCAGTTAACACCGGCGGATTCAGCGAGGCCCGACCACAGCGGCTGGACCTGGGAGAGAGCAGCATCGAGCGCGGCGGCAGTTAAAACCGGCGGATTCAGCGAGGCCCGACCGCAGTGGCTGGACCTGGGAGAGAGCAGCATCGAGCGCGGCGGCAGTTAAAACCGGCGGATTCAGCGAGGCCCGACCACAGCGGCTGGACCTGGGAGAGAGCAGCATTGAGCGCGGTGGCAGTTAAAACCGATGGATTCAGCAAGGCCCGACCGCAGCGGCTGGACCTGGGAGAGAGCAGCATTGAGCGCGGTGGCAGTTAAAACCGGCGGATTCAGCGAGGCCCGACCGCAGTGGCTGGACCTAGGAGAGAGCAGCATCGAGCGTGGCGGCAGTTAAAACCGGCGGATTCAGCAAGGCCCAACCGCAGCGGCTGGACCTGGGAGAGAGCAGCATTGAGCACGGCGGCAGTTAAAACCGGCGGATTCAGTGAGGCCCGACCGCAGCGGCTGGACCTGGGAGAGAGCAGCATTGAGCACGGCGGCAGTTAAAACCGGCGGATTCAGCAAGGCCCGACCAATTCAGCAGCAGGGGACAGAGGTAAAAAGTAATCAAAGTGTGATGTCAGCAGGAAGCAGGTAAGTGATTGGTTGGTGAGTATTTCTCTCTTTTTTAAACTTTAACTCTGGTTTATAGTTTCTAAGGTCTCTCTGGTGTAGTGGGGACTGTTGGTAAACTATTTGACTGTAGTGTAATTAGTGGGATTGATTGATTTAATTTAAACTCAATTAATTAAAGGGTAAATCATGCCAGGGCAGCCCGGCCCCGTGATATGCTCCCCCTGCGATATGTGGGAACTCAGGGACACTTCCTGTGTCCCTGACAACTACATGTGCAGGAAGTGCACCCAGCTGCAGCTACTGACAGACCGCATTGCGGCACTGGAGCTGCAATTGGATGCATACTGGAGCGTTCGCGATGCTCGGGACATCGTGAATAGCACGTTTAGGGAGTTGGACACACCACAGGTAGAGGTTGGACAGGAAGAAAGGGAACGGGTGACCAACAGGCAGAGTACTAGGTGCAGGCAGGTAGTGCAGGGGTCCCCTGTGGCCATCCCCCTCTCCAACAGATACACCACTTTGAGTACTGTTGGGGGGGATGGCTTATCAGAGGAAGGCAGCAGCAGCCAACTTCCTGGCACCAGGGGTGGCTCTGCTGCACAGAATGGGAGGAAAAAGAGTGGTAGAGCTATAGTAATAGGGAATTCTATTGTAAGGGGAATAGATAGGTGTTTCTGTGGCCGCAAACGAGACTCCAGGATGGTGTGTTGCCTCCCTGGTGCAAGGGTCAAGGATGTCTCCGAGCGGCTGCAGAACATCTTGGAAGGGGAGGGTGAATAGCCAGTTGTCGTGGTGCATATAGGCACCAACGATATAGGTAAAAAGTGGGATGAGGTCCTAAAAGCAGAATATAGGGAGTTAGGAGGTAAATTATAAAACAGGACCTCAAAGGTAGTAATCTCAGGATTGCTACCAGTGCCACGTGCTAGTCAGAGTAGAAATAGAAGGATACTTCAGATGATAATGTGGCTAGAGGAATGGTGCCAGGAGGAGGGATTCAAGTTCCTAGGACATTGGAACCAGTTCTGGGGGAGGTGGGACCAGTTCAAACCAGACGGTCTGCACCTGGGCAGGGCTGAAACCGATGTCCTAGGGGGAGTGTTTGCTAGTGCTGTGGGGGAGGGTTTAATTTAAAATGGCAGGGGGTTGGGAACCTGAGCAGGGAGACAGAGGAAAGGGAAACAAGGATAAAAGCAAAAGATAGGAAGGAGAAAAACAAAAGTGGCAGTCAGAGAAATCAATGGTTTAAATCAAATGTAGCTACAGTAAATAATAATTCTAATAGGTCTAAGAGCATTAAAAAAACAAGCCTGAAGGCTTTGTGTCTTAATGCGAGGAGCATTTGCAATAAGGTGGATGAATTGGCTGTGCAAATAGAGGTAAATGAATATGATTTGGTTGGGATTACAGAAACGTGGCTCAAGGATGGCAGCACGGTGGCATAGTGGTTAGCACTGTTGCCTCACAGCACCAGGGACCCGGGTTCGAATCCGGCCTCGGGTGACTATCTGTGTGGAGTTTGCACATTCTCCCCGTGTTTGCGTGGGTTTCCTCCGGGTGCTCCGGTTTCCTCCCACAGTCCAAAGATGTGCGGGTTAGGTTGATTGGCTATGATAAATTGACCCTTATTGTTAGGGGGATTAAATACGTGGGGTTACGGGGATAGGGTGGGGTGTGTGTAGGTGCAGGCTCGATGGGCCGAAACGGCCTCTATCTGCACTGTGGGGTTTCTGTGATTCTGTGAAGACTGGGAACTCAACATCCAGGGGTATTTGATATTCAGGAAAGATAGGCAAAAAGGAAAGGGAGGTGGGGTAGCATTACTGGTTAAAGAAGGGATTTACACAATTGTAATGAAGGATATTAGCTCTGATGATGTGGAATCTGTATGGGTAGAATTGAGAAATACTAAGGGGAAAAAAACATTAGTGGGAGTGGTATATAGACCTCCAAACAGTAAGGCGGAGGTTGGGGATGGCATTAAAAGGGAAATTAAAGAAGCGTGCAATAAGGGCACAGCAGTCATCATGGGTGACTTTAATCCAGATATAGATTGGGCTAACCAAATTAGTAACAATACTGTGGAGGAGGAATTCCTGGAGTGTTTACGGGATGGTTTCCTGGACCAATATGTCGTGGAACCAACCAGAGATCAGGCCATCTTAGACTGGGTATTATGTAATGAGAAAGGATTAATTAGCAATCTTGTTGTATGAGGCTCCTTGGGCCGGAGCAATCATAATATGATCGAATTCTTCATTAAGATGGAGAATGAAGTAGTTGACTCAGAAACTAGGGTCCTCAATTTAAATAAAGGAAACTACGATGGTCTGAGGAGCGAGTTGGGTAGGATTGATTGGGGAATGGCACTCAAAGGGTTGACGGTGGATAGGCAATGGCAAACATTCAAAGACCAAATGGATGATCTACAGAAGTGGTTCATCCAAGTTTGGCATAAAAATAAAACAAAAAAGGTGACTCAACCGTGGCTAACAAGGGAAATTAGGGATAGCATAAGATCCAAGGAGAGGACATACAAATTGGCCAGAAAAAGCAATAATCCTGAGGATTGGGAGCAGTTTAGGATTCAACAAAGGAGGACAAAGGGATTAATTAAGAAAGGGAAAATAGAATATGAGAGTAAGCTTGCAGGGAACATAAAAACTGACTGTAAAAGCTTTTATAGATATGTGAAGAGAAAAAGATTGGTGAAGTCAAGCGTAGGTCCCTTGCAGTCAGAATTGGGGGAATTTATAATGGGGAGCAAAGAAATGGCAGACCAACTAAATACATATTTTGGTTCTGTCTTCACAAAGGAGGACACAAATAACCTCCCAGAAATGCCGGGGCACATAGCGTCTGATGAAAGGGTGGAACTGAAAGAAATCAGTATTTGTAGGGAAATGGTGTTAGGAAAATTGATGGGACTGAAGGCCGATAAAGCCCCAGGGCCTGATAATCTACATCCCAGGGTACTTAAGGAAGTGGCCCTAGAAATAGTAGATGCATTGCTGGTCATCTTCCAGAACTCAATAGACTCTGGAACAGTACCCATGGATTCAAAAAAGGTGGCAGAGAAAAAGCGGGGAATTATAGACCGGTAAGCCTGACATCGGTAGTGGGGAAAATGCTAGAGTCCATTATAAAAGATGTAATAGCAGAGCACTTGGAAAGCAGTGACAGGATCGGACAAAGTCAACATGGATTTACGAAAGGTAAATCATGCTTGACTAATCTACTGGAATTTTTTGAGGATGTAACTGGTAAAATAGATAAGGGAGAACCAGTGAATGTGGTATATTTGGACTTTCAGAAGGCTTTCGATAAGGTCCCGCATAAGAGATTAGCATGCAAAATTAAGGCACATGGGATTGGGGGCAAGGTATTGACTTGGATAGAGAACTGGTTGGCGGACAGAAAGCAAAGAGTTGGAATAAACGGGTCGTTTTCCGAGTGGCAGGCAGTGACTAGTGGGGTACCGCAAGGATCGGTCCTAGGACCCCAGCTGTTCACAATATATATTAATGATCTGGACGAGGGAATTGGATGTAATATCTCTAAATTTGCAGACAACACAAAGCTGGGTGGGAGTGTATGCTGTGAGGAGGAGGTCATGAAACTCCAGTACGATTTGGACAGGTTAGGTGATTGGGCAGAAACATGGCAAATGCACTATAATGTGGATAAATGTGAGGTTATCCACTTTGGTGGCAAAAACAGGAAGGCAGATTATTATGTGAATGGCAATCGATTGGGAGAGGGGGAAGTGCAAAGAGACCTGGGTGTTCTTGTGCACCAGTCGCTGAAGGTAAGCATGCAGGTGCAGCAGGCGGTTAAGAAGGCAAATGGAATGTTGGCCTTCGTAGCAAGAGGGTTCGAGTACAGGAACAAGGATGTCTTGTACAGTTGTACAGGGCCTTGGTGAGACCGCACCTTGAGTATTGTGTGCAGTTTTGGTCGCCTTATCTGAGGAAGGACATTCTTGCCATGGAAGGAGTGCAGTGAAGATTCACCAGGCTGATACCTGGGATGGCAGGAATGACGTACGAGGAGAGATTGGGTCAATTGGGCTTGTACTCACTGGAGTTTAGAAGATTGAGAGGGGATCTCATCGAAACCTATAAAATTCTGTCAGGCCTGGACAGACTAGATGCTGGAAGGATGTTCCCGATGGTCGGGCAGTCGAGAACCAGGGGTCATAGTCTAAGGATAAGGGGTAGGCCATTTAGGACTGAAATGAGGAGGAATTTCTTCACCCAGAGAGTGGTGAACCTGTGGAATTCTCTGCCACAGAGGGCAGTGGAGGCCAGTTCATTAAATATATTCAAGAAAGAGTTGGATATATTTCTTAAGGCTAAAGGGATCAAGGGATATGGGGAGAAGGCAGGGACAGGGTACTGAATTTGGATGATCAGCCATGATCTCATTGAATGGCGGAGCAGGCTCGAAGGGCCGAATGGCCTACTCCTGCTCCTATCTTCTATGTTTCTATGCTTCTATGATTTACCACCATTTGAGTGAAGAAATTGCACCCCATCTCAGTCCTAAATGGCCAACCCCTTATTCTGAGACTGTGTCCCCTGGTTCTGGACTCCCCAGCCAGGGTAAACATCCTCCCTGCATCTTTTTAAAAATTTGTTTATGGGATGTGGGCATCGCTGGCAAGGTCAGCATTTATTGCCCGTCCCTAATTGCCCTTGAGAAGGTGGTGGTGAGCTGCCTTCTTGAAACGCTGCAATCCGTGTGGTGAAGGTACACAGTGCTGTTAGGTAGGGAGTTCCAGGATTTTGACCCAGCGACGATGAAGGATCGGCAATATATTTCCAAGTCAGGATGATGTGTGACTTGGAGGGAAACTTGGAGGTGGTGGTGTTCCCTTGCGCTTGCTGCGCTTGTCCTTCTAGGTGGTAGAAGTTACGGGTTTGGGAGGTGCTGCCGAAGAAGCCTTGGCAAGTTGCTGCAGTGCGTCTTGTAGATGGTACACACTGCAGCCACGGTACGCCGGTGGTGGAGGGAGTGAATGTTTAAGGTGGTGGATGGGGTGCCAATCAAACTGGCTGCTTTGTCCTGGATGGTATCAAGCTTCTTGAGTGTTGTTGGAGCTGCACTCATCCAGGCAAGTGGAGGGTATTCCATCACATTCCTTACCTGTGCCTTGTAGATGGTGGAAAGGCTTTGGGGAGTCAGGAGGTGAGATACTCGCCACAGAATACCTAGCCTCTGACCTGCTCTTGTTGACACAGTATTTATGTGGCTGGTCCAGTTAAGTTTCTGGTCAATGGTGACCCCCAGGATGTTGATGGTGGCAGATTCGGCGATGGTAATGCCGTTGAATGTCAAGGGGTGGTGGTTAGACTCTCGCTTGTTGGGGATAGCCATTGCCTGGCACTTCTGTGGCGTGAAATTTACCTGCCACTTATCAGCCCAAGCCTGAACGTCATCCAGGTCTTGTTGCATGTGGGCATGGACTGCTTCATTATCTGAGGAGTTGTGAATGGCACTGAACACTGTGCAGCCATCAGCAAGCGTCCCCATTTCTGACCTTATGTTGGAGGGAAGGTCATTGGTGAAGCAGCTGAAGATGGATGGGCCTAGGACACTGCCCAGAGGAACACCTGCAATGATATCCTGGAGCTGTGATGATTGACCTTCAACCACCACAACCCTGTCAAGCCGTGTAAGAATTTTGTATGTTTCAATGAGCTCACCTCTCATTCTTCTGAACTCTAGAGAATATAGGCCTAGTCTACTCAATCTCTCCTCATAGGACAATCCCCCCTATCTCAGGAACCAGTCTGGTGAACCTTCATTGCACTCCCCCTATGGCAAGTATATCCTTCCTTAGGTAAGGTGACCAAAACTGGACACAATACTCCAGGTGTGGTCTCACCAGGGCCCTATATAATTGCAGTAAGATGTCTTTACTCTTATACTCAAATCCTCTTGTAATAAAGGCCAACATACCATTTGCTTTCCTAATTGCTTGCTGTACCTGCATGTCAACTTTCAGTGATTTGTCTACAAGGACACTCAGGTCCCTCTGAACACCAACATTTCCCAATCTCTCACCATTTAAAAATACTCTGCTTTTCTATTTTTCCTACCAAAGTGGATAACATCACATTTCTCCACATTATATTCCATTTGCCATGTTCTTGCCCACTCACTTAGCCTGTCTATATCCCCTTGCAGCCTCCTTGTATCCTCCTCACAACTTACATTCCCGCCCAGCTTTGTATCAGCAGCAAACTTGGATATATTACATTTGGTCCCCTCATCCAAATCTTTGATGTAGTTTGTGAATAGCTGAGGCCCAAGCACTGACCCTTGCGGTACCCCACTAGTTACAGCCTGCCAACCCAAAAATGACCCGTTTAGTCCTACTCTCTGTTTTCTGTTCGTTAACCAATCCTCAATCCATGTTAGTATATTACCCCCAATCCCATGAGCTCTAATTTTGTTTAATAACCTCTTGTGTGGCACCTTATCGAATGCCTTCTGAAAATCCAAATACGCCACATCCACTGGTTCCCCCTTATCGATTCTGCTAGTTACAACCTCAAAAAACTCTAACAGATTTGTCAAACATGATTTCCCTTTCATAAACCCATGTTGACTCTACCCAATCCTATTATTATTTTCTAAGTGCCCTGTTACCTCGTCCTTAATAATAGATTCTTGCATTTTCCCTACTACTGATGTCAGGCTAACTGGTCTGTAGTCACCCATTTTCTCTTTCCCTCCTTTCTTAAATAGTGGGGTTACATTTGCTACCTTCCAATCTGCAGGAACCGTTCCAGAATCTATGGAATTTTGGAAAATGACAACTAAAGCATCCAATATCTCTATAGCCACCTCACTCTCTGCCGAGATAATTACAAGATATTTATCGCAATATGAATTGAAAGGTCACTTGTCCATGTTTTTGCCTGCAACAAATATATTTGTAAAATCTACCCTTATAGTTAAAATACTTACTGTACAAGTGGTATTTTATTTAGAATAGTATATGGGGGGAAATGGATGGAATCTTCCGTAATTTTATAATGAACGTAATTCTCACTTAAATATGTTTTTTAAAATTCGCACTATTGATCCCATTAAAAATTAAAGCAATAATGGATGACCAACCAGTACACTGCCCCAGGAAGCTGAGTACAACATATTCAGCTGAAGGAACAGAATACCATATTCTGCCGATAGCAAAATACTGCGGATGCTGGAAATCTGAAATAACAATAGAAGACGCTGGAAAAACTCAGCAGGCCAGGCAACATCCGTGGAGAGAGAAATAGAGTCAAAGTTTCAGTTCTGAAGAAGGGTTTCGACCTGAAACATTGTCTATTTCTCTCTCCACAGATGTTGCTTGGCCTGCTGAGTTTTTCCAGCGTCTTCTGTTGTTATACCATATTCTGCCTTTAGTTCAATAGCCTATGGTTGATTCTCTAGTATGTTTGCATGCTATTTTTTTGCTGCTATTCAAACACATTAAAAATATTAAACCTTTTTATAGTTTATATCTTGGAGGCTTTTTGAGTTACATGAGTTTCTTTAAATTTTCAGTGTACTGGTATCCAGTAGCTCAAAATGGTTCATTGGCACTGATGAGACATCAATAGGTCTGATTTGGGTAATGTCATATGCTTGAATCTCACATAAGTGTACAAGGCCTGATGGTACTTTACAGAGTTAGAAGGCACTGTAGGGTTCTCAAAATTCCCACATTCCCCAAAGTTATGGATAAAGGGACCCTGCATGGACAAGTTATGAAAAGACAGGGTACCCAAAATGGCTTCTGCAGCCTCGTGACCAAAGGGACAGGATTTTAAAAGCAAGGCTCTGCAAGCAGGCAGACATCTTTTTTCAAGCCTGGGACGAAACTTAAAATGCGGGAATCTGTGAAAAGACTCTGGAGCCAGACAGCCAAAGTTAACACAGAATATGCATTCATTTGCCTTGAAACAAATCAAGCTAGAATGGGCCTATAATCGAGGCCATTAGGTTCCTGCATTTTAATCGGTAACAGCTCACAGAAGCCATCAAGTCAGGAAAACCTGATTAAGTCTCATACATAACCAACAACCAGGACATCGAAACCATT
This sequence comes from Somniosus microcephalus, assembly GCF_052327205.1. Taxonomy (NCBI): domain Eukaryota; kingdom Metazoa; phylum Chordata; class Chondrichthyes; order Squaliformes; family Somniosidae; genus Somniosus; species Somniosus microcephalus. The sequence continues at coordinate 99,217,243 of NC_140993.1, read as the reverse complement.
ATAACACAGAGACAGCCATTTCAGGGTCATTAAAGTAAATGGCTGTAATCAGTTTAAATGAGCCCGCCAAAAGTTAGACAAAGGACTGACCTGATTTGACACGCAGATAAGGAATGAAGAATCGGGTATAATTGTAGGCCCATCGGTAGTGATCGCTCTCTTAGCTCCCTTATCGTGGTTGGCTCTGAGCTCTTGCTCTCAGTTTTCTCGTGCCCTGGCCTCGTGGCGGGCTCTCTTCTCACTCCCTGCGCTGCTCAACACCAAGGACACCCATTACTACACCGAGGGCCCAACGCAGGAGGAGAACGAGACCCGAGTTCGAAACCACACAGGACACACAGGCCACAAATGAGCAGACGAGACGAGACACGAGACAAAGAATTATGGTAAACCGATATGAGCAGAGAAGGGCAGCGAAAGATGCATTGGGGAAACCAAAATGCCTGGTTATAAGCTGGCATTTGGTGAATAAGTTGGCGTTGCATGCATGGACAGTAAAACCCCAATTTGAAGAATAAGCTGGTATTCGAAGAATGGGTAGAAAAATCTAGACAAAACGGCCTAGTTATAAGCTGGCGTTTGTCACATGGACAGTAATAGCCCAGTTGAAGAATAAGCTGGTGTTCGAAGCATGGATAGCAACATCATTAGACGGTAAAGACCGCCTACCGACCCCAGACCGCAGCAATACTGTCGGCGACCGCCCAAAGGAGAAGAAGGCCCATCGCGACGAAGTACTCGACGAAGACGTTAACGGAGGAAAAGGGAGGGTGCCTTTGCACAAACAACTTCAGCGCTGCGCCCTGTGACCACATGGCGCCGGGGTACCCCAAAGGACAGGAAGGGTGGACCTCAAACCCCACAATCTAAAGCGACAGGTTTTGAATTGGTGAGCATGAATTCCTGACTCCTCATAGAATAATCTAGTTAGGTATAGTTTTTTTTTAATGTATTTGATTCCCTCAATGTGCCGTGTGTTCCCCATTCCCATATAAGTGTATTAACTGTTTTATGCCTGTAACTATACCAGTAATTCTCAGTAGTATTGTGTTTTATTCAGCCTTTTAATAAAAGTTGGTTTTCTTGCACTAAGCCACTTGTCTACTCGATTTTCTTTATCGCCGCCTGTACCTAAGTCCGATGTCTAGAACTCAGGGGGGTGTGGAGCGATTCGAACCGCTCAAAGGAGTCAGAGGTGGAGCTGACACACACACAACCAAAACCCCCTACAGAAATGACGACTGCGGCAGGACTCCGGCAACAGGGGTGCAATACAATAGACAATGGTTCGGATAAGCAAAACATGATGGAGGAAAGGATTTCTGATTCAGAAAGGTTCAGTAAGGTGAATATCACGAAGAAGTGGATCACCACTCTGTTAAGGGCTGGGCGTCCGGTAGATGCCGCAGCTAAGTGGACAGAAGGGAGGGAGCACAAGATATCCCTAGAGAAGGCAGTTTGGCTGATGTGTTTTAAAAAGCAGGTCCAGCTTCTGGACAGGCTCGTTGCAGCACAGGCAGCCGAGTTAAAGGAGTCAGCCCTGGAGATCCAGGACAAGGCTCTAGCAGGGGAGAAGTTAATGGTAACATTGCAGGCCCTGAATCAGGAAAGGGTACATTTAATGGGAGAACATAAGGCCAAGTTGGAATACCTACAGTGCCAAGTCACGGAAGCTAAGGGTAACGAGTTGAGGTTGCGGGAAAAGAACGCCCGCCTGGCAAGGCAAGTCAGAGAGCAGGAGGAGAAAGTAAAAGAGGTAAAGGCAGCTTACAAGCTAGCGAGTGAACAGGGGTTTGAAGATGCAGATCATGGCCCCTGCAAGGAACAGAGAGAAAATCTGAGCCTGGATCTGAGGAAGGCAAAGGGCATGGTGTGCCTCATAAGCCCGAAGGCAGGCCAGGCGGATTTTATAGGGAACGAGAGGAGAACGGTTCAAGCTTCATTGGTAGTGCCCAGGGACGACCCGGTTGAGGAACAGGAGGTCTCACGACCGCCACCCGTAGTGCCAGGTTTTAGCGAGGTCTGGCAGCAAGAGGGGCACAGAGTCAGGGGTGGGAGCGGAGGTGGAACAGCCCCTGCCAGGAAGGCCGGAGCCGGGACTGATGTGCCCAGCCCGGCATCGGAGGTTCGGCCCACCTGTCAATGGTGACGATGAGGGACCCCTCCAAAACCAATTCGTATTACCCTATAGCACCCAACAGCTTAGGGCTATGGTGAGCCATATCCCAAAGCTCTCCGGAAAGGGAGACCCCTCGATGCACTTCAGGGAAGTAGAGCAGGCAGCCAGCATCAACGACTGCGATGGTGCTGAGCAGGCCAAAATGCTGCTATTTTCCCTGGAGAGTAGGCTCCTCCAATCCCTCTCTGACGAGTGTAAGAAGGGGCAGAGCAGGTACGAGGAGCTCAGGGATGAGGTTCTGGAGGCCATGGGGATGGATGAGGGAAGTCCTTTCTCCCATGTGGAGAAGACCGTCCAGCTCACAGGGGAAACCCTGCAGGCTTTCGCGGACAGGTTATGGCGGGTTTATAGGAGGGCCTGTCCTGGGGCACCTAATCGGGCATTCCTGAACCAGGGTCAGCTGGCCCATTGGCTCCTTTGCCTGGTGGCAAACAGCTTGCCACAGGTCTGGGCCAAGGCGGAAGTCTGGTTCGACCCCAAGAATCCCCAGACCACCGAACTTACGGTGATCAGGCAGTTGACCCTAGCCTATAAGAACGGTAGGGGATCCGATGCACACCCACCCAAGGGAAAGGTGCATGAGGTAAAACCCGGGCAGGGTAAGAAGGAGTGGCATCAGGAAGGGAATAACCCTCCTAGCACTAAGATGAATTGTTATGGGTGTGGGAAGGACGGCCACTGGAGGAAGGAGTGCAAAAACCCTTGGAAAGACAACAAGGGAAAGAATTCCACAGCCCCAGCCCAAAAGGCAGAGGCAGGAATCCCTCCCGCCGCGGTCGAGTCATTTTTGGACACCATGAGGTCCTTATTGACTGGCCACGGGAGAGTAGCAGCCATCGCCGGTGCTCTAACCCCATCAGCCCCATCCAACCCGCAGCCATGACTAGAGCCAGCGCAGCCTATTTACCTGTGTTCCCTTCGATACGATGAATGGAAAAGACCACTCGTGGAGATGGAGGTGGAAAAGGTGAAGGGGACCTATCTGTTGGACACAGGGGCATCATGCACCATGGTCCGCTCAGCTAACCCCACCACCTCGCCTCTATCTAACGGGGTCCCATATAGTCTGTCGGGGTTCACAGGCAAAGAACAGGCCGGCTCGTTTTCTATCCCGCTCGCCATTTGGTTAGGACCTCTCCGCTCCAAGTGGACCTGTGTCCTAATGAGATGGGAAGTGGAGGGTGGAAGAGGGGTCCTGGGAGCCGACTTTATTGTAGGCCACGGGATCCTAGTAGATTTAAGGAATCATTGCCTATGGGGGCAAGTACAGGGAAGGACGGCGAGGTAGTGGTCATCCCAAGGAAAGAAGGGAAGGGGACCCTATGTACCATGAAGCCCAAGGAGGGTTATAACCTTGAGCTCATGGTCAGTAACACCCCAAAAGAGTTCCAGGCATTTGTGCGCACCCACCAAGCCACATTTGCCACGCACAAACACGATTGCAGGAGGGTCAACGGGTTTGAGGTCAGCGTAGACGGGGATCCCATGGCCCGACCACAGAAACAGTATAACTTCCCCAGGTAAGCGGAGCCAGACATGGAAGCAGCCATGTCCTCCTTAGTGCAGCAGGGAGTCTTGAGACCGATAGCCACCCACGTGAACTCTCCACTGTGGCCGGTTAGAAAGCTGGACAATTCCTGGAGGGCCACGCTGGACTATCGAGTGCTCAACAGCAACATCCCAGCCTGTGCACCCACGGTAGTGTAAGATTCGCAATTTTCAGCAAAAATCACGCAAGAAAACTGGATAAAATAAGACTGTTTATTGACCAAAGTAAGCTTGCACAGAAAAACCTTTGATAAAAGGGCATACAAAATGGCCACCAGGCCCCGTGATCAGTTTCTGAACCATTTTATTTCTGTTACTGCAAGCCAGACAGGCTTGTGGATTGAAGACAGTGAGCCCGCGAAAGCCAGTATCTGGGAACCGAAACTCAGAGGAACAGCATACATATTCAATGGATTACAAGTACAGGATGGGGCCCATCAAGATATGGGCGGACAATCAATATGCGAACTGAGCCGCGGTGACAATGCAAAAGACATTAAAAGACATTATCGGCCAGGAAGGCCAGTTTAAGTTATCACCGGCTCCGTTACAAGACAAAGCGCCCCTGCAGAGATTTCTGCCCGCCAAAATTAATACAAAGACAGGACTATGATTTGGCGGGAGATAAGACTGTCCCAAAAGAGTATAACTATGGATCGAAAGTCCATCTAAGTTACTTCGGACTTCGGGTTACTTGAACAACTTCACTTGACTGGACGGCGGCTGCTTCTTCTTCTTGGACGACTTCAACTTCTTCGGACGGGGCCAGGATCAATATGCGAACCGAGCCGCGGTGACAATGCAAAAGACATTAAAAGACATTATCGGCCAGGAAGGCCAGTTTAAGTTATCACCGGCTCCGTTACAAGACAAAGCGCCCCTGCAGAGATTTCTGCCCGCCACTTCGGCAGATGCAGAATCGATGAAAACGTTTTCGTCTTTTTAAAGACGGACGGTTTCGGTAAAAAGGACAACGTGGTCGGTGTTCAGCCAAACAAGGCTCGGCCACGACGAGAAGACGACGAGGGTGGCCCGGGTACTGGGGTCGGGAGATCATCGACGACCCAGGCCGACGGAGAAGAAACCCTCTGGAGGACTGGCGATCTAGGCCACAAGATTCTCCCATGTGCATAGCCTGCATCTGGGTCTGCTCCATGAACCCAAATCGACTTAGTGGATCTCAACCTTAACGAGCGCTCATCGAGGCTGTGTCTACCCCACCGCTTCGAGAGAGAGAGAATATCGACTGCGCCAGAAGTTTCCAAATCCACGTGACGACGGAAAGCGGTGCCAAAAGGGCTGCGAACCCCCTTTCTTGCGATTTCGAGAGTGGTGAGCATGATCCCAGGTTCCCCAGGTCGAAACTTAGTTTAGGTATAGGGGAGGGAGTTAAGGGAAATCGTAATGTGTTTCCCCTTTTACGACGTGCCGTGTGTTCCCCATTTCCATAGAGTCAAGTTCATAAATTTGTGCATGATTGTAGTTACTTTAATCTGTGCCTATGACATGTATTTTGTAATGCTTCAAACTGTTTAAAAATAAAAGTATCCATTTCGTGCTATTCAGCCTGGTCTATTGAGTTCTTTTCTCTGCACTACTGTTCTCTGCATCTAAGTCCAAGGTCTAGAACCGTAGGGGGAGTGGGTCGAACCACTCAAGGGTAATTCTTGCACGAAGCCTGGCAGGAGGCCAGAACGGGCAAGAGAGCAGGAAAAAAACCCCTACAGTAGCAGCAGTTGCCGACCTGATAGGAAGTATCCCAGCATCCGCGACCACTTTCACAGTGCTGGATATTTCCAATGGGTTTTGGTCCATCCCTGTAAGGAGGGAGGATCAGTACAAGTTTGCCTTTACGTTTAAATGGCAACAGTGCACGTGGAACTGTTTGCCTCAGGGCTTCCACAACAGCCCCAGCATTTTCCATCAGTGCATGGCAAACAGTTTAAAGGGTTTCAGTCAGCCCAGGCAGTTAGTACAGTATGTGGATGATCTGCTCCTGTTCACAGATTCGAAAGAAGAGCATGGCCCACTACTGGCCGAACTACTGGAGCTGCTCAGGCAGGAGGGTTTTAAAGTAAACCCAAAGAAAGCACAGATCGGCCAGCAGGAGGTGAAATTCCTGGGCCTGACTGTACGCGCTGGGGAAAGGGCCATAGATAAGGCTAGGAGGGAGGCAGTACAGGATTTACCCGTCCCCAACACAGTCACGGGTGTGAGGTCGTTTTTAGGGCTAACCGGGTACTGTAGAAGCTTCATTGAAGACTATGCAGCCACAGCAGCCCCTCTGCTCCGACTCTTACACAAGGGAGTGGAGTGGGTTTGGGATGAGGGCTGCCAGGCAGCATTTGTCAGGCTCAAGGAGGATCTGCAGACCGCACCAGCTCTAGGGGCCATAGATGGGGGTAAAGAGTTCTTCCTGGAGGTAGCAGCCAGCGGGGATAGCCTGAGTGCTGTGCTGCTCCAAGAGCGGCACGGCAGGCTGAGGCCAGTGGTCTACTCCTCCAGGATACTCACGGAGGTGGAGAGGAGCTACTCCAACTGTGAGCGGCACCTCTTGGCCACACATTGGGCTGTGAAAAGATTACTGATCTTCACAGGCACCTCTCCCATCACCCTCCTCACCCATCACACACCCACCCAGATGCTCCTGGATGGGAGGATCAAGGATGGAACAGTGAGCAGTGCCCGCATTGCTCGCTGGACCATGCTCCTCTCACAGATGGATCTTAAGGCGAAGGGTCTCTGTGAGCCAAAGCTCGCAGCCAACCTGGTATATCCTGGAACAGCCCACCGGTGTTCCATAGAAGGGGTTTAGGAAGTGAACATGGGTTTACGGGCCGGGATACATCCCACGGGCCGTGAGATCTATGTAGACGGTTCCAGCACGGTATCTGCTGGCGAGCGACTCACGGGGTGTGGAATTTATGACCCAGCGGCAAACATTGCCCTGCCGATTAAGCTCCCCAGCACCATGAGCGCCCAGCAGGCTGAACTGTCTGCGGTAGTGTACATCGTTACACACCCCGAAATCTTCCCCACCCCATACACGATTTGCTCGGACAGTGGCCCTGAAATTAGGATCGGGGGCTTGCCGCGCGTGCAAGCCCCCGATCTGCACTCACCCTGCGCGCCGACATCTGAAGCCCGGGCCTGCTTGCATTTCCTGTCACAGGCCCGGTTCAGCTGTCGGCGCGTTGTGCTTACCTGATCCAGCAGCGTAGTTAGTGCGATGTGCCGGCTGGGATCAGGTGAGCACTGTGCAGCCAATCAGGGGAGGGGAAACTCACTCATGAGTTTGACAGTAAGAGCTGTCAAACTCATGAAAAGTATGGGCTGCCAAAACACTACTTTAACCTTAAATAAAATTTTAAAAAACATCCCACTGATTGTATTAACTATAAATAAGTTTAAAAAAATGTTTTAAACAATTAATCAATTTTTTGAAAAAAAAAAAAAAAAATAGGGTCTAAAACTAAACATACCATCCTGTAAATTCTTTAAAAATAACAAACCTGTGTAAAAAAAATTTCTACATTGTACTAAAAGCCCACTTACCTGAAAACCTAAATACTTACGTCTTGTTTTTCCACGCGTAAAGACCGGAGGCCTTTACACGCGCGCAACTCTGAAAAAAAAAGGAATTTTACTGCGCACGCGCTGCCTGTGCAGTCGCGCGCGTTCTGCCTCTTAACCCCTTGGGTCAGAGGACAGGAAATGCCGGTTTTCAGCACATGCGCTGTGCATGCTGAAAACCGGCAATTCCACCGGGCACACGCGTGAGTACCCCGTCCGTACTCACGCGTTGTGCCCGGAATTACTGGGCCATTATGTTTATGTGCAATTCGTGTACAGAGTACCTGGCCATCTGGTCCCGCCGCGGATACACCTCCGCCGACGGGAGACCCCTCACAGTAAAACCCTTGCTGGAGAAAATCCTAGCGGCAGTGGGGGAGGAAGGGGAGGTCTTCATTCACAAGGTGAAGGGTCATTCCTCCACAGAACCCCGTAGTCAGAGTAACCAGCAGGCTGACATGCTGGCCAAGGAGGGTGCCCGCACAGGCACTTTCTGGGACCCATATGGGTCCAGACCCATGGCAGCAGTCAGAGGTAGGGACGGGACACAAGGGAGTGCATGGGTAGCTTTAGCCCCAGACCTTAAGACAGTCCAAGCCCAAGACCCCATCCTCAAAGCCGTCCTCAACGCAATGATTGAGGGAAAAAGGATAGAGGGCCCTTACGGCGCAGCAGCCCTCTCCGCAAAAGAAGGCATGCTGTTCAGGGGGGAACAGTGGGTTGTGCCGCAGCAGCACTGGAGGGAATTCCTTCAACTGGCCCATGAGTGTCCAGGAGCGGGGCATCCCGAGCCTGAGACCACCTGGCAGCGGGTGGAACAGGCGGGATGGTGGCCAGGACTCAGGGAAGATGTCCGCGAGTTCTGCGCCGGCTGTCTGGTGTGCGCTGCTAACAACCCTGACCCCCATAAGGAAGGTACCCATGGGACACATCAGGAGGGTAGAGGGACCATGGCAGTCAATACAGGTTGACTACATCGGGCCCCTACCCACCGCCCAGGGAGGCTATAAATACTGCCTGTAGTGATCAATAGCATGTCATTCTATAGTGGACACTAGGTGGAGCTGTGTAGAGCTGTATATAGCTGTATGTATTAAGACTACACTACCCAGCTGTATGATATTAAGACTACATTACCCATGAGGCACTAGGCTACCCAGAAGGCAACAGTCAAGATGGCAGCCTGCACACAGGAGCACACATGGAAGCCTCTACAGATACTGTACCTAGAGAACTTGTACTGAATAAATATCTAGCTAGAAGCTAGCTGTGTTCATAATAAGAATGTCTAGTTATTAATGAACATAACACTGCCTAGTCCTGGTGGATGTGTTCACCAAATGGGTAGAAGCCTTCCCCTGCAGAATGGCCACAGCTCTGGGTACGGCCAGGATCCTGGTCCGGGAAGTGTTCTCGTGATGGGGGCTACCGCAGTATGTGGAGTCCGACCAAGGGAGCCACTTTACCGGGCAGGTGATGCAGAACACCCTTATGCTGCTAGGCATCGAGGGGAAGTGGCACGTTGCACACAACCCGCAGTCATCAGGGATTGTGGAGAGAATGAATAGGACCTTAAAAGAAAGGTTAAGGAAGGAGACGGTGGACTCGCCTCAAAAATGGGCAGAGGTCCTACCGCTGGTCCTCATGGGGATCCAAGCCAGCCAGTCGAAAAGCACGGGGTACTCCCCGCATGAGCTGATGACTGGCAGGGTTATGCAGACCCCACCCATGTACTAGCCCCGGTGCTCACAGAAGGTCAGCTCAGAGAGGTAAACCGGGACAGGTTCGCCCGAAACCTCTTCGAGCACCTTAAGCAGGTCCACGGGCAGGCGGCTGGGAACATGGGAAAGCAGCATCGGAGCAACCGATTGCTGCTCGAACCCCGTAAACATCACGAGTGGGAGGTAGGAGACCAGGTCATGGTGAGGAACTATGCTTGGGTAGGAAGTTTAGAACCGCTATACATGGGGCCCTACAGCATTGTAGACAAGGCAAGCCCCATGGTATATGCCATTAAGATGCCTCGGCGTACCAAATGGCTCCATATTAATCAGTGTAAACTGTTTAAACCTGAGTCGAGAAAGCAGTCAGTTGGGGTAAGGTCTGAGGATAGAGATCCTCAGCTTGCAGCAGGAACAAGTCCACAGGCTGCACAGGCAGGCGCTGTGGCTTGTTTAAGGGGAGGGGCCATCCCGCCCACCGATTGGGACACTCCCCCACTCTTCTGGGATCTAGAGGAGGAGGGACCCGAGGACAAAGACCCCGCCCCTGACCCAGGTTTAGATGAGGAGGGACCCGAGGACAAAGACCCCGCCCCTGACCCAGGTTTAGATGAGGAGGGACCCGGGGGCGAAGACCCCGCCTCGGACAGGTTTGGGACCTGGGGGCGGAGACTCTCAGCCTGCAGCAACAGGCTGCGAAGAGTTACCTGCCCCTAGCCCAGGTTCGGGAGAGGTAAAGCCTGAGGAAGAAGATCCCCGGCCAGCGGCAGTGGTAAGCCCACAGACCGCACCGGAGGGGACAGCGGTTCGGGTTAAAGGCCCACCAGCCAAGAAAACCCCACCCGCCAAAGTCCCTAGAAGGTCCCCACGGACGCCCCAGCCAAGGAAACCCTGGTCACCGGCTCCCCATTTTAAAGGGGCAGCCTCCTGAGTCAGGGATAAGTTCAAAGACAGAGGTCCCCAGCCAGCCACCACAGGCTGCGAGGGACCGGAAGTGCAGGACAGTGCGGTCACGCCGAAGGGAGCGGTGTGCCGCAGCCCTAACAGGGATTAGGCTGGCCGCCCGGAGACGGGCGGCGGATGTATATAGTTTGGGTAATGTAAGTTTAGATAATTTAAGTTTAGGTAATTTAAGTTTGGGTGTTTAGCTTAAGTATTAAGTAAGGTGATGGGTAGTTTTAAATTCAGTAATAATCTGCTAAGGGTGTGTGTATTTGAGTCGAGGTCGCGAGACCCGACTATGCTTCACCCAAGCCAGAGAATCTCTTGGGCACCTGGCTGTATGTTTTTGAATCTGTTGCAGAAAGACTTTCAGGGTGAAGGGGGGCATAATCCTACTCACCCTGATAGGACTGAGCATTGGAAAGAGAGGTGACGTGGAGGAATCCCACATCTAGGGGTACTCAGGAGAAAGAGCACCTATAGTAATCGATGGAAGTGGCGAACGGGACGTGGAGGAGATCGCCGTCTACGTCCACGAGGGAAGGTGGCCAGGGTGGCTGGGGTCCAATTCGTCTCAGTACTCCAGCCAGACCGGGTTCACGTACAGGGAGGCCTCCCTCCTGTGCCCCAGGGTACAGGTCGTTACCACAAGAGTTAGCGTCACCGTAGGGAAACGTGTATGTTTAACATGCAGGGACAGATTCCTTTGGATAGGTGGTGGTGGCTCAGAAAGCTGAGCAAGGATATGAGGAACCCCGCAGTCGAGTGGGAACGGTTGGGGAACAATACCTATCGGACGATTACAGGGACTCACGGAGGATTAAGTGTGTGTTGGGACAAGTGGTGGGAGCCGGATCAAGGGATTTATATCTGTATGTGGGGGTCAAAGAGGGTCTGCCCCGCAGGCATATCCATCATTTTCCACCGGCAGTGGCAAGACGCCGGGGAGGGGATGAAGTGGGATACCAGCCTGAAGGCATGCGCGGTCCCATACTCCCCGATCCCACTCAATGCCACTGAGCTTGTGACCCGCCCCCAAAAGCCCCTGCCCATGACGTAGGCAGTGAGGACACACAGGGAGGGGTGCCCCGCCACCACCAAGGGACCAGGGAATGGGCTGGTACTAGTGCCCATGGATCAGGTGCTATACCAGGGGGTACACTACGCGGTAGCCTTCGTGATTTTAAATCTCACTGAGGTACACTTACCGGAGTGGTGCCCCAAAGAAACAGAGCAGCTATACAGGGCCCTATTAAAAGACATGTTCAGAAAATTTTATGAGTTCGATTTCGCCAATGTCGACAAAACCGAACTCTACTCCACACCCCGTGAGTTTTTGGGTAATGCAGGGAGACAAAGAAGGGGAGTATGGAATGATGTTTTTACTGCGTTTAACACTGGGTCCTCTGTCATCAACAGTTTAGATGACATAGTAGTACAGACCCAGATAAACGGTTTAAAAACTCAGTTAAAGGAAATCCTGATGGATGAGAACAAAGTACTGGGCTCGGAGTTACATGAGGACTAGGCCATGACGGTCCATTTAAAAGAAATTATAGCCGAGCTGGAGAAACACACAAAGACTGTAAATGCCCTCATAAGGGAGGACAGAAATGCCTCTGACCAGGCTGCACAGAACGAGGTGTGCGTGCTGTATGGGGCGTGGTTGCTGGGCGAGGGCCGCAGTAATCTGGAGGATTTAAAACAGGGTTTAGTCCCCTCCTGGATCAGCAACAAGCACCTCGCAGCCCTCCATCCGTTTGAGAATGCATTAAGCCGATTCCAACTCCGGCTAGCTTCAGAAGCCTACCCAGTCCCAGTGGATTGTGGATGGTCTAACCACACCATTATGGGCATAGTAGTTAGGATGCCGGTCATGGGTAGGACAGCCCGACGCGCACCGGTATACAGGGTCGAGAACATTGGAGTCATTCAAGGGGGTGCACACATTCGTTTCACAGCGGTCCCACCTTATGTCATAAAGTGGGAGCACGCTATGACAGGTACTGACCTCTCAGGGTGCCGGAGCCGGGGAACACACATAATCCTGTGTCCCCAGCACTTGAACGCCTATTCAAAATCACAGTGCGGGTTCAGAGCTGCTGGCGCAAAACCTATATATTGTACCATGGAGGCAATGGCACAAGGCCATGTTCCCCCGCAGGTAGCATATATAGGAGGTGGGACATATTGTGTCACCACAGGAGCGCCCCACTACCAGCATGGACAGCATAGCTGGTGTCCGGTAAGTGACAGCAGTTTCTGCTTTAAACCCGAGGCAGAAGTTCAAGTGGCCCAGGAACGAATTGTCCCCATTCCTGAACCCTCCACTGTTCACCTCACTGTAAAAGAGAATTTCACCATCCTGCAAAAGTATGTAGTGCATTTCGGCTACGAAATTCCCCCTCTCCCAGAACACCTTACCAAAATACTCAAAGCAGTTATAGTTTCACAGAAACATTTTTACACTCTGGAGCAGAAAACAGTAGCGATAGGGGCTAAGATATTGGACTTTGTAGTTCCACCTTAGTGGGACATTTTCAATAATATAGAGGTCCCTTTGTGGATCAGACTGGCTTCCCACATTCTCGTGGTTTGCCAGTTGGGGTTTGTATTGTACCTAGTATGCACTCAATGCAAGGGAAAAGGACAAATACTAGAATTCCGAAACCAAAGGACCTGGAAGGAACATTATGTTAAGGTGGAGGGAGATACACCTGTTTGAATTTGCTATTTGTATTATTGATTAAAGATTGCTGTTTTTTTAATGTTCTTTTGTTGTTTTTAATAAAGATGTTCAGCGTGTTGTTTGTAATAAAGATGATGTGTACCAAGTGGTGCAGGGGTGTCGGACCCCCTCCATACTTGGATGTGTATAAACGACTGTAATTATTCTATGTATGCTTATGTACACTACATTTTTACAGAATGGGGAATGCATGTGTCGTGGGTGTCTTAGATAGGTAATTGTAGGGGAAGATTGACTGTGGAGGGTCGGAAATTTTGCTCACCTTATCAGGATGATACTTAAAGCAAGTTTAGTATCAACAGGGAGGAGTGTAGGGTTCTCAAAATTCCCACATTCCCCAAAATTATGGATAAAGGGACCCTGCATGGACAAGTTATGAAAAGACAGGTTACCCAAAATGGCTTCTGCAGCCTCGTGACCAAAAGGACAGGATTTTAAAAGCGAGGCTCTGCAAGCAGGCAGATACCTTTTTTTAAGCCTGGGACGAAACTTAAAATGTGGTAATCTGTGAAAAGACTCTGCAGCCAGACAGCCAAAGTTAACACAGAATATGCATTCATTCGCCTTGAAACAAATCAAGCTAGAATGGGCCTATAATCGAGGCCATTAGGTTTCTGCATTTTAATCGGTAACAGCTCACAGAAGCCATCAAGTCAGGAAATGAAAACCCGATTAAGTCTCATACATAACCAACAACCAGGACATCGAAACCATTATAACACAGAGACAGCCATTTCAGGGCCGTTAAAGTAAATGGCTGTAATCAGTTTAAACGAGCCCGCCAAAAGTTAGACAAAGGACTGACCTGATTTGGCGTGCAGATAAGGAATGAAGAATTGGGTATAATTGTAGGCCCATCGGTAGTGATCGCTCTCTTCGCTCCCTTATCGTGGTTGGCTCTGAGCTCTTGCTCTCAGTTTTCTCATGCCCTGGCTTCGTGGTGGGCTCTCTGCTCGCTCCCCGCACTGCTCAACACCAAGGACGCCCATTACTACACCGAGGGCCCAACGCGGGAGGAGAATGAGACCCGAGTTTGAAACCACACAGGCCACAAACGGGCAAACGAGACGAGACGAGACAAAGAATTACGGTAAACCGATAAGAGCAGAGAAGGGCAGCGAAAGATGCATTGGGGAAACCAAAACGCCTGGTTATAAGCTGGCGTTTGGTGAATAAGTTGGCGTTGCATGCATGGACAGTAAAACCCCAATTTGAAGAATAAGCTGGTATTTGAAGAATGGGTAGAAAAATCTAGACAAAATGGCCTAGTTATAAGCTGGCGTTTGTCACATGGACAGTAATAGCCCAGTTGAAGAATAAGCTGGTGTTCGAAGCATGGATAGCAACATCATTAGACGGTAAAGACCGCCTACCGACCCCAGACTGCAGCAGTACCGTTGGCGACCGCCCAAAGGAGAAGAAGGCCCATTGCGACAAAGTACTCGATGAAGACGTTAACAGAGGAAAAGGGAGGGTGCCTTTGCACAAACAACTTCAGCGCCGCGCCCTGTGACAACGTGGTGATGGGGTACCCCAAAGGACAGGAAGGGCGGACCTCACACCCTACCATCTAAAGCGACAGGTTTTGAATTGGTGAGCATGAATTCCTGACCCCTCATAGTTTAATCGAGTTAGGTATAGGGGGTGGGATTAAGGATAAGGGGATTTTTAATGTATTTCTTTCCCTCGATGTGCCGTGTGTTCCCCATTCCCATATAAGTGTATTAACTGTTTTATGCCTGTAACTATACCAGTAATTCTCAGTAGTATTGTGTTTTATTCAGCCTTTTAATAAAAGTTGGTTTTCTTGCACCAAGCCACTTGTCTACTCGATTTTCTGTATCGCCGCCTGTACCTAAGCCCGGTGTCTAGAACCCAGCGGGGGGGGGGTGGAGCGATTCGAACTGCTCAAAGGAGTCAGAGGTGAAGCTGACACACACACAACCAAAACCCTCTACAGTACAACGATCAGTCAGAATTCTGTTTTTGAAAGCACAGTGGCTTAGCAATTATTGTAGAATCGTAGTGAGTTGTGGTTAACCGATCTGCTCAAAATCTTTTTTATTACAGCACCAACAGCAAAAAAAGGTTGTGATTAGATATTTGTTCCAGTTCTCCGTTTAGGTAAAGTGTGCTGATACTTGGTGTGGCACAGTTTTGCTCATCCCAGGTTAACAAATGAAGTGATTAGCAATTTTATTCCCGGAATTTCTATTGCCACACTTGCAAATAAGAGATGCGAGATTAAAACTGTTATGATTGTTTTGGTGGTTGCAGATAATGCTGCCTTTCTTTGTTTAAAAAATTAAAATATGGTCTGCATGTACCATATTGTGTAAAGAACAATGATCTATATTTAATAATAAAAATAGAAAATGCTGGAAACACCCAGCAGGTCAGGCAGCATCTGTGGAGAGAGAAATATAGGATTAACGTTTCAGGTCGATGACCTTTCATCAGATCTATAACTACTTCAGTGCCTAGGAATGTCTCCCTGCCGATAAATTGCATGAGCCAGATTTCCCGTGGAAGCAACATTTTTTTTAGTTAGGTTTGCCAGCTGTTGTAGCGCTTGCTCTGACATTGTTATGCCAATTCTGTCCAGGACATAAGAACATCAAGGATTTTGACTGAATGCTAGTACTCTATAAATTCATTCATAAATATTTCATTTGTAGAACAAAGTAACATGTGACTGTTTTAGCTCTGTCTCCATAAAAGACCTTTAACATAATTGAAGAAAGTGGCCTTTTGGTATCGGATAATTATTCATACTTTTCCTCTTTCATTTGTGTGAAAAAACAAAGCCATTTAAATTTGCTCCACAAATACCTTTCCTGCATTAAAAAAAAATCAGTTTCAATTATGCAAAGGATCATTTATCCCAGAAGCAAAATACTGCAGATGCTGGAAATCTGAAATAAAAACAGAAAATGCTGGCATGTCAGGCAGCATCTGTGCAGAGAGAAACAAGATTAACATTTCAGGTTGATGACATTTCATCAGATCTATATTTACTTCTGTATGGTTGGGTAATTATATTTTATTTAAGTTCCTAATCTCAGCCCTGCTATCAGGGAGGTAGTGAATGAAGATGGGGGTTGGGGGGGGGTTGAATTTCCTTGGGATGGGGTGGGGGATTCCCTCACTCATCCACCATACTTCTAGTGGAAGAGCCGTGGAAATCCTGGAAAAACTGTGTAAATGGTTTCCCCGGGGTTTTTGTGGCTTTTCCGCTGAAGTTACGGCAGACAATGGACAGAACTCCCACAAAAATTCACTCTGCAGATGCTTCCGTAGAAAGAGAGAGGAGAAATTTTAGGGACAGTTACCTTGGCCTGCTCTTTTGTACCTTCTAGTAGCCAGTGAAGGAATGGCATTGAGAATAGTTCCCTGATTGTCCTCTTGGCCAATTTATGATATATTAGAACTCTTAAGTCTACATGCACTTTCTGTTTACAAATCCTTATTTCCTGTTTTCACAGAGCTGATAGTCCTCTGCTGGTTGGGATCAGGGCGGTAACACCATTAAAATTGCAGTGCAGCAGTTACTGCTCCATTCCCACCAACGTCCGCTTCGCCGCCATTTCGGTTGGGGTCTTGAAATGGGTACCCAGGTGCCTACTGGAAACAGTTGGGAGTCTCATTGGCCCATTAATACTTGGCGTTGAGCAGCCTTACCAGTGGTGCTTAAAGAGACTGCTGTAAGCCACTCAGAAAAGGTGAAAAAAAAGGTTTGCAAATGAATTTCGTGAGGTCATGAGCAGCATTAATTTTCCTTCAAGCCCCATAAAAATCTTCCCCTTCGATGCCTGACCCACCAGAGTCCTCCCTCGGATCACCTCCCCTCCCCTTTCCTTACCGTAACCAGCTGGGCTGCGTGGTAGAGCTGTCAGATTTTCATCCCCCTCTAATCAGTGAGCTGCGCCAATGTGCAATCAGCTCGCTAATAGAATGGTAATGAGGCCAGACCATGAAAATCATTTGGGTCTCGTACCACTTCCAGTGGGCAAGCGGTGGGCTCACCCTGACCACCTACTGCCCGATGGAAGCGGCCACATGAAAATCTACCCTAATGTTTTTGCCATACTTTTTTTTGTCAATGTTTTCCATTTTTTTTTGATAATGCTCTTGTGAAGCACTTTGGGATGTTTTATTACATTAAAGGCCCAAATAAATATAAGTTGTTGTTATAATTTCCTATGACAACATTTATAATGGAAGCTTTCCAGCATCCGCAGTATTTTACTTTTGTTTTCTAATGTAAGCTACTAATCTAAAAGTGCTGTAATTAAATCTTCCCACCAGTGGTATTGCTGTAGAGCCTCAGTTTTGCATTGCTCAGCTCCTCAGCCTGTACTTCAGAGAAACTCCGATGATACAACCAACTCTACTTCTCTGCTTCCCAAATTGTCATTAAGTTTTCCTAATTATCTGTTAATACAGGTAGACTATCCTTTATCCGAACTTCCGAAAACCGACAACCTCTAAAAACCGAAAGTTTTTTTGTTCAGCGTAAGTCGTGCGCACGACATGACCAGAGTGGCGCACGACTTATGCTGAGCAGGGCAGAGGGTCACAGAGTTCCCTCCTGGGTAGGAGATTGCAGTCCGAGCCGGGCAGTGTGAAGGAGGTACCGGGAGAGTGAACCCAACAATACAACGGCCCGTCCGATAGCTGCAGCGGCCCGTCCGATATTCTTTTCTCCCCCCGACCCGACCCCCCCCGCGACCCCGACCCCCCCTGACCCCGACCCCCCGACCCCCCCCTGACCCCCCCCGACCGACCCCGACCCCCCCTGACCCCGACACCCCCGACCTGAACTGCGGCCCGTCCGATATTCTTTTCTCCGCCCCCACCCGACCCCCGACCTGATTTGCGGGCCAGCTTAGTAGGAGTCAGCCGATATCCGGCTTTCCAGAGAAGCAGGAAGGGGAATGAGACACGGAACAGTCGCAAGAGGTAGCCTGAACTTTTACAATTTATATTAAATACAAATTTCCCAGTCTTATAATAATACCTTCTGAAATCCGAAAAATTCCAAAAACCGAAACTCAGCTGGTCCCAAGGCTTTCGGATAAGGGATAGTGTACCTGTAACAACAAACGTTGGAAGGAGTGCGGTGCAGATTCACCAGAATATTACCAGAAACCCAAGAGCTAGATTATGAGGATGGATTACATAGACAATGCTTGTATTCCCTGGAATATAGAAGGTTAAGGGATGATTTGATTGAGGTTTATTTGATTTTGAAAGGAATTGATAGGGTAGATAGAGAGAACCTTTTTCTGCTGGCGGGGGCGTCTCCTGTTCCTATCTTCCCACAAGGGTATAAAAGATATGGATGGAGTTAAGATACAGATCAACCATGATCTCACTGAATGGTGGAACAGGCTCAAGGGGCTGAATGGCCTATTCCTGTTCCTATGTTACTAAACCAAAATATTATGTTAAAATAAGGACACAATGTATAACTTTAAAATGGAGACTGATTTATGTCTGCACACTCTAACCCAATTATTCCCCACCCTCTAACTTCTCTATGGTCTGAACTCCCCAAGTGCAATGGCACAGGAGATTGACTGTGTAAAAAAAATTACAAGAAACAGTCAAAAATGTAGCTTTTAGGAAGCTTTTGTTTATGATACATAACATTTTCTGTTCCAACTACTGAAGTACATACAAACATTGACGAACCACACATAACTAATGAGGCATTTAACTTGGGTTTTCAGGTTGGCTACTTATGACATAGCCTGATAGATTACTGGGAAGCTGTAGGTTAAATTACCCTTGTTTGTCCCTTGACCGTGGAGCAGTAAAGAAACCTTCCAGGTTTTCTGCTCCTTGTTGCAACTCATTGCCCTTTTCTAGAAAATGCACATTTATGTATATTGGGTAATTACAGGTTTGGATTTATCAGTAATGCCTCCATCGTCAAATAGCCTGACAATGCACACTGTCTGGGCTCATACATAATGAATGGTAAATGGCCACTTTGGCTGCCAGCATCCATGGAACTGCACACCAAGTAATCACTAACTTCAGGTGGGAAAGGGAAAAAAGGGGAAAAACAAAAGAAAAATATTCTCATTTTACTCAGATTAAAAAGATCACAAATTGGATCTACTTGTACTAATATTTAATTGGCACAAACAGTAGACAATGACACTATCTCACATGGAAGCACCATAGTGAAACTAGTCACACAAGTTTCACAGGCCCAAATTTCACCTTTACGTCCTTTGAGGTTCTGAAAGGCACCAGATGCTCGATACACATAGCTCCACTGGCCTTTCATAGAGATTCAAGCCATGGACAGAATCATTTCCTCTTTAACTGTACTTTCAGAGCAGATCAACGACAATATCTTGAGCATCCATTCAGAATGCTTGAGCTTGAATCCCAGTATCAATTGTCAGTTGAACTCTGGGGGCAGGGTTGGCTGGTTCTCAACTTGGTCGCTGCTAGATAGAGTTCATGATGTTAGTGGAATGGGAAAATCAGCAGGAAGACTTTTTGTCAAGTTGCAGCTCCTGTTGGCTGCGAGGCAAAAATCTTGGAAAAAAACATGGAAAAACTTACAAATTAGACCATCCGCCTCCAGACTTAAGGTGGACAGAAATAATGGAAAAGACATTGGTGGAAGGAGATACAACATGGTGAATTATTATTTAAAAGAAAATAAATAGACTATTCATGGCAGATACAGAAAATAATCCTATTGTACTAGAGCAAAATAAAAGCTCTGGTTGATTAGTAATGCATATACTCCTCTCATTAATGTTTTGAACAGATTAAGAAATGGTGTCTCGGAGGACTTGCTAGAACCATATGATTAACTTGACGATGTGCAACGTGGAACTATAGAAATAACACTGACATTAGAAATAGTTACTTTTTTTGTGTCCAAAAACAAAACAAATGATTCATGAAGGTTTTGTAAATCAGAGGTTGAAAAATGCAATCATTGTAAGGATGAATCACTGCTGAAGATGCTGAAAATAATATTTAATAGGAAAAACCTGGTTTTCAGTAGAATCTTTTCCCCAGTCTTCTCTGCTCTTGAAGGTAGTGACTCATACTAAGGTACAGAACGAAAGTGCTGACAGCATTCCAATACCTCAACGCAGTTAGCATTCCTAAAATGTGAGCATAGATAGTGAGTGTATGGATTTTTTGATTTATCAACCGAACCCAGTCTTCTTCTTGCCAGATGTCCACACATGCACTTTCAGGCAGGAGTTGATGGTAATCAGGAGCAGGAAGTCTGGCCGATTCTTTTCCACTTACTAACCCAGGGCACTGAAGTCAATTGTAGACCTCTTACCATTGCCACAGCTGAGATCAGGTAA
Organism: Somniosus microcephalus; assembly: GCF_052327205.1. Classification (NCBI taxonomy): domain Eukaryota; kingdom Metazoa; phylum Chordata; class Chondrichthyes; order Squaliformes; family Somniosidae; genus Somniosus; species Somniosus microcephalus. Next base: position 99,197,176 of record NC_140993.1, on the reverse strand, counting down.
CTGATTCCAGGCTGAAGGTTGCACCTCAATGCTGTTGCTTTAGTAATACGCTGGATAGTGCATTTACAAGTAAGTAATATAAAGTTCTTTTCCTGTGACTACACTTCAAAAATTACTTAATTGACTGTGAAGCACTTTGGGATGTCCTAAGATCAAGAAAGGCACTATAAAAATGCATGGCCACAATGGGCCGAATGACTTCCTGTGCTGTATCATTCCATGATTTTGTTTACCCCATGCCACAGGGTGTTTGGTTTTAACCACATGCAACATGCATTTCTCATGTAAAAAGACTCAAGTAATACCTGTGGTGCTTCCTTCCTCCTGTCTTCTCTCCTTTTCTCATCCAAAAAAAGTACAATTATAATGGTATCCCTTGTTGTCTCTCAGTCTTAATTCATCTATTGTAGTGTTCAAATGGATAGTGTTGCTGCATATATTATGATACTGCAAATTGTAGGTTAGTGGCAGCTCCTTTTATTCTCCTATGAAGAAAGGGAAATTCCTTTAGCTATTCTCCTGGTAGTAGGATTGATTTATTTGGGAGGGCCGTATTCTAGGAGGTTTCAACAACAACAACAACTTGTATTTATAAAGTGCCTTTAACGTAATAAAACGTCCCAAGGTGCTTCACAGGAGTATTATAAGACAAGAAATTTGGCACTGAGCCACATAAGGAGAAATTAGGGCAAAGAGGTAGGTTTTAAAGAGCGTCTTAAAGGAGGAAAGTAGGGAGGCAGAGAGGTTTAGGCAGAGAAGTCCAGAGCTTAGGGCCTAGGCAACAGAAGGTAAGGCCACCAATGGTTGAGCGACTATAATCAGTGATGCCCAAGAGGGCAGAATTAGAGGAGCGTAGTTATCTTGGGGGGTTGTGGGGCTGAAGGAGATTACAGAGATTGGGAGGGGCGAGGCCATGGTAGAACATCACATGACCTCCTGCCTTCAACTGCCTCACCACATGCTCCTGCCATTGGTCACCTCACAGCAATCAGCCAATAATGGAGGCTTCAATACCCACAAAGCTCTGTGCTGCGGAAACTGATCTATCCATTGTGTGGTTTTGATAGTTAGAACGTGCACACGCCAGGGCTGCATTACTCCCAAAGCGCATTGCTGCCCTGCTATTTGTGAGGCTGGCCAGAGCAAAACGGGAGTAAAAATGCCCCTATGATTTTTCTCCCGGGTTGCTCTCAGCAGCATCCGGGGGATTAAGGGGTAGAGGTTCTGATTTAGGTGCAATTGGGAAATTGCACCTAAAATGTGCTCAAAATTGCGCTGGTTAGGTTCATGTTTCTGATAAAAAACATTTGTGTAATCACAAACGTAAAATCTTCCATGAACCAATGCAATCGGGTAGCGTAATAGAACATAATCATTTATTTTTTTCTTTCCAATATTAATTAATGTATTTAAATGTGGTAACCTGGTGCAGTTTTATTAATACTGCTGAAAATGGGTTTATCAAAAAATAAGTATTTTTAATAGTGTTCACTCTTCCACCTGTGAGTAATCTGATTTTAAATCACTGAAAGTGACTTAAAAATACTATACTGAACCATTTACTACTTTCATTGGTGTACACTACTAAGTGTTTTAATAAATTAAATATTTTTTGATATAAAAAACTTTTAAAACGTGCCTACTAGTGCCTGTGCGCCCAAGAAAAATAGCACAAATTGAAATGCCTTCCCTAACCAGTGCAATCGACAGAAACTCACAATGTTGACCTGGGGGCATGGCCAGTTTTATGGGCAGGGCCTGGTCTCGCAAATTTAATCTTAAACCAGTGTAAAAGATCGCGGAGAACACGAACATAAATGGTTTTGGGTGTAACTCATGTTTAAAATGCCCTGATCTTTTCCGCTGGTTTGGCCAATTCCCCTGAAATTGTGTAATACTACTGGTGTAGATGAACGGAAACACTACCCCTAATTTTTTTTAGTTCTGGGAGACCCCAAGACAATCTGGGAGGATTGGCACCTCTATGTGGAAGCTGTGCTAACAGCTAATGCAGGAATGTGAATTGCCACGCTGGCAATGTTGATTTGCAGATTTTCTTTCCTGCAAAGCCTGGATGATTTGGGGAAGAGGAATAGGTGGGAAGATAAAGGTAAGTTTCTTTCTCTCTCTCCCTCTTTATGCCTGGATAAAATACAAATACAAAATGAATGTAGATAAACCCTAGAGTGGACCCTGGTGAAGGTTAGACCTGATGCAGGACAGACAGGGTTTGAGAAGATTTACTGGCTAGGTCATGTGTAAGTCAAATTGTGTAAAGAGAAAATTGCTTGAAATTAGCATGCACAGCATTGTGCAAACTGCAAATTGCCTGATAGGGATTGTGCTAATAAACTGGTTTGATTTCTACTACTGAACCTTGTACATCAAAATGAGTTATCCTGAAAAACAACAGTTAAATGTGTAAAAAAAAAAGCAAAATTCTGTGGATGATGGAAATCTGAGACAGCAGAAAACCATTTAAACTTGGAGTGATTATTTGCACCACTTTTTTGACTCTCTCTGCGCACACGTGCCTGTTTGGTACCGTGCATGTGCACTCGATCCAGTCGTGCATGTGCACTCGATCCAGTCGTGCATGTGCACTCGATCCAGTCACGCATGCGCAGTACCCAACGGTGTGGCGGCTGCCACCTGCACCACCACGCTTTCCTCGGCCCTGTGCGGAGAAGGTCAGGGAATCAGATGGGTGGGGGGGGGAGAGAGGAGAGGAGATCAAAGGGGGGAGAGGAGAGTTGATGAGAGAGGAGAGGGGATCAAAGGGGGGAGAGAGATGAGGGGATTGATGAGGGGAGAGGAGAGTGGATGAGAGAGGAGAGGGGATCAAAGGGGAGGGAGGAGAGGGGATCGAAGGGTGGGGAGAGTAGAGCGGATCGGATGCCAGGGAAGAGAGGAGAGGGGAATGAAGGGGGAGAGGAGAGGAGCTCAGAAGAGGGGGAAGAGGTCAGGAGCTCGGGGGGAGAGAAGGTCAGGAACTCGGTGGGGAGGGGGGGCTGCTGGAGGTGGTGGAGAGCACAGAGAGAACAGTGGGGAGGGGGGAAGAACATGATCCAGGTCTAAAGAGGGGGGTTGAGAGCGAGAACGTGATCCAGATGGGAAAACAGATCACGTTCTCTCCCTCTGTTAGACATGGATCACGTTCTTCCAACCCCACCCCTCCTCGTTTACACCCACACCACATTCCCCCTCTCCTCCCCCCAGACCTGGTCGATTTCTCAGAAAGCCCGACACATGTGCAGCAAGTGACATCATTGGACTGGACAAAATCCGGAAGTCATGACACTGTCACTATTCACCATACCCAATAAACCTGTTAACAATCTGTGACTCACACACAATGCTCCATCTATGGGGTGGGGGGGGGGGAGGGGGGTAGAAGGTCAGGAACTCTGGGGTGAGGAGAAGGTCAGGAACTGGGGGGGAAGAAGGTCAGGAACTTGTGGGGGGGGAGTTCAGGCACTGGTGGGAGGTAAAAAACCAGGAACTTGTTGGGTGGGGGGAGGTCAGGAACTTGGAGGGTGGGGAGAAGCTCAGGAGCTTGTTGGGGGGGGGGGGCTGGGCAGAGAAGGTCCTAACCCATGAGGGTGAACCCTGTCTGTTCTCTGAAAGCAGTACTGTAAGCTCTGTTTGGAGCCTGGCAGTCATAATGAATGGATCAAATTACACATTGCAAAGTACTTGATCACTCAGACAGACAGGATCTAATTACACATTCCAGACAAACTGCTGGGGGTGTCTTGTCCTCCAAGGTGACCAATCAGAAATCTGGTCTTGTCATCCAAGGGGACCAATCACAACTTTGGTGTTGCAAATACACACTGCCATTTACACTTTCTCTGGACCCATCTTTTGTTTCTATACTTATCCTATTATTACCTCATTTTGCCTTGCACCATCATCCCTTTTTGTCATTTAATCACTCACCCTATCATAGACTATTCCCTTTTGTTCTTTTCCTGTCCCCTTTTCCCATGCTCTGTATTTGCTTAAAAGCTGTTCATCTGTGACGTCTTCCAATTCTGAGGAAAGGTCACCTCTCTCCCACAGATGCTGCCTGATCTGCTGAGTATTTCCAGCATTTTCTGGTTTTGTTTTAGTGAAATGTGTCATGTGAGCCTCTGAAACAATAATTTAATCAAGGGTTCAGATGAAATCATAGATTGTGAGAGTGAGGCTTGCGTGGTTTATAACTAGCTTGTGAACCCAAGATTTGATTAGTACTTTGAATTTACTCCAGAATATCTATTACCTCTTCATAATTCATTTAAGAGATGGTTGTATTCACATTTGTGACCATTTTTCTGTAACAGCACTGACTGTGCTGAAGCTGACTGCCAATATACATTTTGTCACTGATGTGTGATGATAATGTTGGTACCATAGCATTATTGAGTCATTACTGCAAGTTTGTATTGATGACTGGCAATTTCTATGGCTAGTATTTATTCAGAGTAATCTCTTGTAGCAACAGCAAATGCAGATTAAATTATTGGTGAACAGTTTCCTTTTTATTAATTAATTTTAAGTTGGTGGTTTCAGAAAATGGAAATGTTCTTTTTCAAGATATTCTGAGCTACAAAGAACAACAGCATTTCTATTTTTATTCAAACACAGTATGGAAATTGTAAATAAAATGAAAACGTGCTGGAAATACTCAGCAGGCCAGGCTGCTTGTAATGTTACAGTAAAGCAGCCAAGCCATTAATCACTGATCACATTAAAAAGCTTGATGCAGAAGACTGATCTTATGCATTTAATCCTTAAGACTACATAACTGGCAGTAGATTTAAGTGCTATGGATGTTCTCCATGATAAGAGATAATGGGGTGTATTTTCTGCTGGTTAAATTTAACAACTTCAAAAAAACTGGGTGATAAATGGTAATGGTCACTCCTGCCATTATGACTGATGTTCAGAGTTTTCCATCTATTCTAAAAAATGTGTGGTGTCATTAATGAAGAGAGAAACACTCACTTGTTAAAACTTATTAAGGGACCATTAACAACTTATCACAAGGGGATGCTGCAACTTCCCACTGGCAAAATATATAAATGGTCACATGTTGAGCTGGACTTAATTGTAACAATGGAAAGCAAAATTTGAAAGTATCACCATAGCACCTACAGAAGGAGAGCTCAGAGTAACTACATCATCACTACCCAAGTGTCCTGCAGTGCTTGTCATTTGCTGCAGTGCCATTGCTTGGTGCTAGTGGGTGGTGCTGCATTGTTGATTTATGGGGAAGATGACTACAGGGCTCCATCAACTGCCTAGATCATCTTCTAAAATCCTGTTTATGGAATCTAGTGACTCATCAACAGCAACCACATGCACTATCCTCTGACTGAAAGCTGGCTCATTGAGGTCTGCATCCTTGGGCAACTGAGGAGAGGCACTCAGCAGGCTGGCTCACCCAGAATCCCCAGTTCCTTCCAAACCCTCCCTAATGCAAGTGCTTGATACTTTCTCATAAGTGTTTGGCCCTTGACCTGCTGATTCCTCTTCTGCATCACTACTGAAATGCTCTGCATTGTTGTTCTATTGCTACAGTGCCATTGCTTGGTGCTCATGCTAGTGGATGTGATAATGGGTGCTGCTGGGCTGTTTGGTGCTCTTTGATATGTCCTGCACTATACTTAACTCCCCTTCATCCGTACAAAGAGTAGATGAGACATAATCAGTTTATAAATGTACATATCCATTTGTATACTGTATTGTTTGTGTTGCTGTTTTGTGTACTGTATTACACTACTATGTGGTTAGATTCTACCTGTATGCCTGAAAAGCTTGCTGAGAATTAACATACCCATCACAGAACATAAGTTTACTAATGGACACATCAGTGTGTATTCCAGGGTACTTAACTTTTAGAAGAGATAGGCAAAATAGAAAAAGAGGAGGGGTAGCCCTGATAATAAAGGATGGGATAAAGACAGTAAAGAACAAGGATCTTAGCTCCGAAAATCAAGAAGTAGAATCAGTTTGGGTGGAGCTAAGAAACAGCAAGGGGCAGAGAACATTGGTGGGAGTTGTTTATAGGCCCCCAAACAGTAGTTGTAATGTAGGGCAGAGTATAAATCAGGAAATTAGAGGTGCATGTAACAAGGGTAATAGGGTAATCATGGGGGACTTTAATCTACATTTGGGCAAACCAAATTTGCAGTAATAGTTTGGGGGACAAGTTCATGGAATGCATATAAGATAGTTTTCTTGATCAGTATGATGAGGAACCAACTAGGGAGCAGGTTATTTTAGATCTAGTATTGTGCAATGAGAAAGGGTTAATTAATAACCTTTTAGTAAAGGGGCCTTTAGGGAAGAGTGACCATAATATGATAGAATTTTATATTGAGTTAGAAAGTGATTTAGTTAAGTCTAAAACTAGGGTCTTAAATCTAAACAAAGCAATCTATGTAGGTATGAGTGGTGAGTTGGCCATGGTAGATTGGGAAACTATATTAAAAGATATGACAAGCAATGGCTAGCATTTAAAGAATTAATATATAATAAACAACAAATATACATTATTTTTAAGCACAAAACCCCCACAGAAAAGTGGTCCAACCATGGCTAACAAGAAAAGCTAAAGATAGTATTAGATCAAAGAAAGAGGCCTATAATTTTGCCAAAAAGAGTAGTAAGCCTGAGGATTGGGAGGATTTTAGAATTCAGCAAAGGAGGACCAAGAAATTGAAAAGGAAAGAGAAAAAAAGAGTAAATTAGCAAGAGACTTAAAAACAGATTGTAAATGTTTCTATAGGTATGTAAATCGGAAGAGATAAGTGAAAGTAAACGCGGGCTCATTAGAGGCAGAGACAGGAGAAATTATAATGGGCAATAAGGAAATGGCAGAGACATTGAACAAATACTTTGGGCTGGATTTTGTGGGGGGGGGCGTCAGCGGGTGCGATCGGTGGCGGGTCAGGTGGGAAAGTGGTTCTTTTCCCCAGCAGGTCGGGACCCCGCTGTGAACCCGCCACCACACGCCTTTACCAAATGTCGGAGTTGTCAGCGCTGAGCAGACCTGACATGCAGCGGCGGGGGAGGTAATTAAAATCATTAATGGCTTGTTTATAGCCACTTAACAATGGGTCTTTCCCAGCTTTTTGAATTTGACAGGCCACCCACCGGTTTCCCGCTGTGCCTAGACCTTGTCTGTGATGCTGAGGCGGGAGGTCATTGTCTCAGCCGATGAGTTGACAGCTTCAGATGTCAAGTCAAAGCTCCTAGCTGATTGAGAAATGTTCCCTTAACCACTAGCTTCTCTAAACTGCATTTCCACTACAGATTCAGAATACTGCAAGTCTTTACACAAGTTTCCATCCAGTCTCACCTGATTACCTCTCCCATCATTGACAGATCACTTCTGTCATCTCTACTTCACCTGCCATCTATTCTATCTGCATGGATGCCATTGAAACTCTCTCACCTTGGTCCTCAGAATCCCACCACGATCAGCCTCAACACCAGCATCACTAGGCACACCAGCATCACCAGGCACACCAGCAGCACCAACAAAAACACCAGCCTTCTCCGCAATCACCTGATGCTGCACAGGACACAGGGCATCAGCATCCGACCACATTGCTGTCTGGGATGCCAGGGATGGCCTCACCATGGCCATATTTACTTCACTTCACGCTGTACACCCTGGCTGCCACATAATACGCCACATTGGCACCACCCCACACCAACACCATAAAGCATCCCTACAATGCCCAAGCCATTCCTTTCACACTCATCACCATTGTGAGGTGTAACATTATGTCTCACCATTCACTGCAACTCACTAAGCCACTTCCAAAGGTGAACACAAATCTGTTAAAGAATGCAAAGTGTTGAAAATAAAGGTTTTAATGTTTGACAGCACATTAACAGAAACTTCACATGAACATTTGATAAAACACTCAAGTGCCTACCCTTGTGTGTTAGTTGGTATGATTGGACTAGGATGAGGGTGAGTGTGAGGGGTGGCTAGTGAGATGGGGATGTGATAATGTAGATAGAGAGTGATGGGTGGAGGTGTAAGGTAAGTTGATGTGAGTAAGGATGTGCAGGAGTAGGGTAGGGAAGGCAGAGTGATGGGGATGTGATGAGTCGCACAGCAGGATGAGGTTGAGTGTGGCTTGGCAGTAACATTTCATGATCTACTGAGATCATTGAAAGGTTGGAGCCACTGTAGCCTGGTCCTTCTGATGACATCCTGCTTGTGTCCTCCTGTGCAATGTGCAACCAGGCTGCGTAAATCTCCTAGGGAGGTCTTCTCCGCCCATGGGAAGGGAAGAGGACCTCCCTGTATGCTGTGACTCCCTCCATAAGCAAATAGAGGGAGTCATGTGAAAGTCTGGGTGCAGTTGTGTACCTCTGTGCAGTGCTTGTCAGTATTTGCAGCACCTCAATGCTGTAGAACACTGACAGCACAAATATCAAGTTAAAGTTGGCCATGGTCTCTTTAAGGAGATGGGTCATCAAATGATATCACCAGACCCGCTTCCTCTAATTGGCCGGGGAATGCATTGGGCGGGTTTGACAAACCCAATCAAGGTAAATTCATTCTACACAGCGGGCTGAAGCCAGCAGTGGGGCCGGGATCCGCCACTGACGTCACCCACCACAGACCTGCCAAGGTTCATAAAATTCAGCTCGTTGTAACTGTCTTCATGGTAGAAGGCACAAAAAACATTTTGGAAATAATGGGGAACTAAGGCCGCAAATTTAATAGAGGAGACGGGATGGTGGCGGGAGAACTGATTTTCTGGTTCCGGTCCCGCTCCCAGCTGTAGCCGCTCTGTAGACGTAATTTTCCCTTGATTGGCCTTGTTAAGCTCGCCCCTGGGCTTCCCAGCCAATTAACAGGAAGTGGATCTGATGAAGTAATTTGATGATGTGTCATCAGCTGGTTTCCTTAAAGTGACCACGTCCACATGGAGTTTGATAATTGTTCTGTCAGTGTTTGACAGCATTGAGGTGCTGCAAACACTGCACGAAGGTGAATTCTTGCACCCAGGCTCTCACATGACTTCCTCCATATGCTTATGGAGGGAGTCACAGCACGCAGGGAGGTTCTCTTCCCTTCCAAGGGTGGAAGAGAACTCCCCAGGACACCAATGCAACCTGGTTGCACATTGCACAGGAGGGCAAAGGCAGGGATGTCGTCAGGAGTCCCTGGCTGCAGTGGCGTCAACCTTTCAATGATCTCAGTAGATCACGAAAGGTTACTGCAAAGCCACACTCAAACTCACCCTGCTGTGCCACTCAACACATCCCCATCACTCTGCCTCCATACCCTTCTCCTGCACATCCTTACTCACACCAACTTACCTTGCACCTCCACCCAACCCTCTCTACGTACATTATCACTTCCCCATCTCACTAGCCACCCCTCACACTCACCCTCATCCTAGTGCAAACATACCAACTAACAACACACAAGGGCAGGCACTTGAGAGGTTTAGCTAATGTCCATGTGAAGTTTCTGGTAATGTGTTGTCAGACATTGAAATCTATTGTTCCAAAAGTGCCCTTTATTGGACAGATCTGAGCTCACCTTTGGAAGTGTCTTAGTGAGTTGCAGTGAATGATGAGGCATTACGGTATCCCCCGCAATCCTGATGAGTGTGAAAGGAATGGCTTGGTCATTGTAGGAATGCTTTGTGGTGCTGGTGTGGGGTGGTGTTAACCTGGCGCACCATGTGGCAACCAGGGTATACAGCATCAAGTGAAGTAAATCTGGCCATGATGATGCCATCGCTGGCCTCCCGGACAGCAATGTTGTTGTGTGCTGATGGCCTGTGTCCTATACAGCATCAGGTGATTGCGGAGAAGGTTGATGATGTTGGTGTGCCTGGTGATGTTGGTGTTGGGGCTGATCGTGGAGGGATTCAGGGGACCAAGGTGAGATTTTTTCAAGGGCACTGATGTTGCTGGAATAAATGGCAGCTGAATTTGAGATGATAGAAGCGATGGTGAGAGAGCTTGTTCCAAGGAGGTGACAGTGGATAGAGAGTTTATTCCAACCACTTTCAAACTGCATACAGTTCAAAAGTGTCTTTCAAGTCCCAAAGGCTCAAGCTTCTGACATTGGAAAGTGACCAGCTATGAAATGATAGCTTTTATACCACTTTTGCAGCTGTCACCTATTCACAGCAATGGGGAGACATAGAGAACCCAACCTACTTACCTGGCGTGATCTCTGAACGATGCGAACCCCGTTAAAAATGTGGCAAAATAGAAAAAGGCTGGCAAAATAGTTGTAAACAAGCACTTAACAAGCAGTTAAGTAGCTTAAATGCCTCCCTCGCCGCTTGGTGTTGGATCTGTTCTGGAATCGCAGACCCGACACTCTGGAAACTTACATGGAGGCGGGTTCGCAGCGGGTTTCCAACCCACTGTCAATCATTTGAATTTTGACAGTGGACCCGCCTCCAATTCCGCACTCTGAGCATCGGCAAAATTCAGCCCGGAGAATTAACGTCAGGCGCTAATGCTTTTGACTGCACGCAGAATTTGTGCTCACTGCTCAAAAACATGATTGGAGTCCTAATTCAAGTCTTAAAGCCCAAGCTCATTGGCGTTACATTCAAAGGGTGGACCAATATCAGGTGTAGTCTAATCGCAAGTCAATTGCCACAGGCTTTTCTCAGTACTTAAAGGGGCGGTTCATTGATGCTGCAGTACTTCATCCTTAGCATTGCTGGCTGTGCAGCTGCCTCAGCTAGCAGAAGCAGAAGCAGGACAAGGAGAAGGTGCTGGAGACTGAAATAAGTATACTCATGGCAGATCCACACCCCAGGGAGAGAGCCCGCAGATTTTGTGATGAAGCATTGGAGTAATTGGTTTTCGCTGTGGAGAGACGGACGGTGGTGCTCTACACAACAATTGGCAGGAGGCCCTTGCCACAAGTCTTCTGCACCATGTGGAGGGAGGTAGTGCAGCATATCTCAGGCAGCACTGTGATTCCCAGGACCCACACACAGTGCAGGAAGAAATTTAACGACCTCACTCGGGTGGCCAGGGTGAGTGAATGTTTCAACAAATGCTACATACCATTAGCTGAACCACAGTCTTCACACACTGCCCAAAGCACCACACCCCCAGCAATTGTAGGGGTTTCACAAAATCCCCTATTTCCCTGAAGATTGAAAATATTGGTCCACATCGTGGACGAAGAATTGGGTGATGTGACTTGTCTACAGTGTTTTAAAATGTGCCGAGAACCGCAAAAGACTGCTCTGAGATGGACAGAACATGGACAACACCGGAGTCGTAGAATTCATGGAAAATATTCACACACCTGAAGACAGTGCTTTTATTAATAATCGTTCCCTGGAGTTTGGGCAATCACAAAAGGTTTTAAAATGGCAGAGAAAGCATGGCAAAAGGACAAAGAAGGAGCTCAAGTTGTCTGTGTGAAAAAAAGTAGGAGGATGCAGTGGCTGTGAGTCAGACCTGCCAATCAAAGGGAGGTTCCCTTCAGAAGCACTTGAAGTTGTTTATTGACTTAAGAGATTAGCCCACTTGAGAATGACCGCAGGACAATTGATTTGAAACTGCTTCTGTTTACACAGCCATTCAGAGCTGTCTTAGACAATGATAGACTGAAATCATGGAATGGATTTTGATTTGCAACCGTTTAAGAATTGAATGGGTTTAAATCACCCATCATTCTGGACAATAGAGCAGTTGAATTTCCCTTTTGTTTTAGCCCAGGTGGGCTCCGGATGTGGGCGGGAACATTTCGGCCCCACAGTGCAGACACACTAACCCAGTCCAACCACTTTGAGTTAGCCAATCACAGCTTTTCTCTTGTGAATTGGAACTTTTTGGGCGAGAATTTTCCAGACAGGCAAACAGCAGGGTGGGGGGGGGGCTCACAAGGTATATATGATAGCTCCTGAGAAGCTATCGCTCTCTCTTTACTTCCTGGGACCAGAGGTGAGCCTCTCTCTCTCTCTCTCTCTCTCTCTCACTTCGCTGGACCACATGTGAGCAGAGTTTCTGACTCCTCAGCAAAGCAACCTAGTAAGGAGTTTGGGGGATGGTAATTAAGGGGATATTGCTAAGATTATTTAATCAACATTGTAGTCACTTACCCCTTGTTTTTACCGTCTGCATTCCCCCATTTAAGCAATTTTACTGTAATTACGGTGTTCGTGTGGTATAGTTTGATATTTGATTATAGTTTCTTTTAGTTAATAAAACTTGATTTTTTTCTCTCATCCAAACCACGTGTCCATTTTAATATAATTAATTATAAGTCCTGCAGTCAGAACTGGAAGGTGGGGTAGCGATTCGAAACCGCTGTTTTAAAATTGGTTTATTGGAATTGGTTAGAGTGCAGGCAAAAGCTGCAAGACCAGGAGAATTACCTTGAACCAGTTAAAAGAAGCCCCCCTTACAAAATGGCGACTGCGGCAGGACTGCAGGCCATTTTTGATTTGATGAGTGGTTTGGATCTGGAGAAAGTACCAGCTCTTGTTGCTCTCGTTGTTTTCAGTATGTGGGTAGCCCTGCAAATTTTAGCGGCAGTGTGTAGGCTGACCTATCGGGGTATAGGTGGCTGGTTTAGGAAGGATGAGATGAGGGAGCAGGAGGAGTTTAAAGAGGCCAGGCATTTGTAGAGCACCTTGTGCAGGGAATCACTGAGGCCAGGGAAAGTGAGATGAGACTGCAGGAAGAGAATGCCTGCCTCACCTCAGAAGTAACAGAGCAGGAGGAGAAGGTTAGGGAGGTAAAGGCAACTTATAAGCTGGCCTGCGCCCAAAGGTTTAGTGAAGCAGATCATGGCCCCTGTAGGGCAGAGATAGAAAGCCTTAACGTGGCTTTAAAAGCTGCAAAGGGGACGATTTGTGTGATCAGCCTGAAGGCAGGTCAGCTGGATTTTACTGGCAGCCCAAGTGAAACCATCCCACAGGCAGCAACCAGAACGATGCTGGATAGGGAATTCAATAAGCCTGGGGCTCCATATCAGAAAGAGTGGCGCCAGGAGGGGAGTCATCCCTCCCAGAACAAGGTCACTTGTTAAAAGTGCGGGGAGGAGGGCCACTGGCGCAGGGATTGTAAAAAGCCTGGGAGAGATGATACAGCCAGGAACCCTGCAGCCCCAACTCAGAAGGCAGAGACAGACACAATCGAGTCTGTCCTGGAGACATTAAAATCTCTCATGAGGGCCAATCAGGGAAAGGGGGCAGCCATCAGTGGTGCTGCAGCCCCCTCGCCCACCTCTGCCTCCTCACAAGGACTGGAAAGAAAGGGGTTAAAGTCAACCCCAACCAGGCAGCTGGGAGTGAGCCTGAGAATAGGAATCCTCAGCCCACAGTAGGTACAAGTTCACAGGCAAGTGCGGTGGCTTGTGTGGGGGGAGGAGACATTCCTGGGCAGAGTAAGCTGTTTAAGCCAGGGAACAGGGAAGGAGAGTTCTGGGACCCCTGTAGAGCAGGTCCAGTAGCAGAAATCTGGGATAAGGGAGGTACAAAGGGCATAGTTTTGGCCCCAGACCAAAGGCAGGTCCAGGTCCAATATTCCCCATTTAAAGCCACCCGGGTAAGAGGACATGAGTTTGCCCACCAGACAAGTTCAAGTTCACAGCCTGTAAAGACAGGCACTGTGGCTTGTTCCCAGGGAAAAGTTGTCCAGCCCACAAATTGGGACACTTCCCTACCCCAGTGGGACCTTAGCTTTGCCCAAAGTTTGAATTCGAAATGGTTAGGTGGCTTAGGAACAGAGAAACAGCAGCCTGGGATCAGAAATCTGCAGGCTGCTGCCACTCCATCCACTGAAACTGCTCGCGCAGGCGCGGTTCCCCAGCCCGTACCCCCAGCGGATCCTTTTCAGTTTTCCCGCGCAGGCACGGTCGCGTGCCTGAGGGGAGAATTTTGCCAACAGGAGGGCTGCGCAGGCACAGCCGCGCGGCTGAGGGAAAAGGTTCCCCAACACCGAGTTTCGCGCAGGCGCAGTCGTGAACCCGGAACCCCCAGCGACTCCTTTCCTCTGCGAGGCCGAGCGCGCAGGCGCAGTTGGCAGTTTAAAGATCCCCGCTTCCCAGAATAAACGCGCAGGCGCAGAAGCCTGCTTGGAAGACCCAGCGGTTCTTCCAACCTTTTTTAAAGAGACCGAACGCGCAGGCGCGGTTGCCTGTGCTAGTGTAGCAGTTCCCCAGCCCGTTAAAGAAATTGTTCGCGCAGGCGCGGTTGCCTGTGGAACCCTAGCGGCCCCTCTTCTGTTTTCCCGTGCAGGCGCGATCGCCTGTTTGAAGCCAGAGGCTTCACAGCCTCTGCCGTGGGACAAAGAGGAGGAGGTTTGCGCTGGCGCGGCTGCCTGCTTGAATACAGAGGCTTCACAGCCTCTGCCGAGGGACTCTGAAGAGGAAGTTCACGTAGGCGCAGTCGCCTGTTTAAAGGGACCAGCTTCCCTGCCAGCCTCTAGAATGGTTCCCCCATGATGTGGGACCCTGGGGGTGCAGGGATAGCAATTCCTCTTGCAGGGGGGCTGGTAACAGGTTTTGGACATGGGGGAGAAGGTTTCCAGCCAGCTAGGGCTGCGACCCTGGCTCAGGGCCCGCCAGCCAAAGTTTCCCCCACAGAGACGCCCCTCAGAAGGTCTCAGCGGGCCCGCAAGCCCAAGAAAAGGCGGTCACCAGGGTACCTGCCACAAAGAGCAATCTCCCAAACTGAGGAGAAGCCAAAGGGCAGGGGTCCCCACTCAACAGCCATAAGCTGCGGGGGACCAGAGACAGGAGGCAGTCCAGCTTCGCTGCAGCCAGCAGCAATCTGCGACAGGGCCAGAGATTAGCCTGGCCATCCGGAGACGGGCGGCATTTGTATTATAGCTTTGGTGTGAATATAGCATGCTTTTAAGGTATATTTTAAGTTTTGTTGATATAACTAGTTTTAAGTTTAAGTTTAAAGTGTTTAAGTTTACATGTGTGCCAAATGTTTGTATTTTGGTCCGAGGTCAAGGGACCTGACCATGTCTCCACCTAAGGCAGCAGGTCAGTGAGACCTGGCTGCATGTCCTTTTAAGTTTTTGCAGGAGGTTGGACAAAGAAGCAGCCCTGTTCACCCAGCCCGAGCTGGACATCGAATGAAGATATGGATACAGAATGTTGGGGATCACCTCGCCACCGGACGAATCCAGAGGGAAACCCCGCAGCGACCTTCGGGAGAAACCGGACAGTGTCCGGAGGAACTTGCCTACTCCTCCTATGCAGAAGAGATGGCCCCAGCTGGGTGGGGCACGGCCCCCAACCCAGCACTATCCTGACCGAAGTTCACTTGCGGGAGACCTCGCTGTTGAGGAGTCATGGTGGGGAAGCGCGGGCGCCTTGTTAGATAGGGACGTGTTCCCCGGGAGTGGGTGGTGATGGCCCGAGGAAGATTGTATAGAGGAGGGGGAGACCCAAGAGTCGCGTGGGTGTGGTCGGGGGAGGGAGGAACTCACCCAGGAGCCCACGGGCAAAGAGGGTAAGTGTGGCTGGGAAGGATGAGTGGGTGGCCGGATCTGGGATCCAAGTTTCAGTGTGGGGCCAGGGAGAGCCGCCACACAGGCACCCATCATTTTCTGCAGCCAGTCAAGGGAAGACGGGAGGGGGAGGGACTGGGAGTCGTGATCCCATACTCCCCGATCTCGGTCTGTGCCATGGTAATTTTAAATATGAGGGGTACCCTGCCTCCACAAAAGGACAAGGGAACGGCTCGGGGCTGGCGGAGCAGGTTGGTCAGTAAATCCATTCTGCCTGTTTTAAAGTTTAAGACAATCAAAGGGAGGTGGAAGGTACATTTACTGCCCGGGTGGGAGGAGCAATACCCACTCGAATTTCGCGACCCATCATCGGCACGTGATGGTCGGGGTTTATTTAAGCATGCTGTTTCAAATGTTTAATGATTTTTTTTGTATTTTGTTTTATAGTTCCAAGTCGAGCAGAGGCGTTGGACCCTCTCCATGCTTGGGATCATTTTGATTACATTGTGTAACTAAGATTGCAACATTTTGTAATAAGTTATAATGTAAAAGGTGTTTGTAAATTTTGATTGCAGTATAGTTTTACAAGTGTGTAGGGGTATGAGACCCCTTATTGTAAACTGATGTATCTGTAAGATGCCTACCGTACCACGGTTTTTCTCGAATTTTCGGGGAAAGGACGGTTTGGTGGATCAGTGGCAGATAGTTGTTAGGTAAATACAGGGGATGGTTGTTTGTGAGGGGGTCTGAAAATTTTGCTCACTCCTTCGAGTTGATACTACAAGCAAGTTGGGAGCATCAAAAGGGGGGAATGTAGGGGTTTCGCAAAATCCCCTATTTCCCTGAAGATTGAAAATATTGGTCCACATCGTGGACGAAGAATTGGGTGATGTGACTTGTCTACAGTGTTTTAAAATGTGCCGAGAACCGCAAAAGACTGCTCTGAGATGGACAGAACGTGGACAACACCGGAGTCGTAGAATCCGTGGAAAATATTCACACACCTGAAGACAGTGCTTTTATTAATAATCATTCCCTGGAGTTTGGGCAATCACAAAAGGTTTTAAAATGGCAGAGAAAGCATGGCAAAAGGACAAAGAAGCAGCTCGAGTTGTCTGTGTGAAAAAAAGTAGGAGGATGCAGTGGCTGTGAGTCAGACCTGCCAATCAAAGGGAGGTTCCCTTCAGAAGCACTTGAAGTTGTTTATTGACTTAAGAGATTAGCCCACTTGAGAATGACCGCAGGACAATCGATTTGAAACTGCTTCTGTTTACACAGCCATTCAGAGCTCTCTTAGACAATGATAGACTGAAATCATGGAACGGATTTCGATTTGCAACCGTTTAAGAATTGAATGGGTTTAAATCACCCATCATTCTGGACAATAGAGCAGTTGAATTTCCCTTTTGTTTTAGCCCAGGTGGGCTCCGGATGTGGGCGGGAACATTTCGGCCCCACAGTGCAGACACACTAACCCAGTCCAACCACTTTGAGTTAGCCAATCACAGCTTTTCTCTTGTGAATTGGAACTTTTTGGGCGCGAATTTTCCAGACAGGCAAACAGCAGGGTGGGGGGGGGGTCTCACAAGGTATATATGATAGCTCCTGAGAAGCTATCGCTCTCTCTTTACTTCCTGGGACCACAGGTGAGCCTCTCTCTCTCTCTCTCTCTCTCTCTCTCTCTCTCACTTCGCTGGACCACATGTGAGCAGAGTTTTGAATCCTCAGCAAAGCAACCTAGTAAGGAGTTTGGGGGATGGTAATTAAGGGGACATTACTAAGATTATTTAATCAACATTGTAGTCACTTACCCCTTGTTTTTACCGTCTGCATCCCCCCATTTAAGCAATTTTACTGTAATTACTGTGTTCATGTGGTATAGTTTGATATTTGATTATAGTTTCTTTTAGTTAATAAAACTTGATTTTTTTCTCTCATCCAAACCATGTGTCCGTTTTAATATAATTAATTATAAGTCCTGCAGTCAGAACTGGAAGGTGGGGTAGCGATTCGAAACCGCTGTTTTAAAATTGGTTTATTGGAATTGGTTAGAGTGCAGGCAAATGCTGCAAGACCAGGAGAATTACCTTGAACCAGTTAAAAGAAGCCCCCCTTACAAAATGGCGACTGCGGCAGGACTGCAGGCCATTTTTGATTTGATGAGTGGTTTGGATCTGGAGAAAGTACCAGCTCTTGTTGCTCTCGTTGTTTTCAGTATGTGGGTAGCCCTGCAAATTTTAGCGGCAGTGTGTAGGCTGACCTATCGGGGTATAGGTGGCTGGTTTAGGAAGGATGAGATGAGGGAGCAGGAGGAGTTTAAAGAGGCCAGGCATTTGTAGAGCACCTTGTGCAGGGAATCACTGAGGCCAGGGAAAGTGAGATGAGACTGCAGGAAGAGAATGCCTGCCTCACCTCAGAAGTAACAGAGCAGGAGGAGAAGGTTAGGGAGGTAAAGGCAACTTATAAGCTGGCCTGCGCCCAAAGGTTTAGTGAAGCAGATCATGGCCCCTGTAGGGCAGAGATAGAAAGCCTTAACGTGGCTTTAAAAGCTGCAAAGGGGACGATTTGTGTGATCAGCCTGAAGGCAGGTCAGCTGGATTTTACTGGCAGCCCAAGTGAAACCATCCCACAGGCAGCAACCAGAACGATGCTGGATAGGGAATTCAATAAGCCTGGGGCTCCATATCAGAAAGAGTGGCGCCAGGAGGGGAGTCATCCCTCCCAGAACAAGGTCACTTGTTAAAAGTGCGGGGAGGAGGGCCACTGGCGCAGGGATTGTAAAAAGCCTGGGAGAGATGATACAGCCAGGAACCCTGCAGCCCCAACTCAGAAGGCAGAGACAGACACAATCGAGTCTGTCCTGGAGACATTAAAATCTCTCATGAGGGCCAATCAGGGAAAGGGGGCAGCCATCAGTGGTGCTGCAGCCCCCTCGCCCACCTCTGCCTCCTCACAAGGACTGGAAAGAAAGGGGTTAAAGTCAACCCCAACCAGGCAGCTGGGAGTGAGCCTGAGAATAGGAATCCTCAGCCCACAGTAGGTACAAGTTCACAGGCAAGTGCGGTGGCTTGTGTGGGGGGAGGAGACATTCCTGGGCAGAGTAAGCTGTTTAAGCCAGGGAACAGGGAAGGAGAGTTCTGGGACCCCTGTAGAGCAGGTCCAGTAGCAGAAATCTGGGATAAGGGAGGTACAAAGGGCATAGTTTTGGCCCCAGACCAAAGGCAGGTCCAGGTCCAATATTCCCCATTTAAAGCCACCCGGGTAAGAGGACATGAGTTTGCCCACCAGACAAGTTCAAGTTCACAGCCTGTAAAGACAGGCACTGTGGCTTGTTCCCAGGGAAAAGTTGTCCAGCCCACAAATTGGGACACTTCCCTACCCCAGTGGGACCTTAGCTTTGCCCAAAGTTTGAATTCGAAATGGTTAGGTGGCTTAGGAACAGAGAAACAGCAGCCTGGGATCAGAAATCTGCAGGCTGCTGCCACTCCATCCACTGAAACTGCTCGCACAGGCGCGGTTCCCCAGCCCGTACCCCCAGCGGATCCTTTTCAGTTTTCCCGCGCAGGCACGGTCGCATGCCTGAGGGGAGAATTTTGCCAACAGGAGGGCCGCGCAGGCACAGCCGCGCGGCTGAGGGAAAAGGTTCCCCAACACCGAGTTTCGCGCAGGTGCAGTCGTGAACCCGGAACCCCCAGCGACTCCTTTCCTCTGCGAGGCCGAGCGCGCAGGCGCAGTTGGCAGTTTAAAGATCCCCGCTTCCCAGAATAAACGCGCAGGCGCAGAAGCCTGCTTGGAAGACCCAGCGGTTCTTCCAACCTTTTTTAAAGAGACCGAACGCGCAGGCGCGGTTGCCTGTGCTAGTGTAGCAGTTCCCCAGCCCGTTAAAGAAATTGTTCGCGCAGGCGCGGTTGCCTGTGGAACCCTAGCGGCCCCTCTTCTGTTTTCCCGTGCAGGCGCGATCGCCTGTTTGAAGCCAGAGGCTTCACAGCCTCTGCCGTGGGACAAAGAGGAGGAGGTTTGCGCTGGCGCGGCTGCCTGCTTGAATACAGAGGCTTCACAGCCTCTGCCGAGGGACTCTGAAGAGGAAGTTCACGTAGGCGCAGTCGCCTGTTTAAAGGGACCAGCTTCCCTGCCAGCCTCTAGAATGGTTCCCCCATGATGTGGGACCCTGGGGGTGCAGGGATAGCAATTCCTCTTGCAGGGGGGCTGGTAACAGGTTTTGGACATGGGGGAGAAGGTTTCCAGCCAGCTAGGGCTGCGACCCTGGCTCAGGGCCCGCCAGCCAAAGTTTTCCCCACAGAGACGCCCCTCAGAAGGTCTCAGCGGGCCCGCAAGCCCAAGAAAAGGCGGTCACCAGGGTACCTGCCACAAAGAGCAATCTCCCAAACCGAGGAGAAGCCAAAGGGCAGGGGTCCCCACTCAACAGCCATAAGCTGCGGGGGACCAGAGACAGGAGGCAGTCCAGCTTCGCTGCAGCCAGCAGCAATCTGCGACAGGGCCAGAGATTAGCCTGGCCATCCGGAGACGGGCGGCATTTGTATTATAGCTTTGGTGTGAATATAGCATGCTTTTAAGGTATATTTTAAGTTTTGTTGATATAACTAGTTTTAAGTTTAAGTTTAAAGAGTTTAAGTTTACATGTGTGCCAAATGTTTGTATTTTGGTCCGAGGTCAAGGGACCTGACCATGTCTCCACCTAAGGCAGCAGGCCAGTGAGACCTGGCTGCATGTCCTTTTAAGTTTTTGCAGGAGGTTGGACAAAGAAGCAGCCCTGTTCACCCAGCCCGAGCTGGACATCGAATGAAGATATGGATACAGAATGTTGGGGATCACCTCGCCACCGGACGAATCCAGAGGGAAACCCCGCAGCGACCTTCGGGAGAAACCGGACAGTGTCCGGAGGAACTTGCCTACTCCTCCTATGCAGAAGAGATGGCCCCAGCTGGGTGGGGCACGGCCCCCAACCCAGCACTATCCTGACCGAAGTTCACTTGCGGGAGACCTCGCTGTTGAGGAGTCATGGTGGGGAAGCGCGGGCGCCTTGTTAGATAGGGACATGTTCCCCGGGAGTGGGTGGTGATGGCCCGAGGAAGATTGTATAGAGGAGGGGGAGACCCAAGAGTCGCGTGGGTGTGGTCGGGGGAGGGAGGAACTCACCCAGGAGCCCACGGGCAAAGAGGGTAAGTGTGGCTGGGAAGGATGAATGGGTGGCCGGATCTGGGATCCAAGTTTCAGTGTGGGGCCAGGGAGAGCCGCCACACAGGCACCCATCATTTTCTGCAGCCAGTCGAGGGAAGGCGGGAGGGGGAGGGACTGGGAGTCGTGATCCCATACTCCCCGATCTCGGTCTGTGCCATGGTAATTTTAAATATGAGGGGTACCCTGCCTCCACAAAAGGACAAGGGAACGGCTCGGGGCTGGCGGAGCAGGTTGGTCAGTAAATCCATTCTGCCTGTTTTAAAGTTTAAGACAATCAAAGGGAGGTGGAAGGTACATTTACTGCCCGGGTGGGAGGAGCAATACCCACTCGAATTTCGCGACCCATCATCGGCACGTGATGGTCGGGGTTTATTTAAGCATGCTGTTTCAAATGTTTAATGATTTTTTTTGTATTTTGTTTTATAGTTCCAAGTCGAGCAGAGGAGTTGGACCCTCTCCATGCTTGGGATCATTTTGATTACATTGTGTAACTAAGATTGCAACATTTTGTAATAAGTTATAATGTAAAAGGTGTTTGTAAATTTTGATTGCAGTATAGTTTTACAAGTGTGTAGGGGTATGAGACCCCTTATTGTAAACTGATGTATCTGTAAGATGCCTACCGTACCACGGTTTTTCTCAAATTTTCGGGGAAAGGACGGTTTGGTGGATCAGTGGCAGATAGTTGTTAGGTAAATACAGGGGATGGTTGTTTGTGAGGGGGTCTGAAAATTTTGCTCACTCCTTCGAGTTGATACTACAAGCAAGTTGGGAGCATCAAAAGGGGGGAATGTAGGGGTTTCGCAAAATCCCCTATTTCCCTGAAGATTGAAAATATTGGTCCACATCGTGGACGAAGAATTGGGTGATGTGACTTGTCTACAGTGTTTTAAAATGTGCCGAGAACCGCAAAAGACTGCTCTGAGATGGACAGAACGTGGACAACACCGGAGTCGTAGAATCCGTGGAAAATATTCACACACCTGAAGACAGTGCTTTTATTAATAATCATTCCCTGGAGTTTGGGCAATCACAAAAGGTTTTAAAATGGCAGAGAAAGCATGGCAAAAGGACAAAGAAGCAGCTCGAGTTGTCTGTGTGAAAAAAAGTAGGAGGATGCAGTGGCTGTGAGTCAGACCTGCCAATCAAAGGGAGGTTCCCTTCAGAAGCACTTGAAGTTGTTTATTGACTTAAGAGATTAGCCCACTTGAGAATGACCGCAGGACAATCGATTTGAAACTGCTTCTGTTTACACAGCCATTCAGAGCTCTCTTAGACAATGATAGACTGAAATCATGGAACGGATTTCGATTTGCAACCGTTTAAGAATTGAATGGGTTTAAATCACCCATCATTCTGGACAATAGAGCAGTTGAATTTCCCTTTTGTTTTAGCCCAGGTGGGCTCCGGATGTGGGCGGGAACATTTCGGCCCCACAGTGCAGACACACTAACCCAGTCCAACCACTTTGAGTTAGCCAATCACAGCTTTTCTCTTGTGAATTGGAACTTTTTGGGCGCGAATTTTCCAGACAGGCAAACAGCAGGGTGGGGGGGGGTCTCACAAGGTATATATGATAGCTCCTGAGAAGCTATCGCTCTCTCTTTACTTCCTGGGACCACAGGTGAGCCTCTCTCTCTCTCTCTCTCTCTCTCTCTCTCTCACTTCGCTGGACCACATGTGAGCAGAGTTTTGAATCCTCAGCAAAGCAACCTAGTAAGGAGTTTGGGGGATGGTAATTAAGGGGACATTACTAAGATTATTTAATCAACATTGTAGTCACTTACCCCTTGTTTTTACCGTCTGCATCCCCCCATTTAAGCAATTTTACTGTAATTACTGTGTTCATGTGGTATAGTTTGATATTTGATTATAGTTTCTTTTAGTTAATAAAACTTGATTTTTTTCTCTCATCCAAACCATGTGTCCGTTTTAATATAATTAATTATAAGTCCTGCAGTCAGAACTGGAAGGTGGGGTAGCGATTCGAAACCGCTGTTTTAAAATTGGTTTATTGGAATTGGTTAGAGTGCAGGCAAATGCTGCAAGACCAGGAGAATTACCTTGAACCAGTTAAAAGAAGCCCCCCTTACAAAATGGCGACTGCGGCAGGACTGCAGGCCATTTTTGATTTGATGAGTGGTTTGGATCTGGAGAAAGTACCAGCTCTTGTTGCTCTCGTTGTTTTCAGTATGTGGGTAGCCCTGCAAATTTTAGCGGCAGTGTGTAGGCTGACCTATCGGGGTATAGGTGGCTGGTTTAGGAAGGATGAGATGAGGGAGCAGGAGGAGTTTAAAGAGGCCAGGCATTTGTAGAGCACCTTGTGCAGGGAATCACTGAGGCCAGGGAAAGTGAGATGAGACTGCAGGAAGAGAATGCCTGCCTCACCTCAGAAGTAACAGAGCAGGAGGAGAAGGTTAGGGAGGTAAAGGCAACTTATAAGCTGGCCTGCGCCCAAAGGTTTAGTGAAGCAGATCATGGCCCCTGTAGGGCAGAGATAGAAAGCCTTAACGTGGCTTTAAAAGCTGCAAAGGGGACGATTTGTGTGATCAGCCTGAAGGCAGGTCAGCTGGATTTTACTGGCAGCCCAAGTGAAACCATCCCACAGGCAGCAACCAGAACGATGCTGGATAGGGAATTCAATAAGCCTGGGGCTCCATATCAGAAAGAGTGGCGCCAGGAGGGGAGTCATCCCTCCCAGAACAAGGTCACTTGTTAAAAGTGCGGGGAGGAGGGCCACTGGTGCAGGGATTGTAAAAAGCCTGGGAGAGATGATACAGCCAGGAACCCTGCAGCCCCAACTCAGAAGGCAGAGACAGACACAATTGAGTCTGTCCTGGAGACATTAAAATCTCTCATGAGGGCCAATCAGGGAAAGGGGGCAGCCATCAGTGGTGCTGCAGCCCCCTCGCCCACCTCTGCCTCCTCACAAGGACTGGAAAGAAAGGGGTTAAAGTCAACCCCAACCAGGCAGCTGGGAGTGAGCCTGAGAATAGGAATCCTCAGCCCACAGTAGGTACAAGTTCACAGGCAAGTGCGGTGGCTTGTGTGGGGGGAGGAGACATTCCTGGGCAGAGTAAGCTGTTTAAGCCAGGGAACAGGGAAGGAGAGTTCTGGGACCCCTGTAGAGCAGGTCCAGTAGCAGAAATCTGGGATAAGGGAGGTACAAAGGGCATAGTTTTGGCCCCAGACCAAAGGCAGGTCCAGGTCCAATATTCCCCATTTAAAGCCACCCGGGTAAGAGGACATGAGTTTGCCCACCAGACAAGTTCAAGTTCACAGCCTGTAAAGACAGGCACTGTGGCTTGTTCCCAGGGAAAAGTTGTCCAGCCCACAAATTGGGACACTTCCCTACCCCAGTGGGACCTTAGCTTTGCCCAAAGTTTGAATTCGAAATGGTTAGGTGGCTTAGGAACAGAGAAACAGCAGCCTGGGATCAGAAATCTGCAGGCTGCTGCCACTCCATCCACTGAAACTGCTCGCGCAGGCGCGGTTCCCCAGCCCGTACCCCCAGCGGATCCTTTTCAGTTTTCCCGCGCAGGCACGGTCGCGTGCCTGAGGGGAGAATTTTGCCAACAGGAGGGCCGCGCAGGCACAGCCGCGCGGCTGAGGGAAAAGGTTCCCCAACACCGAGTTTCGCGCAGGTGCAGTCGTGAACCCGGAACCCCCAGCGACTCCTTTCCTCTGCGAGGCCGAGCGCGCAGGCGCAGTTGGCAGTTTAAAGATCCCCGCTTCCCAGAATAAACGCGCAGGCGCAGAAGCCTGCTTGGAAGACCCAGCGGTTCTTCCAACCTTTTTTAAAGAGACCGAACGTGCAGGCGCGGTTGCCTGTGCTAGTGTAGCAGTTCCCCAGCCCGTTAAAGAAATTGTTCGCGCAGGCGCGGTTGCCTGTGGAACCCTAGCGGCCCCTCTTCTGTTTTCCCGTGCAGGCGCAATCGCCTGTTTGAAGCCAGAGGCTTCACAGCCTCTGCCGTGGGACAAAGAGGAGGAGGTTTGCGCTGGCGCGGCTGCCTGCTTGAATACAGAGGCTTCACAGCCTCTGCCGAGGGACTCTGAAGAGGAAGTTCACGTAGGCGCAGTCGCCTGTTTAAAGGGACCAGCTTCCCTGCCAGCCTCTAGAATGGTTCCCCCATGATGTGGGACCCTGGGGGTGCAGGGATAGCAATTCCTCTTGCAGGGGGGCTGGTAACAGGTTTTGGACATGGGGGAGAAGGTTTCCAGCCAGCTAGGGCTGCGACCCTGGCTCAGGGCCCGCCAGCCAAAGTTTTCCCCACAGAGACGCCCCTCAGAAGGTCTCAGCGGGCCCGCAAGCCCAAGAAAAGGCGGTCACCAGGGTACCTGCCACAAAGAGCAATCTCCCAAACCGAGGAGAAGCCAAAGGGCAGGGGTCCCCACTCAACAGCCATAAGCTGCGGCGGACCAGAGACAGGAGGCAGTCCAGCTTCGCTGCAGCCAGCAGCAATCTGCGACAGGGCCAGAGATTAGCCTGGCCATCCGGAGACGGGCGGCATTTGTATTATAGCTTTGGTGTGAATATAGCATGCTTTTAAGGTATATTTTAAGTTTTGCTGATATAACTAGTTTTAAGTTTAAGTTTAAAGAGTTTAAGTTTACATGTGTGCCAAATGTTTGTATTTTGGTCCGAGGTCAAGGGACCTGACCATGTCTCCACCTAAGGCAGCAGGCCAGTGAGACCTGGCTGCATGTCCTTTTAAGTTTTTGCAGGAGGTTGGACAAAGAAGCAGCCCTGTTCACCCAGCCCGAGCTGGACATCGAATGAAGATATGGATACAGAATGTTGGGGATCACCTCGCCACCGGACGAATCCAGAGGGAAACCCCGCAGCGACCTTCGGGAGAAACCGGACAGTGTCCGGAGGAACTTGCCTACTCCTCCTATGCAGAAGAGATGGCCCCAGCTGGGTGGGGCACGGCCCCCAACCCAGCACTATCCTGACCGAAGTTCACTTGCGGGAGACCTCGCTGTTGAGGAGTCATGGTGGGGAAGCGCGGGCGCCTTGTTAGATAGGGACATGTTCCCCGGGAGTGGGTGGTGATGGCCCGAGGAAGATTATATAGAGGAGGGGGAGACCCAAGAGTCGCGTGGGTGTGGTCGGGGGAGGGAGGAACTCACCCAGGAGCCCACGGGCAAAGAGGGTAAGTGTGGCTGGGAAGGATGAGTGGGTGGCCGGATCTGGGATCCAAGTTTCAGTGTGGGGCCAGGGAGAGCCGCCACACAGGCACCCATCATTTTCTGCAGCCAGTCGAGGGAAGGCGGGAGGGGGAGGGACTGGGAGTCGTGATCCCATACTCCCCGATCTCGGTCTGTGCCATGGTAATTTTAAATATGAGGGGTACCCTGCCTCCACAAAAGGACAAGGGAACGGCTCGGGGCTGGCGGAGCAGGTTGGTCAGTAAATCCATTCTGCCTGTTTTAAAGTTTAAGACAATCAAAGGGAGGTGGAAGGTACATTTACTGCCCGGGTGGGAGGAGCAATACCCACTCGAATTTCGCGACCCATCATCGGCACGTGATGGTCGGGGTTTATTTAAGCATGCTGTTTCAAATGTTTAATGATTTTTTTTGTATTTTGTTTTATAGTTCCAAGTCGAGCAGAGGCGTTGGACCCTCTCCATGCTTGGGATCATTTTGATTACATTGTGTAACTAAGATTGCAACATTTTGTAATAAGTTATAATGTAAAAGGTGTTTGTAAATTTTGATTGCAGTATAGTTTTACAAGTGTGTAGGGGTATGAGACCCCTTATTGTAAACTGATGTATCTGTAAGATGCCTACCGTACCACCGTTTTTCTCAAATTTTCGGGGAAAGGACGGTTTGGTGGATCAGTGGCAGATAGTTGTTAGGTAAATACAGGGGATGGTTGTTTGTGAGGGGGTCTGAAAATTTTGCTCACTCCTTCGAGTTGATACTACAAGCAAGTTGGGAGCATCAAAAGGGGGGAATGTAGGGGTTTTGCAAAATCCCCTATTTCCCTGAAGATTGAAAATATTGGTCCACATCGTGGACGAAGAATTGGGTGATGTGACTTGTCTACAGTGTTTTAAAATGTGCCGAGAACCGCAAAAGACTGCTCTGAGATAGACAGAACGTGGACAACACCGGAGTCGTAGAATCCGTGGAAAATATTCACACACCTGAAGACAGTGCTTTTATTAATAATCATTCCCTGGAGTTTGGGCAATCACAAAAGGTTTTAAAATGGCAGAGAAAGCATGGCAAAAGGACAAAGAAGCAGCTCGAGTTGTCTGTGTGAAAAAAAGTAGGAGGATGCAGTGGCTGTGAGTCAGACCTGCCAATCAAAGGGAGGTTCCCTTCAGAAGCACTTGAAGTTGTTTATTGACTTAAGAGATTAGCCCACTTGAGAATGACCGCAGGACAATCGATTTGAAACTGCTTCTGTTTACACAGCCATTCAGAGCTCTCTTAGACAATGATAGACTGAAATCATGGAACGGATTTCGATTTGCAACCGTTTAAGAATTGAATGGGTTTAAATCACCCATCATTCTGGACAATAGAGCAGTTGAATTTCCCTTTTGTTTTAGCCCAGGTGGGCTCCGGATGTGGGCGGGAACATTTCGGCCCCACAGTGCAGACACACTAACCCAGTCCAACCACTTTGAGTTACCCAATCACAGCTTTTCTCTTGTGAATTGGAACTTTTTGGGCGCGAATTTTCCAGACAGGCAAACAGCAGGGTGGGGGGGGGGGGCTCACAAGGTATATATGATAGCTCCTGAGAAGCTATCGCTCTCTCTTTACTTCCTGGGACCACAGGTGAGCCTCTCTCTCTCTCTCTCTCTCTCTCTCACTTCGCTGGACCACATGTGAGCAGAGTTTTGAATCCTCAGCAAAGCAACCTAGTAAGGAGTTTGGGGGATGGTAATTAAGGGGATATTACTAAGATTATTTAATCAACATTGTAGTCACTTACCCCTTGTTTTTACCATCTGCATCCCCCCATTTAAGCAATTTTACTGTAATTACTGTGTTCATGTGGTATAGTTTGATATTTGATTATAGTTTCTTTTAGTTAATAAAACTTGATTTTTTTCTCTCATCCAAACCATGTGTCCGTTTTAATATAATTAATTATAAGTCCTGCAGTCAGAACTGGAAGGTGGGGTAGCGATTCGAAACCGCTGTTTTAAAATTGGTTTATTGGAATTGGTCAGAGTGCAGGCAAAGGCTGCAAGACCAGGAGAATTACCTTAAACCAGTTAAAAGAAGCCCCCCATTACACACTCACCCAGCAACAATCTCTACCTACCAACA
Source organism: Somniosus microcephalus (assembly GCF_052327205.1). Taxonomy (NCBI): domain Eukaryota; kingdom Metazoa; phylum Chordata; class Chondrichthyes; order Squaliformes; family Somniosidae; genus Somniosus; species Somniosus microcephalus. The sequence continues at coordinate 99,169,201 of NC_140993.1, read as the reverse complement.
CTCACACTCACATCTCACACCTTGTGCACAATGACAGCTGTTCAACTATGGCAGGCACATCACCAAAAAACATTGCTCCACACTCACTCACACACTTTCCTTTCTCTTGCAGGCCAAGGTGGCTCATAACAGGAGGGAGCAGGTGCGCACGGCTGGGGGACAAGCCAACACCCAACCACTGTCTGCGCTGGAGAATCGAGTGCTGCAGAATACTGGGTGCCAGGTGGTGAGCGCTGTGGCCATCAGCGACGTTAACCCCCTTGGGGAAAACAATGATAAGTTCATCCCTATTCCTTCTTTTCACATTCCACTTCCCCCTCAACCCACAAGCGTTTCGCACATGCGTGCTAATCATGCTGTATGCATGCATTTCTCCCTTTCTGCCCCCCTGCCCTTACCTTAAACCGACTCTTGTGCCTTAATGATTTCAGATATTCAGCAAGCACCTGAGCAGCCTGTCCCTGAGGGCACCGTAGAGATTGAGGTGGGAGGAGACAAGGAGGAAGGACACACCGCATCACTGTTCTCTCACCCGCAGACACCAGCTCAGATGCTGGCACTCCGCGTTCTTTAGAGGCTAGTATAGTAGCGGGATCTGCACAGGGTGATGCACCGGGGAGGAGTGGGCTGCAGCAAGGGCAGGAGGAAAGAGTAGCTTGGGGGCCAGCTCCCCGGAGGGGGAGTTCTGCTGCACAGGGCTCAGATGAAGACCTCGATGAGGAGGCCTTAAGAAGAAGGGTGATGGGCATGCACACGGAGATGATAGGTGCATTGACAAGGGTGCCCGATAGCCTCTTGGCATTGATAAGGAGCGTGGAGGAGTCTGCCTCCAACATTGCACAGAGCTCTGTGCACACGATGGAGCACATCATTTCCAGTCTGCAAAAGATGGTAGACTCCCCGAGAGACCGTGGCGACCCTGGCATGATGCCACGTGTGATGGGCGATCTGGCAGCTTCCATTGCAGCACAGGGAGAAGCGACATAAAGTCTTAGTGCTGTAATGGAGTCTATGGTTGGTGCCATCGATTCTCAGACTGCTCTCATGCAGTCTCAGCTTGATGCCACGCAAGCTCTGACTGCTGCCATTGTGGCTGGGTCCACCATTGACCGGGGCTTTCACGGTGTCGCAGCAGGTCAGCAATCTGTGCTTCAACAGATTGCTAGGGATGCTGAGGTGCTGCCCCGGGGGAGTGGCAGTGTGTCAGTGGAGTAGGAACCTGCTGTCCTCTCTCAGGATGACAGCATTCCTGCTCCCACCACTGCCACTCCGCCATTCCCCTTGTCGCTGCCTGTCATCCAGCCAGCCCAGACTGCTGCTGCCCATGCTGAGGTGGTGCAGTCTACAGCCGGGCCTTCCAGGCCCAGAGCTGGTTGAGGACGTCCTGCAAGGCCAACTGAAATCTCCCGCATGGACACTCAACAGCCTTCCACCAGCCCTGCTGCAGCCACTGGGCCAACACTTCATAGGAGCACTAGAGTAGGCAAAGACACAGTAACAATATGCACTAAGGCATTGCACAAGGGTAAATAATTAATATTTTTGGTGTAAATATGTGTTCATTGATTTTTGATAAATTTATTAATTCAATTTGAATTATTTTGTGGTGTGTCTCATTTCAGCTTTGCGCTGTGATGTGGCCTGCAACAGGGATGGAATGATGGGGATGTGGTGAGCAACAGAGATCTGGGGTTTGATTCATTCGAGCAGCAGTCTGATGAGGCGATCATGGATCGCCCTTCCGGAAGGCCGACTGAGTAGCTGCCTCCTCCCTTGCTCCTGTTCCTCCTTCTCATCATTTCCTTGTCTTCCTCCTCTTCCGCCTCCTCCTCCTCCTCCTGAGGTGGTCTCGCAATCCCTGGTGGCAAGGGCTGGGTCCTCATGATGACCAAGTTGTGGAGCATGCAGCGGACCACCACAAAATGGGACACCCACTAAGCCGAGTACTGGAGGGTTCCTCCCGAGCGGTCAAGGCAGTGGAACCGTTGCTTCAGCAGACCGATGGTCTGCTCGATGATATTCCTGGTGAGGTTGCGGAGGGGTGTCATGAGCCATCTGGAAAGCGGATAGCCCTTGTCTTCGAGCAGCCAGCCGCAAGCTTGACATGATGGCTGGAAGAGTGTGGGCACACCAGTCTGGTGCTGGATGATGGCATCGTGGCTGCTGCCAGGATAGCGGGCATTGACATTGAGGACTCACTTGCTGTGGTCACACACCAATTGCATATTAAGTGAGTGGTAGCCTTTGCGGTTATGGAAGATCTCAGGATTGCTATGCGGTGCCCGCAAAGCCACATGGGTGTAGTCAGTGGTGCCCTGCACCATGCTATCCTGGCAAAGCCACATGCACACTCGTTCTGCTTCTATCTTGTGATGGGGAAGGAAATGTAGTCCCTTCTCCTACTGTAGAGAGCCTCTGTGACCTCCCGGATGCAGCGATGGATGGCGAACTGCAAGATGTTAGCTATGTCTTCTGTTGCAGACTGGAAGGATCCGTTGGTGAAGAAATTGAGGGCGATGGTGACCTTGACTGCCACTGGGAGTGCCGTGGTCACCCTGGTCTGAGGCTGGAGGTCTGGTTGCAGGAGGTGGCAGAGTTCTGTGACCACCTCCTTGGTGAAGCAGAGCCTTCTAATACACTGCTCCTCGCTTAATTTGAGGTAGGAAAAGTGCTCTCAGAATACCCTCAGAGGGTAAGGTCTCCTGCTGAGAGCCCTGCTGGCCCTCCTCCTCCCTCTGGGCACGTGATCCAGTTTTTCTCTCTGCCTCTGCTCCCTCCGCCGTAGATCCTGGAGGGTGAGGCCGACTGCTAGTACAGCCCCCAATAATGTTAACAAGTGTCGCAGTTTGGTTCTTTGAAGAATATAATGTAACTACTTTTTAGTTGCCACAAGACTCCCAATAAAAAAAACCTTGAAATTACTGAACGAAACTGTTGGAGTATGTGAAACTGAAAAGAAACCACTGAAACTGCACTAACCTGACAGCTGCAAGTCATTACTGATGATCCCTTTAAATAATGTCCCTGGAGCTGGCTTTCTGGTGCTTCACACCAGCTCTCCCTGTCAGTGTTTACTCCAGGCGCTAAGGTAGGTGGCGACAATCAATTTGGCAGATCGGGCAGTCAGTGAGCATTGCACACTCACTGACATCACAATCCACCTGGCGTTGACGTTCCTGCTCATAACTCTTACTGCCGTCGCTATGGGGGGTGGGGGCGGGATTTGGCATGTGCTGCTGGATTTGCCTCATCCTGGCGATACTGCTCTAGCGCCCCGCTGGCGGTTAGTGCCAGCACCACCTGGTGGCACTAACAGGAGGTGCAAAGGGGACTAATTTTTTCCCTATAGTACTGGAGAAACTAATGGGACTAAGTGGCGACAAATCCCCATGACCTGACGAGGAGCAAGGAACAATCTAGAGTGGAACTTCTAAACTGGAATAGGGCTAACTTCAATGGGATGCGAAAGGATCTAGCCAGGGTAAAATGGAACCAAAGACTGACAGGAAAAACTGTAATGGAACAATGGGTGATCTTTAAGGAGGAGATGTTCCAAGTACAGGCTAGGTACATTCCAACAAGAGGGATGGGTAAGGGATCAAAGCAAGGGCTCCTTGGATGACAAGGGAAATAGAGAAGATGATGAAACAAAAAAAGAGGTTGTATGATGAATGTCAGGTGAATTCTTCAAGGGTGAACCAGACCAAATACAATAAGTTGAGAGGGGATGTGAAGATGAAAATAAGATTGGCAAAGAGAGAATATGAGAGTAGACTGGCAGTTAACATTAAAGGGAACCCAAAAATCTTCTACAGGCATGTAAACAGTAAGCAGGTAGTAAGAGGCAGGGTGGGGCCTATTAGAGACGAAGAAGGTGATATATGCTTAGAGGCGCAGGGCAAGGTTAGAATACTCAGTGAGTACTTTGTATCGGTGTTTACTAAGGAGGTGGATGCTGAAAAAATATTGGTAGAAGTGGAAAAGTTAGAAACAATGGAAGGGGTGAAAATTGATAGACAGGATGTACTAGAAAGGCTGGGTATGCTTAGAGTGGACAAGTCGCCTGGTCCAGATGGCTTGCATCCCAGGTTGCTAAGGGAATGGGGGGAAGAGATAGTGGAAGGGCTTGCCATAATTTTCCAATCTTCTCTAGATGCGGGGGAGGTGCCTGAGGATTGGAAAGTGGCAAATGTGACACCATTGTTCAAGAAAGGGTGTAAGGGCAATCCTAGTAACTACAGGCTGGTCAGTTTAACATCAGTGGTGGGTAAAGTTTTAGAAATAATAATCAAGGAAAAAATTAACAGGCAGTTGAAGAGGTTTAAGCTAATTAAGAAGAGCCAACATGGGTTTGTAAAAGGCAGATCGTGTTTGACTAATGTAATTGAATTTTATGATGAAGTAACAGAGAGGATTGATGATGGGAATGCAATGGATGTTGTCTGCATAGATTTTCGAAAGGCATTTGACAAAGTACCACATAGAAGGCTGGTTAACAAAATTGAGGCTCATGGAATAGGTGGGTCAGTGGTAGCTTGGATAAGGAATTGCCTTAAGGACAGAAAACAGCAAGTTGTGGTAAATGGGTGTTTTTCAGACTGGAGGATGGTAGACAGTGGTGTTCCCCAAGAGTCAGCGTTGGGACCACTGCTTTTTTTGATATATATAAATGACCTGGATATTGGAATATAGAGTAGAATTTCTAAATTTGCCACTGACACCAAACTTGGGGGTGTGGCAAACAGTGATGATGATATCAATCGACTGCAACAGGACATAGAAAGGCTAGCAGAATGGGCAGACAAGTGGCAGATGGAATTTAATACAGAGAAGTGTGAGGTGATGCATTTTGGCAGAATGAACAGGAAGAAGTAATATACATTTAATGGCACAGTTTTAAAGAGTGTGCAGGGGCAGAGGGACCTGGGAATTAATGTGCATAGGTCCCTGAAGGTGGCAGGATATATTGAGAGAGTGGTTAACAAATCATATGGGATCTTGGGCTTCATAAATAGAGGTATTGAGTACAAAAGTAGAGAAGTTATGCTGAATCTTTATAAAGCACTGGTTAGGCCACATCTGCAGTATTGCGTCCAGTTCTAGTCACCACACTTTAGGAAGGATGTGAAGGCCCTTCAGAGGATGCAGAGGAGATTTATCAGAATGGTTCCGGGGATGGGGGATCTTAGCTACAAGGACATGTTGGAGAAACTGGATGTGTTTTCATTAGCGCAAAGGAGGTTGAGGGGTGATTTGATAGAGGTGTACAAGATTATGATGGGTTTGGATAGGCTAGACGGGGAAAGGCTGTTCCCACTAGTTGATGGTATAAGGATGAAGGGACACAGATTTAAGGTTTTGGGCAAAAGATACAGGGGGGATGTGAGGAAAATCTTTTTTACGCAGCGAGTGGTGATGACCTGGAATTCGCTGCCGACGGAAGTGGAGACACTCAATGTTTTCAAGGGGAGACTGGATAGGCACTTGAGGGAAATAAACTTGCAGGGCTACGGGGATAGAGTGGGGGAATGGGACTGACTGGATTGCTCTACAGAGAGCTGGCACGGACTCGATGGGCCGAATGGCCTCCTTCTGTGCCATTATGACCTGTATCCTAGGATTTTAAAAGAGGTAGCTGCAGAGATAGTGAATGCACTAGTATTAATCTTGTCGAATTCCCTAGATTCTAGAACAGTCCCCAAGGATTGGAAGGCAACAAACAAAATCCCTATATTTAAGAAAGGAGGAAGAGAGAAAACGAGGAACTATAGGCCAGTTAGCCTGACATCAGTAGTAGGCAAAATGCTAGAATCTATTATTCGGGACCTGGTAACAGAGCACTTAGAAAATCGTAATATGATTAAGCAGAGTCAACACGGTTTTATAAAACGGAAATCGTGTTTGTCAAATTTGTTCGAGTTTTTTTGAAGATGTAACTAATAGGATGGATAAGGGGGAACCAGTGGATGCAGTGTATTTGGATTTTCAAAAAGCATTTGATAAAGTGCTACACAAGAGGTTGTTACACAAAATTAGGACTCATGGGATTGGGGTAATATATTAGCATGGATTCAGGATTGGTTAATGGACACAAAACAGAGAGTAGGAATAAACAGGACTTTTTCAGCTTGGCAGGCTGTAACTAGTGGGGTACCGCAAGGATCAGTGCTTGGGCCTCAGCTATTCACAATCTATATTAATGACTTAGATGAAGGGACTGAGTGTAATGTGTCCAAGTTTGCTGATGATACAAAGTTAGGTGGGAAAGTAAGCTGTGAAGAGGACGCAGAGAGATATAGACAGGTTGACTGAGTGGGCAAGAACATGGCAAATGGAATACAATGTGGGGAAGTGTGAAGTTATCCACTTTGGTAGGGGAAAAAAAAGCAGAATATTTTTTGAATGCTGAGAGACTGGGAAATGTTTGCATTCAGAGGGACCTGGGTGTCATTGTACATAACTCACAGATTGTTAACATACAGGTACAGCAAGCAATTAAGAAAGCAAATGGTTACAAAGGGATCAGAGTATAAGAGTAAAGAAGTCTTACTACAATTATACAGGGCATTGGTGAGGCCACACCTGGAGTACTATGTACAGTTCTGGTCTCCTTACCTAAGGAAAGACATACTTGCCTTAGAGGGAGTGTAGCGAAGGTTCACTAGACTGGTTCCTGGGATGAGGGGATTGCCCTATGAAGAAAGATTGAGTAGACTAGGCCTATATTCCTTAGAGTTTAGAAGGATGAGAGGTGATCTAATTGAAATATATAAAATTCTTAAGGGGCTTGACAGGGTTAATGCTGGGAAAATGTTTTCCCTGGCTGGGGAATCTAGAACACGGGTTTAGAGTCTCAGAATAAGGGGTAGGCCATTTAGGACTGAGATGAGATTTTTCTTTACTCAAAGGGTTGTGAATCTTTGGAATTCTCTACCCCAGAGAGCTGTGGATGCTCAGTCGTTGAGTATATTCAAGACAGAGGTCAATACATTTTTGGGAACTAAGGGATATGAGGATAGTGCAGGAAGGTGGAGTTGAGGTAGAAGATCAGCCATGATCTTGTTGAATGGCGGAGCAGGCTCGAAGGGTCTACTCCTGCTCCTATTTCTTATGTTCTTATGTATACACAGCCCTCCAATCTCAAAAAGCACAGCCCTCCAATCTCAAGATGCTCAGTGCCTAGGAATGTCTCCCTGCCGATAAATTGCAGGAACCAAATTTCCCGTGGAAGCAACATTTTTTTTAGTTAGGTTTGCCAGCTGTTGTAGCGCTTGCTCTGACATTGTTATGCTAATTTTTTCTAGGACATAAGAATGTCAAGGATTTTGACTGAGCGCTAGTGCTCTATAAATTCATTCATAAATATTTCATTTGTAGAACAAAGTAACATGTGACTGTTTTAGCTCAGTCTCCTTTAACATAACTGAAGAAAGTGGCCTTTTAGTATCGGATAATCATTCATACTTTTCCTCTTTCATTTGTGTGAAAAACAAAGCCATTTAAATTTGCTCCACAAATACAAGCTTTCCTGTATTAAAAAAAAATCAGTTTCAATTATGCAAAGGATCATTTATCTCAAAAGCAAAATACTGCAGATGCTGGAAATCTGAAATAAAAACAGAAAATGCAGGCAAACACGCAGCGTGGTCAGGCAGCGTCTGTGCAAAGAGATTTATCTCAATTTGCTCTCTACATGTACCTTTCACCAACAATTTTAGAAAAGCTGCTGCAAGAATTACTTATTCATTCATAATTTCCCACCTTTCTCTGTAGAAATTATTTTATAATTTACTTTCCGTACATGGTCATCCTCTTACATTGGTGCTCTGCTCGAGATCGTGAAACATTTTCCAAAGCTTCTTCCAAATAAATTAACAACACAGTGAATTGAAGATGCTGACCTTTTTGACCAGTTGTCCAATCTGTGTTCTCATTGAGGGAGAAATGGACGGCGTGATGCGAACGAGCATCCAAAGACCTTAGCTTGAGTCCCATTGCAAAGATCATGACCCGAAGTTTATCCCTCCAACCTTAATGTCTTGCCCCAAAAAATGGGCAAAACAAGATTGAATTTCTCCCTCTTTGAATGAGATTTTACATTGGGAGGGCAATCTCAGAAAAATTACCTCGTTATTTCAATTTGCTATGGTTTAATTCTACAAAAAATTGAGGAGATTAAAATCTTCCGTTCTAAAAGCAGAAAATATACCACAATGAGGACAAGTTACAAAACCAAACTGGAAGCTGGTCTATGAGGCCCAGGTTTCTCTTGGTCCCCAGCGGTGACCTCATGCCGTACTCACCCGCTGGTGCCACATCATTGATGCTGGGTTCAGGCGGGAGTCAGCCGTAACTTATTGAAATGAGACCCGGGTGTTAAAATGGCCTGGGCCTCACATCGCTCCTCGCCTCCAGTCTATCAAGTCGAATCAACATCACTTTTGCCTCCAAAATACAATGGTATTTTGGACTCTTGGTCAAGTTAGGTAATCTTGGTGTCCCAGGTTGGGGGAAACAGCATCCTACTCCTAACCACTATCCAGTGACCTTTCATTAAAAATGTACATATGTGGATATTGGGTTAGGCTAGGAGTTGGCTCAGTTGTGGTGCTTTCTTCCATATTGTTCAAGTTCAAGCATGATGGCTAGCTGTTTCAGTGAGGTACCAAAGGGTTACTGTTCCCTGTGGAATTGTACCCCAGCATAAACCTTCAAGAATGGAAGTGAGGAAGGAAGCCAAAAGAGGCAATGAGGATGTTATTTTTGGCCTCCTCTACATTGGGAAGGTCAAACGTAGATTGGGTGATTGCTTTGCTGAGCATCTCCGTTCAGTTCTCGAACATGACTCTGAGGTTCCAGGTGCTTGCCACTTTAATTGTCCATCCCTCTCCCACTATGACCTTGGCTTCCTACAACAACAACAGCACCTCATCTTTCTATCAGGCACTTTACAGCCTTTCAGCCTTAACATCGAGTTTAACAACTTTAGATCGTAACTAACGCTCCCATTTTCTCAGACAGCATGTGCTGGGAATGGAGGATGGTTGCACCAGAGCCACTGGGAGTGGGAGGTGTGGGCTGGTTCGATCGGTACATGGCCAGTGGGGTTGTCCACACCCCTGGTGTCTACCCACCTTTCTCTGCCAAATTCTCGGGCCACTGGAGCCTTCTCCTCCTTGCCATATTTTTCATATTTCCATCCACCTCTGCTATTTTGCTGGAACCATTTACATCTCCTCTGGACCAATCTTTTGATTCTTTACTTGTCCCATTACCACCTCCTTTTGCCTTGCACCATCATCCCTTTTGTCATTTAATCAATCCTGTTCGCCATCCTTTGTTCTTTCCTGCCCAGCCCCCGCCCCCACCCCCCAACCATACCCTGCCTCTGCACTTGCTTGAAACCTGTTACATCTCTAATTTTTTCCAGTTCTGCCGAAAGGTCATCAACCTGAAACATTAACTCTGTTTCTCTCTCCACAGATGCTGGTTGACCTGTTGAGTATTTCAAGCATTTTCTGTTTTGATTTAAGGATATTCTTTTAATGCTTTTGGGATTTCCATTTGTTCATTTGTAAAATGGTTTAAATCTAATAATCTGCTCTGTAATATCTCTGACCAAATCATCCTTTTGAGTAAATTTAGTTTCTTTATCATTCAATGAACACAATGTTGGGAAAAATCATCAAGCTGCTTTACATAGCTGACTGAGCCGGAAAATCTGATTAGAAGAGGCAGGAAATAAAGGTTTTACTGTTCAAACTTATGCTTGTATTAAACTACTAGCATGTCAGTGCTCAAATAAATAAACATATAGAATTCAAATGCGATGACTTTTTTCACATGAAAATAACTGTAGAATCAAGTGAGACTTAATTTTTCTAAAAACAATAATTTCTTGAAAATAACATTGATACATTATTTAATTTAGGTCTAAATATTAGTTATTGTGGAAGTGTACAATAGCAATCACTGCATCCAGGAGACAATGCATAACGAGAGAAAACTGGAGGAAAAGAGGCATAGGCCGCAAAATTTGGCAGGTTAGTGACTCCCGTTAGCACCTGGTGGGGGCACTAACGGGGCGTGAAGGGGTTAGCACCTGGCCGCAGCGAATCCAATGCCGCACGCGACCTTCAGTGGTGAATTAGCACTGGCGCTAACTGTTAGCGCCTAGGCCTCTAGCGCCTCTCACATGGTGGTAATTAAATGGAATGCTTCCGTGTCACTTGAACATCGCGAAAAAGGCGCTTTCAGTGATTGCACCATTTATTACTTGCACCAGTCTGCTGACTGCACACATTTTTTTACACCTTTTCCTCAAACATCCCCAAATGCTGCACTTTCTGAAAGTGATGGGGCTGCAATGGCAGTCGCCCAGGTCACGTTGAAATACACCACTGATGACTATGAGGTTATACAGTGTGATTGGCCCTTCCCTTTTGTTATGTTCATAAATAAATAGACGTTTTCATTATGAACAGCTAGCTTGAGCTAGTCATTTATTCAGTCATGTGGACTAGTGTACAGGCATCCATCTTGACTACTGCCTTGTGGGTAGCCCCCTACTAAACATACAGCTCCACCTAGTGTACCATTCTAGAATGACATGTTACTGATCATTACACCTTTAAGAGATGGAAGCAGCCCATGTGATTAAAGAGTGCCGTTTGGGCTGTGCATGACCTTCTTTATTGCTCTGCCAGTAGCGTCCCGCTCTCAGAGATTAGCGCCCTAAGTTAGGAGTGTAGCGCTTGATTTAGTGCTCCACTTCCCTTTTGGAGCGCTAACAATGAATTTCGTAGGAGTTGACAATGATTAGTGCCTGGTGCTAATTGTTCAACTTTTAGGGGGTGAAATTGGGTATCGCCCCATTTGGGGCGCTGACTTTTGAAATTTTGAAAATTTAGTGCCAGGCGCTAAGGATTCTGAACTTCTACTAAATTGGGTGTTAGCGTCCCAGGAAGGAAGTGAGGCACTAAATCAAACGCTAATGACCTCAGTGGGGTGCTACAAGGCCACTACCAGCACAGCGCTAATGAATTTCAGGTGCAATACATTCAGCAATGATCTTTCACACTGGTTCCTTCCAGCTCTTAAAGGGGGAGGTTGCATCATTGTGCAGATGCTCATTTTCATCATTGCTAGTTTTGAGGCGACCTGCAAGCAAGTGGATCCCCTGATGGCTCTGGCTGTTCCCACTCCCAGGGAGAGAACTCGTCGGTTCACAGACATGGCATTGGAGGCATTGGTGGCTGGAGCGAAGGAGGGCAATGCTGTTCCCGGCCACTGGAAGGAGGCCATCGCCTCAGGTGTTCAGGGCAATGTGGAGGGAAGTGGCCCAGGAGGTCTTGGCCAGTAGTGTGGTGGAATGCAGCCTGAGACAGTGCCACAAGAAATTCAGCAACCTCAGTCGAGTGGTCAAGGTGAGTACGTGCTTCAACAGCTCCTACATACCAGCATCTGAACCTCAGTCTGTGCACACTGCACAAACCAGCACACCCCCACCAAGCACCTTCACCTACTCAAACTCACATCCACATCTCACGCCTTGACTACAATCACAGCTATTCAACTATGGCAGGCATATCTCCCAAACACATAGCTGGATTCTGACTGAAACACATTTGTTTCTCTTGCAGGCCAAGATGGCCCACAATAAGAGGAAGCAGCAGAGAACAGGCGGTGGTGATGCGCAGCTCCAGCAGCTCTCAGACCTGGAGGAGCGAGTGCTGCGACTCATTGGGTAGCAGGTGGAGGGCGCCATGGCCATCGGTGACATCGACCCTGCTGGGGGCAAAAACGGTATCTTCAGCCCCTCTCCTTCTCTCATCCCACTTTCCCCGCACACCACAAACCTTTCTCACTTTCCACCTCCTCAGAATGTCTGCATTCCTTGCTCCATTCCTGCCCCCCCTGCCCTCACCTTAACACGAGTCTTGTGCCTTAATGTTTTCAGATAATCAGCAACCAGATGACCAGCCTGTCCCTGAGCCTCCCACAGAGAGTGAGGAAGGAGAAGAGGAGGAGGAGCAAAGCACCGAGTCACTGCATCTCTCACCCGCAGGCACCACCTCAGATACTGGCACTACGCGATCTTTAGAGGCAACTTTAGTAGAGGGGTCTGCACTGGGTGATGCACCGGGGACGAGCAGGCTGCAGCAAGGCCAGGGGGAAAGGGTAGCTCGGGAGCCAGCTCCCCGGAGGGCGAGTTCTGCTGCACAGGACTCAGATGAGGACCTCGATGCGGAGATATTCACAAGAAGGGTGATGGCCATGCACACGGAGATGATAGGTGCAATGGCAAGGGTGCCCGAGAGCCTCCCGACAATGGTAAGGAGCGTGGAGGAGTCCACCTCCAACACCGCACAGAGCTCTGCACACATCATGAAGCCCATCATTTCCACTCTGCAGAGGATAGTGGATTCCCAGAGAGACCGTGCAGATCCAGACCTCATGGGTGCTGTGTTAGCTTCCATTGCAGCACAGGCGGAAGTGACGCAATGTCTTAGTGCTGTAATGCAGTCAATAGTTGCTGCCATCAAGTCTCAGACTGCTCTCATGCAGCCTCAGCTTGATGCCACAAAAGCTCTGACTGCTGCCATTATCGCTGGGTCCTCCACAGTCCACCGGGGATCTCACAGTGTTGCACCAGGCCAGCAATCTGTGCTCCAGCAGATTGCTAGGGATGCTGAGGTGCTGCCCCGGGGGTGTGGGAGTGGGTTAGTGGAGCAGGAACCTGCTGTCCTCTCTCAGGATGACAGCATTCCTGATCCCACCACTGCCACTCCGCCATTGCACTTGTAATCCAGCCAGCCCAGACTGCCGCCACCCAGCCTGAGGTGGTGCAGTGTACAGCCAGGCCTTCCAGGCCCAGAGCTGGTCAAGGGCGTCCTGCAAGGCCATCTGTGGTCTCTGGCACTGACACTCAGCAGCCTTCCACCAGCCCTGCTGCAGCCACTGAGGAGACACTACGTAGGAAAGGGGACTGTAAAGAGAGGAGGCAAGGGTTTACACAAGGGTGATTAGTCAATATTGTTGTTGTATATATGTGGCTAATAGTTTTTGATACATTTATTACTGGAATGTTGCAGATTTGGTGCTGTGTCTCATTTCAGTTCTGGGGTGTGGTATGGAAAAAGAAAATCTTTCTTTTGGATGAGACGTTAAACTGAGGCCTCATTTGCTCTTGGGTGGACGTAAAAGATCCCAAGTCACTATTTCGAAGAAGAGCAGGGGAGTTATCCCCGGTGTCCTGGCCAATATTTATCCTTCAATCAACATCACTAAAGGCAGATTATCTGGTCGTTATCACATTGCTGTTTGTGGGAGCTTGCTGTGCGCAAATTGGCTGCAGCGTTTCCCACATTACAACAGTGACTACACTTCAAAAAGTACTTCATTGGCTGTAAAGCGCTTTGAGACGTCCGGTGGTCGTGAAAGGCGCTATATAAATGCAAGTCTTTCTTTTCTTTCTCCTGTTTCCCCTGCTCCTCTCCTTCCTCGTCTCCCTCTTCCTCCTCCTGAGGAGGTGCGGCTATGCCTGGTGACAATGGCTGCGCCCTCATGATGGCCAAGTTGTGCAGCATGCAGCAGATGACGATGAAAAGTGACACCCGCTCAGCCGAGTACTGGAGGACTCCTCCCGAGCGGTCAAGGCAGCGGAACCATTGCTTGAGCACTCCGATGGTCTGCTCAATGATGTGCCTGGTGGCAGCATGGCTCTCATTGTATGAGTACTGGGCACGAGTGTTGGGGTTGCGGAGGAGAGTCATGAGCCAGGTGGAGAGTGGATAGTCCTTGTCTCCCAGCAGCCAGCCACGAGATTGATGTGGTGGCTGGAACAGATCTGGTGCCCCGCTCTGGCACAGGATGAAGGCATCGTGGCTGCTGCCAGGATAGCGGGCATTGACGGTGAGGATTCGCTGTGTGTGGTCGCACACCAACTGTACATTAAGTGAGTGGTAGCCTTTGCGATTACGGAATACCTCAGGATTGTTATGAGGTGCCCACAAAGTGACGTAGGTGCAGTCAATGGTGCCCTGAACCATGAGGGAGCCCGCTGTCCTGGCAAAGCCACATGCACGCTCGCGCTGCTTCTCTCTGGTCATGGGGAAGGAAATGTAGTCCCTTCTCCTTCTGTACATAGCATCTGTGACCTGGCGGATGGAGCAATGGATGGCAAACTCGGAGATGTTGGCGATGTCGCCTGTCGCACACAGGAATGATCCGCTGGCGTAAAAATTGAGGGCGACGGTGACCTTGACTGCCACTGAGAGAGCCATGGTGGTCCTGATCTGAGGCTCGAGGTCTGGCTGCAGGAGGTGGCAGAGCTCTGTGACCACGTCCTTGGTGATGCAGAGCCTTCTAACACACTGGTCCTTAGTGAGATTCATGTAGGAGAACTGCTGCCGGAATACCATGGGTGGTTAATCCACCTGTTGAGGGCCCTGTTGGCCCTCCTACCTCTGGCCACATTTTGCACTCTTTCTCTGTGCCTCAGTTGCCTCCAACGTTGACACTGGAGGGCAAGGTCCAGTGCCCCCATGAAAAGATACAAAGGTTACAAATATTGCACTTTCAAATCTCCCCTCAATGAAACTCAATAATCTTTATGTGCCAGAACACTTGTTGAAATGCAAAATGTGCAAATTGGTCAAAAGGCCTCTTTGCCTATGTGAAACTAACAACGCAGCATTGTTGGCCGACGAAAATTACATCGGAAGTGGACGCCTTTAAATCGCGTTCCTCCAGGGGACATCTGACTGAAAGCCGCCTCCTCTAACTGTCATTGTTAACGGCAGGCACACAAGCAGGGGTCAAGAGGAAATTTTTCATCCGGGGCGCAACCAGGGCACTACGCATGGCAATGACATCATGATCTCTGGGCGCAGGAGATCGGGGCGCAATGTCTTACCGCCGCCGCAAAACTCCCACCGAATTTAGTGTGAGGCGTTGATATCGCTGCACCCGGTTGCAAAGCCATTTGCACCCCATTAGCGCCCCCCGGAGGTGCCAATGGGAGGCGCAAAGGAGCCCAATTTCTAGCCCTTAAAGTTTTAGCGCCTCAAACAGGGTTATACTGAATTTCTCCCCCTATAAGTTTTAACATTTCAAGGCCTTTATTTAAAATGTTTGGCCTAGAAATTCGGTGGAGCCCCAAACGGGGCGCCAAGCTCGCCTGGGCGCCGGAATTACCGCTGCGAACGGAACGGTTGCGCCTGCCGGAAATTCAGTTTGAGCGCCCCAAGAGGGACTCGGGGCGCTGCTCGAGGTGCCCCGCGTCCCTCTTGGGGCGCTGAAACTGACTATCGCAGCGCAACGGCGCGCTGCGGTGCTGCAGGCCTTCCTCCCCTTCTTAAGGGGGAGGGGCCTGCAGCAGAGCGATGACCGATCGCGAGTGCCGGCAAAAGAGCCCGGCACCGAGGAGAAGTGCCGGGCTTTCGGGACACAGCCGGCACTGCCCGGGGGGGGGGGGGATCAGGAGGCCGGGGACGGAGGTGCTGGCAGGCGGCCACTGAAAAATGGCCACTACCGCCACAGGTAGGCCCCGTGAACCGGGCGCGATTTGCGATCGGCGTTACAGAGGTGGGCGCAACCAAATATTGCGATCGGGGCAGTAGCGGGGCACTGCGCACACCGATGACGTCATCGGTGGCGGCGCAGCACTACAGGCTAACACCGCCATTAGCGCCCCGCTAAATATCGCGGGAGACGCAACCAGTGCCGCTAAAGCCACTGAGCGCCCTCTTTAGGCACAAACTGGTGGCCAGCCCACCGAATTTCTAGGCCTTTATCTTTTAGAATCTTTGTTTTGTTTTAAATAACTTGATGGAGTACTTAATAATGGATTCAACAGGTGCAAGAATTGAAAAAGCATAATGTTAACATATGCCCTGGGAAAAGTGTTATGAATGATTAACTTGGCACATTTTATAAGCACACTTGATAATCTGCTATGCACAAGTAGGAATAAGCAGACTTTTGATAAGGAAGGTTTGGCACAGACCCAGATCTTTATTCTCAGATATGTCATTGACCAATGCAATGAACCACAGAAACCTGTTTCTCTTTGAAAAAACTTGTGACTCAGTACACCAGCCTGCACTTTGGGACATTTTACATTGTTATGGGATACCTGTGTAAATGATCAGTGTTGTGAAAGTGCTCTGTAATAATATTGAGAGCTGTGTGAAGGTCAACAGAAGATCATTCTTATGGTATTCAGGAATGATACAGAAGGAAAAAGAAGAAGGGGTGTGACAGTATTAATTAAGGATGATGTTCCAGTTCTAAATAGGAAAGATATACTAGATGGTTCTAGGACTGAATCTATTTGGCTTGAGTTGAGGAACAGAGGGGGAGCTGTTACATTGTTGTTTTTTTTTATATAGAGCTCCAAACAGTGAGAAGGAGTTGGATGAGATAATTTCAAAGGCGTGTAACAAAGCTAGAGTATTAATATTTGGAGACTATAATTACCCTAATATAGACTGAAAAACATAGCGCTAAGGAAATGAAAGGAGAGGAATTTCTGATGTGTACAGAAATTTCTCGATCAATATGTCTCCAGTCCAACAAGGAAGGATCTGGTTCTGGCAAATGAAGTAGGGCAAGTGGAGTGTGTTACAGTAGATCATCTAGCTAACAGTGACCACACCATAATTTGGTTTAAAAAATGATGGAAAGAGTCCAGAAAATATCAAAGGTAAAAATGCTCAACTGGGGAAGAGCTAATTTTAGTGATTTAGGAAGGGACCTAGCACAGGTAGATTGGAAAAGGCGGTTGCCGGGTAAAGCAGTAACGGAGCAATGGAGGGCATTCAGGGAAAGGATAGCTCAGGTGCAAACTAGGCATATTCCTTTGAAGGGAAAAGGTAGAGCATCCAAAGCTAATGCGCCTGGATGACAAAGAAAATAAAAGTTAAAATAAAACAGTAAAAGGAGGCTTATGGCAAATGTCAGGAGCAAGATTCAGTAAATAACCAGGAAGATTATGGAAAGTACAGGAGGGAATTAAAAAAGTTAATACGGGAGGCAAAGAGAGGTTACGAGAAAAGATTAGCAGGCACCATTAAAGTGAACCCTAAAACATTTTATAAACATATAAAGTGTATGCGGTTAGCTAGGGGAAAATGTTGGGTCTATTGAGGACCCAAAGGGAAATCTTCATGTCGAGGTAGAGGACATGGCTAAAGTATTAAATGAGTACTTTGCATCGATCTTCACAAAGGAAATGGATGATGTGAAGGTTACACTAAAAGAGGAGAGGGAAGTTATGGACAGGATAGGAATAAATGTAAGAAGTCACACACCAGGTTATAGTCCAACAGTTTTATTTGAAATCACAAGTTTTCGGAGCGTTGCTCCTTTGTCAGGTGAAGTGGAGAGATGCCTGATGTGTCAGCGGCTGCTGCCAAGGTGCGCGGTCCTTGGCAGCAGTCGCTGACACATCAGGCATCTCTCCACTTCACCTGACGAAGGAGCAGCGCTCCGAAAGCTTGTGATTTCAAATAAAACTGTTGGACTATAACCTGGTGTTGTGTGACTTCTTACATTTGTCCACCCCAGTCCAACACCGGCATCTCCACACCAAGGATAGTAATAGATTGAGCGGACGTACTAAAAAGATTAGCATCACTGAAAGTTGGTAAGTCACCTGGTCCAGATGGAATGCATCCTAGGTTGCTGAAAGAAGCAAAGGTAGAAATAGCAGAGGCATTGGTCACAATCTTTCCATCCTCATTGGATACAGGAGTAGTGCCGGAGGACTGGAGGGTTGCTAATGTTATACCACTATTCATGGTCCATGCCTCTGAGGCATACAGCAGGGCAGGTATCACTGCTGCTCTGTAGACCATGAGCTTAATGCCGGGTTTGAGGTCCTGGTCTTCAAACACTCTCTTCCTCAGGCGACTGAAGGCTGCACTGGCACACTGAAGGTGGTGTTGGACTTCGTCGTCGATGTCTGCCCTTGTTGACAGTAGGCTCCCAAGGTATGGAAAGTGGTCCATGTTGTCCAAGGCCTTGTCGTGGATTTTGATAATCATGACATGTACCATGTACAGCAGGCACCTCAAAGCACTGGAGAGGTACCACCAATGCTGCCTCCGTAAGATCCTGCAAATCCATTGGCAGGATAGGCGCATCAACATCAATGTTCTTGCTCAGGCCAACATCCCCAGCATCGAAGCTTTGACCACGCTCAATCAGCTCCGATGGACGGGTCACATTGTCCGCATGCCCGATACGAGATCCCAAAACAAGCGCTCTACTCGGAGCTCCGGCACGGCAAGAGAGCCCCAGGTGGGCAGAGGAAATGCTTCAAGGACACCCTCAAAGCCTCCTTGAAAAAGTGTAACATCCCCACCAACACCTGGGAATCCCTGGCCCAAGACTGCACAAAGTGGAGGAGAAGCATCCGGGAAGGCGCCGAACACCTCGAGTCTCTTTGCCGGGAGTAAGTGGAAGCCGAGTGCACATCAACCCAAGCACCCCACCCACCCGCCCCTTCAACCACTGTCTGCCTCACCTGTGACAGAGACTGTCGGTCCCGCATTGGACTCATCAGTCACCTGCGAACTCATTTTTAATGTGGAAGCATGTCATCCTTGGTTCCGAGGGACTGCCTAAGAAGAAGAAGAAGAAGACCACTATTCAAGAAAGGGGAGAGGGATAAACCAGGTGACTACAGGCTAGTCAGCCTAACATCGGTGGTGGGGAAGTTATTGGAAACAATTATCAGGGACAAAATAAACTTTCATTTGGAAAGGCATGGGTTAATCAAGGAGAACCAGCATGGATTTGTTAAAGGCAAATCGTGTCTGACTAACTTGATTGAATTCATTGATGAGGTAACAGAGAAGATTGATAAAGGCAGTGCAGTAGATGTTGCATATATGGACTTTTGGAAGAGACTCGACAAAGTGCCACACAGGAGGCTTATTAAGAAGATGGAAGCTCATGGAATTAAGGAGAAAGTGGCGGTATGGATACAAAATTGGCTCAATGACAGGAAGCAAAGAGTAGTGGTGGATGGATGTTTTTCAGACTGGGAGGTGGTTTGCAGTGGTGTTCCCCAAGGGTCAGTTTTGGGTTCATTATTCTGCAATTTTTATAAACGACCTAGACTCGGGTGTAGGGAGCAGCATTATAAAGTTTGCCGACGATATGAAACTTGGCAATGTAGTAGATAGTGATGAGGGATAGTTCTAGGCTTCAGGATGACATAGACAGGATGGTGAAATGGGCAGAAGCATAGCAGATGGAGTTCAATGTGAAGGAGTGTGAAGTGATGCACTTTGGAAGGACTAATATGGAAAGACAATATACATTATATGACACAATTTTGAAAAGTGTAGATGGGCAGAGAGACCTTGGTGTCCATATACATAAATTCTTAAAGGTGGCAGGGCAAGTTGGTCAGGTGGTTAAAAAAGCATATGGATTACTTGGGTTTATAAATAGAGGAGTAGAATATAAAAGCAAAGAGATCATGCTAGAACTTTATAAATCACTGGTTAGACTTCAGCTGGAGTATTGTGGACAATTCTGGGAACCACACTTCAGGAAAGATGTAAAGGCTTTAGAAAGGTTATAGAGGAGTTAAGAAATAATAGAGGTGCCATTACACTACTAGGTGTATTCTATAGACCACCAAATAGTGGTAAAGATATGGAGGAGCAAATCTGCAGAGAAATTACAAAGAGATGCAAGAACTATAGAGTACTAATAATGGGGGACTTCAACTATCCTAATATAGACTGGGATCATAATAGTGTTAAGGGCAGAGAAGGGGAAGAATTTCTGAAGTGTGTTCAGGAGAACTTTCTTGATCAGTGTGTTTCCGGCCTGATGAGGGAGGAGGCATTACTGGATCTGGTTCTGGGGAATGAGGTCGGTCAATTGGAGCAAGTGTCAGTAGGTGAACATTTAGGGAACAGTGATCATAATATCATAGGTTTAGATTAGCTATGGAAAGGGGCAGGAAGCAATCTAGAGTAAAAATGTTTAACTGGGGGAAGGCCAATTACAATGGGATGAGAATGGATCTGGCCCGGGTAAACTGGAATCAAAGATTGACAGGCAAAACTGTAGTGGAACAATGGGCTGCCTTTAAAGAGGAAATAGTTCAGGTATAGTTGAGGTACATTCCCACTAGGGGGAAAGGCAGGGCAACTAAAGTCAGGGCTCCCTGGATGACGAAACAGATAGAGAATATGATGAAGCAGAAAAAGAGCGTGTATGACAGATGTCAGGTTGCAAAGACATCTGAGAATTAGGCTGAATATAGAAAGGTCAGAGGAAAAGTGAAAAAGAAAATAAGAGGGGTAAAGAGAGGATATGAGAATAGAATGGCAGCCAACATAAAAGGTGTAAAGATAAACCCAGCAACTACAGGCCAGTCAGTTTAACCTTGGTAGTGGGGAAGCTTTTAGAAACAGTAATCAGGGACAAAATCAACAGTCACTTGGATAGGGGTGGATTAATTAAAGAAAGCCAGCATGGATTTGTTAAAGGCAAATCGCGTTCAACCAACTTCACAGAATCACAGAATCACAGAAACCCCACAGTGCAGATAGAGGCCATTTCGGCCCATCGAGCCTGCACCGACACATATCCCACCTGATCCCCGTAACCCCCACACCAACACATATCCCACCCTATCCCTGTAACCCCACGTATTTAATCCCTCTAACACTAAGGGTCAATTTATCATAGCCAATCAACCTAACCCGCACATCTTTGGACTGTGGGAGGAAACCGGAGCACCCGGAGAAAACCCACGCAAACACGGGGAGAACTTGATTGAGTTTTTTTGATGAGTTAACAGAGAGGGTTGATGCAAGTAATATGGTTGATGTAGTATACATGGATTTCCGAAAGGCGTTCGACAAAGTGCCACATAATAGGCTCACCAGCAAAGTTGAAGTCCATGGAATAAAAGGGACAGTGGCAGCATGGATACAAAATTGGCTAAGTGACAGGAAACAGAGAGTAGTGCTGAACGGTTGTTTTTCCGACCGGAGGAAGGTATACAGTAGTGTTCCCCAGGGCTCTGTTCTAGGACCACTGCTTTTCTTGATATATATTAATGACTTGGACTTGGGTGTACAGGGCACAATTTCAAAATTTGCAGATGACACAAAGCTTGGCAGTATAGTGAACAGTGAGGAGGAGAGTGATAGACTTCAAGAAGACATAGAGAGGCTGGTGAAATGGGCGGACGCTTGGCAGATGAAATTTAACGTAGAAAAGTGTGAAGTAATGCATTTTGGTAGTAAGAATGAGGAGAGGACATATAAACTAAATGGTACAACCCTAAAGGGGGTGCACGAACAGAGAGGCCTGGGGGTATGTATGCACAAATCATTGAAGGTGGCAGGGCAGGTTGAGAAAGCAGTTAAAAAGGCTTACGGGATCCTGGGATTCATGAATAGAGGTATAGGACAGGATTTTCATTGGACCATGGAGGCGGGATTGGAGGCATGTGGGGGGTTAAAATCATGAAATCGGGGGGCATGAACCCATCCCGTCCCCAACCCGCCTCCATGCCAGTTTCAAAGGAGGCGGATACCCGACCTGTGCTGGGAGCCGCCTCCCCGAGGCGGGAAGGGGATTAGTGCCAATTAACTGCCTGTTAACAGGTAGGTAACAGGCAGTTTTTAGCCTAATCCCTATTTTTATTCCTGAAGTGTGGGATTCCCGACGGCTCCAAACCACGCCAAGTTAGCGAGGCAGACCGTCGGGCTGAAGGGCTCGAGATGTTTGGTGTTCAGGTGAGTGATGGGTGCATGAGTGCAGAGGTAAGTGTGTTTGGTGTGTGTAAAGTGTTTAAAGAAGTTTAATTACCTTTACTTACCTTTACAGCTTTCCTTCCTTCAGGTCTCGGGAATCCCTCATCTCACTGGCACAGAAAGCAGAATGGCTGCGAGCTGTCAAAATCTGCAGCCTTCTGCTTTCTGTTCTGGAGAGATTTCTAAATCAGCCTGAGAGGAAGGAATTAACTTAGAGTACAGATTGTCAGTGTTTGACAGCTTCAAAGAGCTGTCAAACGCTGATATTTCATCTGTCAAAAGCTCTTGACAGATGAAATGTCAATCTGTGACGTCATCTGTTGCTGGGTGGCCCTTAATTTGCCTGCTGAGCCCACTGGGTGGGCTCAACAAGGTCAATCAAGTGAAAATCGTGTGGGTTGGCCACAACTCGATGGAGGCGGGACTACAACCCCAAAAGTTGTAGTCCCGCTTCCTACATGCCTCCAGTATCAAAATCCAGCCCATAGAGTATAAAAGTGTGGATATTATGATAAACCTGTATAAAACACTGGTTCGGCCCCAACTGGAGTATTGTGTCCAATTCTGGGCACCATACTTTAGGAAGGATGTGAAGGCCTTAGAGAGGGTGCAGAAAAGATTTACGAGAATGATTCCAGGAATGAGGGACTTCAGTTATGTTGATAGACTGGAGAAGCTGGGGTTGTTCTCCTTGGAGCAAAGAAGATTGAGAGGAGATTTGATAGAAGTGTTCAAAATCATGAGGGGTCTGGACAGAGTAGATAGATGGAAACTGTTCCCATTGGCAGAAGGGTCGAGAACCAGAGGACACAGATTTAAGGTGATTTGCAAAAGAACCAAAGGCGACATAAGAAAAACTTTTTTACACAGCAAGTGGTAAAGATTTGGAATGCACTGCCTGAAAGGGTGGTGGAGGCAGACACAATCTTTTCTTTCAAAAGGGAGTTGGATAAGTATCTAAAGGAAAAAAAATTGCAGGACTACGGGGAAAGAGCAGGGGAGTGGGATGAGCTGAGAGTTGGCATGGGCTTGACGGGCTGAAAGGCCTTCTTCCATGCTGTAACCATTCTATGATTCTATGAGGTTTACCAGGAGGTTACCAGGAATGTGGGACTTCCGTTATGAGGAGAGGTTGGAAAAGTTAGGACTTCTCCTTGGAACAGAGAAGGTTAAGAGATGACCTAACAGAGGTTTTAAAGATGATGAGAGGTTTTGATGGAGTAGATAGAGAAAAATTATTCCTTCTGATGAGTGGGTCAATAACTAGAGGTCATAGATTCAAAATCATTGGCAAAAGATCTGGAGGGAAGATAAGGAGAATTTTTTTCACTTAGAATTGTCG
The DNA here is from genome assembly GCF_052327205.1 of Somniosus microcephalus. NCBI lineage: Eukaryota > Metazoa > Chordata > Chondrichthyes > Squaliformes > Somniosidae > Somniosus > Somniosus microcephalus. Next base: position 99,146,062 of record NC_140993.1, on the reverse strand, counting down.
GGATCTGGAACGCTGTACCTGAAAAGGTGGTGGACGCTGATTCCATAAATAATTTTAAAAGGGAGTTGGACAGGTACTTGAGGATGAGGAAATTACAGGGTTACGAACAAAATGCGGGGCTGTGGGACTAAGCACGACTGCTCTTTCAAAGAGCCGGCACAGGCACGATGGGCCAAATGGCCTCCTTCTGTGCTGTAAGTTTCTATGATTCTATGAATTACAATTGTGTAAATCAATGAGATGTACTTTTCCTCATTTTATTCACACTTGCGTTTGACTGGATTGTGCAAAATATACCAACATAAATGTAAATTATTATAATGAATTATTATAATGAATTATACACTATCTAGGTTATGACAATGATCTCTGCCTTGGAATGAAACTGGAAGAAAATCACGAAAGAGCTGATTTATTAAATATAATGGCAAAAAGAATTGGATTAACTGTCTGTAATCGGAAGACTAAGGTTATGAGGATACAACCTGCTGATAAGACACTGATACGACACTGATACAATTGATAACTTACAATTAGAAGATGTGGATAATTTGATATATCTAGGAAATTAAATACTGCTAGATGGAGATATGCTTGTGAAGGCACCAAGGACTTACTGTGAGGACAAAGATTGGAATCTTCAACAGCAGTTTAATGAGTGTTTTGTATGGTTTAAGAGTGCAAGAAAGTTCTGAAAGAAATTCCAAAATTTTAATGAACATATATGAAGAAAGTTATGAAATTCCGGCAGGAACAATTAAGAGGAAGAAAGAAGAGTGAAAAACTTTCTGTGATGGCAAAGATGAGACTTTATTGAAGGCAATTTTAAGTAATGTAGCCGGAACCAATGATAGATATTTGCCATGTACTGCCAACCCCAGGTGCAAGATGCCCTGGTAGACATTTAAGAAGAATCATAATCATGCCAAGCAAAGTCCAGGATGGAAGTGGATGATGCCACATCATTAACCTGCTATGGACAATCTGAGCTCTGGGATGGATTAAAACTAAAACCTTAACAAGGGAATGATGTGGTATCGGTGAGACAAATAGACAATTAAAAAAGAGCATGCTGATTTAAATCTCATTCCTTCCAATAACCCTTGTACATTTTGCATGACTGTGGACTTGTTTAACCACAAATAATACTTCCAAATGAAAATAAAACTGATATATCTCCCCAAACCCCAAAGGTAATCAAGTGAAGTTTCCAGGATATCAATATAACATCACAATCTATCTTATTCAACTGTGACTGGTTGCATTTCATAGATGACATTTCCCTGCTCCCAGCAGGATTCAACTATAGCACCGCATGGAATATTTAATCATTAGTGTCTACAATAAAAAATTGTAATCCCATTAGACTGTTTCACTACTGAGGCCTTGCATCATCATTTTCACATAGGAAAAAACTTGCAGTAAAAAATTAAATTTTCACCTACAATAAAAAATACATTTTATTTAAAATTGGTGATACTATTATGACAATGTACATCAATAATGTTGTAAAAATGTGCCAATTATGCAAATTTGTGGCCAAAATTAGGCTTTGGATTTGATGTAGTTTTGAAACAAAAGTATCTAACTTTTGGGGTGGCATCTTTGCTCCAATCTTTGCTCCTGTGGAGAATCAGGAACAAAGCCTCACAAACATTACCTCACATGTTATGTGGCATTCTATTTTATGCCATTCAATGTTAGGATCAAATGAGTAAAAATCTATATGGAAACTCAAACAAAACATGTGGAAATAACATCCACAGCACAGAGGAACATGTTTCAGTTCTTAAAAAAATGCCATTTTGACCGTGGGAAATTTGTAAGCAGTTTCACCTCTCCATTAGGCTACTCTTGGGAAAATGCATTAATAAAACATGGATGGAGTATTCCACGTAAACATATAAATGCGAATTTTAACCCCCCAAAATGGGTGGGTTGGGGTCAGGTCAAAGTGTTAAAAGTCTGAATCCCGACCAGATCCCATCTTCAAACTGCCCTCTTCCGGTTTTAATGGAGGCGGGACGGGCAGCCAACTCGCACCCAGGAAATGGGCCGTCCATTTAAATATTATAATGAGGCTGCCGTGCCTCAGGTTTAACCTTCATTTTAAATTTAACAGTGGCTGGCCAGGTTTTGCAGGCCTCATGAAATCCGCGAGCTAAAGTAAGGCGAGGACTGCTGGACCCAGGAGGTAAGTGCTGGGATAATGGGCAGGTACTCTAATTGGTAGGATGTGACTAGTGGTGTCCCGCAGGGATCTGTGTTGGAACCTTAGCTATTCACAGTATTTATTAACGACTTAGATGATGGCATAGAAAGCCATATATGCAAATTTGCTGATGACACAAAGATAAGGCAGCATTGTAGTTAGTGTAGATGAAAGCATAAAATTACAAAGAGATATTGATAGATTAAGTGAATGAACAAAACTGTGGCAAATGGATTTCAATATAGGCAAATGTGAGGTCATCCACTTTGGACCTAAAAAGGATAGAACAGGGTACTTTCTAAATGGTGAAAAGCGAAAAACAGTGGAGGTCCAAAGAGACTTGGGGTTCCCGATACATAGATCATTAAAACATCATGAACAGGTACAGAAAATAATCAAAAAGGCTAATGGAATGCTGGCCTTTATATCTAGAGGAGTAGAATGCAAGGGGGTAGAAGTTATGCTGCAGCTATACAAAGCCCTGGTTAGGCCACACGTGGAGTACTGTGAGCAGTTCTGGACACCACTCCTTAGGAAGGATATATTGGCCTTGAAGGGAGTGCAGCGTAGGTTTACCAGAATGGTACCCGGCCCTCTGATCGTTCCTGACCCCCACTGTCCCCCCCACCCCCGGCTCTTCCGGTCCCCCGATCGTTCCCGACCCCCCAACCCTGCTCCTCCAGCCCTCTGATCATTTCCCACCCCACCCCCTGCCCACCCCTTGACTCCCACATGATCCCTCCCACCCTCCTCTCTGTGGCCTAGTGCCGCAGGCCTACGCACCCGTAACCAGCTTCTCGATCTGGCTGGCTGCAGGTGGGAAACAGAGGTTTCCCATGCAAATCAGGCCCTGTAGGGCCTGCGCGAATCCCAGGTTTCCTGATCGCTTACGAGCGCCTCCTCCTCCGCCCTGCTCCCAATCTGCCTCACGATTAAAATTCAGGCTTAGAGAATATGAGGATGCAGAGGAAATATATACTGATTAAATATTAAAAGATATTGCAGCTGACAGTCATCAGCAATGCAATGTTCTTTTTGATTAAATAAAACTAATTGAAGAAATATGAATTTTCAGCAAAGACACACAAATATGGATAGAATATAAAGAGTTTTAAATTAAAAAAAAAACTAATTTGTTTGGGTTTACATCATCTCCAATATGTTCATACATCTTTCTCTTTAGAAAGCACCACAGAGAGATAACATATGTAAAAGAGATTTATTGTATTCAACCTTCACTTCTCACCATTATTAGGATATAAATATGAGATGATCTGGCTTGTACCTTCAGATTTAGAATATATTACATGAAAAGCAACTAAGCACTGAGAGTCCCAGCATTTCAAACTGCTTTTAGATTACAACACTTCAAGAGAAACCCTGCTCAGAACACACTATTTACAGAATCTGACTAATGTACTTTTCACCAAGCAGTCTTCACTTGCCCAACTTGACTGAATAGTTAAAAATTAAAAGTCCACAAGACCCATGTGACACCCTCCTCATAAAGATCAGTAGTTTAGTTATTTGACTGCTCTGTTAGCATTTATTTACTTTTGTTAATTTTAAGGCATTTTAGTTCATGGGTGCAGGACCGTCCTATCTTGGTGCAATTTTATCCCTACCTGTCTGGCAGAAACTGGGCAAAGATGTTCCCTGTAATTTATTTTTGGGTCCGCGGGCCATTCAAACTTGTGCGCATGCAAGCTTTTTCGATTGAGAAACCGGCAAGCGGCCTGCGCAGGAGTTAAACGGAAATATTGCTGGCCAGCTGGGAAGACAAAATGGCCCTGTTCCTTATGGTGTGGGGGTAGGGAGAGAAGCCATTGCTGAAAATTCTCTGGGAATGATTGAATAGGTAAGATTGGAACCAAGAGAGGACGGTCCTACTGAGCTGAGAGTCGACCGTGTCAAAGGCTGCAGAGAGGTCGAGAAAGAGGGATAGTGCGCTATGGTCACAGTCACAGATGATGTCATTTGTGACTTTAATTAGGGTCATTTCAGTGCGGTGGCAGGAGTAGATATCTGATTGGAGAGATTCAAACATGGAGTTGTGGGAAAGATGGTATTGATTTCGGTGGCAACAGGTTGTTCAAGAACTTTGGAGAAGAAACAGAGGTTGGAGGTAGGCTGATAGTTTTCAAGGTCAGCGGGATGAAGGGTGGGTTTTTTGAGGAGAGGGTTGATGGTGGCAGCTTTGAAAGGGAGGGGAACAATACCTGAGAATGAGGGAATTATTGACATAGTCAGCTAGCATGGAGACCAGGAAGGGAAGTTGTGTGGTCACCAGGTTAGTGGGAATGGGGTTAAGAGAGCATGTGTAAGAAAACTTAAAGTTTTATCGACATGGAAGTTATTAACGTCTGTGCCGAAACAAATAAAACATAAGATTTGCTGAGTGAGAGGAACCTTAAAAAATGCTGAAATTTCAGTTTGTGTGAAAGTGTGTGTTAAAGTGTGGAAGTTTTCCTGACTATGAATGTTTAAGAAGTTACAGCATTCCTTTTCTCTGAAAGTCTGTCTTTAAAACAAAACATGTCTGTTATGTGTGTTTTAGCTCCACCCACTTCTCTGTGTAAAAAGCTATTTAACCCTTTTGACATGTCTTGGATTTTGGAAGTTTTAAGAATGTGCGAATATGATTGTGCACCCAGGATTGGAAAAAAAATTGAACTACAATTTAAGTTAAGCTGGTGTGTAAAAACTGAGAAGAACAACAAAAAGCTTGTTCAACAAAACATTAAGTTTCAGTCTAAGATTTAACCTTGGAGTTGTGGTTGCTATGGTGAAATTTTCCAAAGCAGTTTGATTTGATTTGTTTAAATGTGAAAAATAATTTTTCTCCAGTTGTATTCAATATTTTTACAGTCATTTGAAAACACATCTGAAGAAAGGACAATAAGAAATATGATGTAATTTACTGTTTTCTGCAAGCATGTGCTATTTAGTTTTGTTTTATCTGTTCTGTGTTTCGTTAATACAGTATTGGTCTGAATTAGATTGGAATTATAAAAGATAACTAACCTATTAAATTGTGAGAATACAACTGTCTTTTTCGATCAGGAAAGTTTTTTTTAATTTACGTGAAGTGACGTAATTGCATGCGCCTGACAATGTTTCGCTCCACCTTCTTAAAAACTTGCAAAGGAGTTAACTCTTTCCACTGTCAGCTGTTTAAGTTCACCAAGCAACAACTTTAGTATTACTGAATGAAATTTAAAGATATTGGACATTATTAAATTTAAGTTTCTTAATTGTAAGTTAATATTTCCCCACAGTGACAGAAGGAAAATTATGATTTGATAAATTAACCCCTTGGGCTCTTAAGCAGAGCCACAATTAATTGTAACCCCTTCACGGTTCTCTAGATATATGTGAGATGTGGTCTCTGTTGTAGACAGTATTCTATAGTCCAGTAAGGAGATCACTACTACAATGGCTTAATTCTAATTATCTTACTTTATAGTTTTAACGTCAGACAGTATAAGAAGATTACGGGTCAATGACCTAAATTAGACATTTGCATACATTAGAATGAATCTAGACATAATAAACATACATTCTCCATTTATATGGATTCAAAGGAGAATCTGTCCCTGTGTCCAAATTTGAGTGCACTCTTTCGTTGGCGCGCTTAAGTTGGAGCTCATGGTATGTATAATGTCTGCAAGACTTACGACTCCGAACCCCTTTGTTGAATTCTCTTCACGATCACTGAATCCCACTTTGAGTTCTGGATGCAGAGCTACTAATACGAAGGGCGACGGCCGAGTTTGGAAGCCCGGGACGGGATGCGGCAGCCATTTGCCTCCTGAGCCCTCTTTTCAGAGCTCCTGCCCTCTTTTCTTTCCAGTCGCTCCCCTTTTTCCTGCTCGAAAACCCCGACTCCACCCCTTCCTCCTGGGGTTTCTGCCTGGAGACTGTTGATACTGGTGCAGAATTATGGAAAGTCTGCTCTTAGTCACATTGTGTCCTTAAAAGTTCTTGCCGTACCTTCACATGGGCAACTTTAACCCAGGGATTTATAACAATGATAATACAGTGTCTAAGTTAAAGATTGATAACCATACTTAGCGTACATAACATTTCCAGTGGGTACTACACTCCCCCCTACCAAATATAGGCATGTCCCCATGACTAATGAGCTTTACACATAAGGGGTTGCATGCTTCCCAACCATGTATAAAGGGAGGTAACATATCGAACCATAGGGGCTATCATTACACTTGGCACTCCTAGTGTACTGTATGTCAATCTTTCAGGAACCTTCTTAACTCGCTGTGAGCTCCTTATTTCGGATACCCGGTCTTCAGTTCCTTCAACTACGTTGGAGGCGTTGGTTCCTTTGTTATCATGCCTTTCAGTCTCTTTTATCTCCTTCTCGGAAGCACCTGGTTCTTCCCAGACCATGTCCAAGTCTGAGCTAACTGGTTCAGACAATTCATCCAGATTCTGTCTTATGCATCTTTCTGGGAGGTCGTACCATAGATCCCATTCTTCATCTTCCGACTCATCAGGTTCCTCATGATCCACACACTGTGTCATGGGTTTTCTGTCTTCTGGAACAAAGTTTTCCTGGTTTCTCGTTTTTTTCCTTCTTCTTCTCTGCAGGGTTCTCCTACTAGGTGTCGGCTCATTATCCGCTGGCGGATCCAGACGCACTTGCTGTCCCAATGGCAGGATATGATTCCGGTGCAGTATTTTTATGGATCCATTCCCACCTGCAGGTTTTAGCCGAAACACAGGTAGTTGTGACATTTGACTTTCAACAATGTAAGGTGTAGAAGCCCAGCGGTCTGCTAACTTATGTTTCCCTTGAAGTCCTAGGTTCCGTATGAGAACTCGGTCACCAGGCATGAGTTGGGAAAACCGGATCTTCTGGTCATACCTCTGCTTATTTCCTTTATTCTGTTTGGCAGAAACAGACTCAGCAAGTTCATAAGCAGCTTGCAATTCCTTTCTCATGTCAGATACATACTTGAGGTAAGTTCTCTGTGATGTGCCATCACTGGATACTCCGAAACACAAATCCACCGACATCCTCGCTTCACGTCCAAACATGAGGTAGTACGGTGAAAAACCAGTAGCGTCATTTTGGGTACAATTATAAGAATGAACAAGATGTCCAATGTGCCGACTCCACTTGTTCTTTCGCTTTGAATCCAGCGTTCCAAGCATGTCTAACAAAGTACGGTTAAACCGCTCAGGTTGAGGATCTCCCTGAGGATGGTATGGAGTTGTTCTTGACTTCTCAATCCCGAGCATGGACAACAACTCATGTATAAGTCTACTTTCAAAGTCTCTACCTTGATCACTGTGTATTCGCTTTGGCAGTCCATAGTGGATGAAGTATTCCTCCCACAACACTTTGGCAACGGTGTATGCTTTCTGATCCTTTGTGGGAAAAGCTTGGGCGTAGCGAGTATAATGATCTGTAATGACCAAGGCATTTGCGGTATTGCTGGAATCGGGTTCGATGGACAGAAAATCCATACAAACAAGGCCTAGAGGTCCATCACTTTGCATGTGAAACAGAGGAGCAACTCTTTTAGGTAAAGTCTTTCTCTGGACACAACGTGCACAGGACTTGCAGAACTCCTCAACCGCAGACTTCATACGTGGCCAATAGAATCTGTCCTTGACCAACCCATAGGTCTTATCTACTCCCAGATGGCCTGCGTCATCATGCAAAGACTTCATCACTATTTCCCTGTACTTTTCAGGCAGGACCAACTGTGAATGACATGGTTTAGTGGGTGGGTGAGTGATTCTACACAACACTCCCTCTTTAATTTCCAAGTGGTCCCATTCTCTTAGGAGCAGACGACAGTCAGGATGTTTTGATTTGTCGATCGGTGTAATATCACCCAGACGGAGAGCTGAAAACACCTCATGAATACAGGGATCCTCCTGTTGTGCTTTGGATATTTCAGATGAACACAACATGGGTAAGTTTTGTACATCCAAACTGGAAAGGTTGCAAAATGCCTGGGGAACAGCATGCATTGATGCTCCCAAGTGGTCAATCTCTCGGGCATGAAATGAATTCTTTGGTCCAGATACCACGGACATCTGACACATTACTTTCACATCTGCGGAAGCAACATCTTTCCACTCTGGTTTCTGGTTGTGTGGGTGACGAGACAGAGCATCTGCGTCAATGTTCTGGTTCCCAGGTCTGTACCTGAGACTAAAGTCGTAAGCAAATAGTGCAGCAAGCCAGCGGTGGCCGGTGGCATCAAGTTTTGCCGAAGTCAACACATAGGTTAATGGATTATTGTCTGTCCTCACTTCAAACTTCGCTCCATACAGATAATCCTGCAGCTTATCCACCACCCCCCACTTCAACGCCAAGAATTCTAGCTTATGAGCTGGGTAGTTACGCTCTGATGGCATAAGACTGCGACTGATGAATGCTACAGGTCTCAGCCCTGCTCCTTGGTCCTGATACAACACACCACCCAACCCTTCTTGACTGGCATCCACGTGTAGCGCATATGGCAGCTGTGGGTTTGCAAAAGCCAACACGGTGGCTTGAGTAAGACTTTGCTTTAAGGTGTGGAAGGCCTCTTCGCATTTCTCATCCCATCTAACACCAAAAGGCTCAGAGGGTTTGAAGTAGTCCTTGTTCTCGTTACCTTTAGCCTTTTTCTTCCTCTCGGCTGGTGGGAGGTAACCAGCCAGCAGCTGATTCAGAGGATGGGCCACTTTGGAGTAATCCTGCACAAAGCGCCTGTAATATCCGCAGAACCCAAGAAATGACCGCAAGGCAGTCACTGTGTTCGGTTTGGGCCATGTGGTAACAGCTTCGATCTTGGATGGATCTGTGGCTACTCCATCCTGTGATACAATATGCCCCACATAGGACACGGATGTTTGGCAAAACTGACACTTGTCCAATGATAGCTTGAGACCTTCATCCTCCAGGCGACCAAGCACTTTCAGCAACCGAGCTTCGTGTTCTTCAAGGGTTGCCCCAAACACAATGATATCATCCAAGTACACCAATACTTCGAGCAAGTTCATGTCCCCAACTGTTTGTTCCATTATTCTTTGAAAAGTTGCTGGAGCGCCTGAAACTCCCTGTGGCATCCTTTCAAATTGGTAGAACCCAACTGGACATATAAAGGCTGTCTTTTCTTTGTCCGATTCACTCATCGGTATTTGGTAGTATCCACTTCTGAGATCCAACACACTGAACCACTTGCTTCCATTAAGACAAGCCAGTGCATCCTCAATTCTTGGAACGGTGTATTGGTCGGGAATAGTACGTCTGTTAAGCGTCCTAAAGTCCACACACATCCGAATCTTTCCGTTCTTTTTCCTCACCACCACTATAGGAGATGCATAAGGACTCCTGGACTCGGTAATGATCTCAGCTTCTTTTAACTGCGACAGGTGCTGTCTCACTGCTTCGATGTCAGCTGGTGCCAGCCGTCGAGACCTCTCCCGAAAGGGTTTATCCTCGGTAATTCTGATAGAATGGCGAGTACTCTTACTACAACCAACATCAAACTCATGAGTAGAGAAAACTCCTCTCCGCTCCATCATCTTCCTGACTAATCGGTCCTTCCATTCTTTAGGAACGAATGAATCTCCAAAGTTGAAGGAGGAGGGTGTCAGATCTCCGGTTGAGTTAACTTTGGACTCTTCCTTCACGTGACGACAGTACATTTACAGGAAACAGATGCGCAATCGGCATTCCTTTCCTCAATGTGATTCCTTTGCCTGACATATTCCTCACGGTCACTGTAACTCTCCTTGACATCACAGCTGTCGGGGTCTGCAACTCTGGTCTCACCAGAAGCTCATTTGGAAACCGTGACTCTTCTGCAGGATCATCAGGTGACTCTATCAGAATGGCTTCAGTACCTGGCGTTCCAGGGAATTTTGGTATCCCAGGGATTCTAGCCACTCCTCCAGGACGCAGGGTGATATGTTTGGCTCGAACGTACCACACAGTTCCTCTTTTGCTATCATCTACGTCGGAAGAAAGTTCAGGCAGTTTCTCAAAAGCCTTTTTGAAAACAGGGTGAATGTGTCTGGTGCTCAAGAAGTTTTCACCTCCCTGCTCTTTGCAGCTTGTCAGGAGTCGTCTCACTATGGGTGTATTACTGCCAACCAGTATGGAAACCTTACCTTTCACCATGGGGTCAGGGCAAACCAACACAAGTGCATCAATGGTCTCAGTGGTCCCTACATCAGCTTCCAAGAACTCCAACCTCAGCGACAAATAGCCATCATATGGGTAATCAGCAGGACTAAGGCCCCAGATCTGCAGAAGACTGATTAGGGTTAACGGCAAATGCGTCAGGTATCGGTCATAGAAGGATCTGTACAGTATGGTAACCTGAGAACCCGTGTCAAGGATAGCTTTAGTATAAATGCCTTCAATCTGTATTGATACAGCAGAACTCGGCCCTACTAAACCTTCAGGTATGATGTCTTTCATATCCCCTCGTCTATTATTGCACTTAGCGGAACGTGTCTTAACTACAGGGACAGCAGGCCGTTCCGTTACTGTGCCCCTTTGTAGTTTCCCGACTTCTTGGTAAGTTTTATGAGACGGTCATTTACTTTTTTTAGATTTTCCTCACCTCTACATTCTCGCTTGAAATGTCCATCCTTTCCACAGTTATAACAAAAGACTCCAGGTCTATCTCCTTCATGGGGATATCCTTTAGAGGAATCATTCATTTTGCTGTTAGACTTTGCAGGGTGTTCAACCTTTTGCACCCGTGCGTCATCCCTTTCTGTGTTGGGCTTAGACCGAAAATATGCCATCTTGGCTCTCATGACATTTATTTCCTTCTTCAGCTGTTCCATCTCAGGGTTGACATCACCCTTAGGAGTAGGAACTGTAACAGGAGTCACAAGCTTGGACATCACAGCACTCTTTGCTACATTCCGGGCCTGAAGCATATCCTCCTCCTCTCTGACTTCCCTTAGCAGCTCAGTGAAGGTAGGTGGATCTCGCAACTTATGGGTCACGCGTATGCGAAGAGCAGTCACGTCTTCGAGCAATGCACCTCGCACAACCTGTTCAATGCGGAACCGATTCATTTCAGGCAACTCAATCCCTCTTTTCCGTAACATACAATGCAGCAGTTTGTCTATTCTCAGCAGATAACTGGACAGCTTCTCTCCCTCACACTGGAATGTGCTTCTGAATCTGACCATCAAATCTGAAATGGTTTCAGTAGTTCCAAAGGCAGTTTCTAGAGCCTGCATGTAGTCAAAGGAAGTAGCAGAGGTGTTCTGCGCCTTTAAGAATCTTACAATGTCAGCAGCAGGACCCTTAAGGCTTTCTACTATTCTCTGCCTCTTTACATTGTCACTGCACTGCCATTCCTCTAGCAGAGGCAGGGTCTGCTCAGCCCAGGCGTCGTACTCCTCTTCCCCACTGGGAGTTGGTCTCACTCCTGAGAACATACGGAGCTTACGGTATCCCTGAGCCTCGAAGGGCAGATTGGTGCATTTATCCACCAGAGAACTAATGGCACTGACCAACTGAGTGTTCATATCCAGGACCGAAGGACCTATCAGACCTTTGACATCAGCAGCAGTCTTTCCTTCTTGTCTCAAGAATGACAACAACTTGGTCTGAAACCCTTCTTCTTCCTTAGTAGTAATAGGGACAAACTGCACTGGCCAGGGACCAGCCTCTTCAGAAAGCCCAACTGCCTCAGGTAAACCATGACCTCTCAGGTTCTCTGATGTCTGGATCAACACAAATTGCTTCTTGGTAGCTGTATCCAAGCAGCGCTCAACTATCCTAACCTTTCCAAAGGCTTTGACACAATTCAGAGCCCTTAGCAAGACATCATCAGGGTCATCGTTAGCAGCACCATTCAGCACAATGGCATGGGTAGTAGCTATCTGCTTCCGTTTGCACCAAGCTTCAACCTCAATAACATCCATCTTTTATGCTCAAACAGCCCAGTAGAAACCACAAACCACTCTCTTAGCAATGAGCATTCAATACTGTTAGTTTACTGACATAAATAGACCACAATCCCGGACGAGCCCCCAAAATGTAACCCCTTCACGGTTCTCTAGATATATGTGAGATGTGGTCTCTGTTGTAGACAGTATTCTATAGTCCAGTAAGGAGATCACTACTACAATGGCTTAATTCTAATTATCTTACTTTATAGTTTTAACGTCAGACAGTATAAGAAGATTACGGGTCAATGGCCTAAATTAGACATTTGCATACATTAGAATGAATCTAGACATAATAAACATACATTCTCCATTTATATGGATTCAAAGGAGAATCTGTCCCTGTGTCCAAATTCGAGTGCACTCTTTCGTTGGTGCGCTTAAGTTGGAGCTCATGGTATGTATAATGTCTGCAAGACTTACGACTCCGAACCCCTTCGTTGAATTCTCTTCACGATCACTGAATCCCACTTTGAGTTCTGGATGCAGAGCTACTAATACGAAGGGTGGCGGCCGAGTTTGGAAGCCCGGGACGGGATGCGGCAGCCATTTGCCTCCTGAGCCCTCTTTTCAGAGCTCCTGCCCTCTTTTCTTTCCAGTCGCTCCCCTTTTTCCCGCTCAAAAACCCCGACTCCACCCCTTCCTCCTGGGGTTTCTGCCTGGAGACTGCGCAGCCTCACTGTCTGCAACAGTTGATACTGGTGCAGAATTATGGAAAGTCTGCTCTTAGTCACATTGTGTCCTTAAAAGTTCTTGCCGTACCTTCACATGGGCAACTTTAACCCAGGGATTTATAACAATGATAATACAGTGTCTAAGTTAAAGATTGATAACCATACTTAGCGTACATAACATTTCCAGTGGGTATTACATAATTCTCTGCTTTTTTTGTTATATGGAAGCTACCTTGTAAACTAATTGCAGCACTTCTGTCTCTAATGTTAAAACACCATGTAAACCACCTATACAATAGCAAAATACTGCGGATGCTGGAAATCTGAAATAATAACAGAGAACACTGGAAAAACTCAGCAGGCCAGGCAGCATCCGTGGAGAGAGAAACAGAGTTAGCGTTTCAGGTCGAAGACCTTTCGTCAGGTCTTAGACCTGAAACGTTAACTCTGTTTCTCTCTCCACGGATGCTGCCTGGCCTGCTGAGTTTTTCCAGCATTTTCTGTTGTTATGTAAACTACCTAGCCTGGGAATCACTTGTTTCTGAAATTGGAATTGAAAAGATAAATTGATAGAAATGACATTGAACATTGACAAAACCGGTCAGTCCAACAATACTGCTGTTTGGATTTTGGGATAATTTTGAAATAACAAAATGGACTCAGGCACTATATATTGGGTTACTTTTGAAAAAATAAAAGATCCTCTAAAATAATGATAAATAAAAAGTGTTAATAATCAACATTGTACTGGACAGTAAAGTTCCTCCAGGGCTCATGAATGAGCTATGAATGGTAATTAATGGGGTGCATAAAATGGAGAGTTGAAGTGATTGAGGGTGTAAGGTAGAAACAGGAAAATTACACCACCAAATGGGAATTTCCAAACTTTCTAGTGAAAGTCAGGAATGTGTAGCTACAAATAGTAAATTGATAGCTTTCTCTTGGAGATATTTGTTTCCTTGCCTATAATGAACTTTTTAAGAAAACTGAATTTGATAGCCTGGCCACTACTCAAGGCATTGGAACCATGCAGAGGAAGATAAGCAAAAATCTCCAGGCGACTACAAACTTTTGATAGGATACCTGAAATCCCGAGAATGGCCTGCCTCGGATGGCATGTGCGGCATGATATTGCGATACTGGTATGAGTGTGCAAATGTGATTTGTTATGTATGAAGCAATTACCATCCGGAAATGCATGGTGAAATTGCACTGAAGAATGGGTCTCAGACATGCTCAGTTACTTGACAACAGCATGACATGAAATAGTTAATGTGGCTCAGGAGTGTGAGACAACTTTTAAAGCATTGACACATACTCCATTGAGAAACTATCTAATTAATGAAACAATCAGAATAGAATTAAACACATTGGTACCTGTTAGAGGGATTGAAATTGAAGTTGAAGTGGAGAGTTACACGGAATTTGGATTGGGACAATTGAGAGCTAAGGAGAAATCATGTTTAGCAAGAATTATCTACAAGATGGATACGAGTAAGAGAGATCTGGCGAATCTTTTAAGTCTATGATTTGTTGATTAGATGACTTGGATAGAGAACTGGTTGGCAGACAGGAAGCAAAGAGTTGGAATAAACGGGTCTTTTTCTAAGTGGCAGGCAGTGACTAGTGGGGTACCGCAGGGATCGGTGCTAGGACCCCAGCTATTCACAATATACATTAATGATCTAGATGAGGGAACTAGGTGTAATATCTCCAGGTTTGCAGATGACACAATGCTGGGTGGGCGTGTGTGCTGTGAGGAGGATGCAGAGAAACTCCAGTATGATTGGGCAGATGCATGGCAGATGCAGTATAATGTGGATAAATGCAAGGTTATCCACTTTGGTGGCAAAAGCAGGAAGGCAGATTATTATCTGAATGGCAATAGATTGGGAAAAGGGGAAGAGCAACGAGACCTGGGTGTCCTTGTACACCAGTCGCTGAAGGTAAGCATACAGGTGCAGCAGGCAGTTAAGAAGGCAAATGGTATATTAGCCTTCATAGCGAGAGGATTCGAGTACAGGAGTAAGGATATCTTGCTGCAGTTGTACAGGGCCTTGGTGAGACCACACCTTGAGCATTGTGTGTAGTTTTGGTCGCCTTTTCTGAGGAAGGATGTTCTTGCCATGGAGGGAGTGCAGCGAAGATTCACCAGACTGATACCTGGGATGGCAGGAATGACGTATGAAGAGAGATTGGGTCAATTAGGCTTATATTCGCTAGAGTTTAGAAGAATGAGAGGGGATCTCATTGAAACTTATAAAATTCTAACAGGACTAGACAGACTAGATGCAGGAAGGATTTTCCCGATGGCGGGGGAGTCCAGAACTAACGGTCACAGTCTAAGGGTAAGGGGTAAGCCATTTAGTACTGAGATGAGAAGGAATTTCTTCACCCAGAGAGTGGTGAACCTGTGGATTTCTCTACCACAGAAGGCAGTTGAGGCCAATTCATTAAATATATTCAAGAAGGAGTTAGATGTATTTCTTAAGGCTAAAGGGATCAAGGGATATGGGGAGAAAGCAGGGACAGGGTACTGAATTTGGATGATCAGCCATGATCTCATTAAATGGCGGAGCAGGCTCGAGGGGCCGAATGGCCTAATCCTGCTCCTATCCTCAATGTTTCTATGTTTCTAAACTGTAATGTTGCTTGAAATGATTGTAAGACTGAATTTAACAGTGACTGTAATAATTGTGTTTTGTAGGTAACAGAGCGTGGGAAAAAACAGTACGAATCCAGGTGGTTTTGGTAGTGACTCCTGTGTCACTACTACCGCAACTACCATGCTTTATAGGTTTAACAGGACCTGTCCCATCAACCAACATGTTTTACTCAATATCAAAACCTATGCTCAAGTGAAACTGACAATAAATGAGATACTTAAGTATGAGCTGCACAATTATGTGGCACAATTCGGGCACGATATTCCCCTATTGTCTGAGGGTTTCAGTGAGCTCGTGATATGACTGAACTCCTCCCTAAATCATTTTTATGTTTTGGAGCAAGACAACTCAAGAATGGATATTGAAATTGACAGCAGAGGGGACAACTCACACTGGTGGGAAATTTGGCTTAATACATCAGCACACCCTTGGGTTCATATTATTTCACATGCTCTCGTAGTTCTCCAACTTGTAATGATAGTGTATTTGATATATGTAACCCATGTAGTAAGACTTTGATACCGAAGCCAATTGTGTGCTCATGCCTATGACTAACCAGCACCAACAAATTAATTGAGCACACCGAAAGAGAAGATCCGAAGCAACATAGAGGAGACCCCAGGTGGGGTAAGATCAGGAAAGAAAGAAGAAACAGGATATCCCAGGCGGGGCAGAATTGGAACATCGGAACAGTGAATTGAATTTGAGTAAGGGGTCAGAGGTTGCCCCTCCCCCTCAAAGGAATGGACTGTAAGAGAGGGGGAAATCTTCATTTTCAAGACTCCCTACTGAATAACGCCCAAGTTGAGAGAGCAATAAGAACTAGCTAGATTAGTCAAGAGCCGATTGTGAGAAGTAAATAAGGATATTTCCTTCTCAAGATGGGGAGATGTAAGAAATCATGGATTGAAAGAAATAATAGTCTGTTATGGGTTCCCTAGATCAGCAGTTTGCCTAAGTTGATGACACAGAAGGATTCCAGTCATGTCAGAAAAATAGCTGTACAGAGAGATGAATTACGAGGTCAGAACACAAAAACAGACCTTCGAGTGGGCATAACTAGGTCTGATAAGGGATGCAGCAAGGGGCTGTAGGATAAACAAGCTGTCTATGAGGGCAACAAGACCTTTAGAACAGAGATAAGGAGGTAAATGACCTCATGAGGCTGGGAGGGGGCTGTCATAGGTAGCCTCTCCCTTGTAATTGGACAATAGGATGGGGAACAAATGATTGACACCAGGTAATCACCAGCCCAGCAAAATAACTATAAATATAAACGACTGAGAGAGGAAATCAGGCAGTTAGGGGCGAGAGGGGATCTCATCGAAACTTATAAAATTCTAACAGGACTAGACAGACTAGATGCTGGAAGGATGTTTTCAATGGTCGGGGAGTCCAGAACCAGGGGTCACAGTCTAAGGGTAAGGGGTAAGCCATTTAGGACAGAGATGAGGAGGAATTTCTTCACCCAGAGAGTGGTGAACCTGTGGAATTCTCTGCCAAAGGAGGCAGTAGAGGCCAATTCATTAAATATATTCAAGAAGGAATTGGATATATTTCTTAAGGCTAAAGGGATCAAGGGATATGGAGAGAAGGCAGGAACAGGGTACTGAACTTGGATGATCAGCCATGATCTCATTGAATGGCGGAGCAAGCTCAAGGGGCCGAATGGCCTACTCCTGCTCCTATCTTCTATGTTTCTATGAAAGCTTCCCCGAGGTGGCTACGGCCTAACACCTTGGTTAAGTTTAGCCTCTGAGGTGGCTGACGGCCTAACACCTCCAACAACCATCCATCCGGTTGTCTCATTCTGTTCCGGGAGTCGTAGATCGTTCTCTACTATCATGAGTTGTATGTCTATTATACTTAGCTTAACCACATGTAATATCTGATTATGCTTTAAACTGTAGCTCTTTAATAAAAAGCCTTATAACTCCTAAGACCCTTTGGGTAATGTGTGTGTGACCTGTGATCCTAATCTTACACATGCAATGGGTCTCGAAGAAGAAAAGCTCGGAGAGGGCATGAAGGGAGATAGGTGACAAACTAAAGAAAGTTGTAGAGTCAGGACTAGGACAGAGGGGGATATCGAAGGAGGTTTGGCTTAATGGGGAATGGGGCATGCAACAGGCAGCTAAACAGATGGTCTCAATTTTAGTGACGATGAAGTCTGTGAGTTCCTTACATTTGTTGTTGGAGGTGAGGGTGGAATAAAGGAGAGGGATTTAAGGAGACAGTTGATAGTGGAGGAATGAAGCTGGGGGTCATTTTTGCTCTCCAGGATTATCCTGTAGCAGTGAGCAGTTTTGGCAAAGAAGAGCAAAGCCTGATAGTGCCTGATGTGATCCAGCCAGATCTGACAATGGATGGCTGTACCTGTTGTGCGCCAGGTATGCTCAAGTCTGCACCCCTTCGACTTGAGGGAAAGAAGATGGGGGCCATATCAGGTGAATGACCAGGGTGGGAATGAGTAAGAGCTTTATTGGGGACAAAGGCATCAAAGGTGTAAGTAAGGGAATGATTGAGGAAATTGACAGGAGTATTGTTACGAATGGAGGGCCATAAGTTAGACAGTTGGGAGTTTGAGAGTGACTTGGGGAGAGGTTATTCCAATGGTAAATGCAAAAGAAAGTGGGGTTGGAAGTGGGTAGGAGAATGTGGGTGATGAGGGATCCAAGGATGTGGTCAGAGTTGGCCTTGTCTGTGATTGACACAATGAGATCATATGACATGGCAAGGTTGAAGAGGTGGCCGCAAATTTGGGTAGGAAAGTTTATATGGAGGGAAAGGTGATTGGAGGACAGGAGGTCATTGAAATCAGAGTAGAGAGGTGAGTTGAGATGGAGATTGAAATAATGGAGGACGAGTTGCTCAGTGCAGAGGCTGAGGGAGGAAAGCAGTGGGGGACCTTCTGGTTTGGCCTTGGTGGAATTTTAAAGGAGATGTGAGAGGGGTGGAACAAGGTGAGGTGCTCGAAGGAGGAGAAGATGCCAGAGGGGTATGGGGAGGAAGCAGGTGCAATTTAGTGATAAGGATGATAACACCACCTCGCAGGTTTGAGCGGGGCAGGTGGTGGAAAATATAGCCAAGTGGAGAGGCTTCAGTAAGGGGAAAGGTGTCGTCACAAGTGAGCCAAGTTTCCGTTAAAGGCACTGTTGTGTCCGTCAGTAGTAAGACACAGACTGCAGGAGAACGGTACAACAGGTGTTTACTCAACGTGGCTCACTCTGGAACTGAACTGTACAGATTACTACTCAGTGCTATATACAGGTGTGGTTACTGCAGGTACTGCAGTATACATGAGCTGTAAAAAGTAGTTCCCCCCTTAAAGGTATATACATTACAATTCCTCCCCTTTTAGATTAACAGTACCATAACACTCCTTTAACAATTAAACATCAAACTAATTACAATTAACACTTTTAACATACAACGTTAGCTGAAAATAGTCCATTTATATATTCAGTCTTTGGAGAGGTTTCCTGATCCTTTCTGGATAGCGCCTTTTCCGAGTGTCTTGCTCTTGGTGCGGAGGCGATTCGGGCACCCTATCATTGGTTGGGTCATCAGCTTCCGATGCTACTGTTTCTGGGGTAGATGCGACCTGTATGTCGGGTTCCTCACCAGGTACGTATGGGCGAGACATGGGGTTGACTTGTTCCTGTGACTCTAGGATCTGGTCAGCATGGCATCTCACGATGTTCTCCCCAATGTCCACTGTGTACATTAGTGGGCCCTGCCGTGTGCATATCGTTCCTGGCTGTCATTTTTCTGTTCGGTAGTCGCGGGCCAAGATTGGTTGCCCTACATTGAAGCTCCTTGTTGGCTTCTCATGGATGTGCTGGAATTGCTTACTCTCAACATCTCTTTGTACATTTGGTCTGAGCAAATCCAGGCGAGATCTTAACCTTCGGTTAAAGAACATCATGGCCGGGGCCTGGTTGGTGACTGCATGTGTCGCATTCCGGTAGGCGAACAGGAAATTGTCCACCTTATGCTGCAGCGGAATGTTGTCATTGTACATAGCCTTTATTGCCTTCTTAAAGGTTTGTACGAACCTCTCAGCCAATCCATTTGTGGCTGGATGATACGGGGCGGATGTGTAATGCCTTACCCCATTCTTCTTCATAAATCTCCGGAACTCTTCGGACACAAACTGTGATCCGTTATCGGAGCAAATCTGTTCTGGCAAGCCATTCCTGGCAAAAATGGTCCGTAGGACTGCAATAGTTTTCTCCATGGTGGTGGAGGACATTTTGATGACCTCAGGCCATTTCGAGTGTGCATCCACGGCTATTAAAAACATTGAGTCCATGAATGGACTAGCAAAATCAATATGCACCCATTGCCATGGAGATGAGGGCCACTCCCATGGGTGTAGAGGAGCATGTGGTGGTGCATTTTGGACTTTCTGGCATCCTGAGCAGCTCTTGGTCAGGTCCTCGATTTGTTTATCGATTCCCGGCCACCACACATAAGCCCTGGCAAGGCTTTTCATTTTTACCCCTCCCAGATGACCTTCATGAAGCTCATTGAGCACTCTATCCCTTAACTTGGGTGGAATTACCACTCGGGATCCACAGATCAAGGTCCCCCGGCACACTGACAGCTGTTCTCTTCTTGTCGAGAATGCTGGCAACAGTGAGTCGCCATGTGCTGGCCATCCCTTCACTGTCAAATCATATACCCGAGACAGTGTCGGGTCATTTCGGGTCTCCTGTTCTATACGAGCGTTAGTTACCGGTAGGTATTCAACTATAGTTGAATGAAATATTTCGACAGGATCTACTGCTGGTGCTTCCTCCGCAGTAGGCAGTGGCAGGCGTGATAGCCCATCAGCATTTCCATGCTGTTTCGTGCCCTTATATTCAATCTCATAGTGGTGCGCCCCTAGAAAGAGTGACCATCTTTGCAGTCGTTGCGCAGTCATCACCGGAACGCCCTTCTTCAGATTAAAAATGGAGACAAGAGGTTGGTGGTCAGTCAGCAAGGTGAATTTCTGCCCGTGGAGATAGTAATTGAACTTTTTCACTCCCCATACTAGGCTGAGGGCCTCCCTGTCAATCTGGGTGTAGTTACGCTCGGCTGAGGTTAGTGATCATGACGCAAAGGCTATTGACCTCTCTGAGCCGTCCGAGAATTTGTGCGACAGCACCGCTCCAATGCCATAGGGTGATGCATCACACGCCAACCGAATTGGTAGTGCCGGGTTGAAGTGGGCCAATACCTCTTTCGATGTGATTAGTGTTTTGCTCTTCTGGAAAGCTCGTTTACATTCGTCACTCCACTTCCATGGCACCCCAGTTTGCAGTAGGGTGTTCAGTGGGTGTAGTATTGTAGACAAATTTGGCAAGAACTTATGGTAGTAGTTTACCAGCCCAAGGAACGACCTCAGTTGTGACACGTTTTCCGGTGCTGGAGCCTTGACTACTGCCTCAATCTTTTCTGGGGACTTATGTATCCCCTCTTTATCGATAACGTGGCCACAATACAAGATCTGTTTTTTTTAAAAACTCGCATTTGGGGCGGTTAGCTCGGAGCCCATATTCCTTCAATCTAGTGAGCACCTGCTCCAGGTTGGCGAGGTGATCACTGTCATTTTCGCCCGTGACCAGCATGTCGTCCAAATAACACTGGGTCCCTGGGATTCCTTGCAGGACTTGTTCCATTGCCCTTTGCCAAATAGCCGGAGCTGATGCTATCCCGAATACCAGCCGGTTGTATTGGTAGAGACCTTTATGGGTGTTGATTGTGAGGTATTTTTTTGATGCTTCTTCTACCTCCATTTGCAGATACGCCTGGGTCAAATCAATCTTAGTGAAGCGTTTCCCTCCAGATAGCAAGGTGAAAATATCTTCAATCCGCGGAAGTGGATATTGTACGGTGTGAAGGACTGGGTTCACTGTTACCTTAAAGCCCCCACAGATGCGAACCTTCCTTGGTTCCCCAGGCATGCTGCTCAATGACTTTTTCATCACAGGGACGATGGGTGTAGCCCACTCGCTCCAGTCTTCCTTGGACGGTACTTCTGAACGTTCCAAACTCTCCAGCTCTGCTTCGACGGCTGGGCGGATCGCATAAGGTGCCGGTCTGGCCTTAAAAAATTTTGGGCTTGCGTTTTCTTCGATTTTAATTGTTGCTGTCATGCCTTTTAGTGTTCTGAGTCCTTGCTGGAACACTTCTTGCGCGTCAGTTAGGATCTTTGACAGTCGCCCAGGTGTAACATCGTCATCCTTTTTGGCAGCCACAGTCAGTGCTTGTATGGAATGCCAATCCAGCTGTATTTTCCGGATCCATTCATGTCCCAGTAATGGTGGTCCTCCATCTTGCAATACATACAGGTCTAGTTTTGGTTTTTCCTTACCGTTATATATAACGGTCACCCTTATTTTTCCTTTGGGGTAGACTTTTTGCCCCGTGTACGTCTTCAAAATAATTTTTGTGTCTCTCAAGGGTATGTGTGAGAATAGCCGCTCGTAGTCCCGTCGGTTTATGACTGTTAGGGCTGATCCTGTGTCCAATTCCATCTTTACCTGGACTCCTGCTATCTTGAGAGTGACCCAAATGGTTCGGTGATCCTCCGTTTTGATCACATTATGTAGTTTCAGACAACTCAGCTCCCTGTTTTCGGAGTCGGTATCACTCTTTTGTTCGTCTGAACTATTCTCCGTCACCTTATGTACCTTCTTGTACTTTTCTTTTGGAGATTTCTTATTGCTGGTTTTCTTTCCTGACCTGCAGACTCGTGCTATGTGTCCTACCTTTCCACACTGTCTGCACACTTTGTCTTTGAACCAGCAATCATTGTGGTCGTGTGTTGTTCTGCCGCAGCGATAGCACTTCTCTGTTCTGTATGACATTTCGTTTGTGCCATATTCTTGCGGTCTCTGTTGTATCTCTGCAGCGCCCCGTGCTGCTGCTTCATATGATACCGCAATGCTGAAAGCCTTGTCCAGCGTAAGGTCCTTTTCAGATAAAAGCCGTTTCTGGGTTCCTTCACTTTGAAGCCCACACACAAACTTGTCCCTTAAGGTATCTGCCAGTCCCGTTCCAAACTGGCAGTGTTTCGATAGTTTGCGCAGTTCTGTTAAATATTCAGCATTGCTTTCATCCTTATGCTGGTTCCGTTTGTGAAACTTGAATCTTTCTGCTATCAGCAGCAGTGTGGGGTTTAAATGTTCCTGTAGTATCGTCACTATGTCTCCAAAACTCTTTTCCACTGGCTTCGCTGGGGTTACTAGATTTCGTAATAAGCCATACGTCTTTGCACCCATTAAATTTAACAATACCGGCGCTTTCTTGTCATCTGACACCTCATTTGGTTTGCAGTATACCTCTATTCGTTCGACATATGTAGTCCAATCTTCGACTTCATTGTCAAATGCGGTGATACTGCCACTCTTCGGCATTTTGGGTGTGGTTTAAAACGGCTTAAAATGGCATCTCCCGCGCTTTCCTTCCTCCCCCGCTGCTGCCAACGCCACTCTCGGCGGTCCTCGTGGCAATGGCGGCGCCCTGTAGGTTTCGCGCGCTTCTCCTGCGCTGCTGCCAATGCCGCTCTCGGTGGTCCTCGTGGCAATAGCGGCACCTCGCGGGTTTCTGCACATCTCTCTCCCTCTCCTCGACGCTGCTCGGCCCCTGAACACCAGCTGCGCCCTGTGCGCTCTGCCCTCTCTCTCTCTCTCCCGTCGACGCTGCTCGGCCCTTTGCTGTGCCGCTCGGTCGGGCTCTAGCCCGCCGCTGTCCGGGAAGGGTCTGCGCACTACCCGTTGCCAGCCCGTTTCGCTGGACCACCGCGACTGGAAAGCCAAGCCTGGCTCTCAACAGGCTCCCCCGCAATTCTCGAGTCTCTGCTGGATGACTGGGCAGTTGCCCGTGGTCGACGCCCGTGTCTCTGGCTTTGACCTCCAATCTACTGGTCTCCAGGAACGAATCCCTGGGAGGTGATGCAGAGTTGCAGGTAGGATCGAATTTGCCTCGTCGCCAATGTTGTGTCCGTCAGTAGTAAGACACAGACTGCAGGAGAACGGTACAACAGGTGTTTACTCAACGTGGCTGACTCTGGAACTGAAGTGTACAGATTACTACTCAGTGCTATATACAGGTGTGGTTACTGCCGGTACTGCAGTATACATAAGCTGTAAAAAGTAATTCCCCCCTTAAAGGTATATACATTACAGGCACAATGTCAATGCAATCATCCACAAGAATGCAGTGGATGCCAAAGACCTTGTTTGATAGTAAATGGACATTTTGGAGGGAAATGCAGAGAGGATCAATGTTTGTTGGTCCACTGGCAAAGTCCAATGGGGCAGGGGTGGGTTGGATGAGCAGGGTGGGGAGTGCGATTGGAGAGATTAGCCCCCAGTGGGCACGCTGGGTGGGAAGCTTGGCAAGACGGGAGGATGAAGCAATTGGGGTTGCTGCTCATAAGGAGGCAGTGACAGGTGCCTTGAAGGGCCTTTCAGAGAATGCTGAGAGAAGCACAGAAAGTAGCTGTCAGTTTATCCAAGGAAGATTCAAGTCTGGAATGGTGGCAGGAGAGTAGGAAGGCAGAGCAGTTGTAATGGATTGGGCTAGGGGTTAGGAGGGGCAAAGTATCTTTGCTCATAATTTTAGAATACCCGCTGTTGTGTGGGCACAATGGCTGGTAATTTGCTGTCAGCGGCGAAGCAAAGGCATTCGCTGCTGGCCCTGAAGAAAGCGTCCCACAAAGATCTTGCGATCTCTGTGGTGAGAAGTTCAGCTTTTTTGACGTTCAGTTGAGATCAGTGCAGTGTAGTGGGAATTCCGTAGCGCAAACTGCTGTGACATCAACAAGCTGTCCAAGCAGCCAATCACAATGCAGAATTTTCAGAGACAGGAAACGAGGAAGTGAAAAAGTGCTTATATTCTGACTTTTCAAAAATGTTAGAGAGCAAAACAAAAATTGGGGATTTCACATGGGACAAAGGTCAACCTGAAATAAATATGAACAAACTTTTAAATAACATAATTTTTTTTAAAGTTTCTTAAAAGTTATAATTTTTATCACAATGGAAAAATTTGACATTCCACAAAATTAAAATGAGCTTTTCAGGGCCATAACATTTGTTTAGCCGTCAGTGCGCTATTAAAACCCCAGTTACACCTAATCCAACAAGGTCTAACTTTTAAAGGGGTAATTAACAGCAATATTACCGCGGAAAAGCCCATGTTTTCCTTCAGTTTCACTGATTTCCCTGATTGCACTGATTGCCAGCTGGGGGGGCCACAGCGCAGCCAGTGTCGGAGCAGTGAATGACTGACCGCAACTTCAGGATTTCTGTGTTAGGATGCGCATGAGCTACATCCTGAAGTTGCGGTCAGTTTCAAAGGGATAATAGCAGCGAACACTGTTCGTTCGCTGTTATTACCCATCACAAATTCCGGGCCATAGTATCATAACAATAACACACACGAACAGTTTTTGTGTCTGTTTATCGCTACAAAATAGAGAATTAAAAATAAGTAGATGAAGGTCAACAAAAGACCTAGGAAATGCTAAATTGCAAAATAATTAATTTCATTTTTTATGTATATTTGCTCTCATCATTGCATGCAGATTTATCAGACCAAGAAAGATAAATTTATCTTCTCCGAGGCTACAAAGTGTAATATATCAGACTTATCATTCAGGGATGTTTACAGAGTTGTGAAATGAAAGTGGAATGTTACGGATTACAGCAAAAGTCCTTCAATTCATTTTGGTGACAGATTTAAGATTGAATGGTCCTAGAGGACATGGGGAGGGTGTAGTGGTATTGTGTAATAAATTATACATACCATCCAATAGGTTGAGAATGGAAGCCAAAATTATACATCTTCATTCAATTGTTAACCAAGCATTCACAGCCAGATTGCAGACCCTTCAGGAATATGCTTTCAGGTTCACAAAGGCTGTCAAATAGGTTTGTTTTTATGGGTGGGTTTTAAGTCACTCTCCAGACAGTTATCAGCCAGCCATTATAGGAGTAGGTGTTTCTAGAGTATAGATCATACTTTACAATATCCTGCTGAAGTGAAGGACACTTAAGGAGAGAAATTCCCCGACAGGGCCATTTGGGGCGCTAAGTCAAAAATGTTTGGAAAGTTAGCACCAGGCGCTAACCTTTTCAAACGTTTGTTAAGTTCCCTCTTTTTGCTCCAAGGAGGAAGTGGAGCTAAATCAAGGGCTCCTCTTGCCTCTTGGCACGCAAGAGGCGGGGAATGTCCCAATCCAGGGCGATGTGCTCAGCAGCGCCACGTGTGGCCATGCATGGCGCTGCCACATTGCAGGGGCTCTTCCCTCAATTAAAGGGAGGGGCTCCCCGCTGCAAGCTCGGACTATTTTTTGCATCTGTTGGAGCACCGGGGTGTGGGAGTGCCGCGCCGAGTGCTGGACTGAACGATCGTGGCATTCGGCCGCATCCGGTGCTCAGAATTTCTTTTTTCTAAATCGCCGATTTTTTTCATGTCGGCCGGCCACCACGCCTTTAAATGGGGCCCCGTGAGCGGCTGGCCGACCTCACTGTTCGCGACCCCTGCAGCAGTCGGTAACATCGCCTGGCGCTGCTGTGGGGCGTGAGGGGGAATTTTTCTCCTGAGGCGCTACCGGGGCGCTTCCCCATGGAGATGACGTCATGATCTCCGGGCGCAGAAGATCGGGCCAATACCCGGTGGCGCTGCCGCTAACCTCCCGTGCAATTTCGCGGGAGCCTCGTGGGAGGCGAAAAGCCATTTGCGCCCCTTTAGCGCCTCCCACTGGAGATTTTGCCCCCTTACTGTTTTACCACGATGGAGTGTGCACTCATGGTTATTTTTACATTGAAGCCTGGAGAAGATTATTTGGCATGACATCTCGAATGCCTTGATTCATCTTCAAATTATATCCATTCACACAAATATCAAAACACTTGGTTAAAAGAGCATTTTCTATGTATTTATACATATTTTGTCACAATCTCTTATAACTCATCTTGCACTTTGATGTCCACACAGCTTATATATACCTAGCAATTCAAGATGAGTTGAGTGCCCCTGTCTTGCAGCTTAGAATCATAGAAATTTACAGCACGGAAGGGGCCATTTCGGCCCATCGTGTCCGCGCCGGCCGACAAAGAATTATCCAGCCTAATCCCACTTTCCAGCTCTTGGTCTGTAGCCTCTAGGTTACAGCACTTCAAGTGCACATCCAAGTACTTTTTAAATGTGATGAGGGTTTCTGCCTCTACCACCCTTTCAGGCAGTGAGTTCCAGACCCCTACCACCCTCTGGGTGAATTTGCATTCTAACCATAGTGCATGTAGCCTATTTTTAAGGATAATTTTTGTTGTTCCACAAAACAATATTTGTGAGTTCACGCATGCCACCAAAATTTGACTCTTAACTGCCCTCTGACTTGGCCTAGCAAGCCATTCAGTTATATCAAACCACTGAGTACTTTTACCACATGGACTGCAGCAATTCAAGAAGAGACAATGGAATGAAAATGAGTCGGATTCTATAATGTGCGTACAATCCACTCTGCCAAATTACTGCCCAAGCATTGAAGATGAAAATCTACCCCATTAACCAATTCAAGATTGCATAATACAAAACTACTTTTTCTGGATTAAATTCACTGCGAACTCCACACAAATCAAAAACAATAGGACCCATTCAAGTCCCTGGCATGAGGACTGCAGAGGAGAAGATTGGGGTGTGAGATTGAGCACTTCCTGAAAGCTTGCACTGAAGTGAGAATAAGTTATAAGGGTAGATTTCCATCTTCACCACCTGGGTGGTCATCTGGCAGAGCGGATTATCCGTCCATGTAAAGCCTGCCCCATTTTCATTCCATTCAAATCAATGAAATGAAGATTGGACGGATTCTATAATGGGTGGGTGATCCGGTCTACCAGATTACCACCCAGGGGATGAAGATAAAAATCTACCCCATAGTGTAAAATACTTTCACCATTTATTGCTGAAAGAGCAAATTGTAGCTTCAAAAGGCATTGAAGTTAGCGCTGTCATTGTTTAAGAATGGGACTGTTTTCTTTTTTTATTTATTGTCTGGATGTGGACATTGCTAGCAAGGCCGGTATCTATTGCCCAATCTTATTTTCTTTTGAGAAAGTTGTGTTGGGCTTTCTTCTTGAACTGCTGCAGTCCATGTGGAGGCTGTTGAGTAGGGAGTTCCAGGATTTTGACTATGCAAGGATTAAGGAACGGCGATGTATGTCCAATTTGGGATTGTGTGTGACACGAAACATAAGAACACAAGAACATAAGAATTAGGAGCATGAGTAGGCCATACAGCCTTTTGAGCCTGCTCCGCCATTCAATAAGCTCATGGCTGATCTTCACCCTCAACTCCACTTTCCCGCTCGATCCCCATACCCTTTATTCCCCTAGAGTCCAAAACTCTATCTCTCAGTCTTGAATATACTCAACGACTCAGCATTCATAGCCCTTTGGGGTAGAGAATTCCAAAGATTCACAAGCCTCTGAGTGAAGAAATTCCTCCTCATCTCAGTCGGAAATGGCCGACCCTTTATCCTGAAACTATGCCCCCCGAGTTCTAGACACTCCAGCCAGGGGAAACAACTTCTCAGCATCTACCCAGTCAATCCTCCTCAGAATCTTATGTTTCAATGAGATCACCTCTCATTCTTCCAAACTCCATAGAGTATTGGCCCAATCTACTTGATCCCTCCTCATAGGACAACCCTCATCTTCCCAGGGATCAATCTAGTGAATCTTTGTTGCACTGTCTCTAAGGCATGTATGTCCATTCTCAGATAAGGAGACCAAAACTGCGCACAGTACTCCAAGTGTGGTCTCTTCAAAGCCCTGTACAATTGTAGTAAGACTTCCTTACTCTTGTACTCCAACCCCTTGCAATAAAGGCCAACATGCTATTTGCCTTCCTAATTGCTTGCTGTACCTGCATGCTAACTTTCTCTGTTTCCTGTAGGAAGACACATAAATCTCTCCAAACACCAACATTTAATAGTTTCTCACTATTTAACTGCAGGCATAACACCAGTAAATAGGACAGAGTCTCATCCCGTGTCCCACAAACTGGGCAAGTTGCCACCTCCACTCACCCAATCTTACAGAAGACAATCATGGTAAAAATACGGTTATGAGCCAATTTAAAATCCAATTCAATTCACTCTGGACACTTAAAATTTGTCCACACTCCTTTTCAAATCCTGTTAAAGTGCAGCTGTGGGTATATATGCTGCCAAAATGCCTGACCAGTTGGTGTCTTGAATCTCCATTCTCCAAATACCCCATAAAAATCTCAAGTATTGCAGTTGTCAAATTGGACCAACTTCTCCCCTTTCTTCAGCTGAAAGCTTGGAAAAGCGGGACGCATTTTACTTCCTCTGGAGAGTTGCGCATTTATTTCTTCCACCCAATCCTGTGGCATTTCCCTCACAAACTTCTCATACATGACCCCTATTGCTTTTTCCTGTACCTCCTGATCCTCCTCCCAGACCATGTCCCTTACGACTGCTTCCAGCAACCAACCTGGAATAACCTCATATAATACATTTTTCATGTATATAATACCAGATTTAAAAAAAGCTTGATTAAATAATATTGTTCCTTCAATGTTTATCCATCTGTTTAAAAATAAGGGCTGTTCTAAAAACTCCTCAGCAGCCTTGGGCATAAAATGCACACTTTTTAAACATTGGGTCCAAGTCTCTACACCTCCCTTATAAAACCTAGGGAGAGATTTAAAAGATTTCAAAAACATATTATTGTATTCCATATAAAATATCCCCTATCTTCCCATCCCACTTCATTTAAAAAAATGCTCAAAACAACAGAGGGGAACTTAGAGGTGATGGTGTTCCAATGCCCCTGCTGGCCTTGTCCTTCTGGGTAGTAGATGTCATGGGTCTGAGAGATGCTGCCAAAGAAGCCTTGTTGAGTTGCTGCCGTGCATTTATAGATAATATACACTGCACTCACAGTCTGTTGGTGGTGGAGTGAATGGACGTTTAAGCTGCTGGATGGAGTGCTGATCCAGAGGCTGTAGAAGGTCTGTATAGCCCAGCTGTAGTGTATGTACCCGTCTATCTTTAAGGGAACTATTGAATGTAACCGTTCACCTTTAAGGGAACTACTTTAGGTGTGGCACTATTTGTTTGGCTTCTGTATACTGTAATACCGATAGTGACCACACCAGTATATAAGTGTTGTGGCATGATTGCTGGGGCAGATTCGCCCGGACCTTCGAATAGTAAAGACCTGTTTTGTTTGTTACTTCTGAAGTCTGTGTATTTATTAACTGCACAACCCACAGACTTTACAGTGGCGACGAGTCTGATCGTACCCTGCGGCAAGATTACCAAAAGCAACGAAGAGCGTCGAAGAGAGACAACCACCCTCGTCGTGCTACCAAAAGAAAACACGAGGCTGCAACAACAGAAAGCAGGAAGACTAACAACAAAAGCTGTATCAGCAACAGGCACTGACTACCCTTCTGCCACGGTGCGGAGTGAGCCGACCAGCAAGAAACAAGGCGGCCGAAGAGACTGTGAGTAGGGGAAGGTGTAGAAGTATCCGGAGGATAAGGGCAGAGCACTCGACCTCGGTCGAGGGGGAGCTGTGCTGGCCAAAAGTCGGGTCCAACGGCGTCGGGTGACAGCCGGACCGCGATCGGCGGGAAAAATCCGGGCAGCGACCGCAGCCACGAAGCGCTGAGCCTGCGAGTAGGCGCGGGAAGAGAAACCCAGCCGCAGCCGGGGGAGGGAAACACCGGTCTGCGAGAGGGCTGGGGAGGCGAACAGGAACTGTGCGGGTGAGAGCCGGGTGCGGAGAGAGAGACTGCGAGGAGCCAGTCCAGCGGCTGAGCTGTTCTCCACCAACGGGGTACTCAGAGCCGGCAAAACCGAACGTGCGGGAGTGGGTGAGAGACACAGCCGAAAACGGGGTGAGCGACTGCGCGAGAGCCAGTCCAGCGGCTGAGCTGTTCTCCACCAACGGGGTACCCAGGGCCGGTAGCACCGAACGTGCGGGTGAGAGAGCGACAGAGCCGGGTACGGAGAGAGAGACTGCGCGAGAGCCAGTCCAGCGGCTGAACTGTCCTCCGTTAACGGGGTGTACCCAGCGCCGGTAGAGCCGTGCGGGCGGGAGGAAAAGACATAGCCGAGTAAGGGGAGCTGTGCGGTAGCCAGCCAGCGGCTGAACCTGTCCGCTGTGGGGGAAGCGTACCCCTTCCACCGGGAAGAAACGCGGGAAGCCGCCATTAGGCGGAGAAGACGCCAGAAGCGGGAAACCGCCATTGAAGTGGGCGGGGCGAGAAAGGAAGAGCGGGAAACCGCCATTTTCGCGGGAAAACCGCCATCTTGATTGACATACCGCCATTGAAGTGGGCGGGGAGAGAAGGAAAGAGCGGGAAACCGCCGATTTCGCGGGAAAACCGCCATCTTAGAAATAAACAAATAAATAAGAATACTTAAAGAAATACTGGTGCTGCTCCCAAGGGAAGAAAGATGCCTAAGCGAGGGAATATTAACGACTTTAATTCTGAAATAGAAGACTGGGCCACGTACGTGGAACGCATAGAGATCTATTGCGAAGCCAACAAAATAGAGGAAGACGACAAGGCGATAACATTGCTAAACTCGATGGGGGCAAAAACATACGGGCTCTTGAAGCATCTAATAGCACCAAATAAACCAGCGGATCAGACCTTCGAAGAGATTGTGGCTGTGCTGAAGGACCACTTGAACCCCACACCGCTGATGCTGGCTGAACGATTCAAATTCTACGCAAGAACGCAGAAGAAAGACGAAAGCAATGCGGAATACTTGGTCGAACTGTGTAGGCTAGCGAAATACTGCCAGTTCGGAGGGAATCTGACAGAAGCGCTGCGGGACAAGTTCGTATGCGGATTGTCCAAAGAAGGGACGCAGAAGCGACTACTGGAAGAGAACGACCTCACACTGGACAGGGCTGTCCTTATAGCTGCATCGCACGAAGCCGCAGTGAAAGGAACGGCGGAAATGCAACTAAAGGCGGCGGCACTCGGGGTGGACCAAATTACTTCAAGCACAACAAAATGCTACCGTTGTGGGAAGACAACGCATGACCAGAATCAATGCTGGTTTAAGAACCAAGAGTGTAGGAAGTGTGGCAAACTGGGTCACATCGCGAAGGTATGCCGGTCCGGGAAAAAGACCAATAATCAAAGGAAGCCACCACCAGAAAAGTACAAGGTACACAAGGTGGCTGAGAAGAGTTCAGACGAACAGAATTCAGACTCAGACCCAAACAACCAGGAGCTGGGTAGTCTGAGAATCCACAATGTGGGTAAAGAAACGGATCTACAGGCCATCTGGGTCATACTAAAAATAGCTGGAGTCCAAGTAAGAATGGAGCTGGACACTGGATCAGCTCTATCAGTCATCAACCGAAGGGACTACCACCGGCTATTCTCTCACATACCTTTAAGAAATACCAAGTTCGTATTACAGACATACACGGGGCATAACGTATACCCCATGGGGAAAATAAGAGTCAAGGTGAGAGATAGGGGTAAAGAACACCCAAGAATGAACTTGTACGTATTATCTGAGGGAGGACCACCACTTCTAGGACGGGAGTGGATTAAGAAAATAGACATGGAATGGCATTACCTAAAAGCCATAATGAGGGAGGACTCGGTGCAAGCTATTAGCTCAGATTCTGAAATGGATGATGATAAGACCAAGTCGGAAATGGAAGACAAGGCTAAAAGGGACTTGCCGACGAGGGGAAAGAAAACGAAGACATGCAGAAGGACTTATGGTACCAAGAAGAATAAAGCTGCAGAGCAGAACTCCAGGTTGACAGAGAATTCTGAGCCTGTTCAAGCAAAGGATTCATCCATGACGGAAGAACACCGAGCTCGGACGCAAACTTATGTCAAAGTACGACAACAATTAGAACAGTTGAGTGACCGTCTCGTACAGGAGATGAAAAATATGGAAAAGTTCTGGGACACCGAATGGGGGAACCTGGAAAGACTACAGAGACAGCTAGCTCAAGCAGAGAGCGACCATAGAGCCACCGTGGTCAAATACCAATCACATTCCCCTGATGCTGTTCAGGAACTAGAATATTTACTGAATGAACCAAAGGAAGAGGAATCTTCAGGGAGCCAGGATTTTATTCCAGTTCTTCTCTACGACTCCTTACAAGCAGAGTGTGAGAAGTTGAAAGAACAGTATGAACAGGCCCAGGCTACAATGCTGGAGGGGGTTAACTCGGCAGCCTCCGAAAAGCTAGTTTCAGTAGAAGCATATGAACAACTAAAGGTTGAATATGAGCAAGAAGTCCAAAGGCTGCAGGAAATTCTTGATGAACTCAAGGCCAAGACAGACTCATCGATAGAAGCTCCATCCATAGATGAGCAATTAGAGGTGAAAATCATGGCAGAGCATGAAAGACAGGATGTCCAAGAACTTATAAAAACATTGAAGGACACCCAAGACAAGTATGAGGCGGCAATGACCGAGGTTCAACAACTTGAAGAACAGATTCAACTGGGAATCCTTTCAGTGGAAGAACAGGACACTGTAAGAATGGTCCCTGAACATGAACTAGAGAGCATCAGGGCGCAACTTTGCCAAGCGCTGAAAGCCAAAGTTCAAGAGGAACGTAAGGTGGAAGTATTGGAGAAAGAGGTGGATGAAATGGAGAAGACTCTGATCCACCGTGTTCCCAGGGAAGAGTTAACGGTCGGCCAACTCCTTCATATGCTGAAGGACAAGACTCGGCAAGGGGAACAATCTGAACACGAGCTTCAATCTTCAGGGGGAACGAGTTCGGAGCTCTCAAAAGTCACGGAGATAGCTGAGGTGGCAACACAAATTTTACAAGGATGCCAAAAGTACATTGAATCACGTCAAGGTGAACAGAAGAATGTGGAAACCGTTATTGCAGTAGAAGGGTTAAATAGCCTGATAACGCAATTACCGATGGAAAGGAAGGTATTGAACTCACAAATGAGGTCCGTCGTGAAGGAATGGCAGATAACTCAGGAAGAGCGGGATGAATATGAATGCATGAAGAAGGCTTTTCAAGAAAGGTGTTTAGGGAAGGAACCACCGTCAGCTAACGTCCAGACGGGTGAGGAGGAAGAAGAAGTCTCTCTCGCTGGCCTAACTCAGGACGAACCTGAATATTACCATGACCTGTTGAGTGACACTGAATATTACGAGGATGCGGTCTGCCCAGCTTGTGATGAAAACTCTCAAAGTGCTGAAATCCGGATGAAGCACTTAAGGTCTAAGGAACATATAGAGATGGTGGCGCTACAGCTGGCAGCCGAGAAAGGAGCTCCGAGAGTTTCAAAAAGGCAGAAAAGAAAAAGAAGAAGCAGAAGATAATAACTGTCTAAAATATTAGCACTTCTACCATTCCAGGCGGGACATTACGAAAGGAGCTAAATTAGTTGAAAAACTGGGAAATGTCAAGACAGCCAGTTGGTTGTAAAAGTCCGCACTGCTGGTTCAACAGGACGAAAGTTCAAGCTGTTACGTCAAGAAAAAGGCTATGGAGGAGTCACGCTAGCCAGGTGAACCGGCTACACCAAAGAAATGTTGTTAGGAACGAGTCAAGATCAGAGACTGAATCTATGAACTGTTTCCGCAGAGACTGAACCTGTGAACTGTTTCCACCGAGATTATATTTGTAAATTGTTTTATATGACATTGACTCCACCGAGATTATATCTGTAATTTGTTTCATAGGAATTTGAAGATATGTATGTTTAACGGGGACTCTGTAAGTAATAAGCTAAAAAGGGAGGATTGTAGTGTATGTACCCGTCTATCTTTAAGGGAACTATTGAATGTAACCGTTCACCTTTAAGGGAACTACTTTAGGTGTGGCACTATTTGTTTGGCTTCTGTATACTGTAATACCGATAGTGACCACACCAGTATATAAGTGTTGTGGCATGATTGCTGGGGCAGATTCGCCCGGACCTTCGAATAGTAAAGACCTGTTTTGTTTGTTACTTCTGAAGTCTGTGTATTTATTAACTGCACAACCCACAGACTTTACACCAGCAATGGCAAACTGCACTGCCAACCTGTAGTGATGCTCAACTCACAGGTGGCTAGAAATCATACTGGGTTCTCTTTGCTTGTATTGTACTGTTGTCTCTGGAGATCCCTTTTTAAGAAGCGGTGCAACATTAATACAGCGTAAAACACTGAAAACCTGTAATTAAGAAAACTCTTAGCTGCACTATTTAACCAAAGGAATAGGTGTTAAAATGCGTACATGAGGCATACAGTGCTTTGAGCTAATGGTTTCTAAATGTGACTGACATGGTCTGCCTTTAGAGCAACTAGAATTTTAACCACTGAGATTCAGAATGAGTTGGCAGTTCTGCAGTGATCCATAATACAGGTCTCTAACGAAGACCACTTTGCTCTTTCACCTTCCCATCACTGACCTCGCCACAGCTTCTGAAGACTCTAACACACCTCATGGCATCAAGAATGTGAAAGATTCCATTGATGTGTAGCATGTTTTTTTTCTTTCTACTGTCAACCTTTAATACTTTTCCCCCAGACTTGAAGACATCATTATTCTCATATAGATTTTTTTTAAAGTCTATCATTCCTATGATCAGTAGAGGCTTGGGGGGGGAAATTGAGTCGCGCCCCCTTTGGGGTGCTAACTTCACCAGGGCACTACTTGTAGCGTTCTGAAAAAATTAGCACCCCTGCAGCTGAAATTCATCAGTAGCGCCCCGCTTCCCTCTTGGGGTGCTGCGAGGGAATATCGCGGCACGTCTTCTTAAAGGGGAGGGGCCTTGCGCAGCATGACCCAGGGCCCAGCTGGGCCACCAGGGATCGGAGTGCCGGCAAAAGAGCCCAGCACTCAAGAGAAGTGCCGGGCACATGGAGCGCAGCCGGCACTCCGCGGGGGGTGGGGGGGGCGGGGGCTGAAGAGGAGGCCGGGAATGGCAATGGGGACAGGTGCTGGCAGGCGGCCAGCAAGAAAAATGGCCGCCCGGCACCGCCCCTTTAATTTGCGCCGCCCTGGCCGCAGGTAGGCCCCACTGACCCCGTCGACATAGCGTCTGGCGATAAATCAGGGGGCGCTACTGAAGATCGTGTACGGGGCGCGAGCAGGGTGCTGCACATGGCGATGATGTCATCGCCGGTGGCGCAGCGCCGTGGGGCGCTAACGGTTACCACCGCCACTAACCTCCCGCAGAATTTCGTGGGAGGTGTTGGCGGCGCTGCGCCCGGGCGTTAATTGCTTTGCGCTAACGGGAGGCACAAAGCAACCAAATTTTTTCCTCTTGATATTTTAATGGACGCTCCAGTCATTGCTTCCTCACAAACCTCACATAGGATAGTTTTGTAAGAAATAATGGCCAAACAATTTTCTTAAGCAGATAGATATCTGAGTTGCTGCTACTTGCAAAAACAGTAATAGTAAACCATGAGAGGCTGCTAGTAAGATCATCATTCTTTCCAGATATTATGTAGACCGCTGATGAAAGGGAAAAGGATTTCAAGGCATTTTATTTGATCTGCTTGAGTTTAATGATACTGAATATAGTTATCAATGTTGGTGCACCACACTGAGACATACACATCCTAGCGTCTGCTGGAAATTGTTACTGTTATCATCAATGCCATTAGGACTGTTGTTGAATCACTTTCATCTGTCGTCTTAAGTTAACCAGTACAGCGTGTTTCAACTGCTACGTGGCGGCTCATGTTGAGTAAATAAGCATGAATCAGAAGGAGGAAGGAAGAAAAACTAGACTTCAATCAGATAGAATTTGAAAGAGGGGAGTACATGTAATCAATCTGTCTGACCACAGTGAATGGTAGGTGCATAACATTTGATTTGTTTTCTCCTTTATTTAAAAAAATACATAGCAAGAAAATAAACAGAAATTTAACCTTCTGTAAAATGAATTTGCAGATACAGCTGTATATTATAATGGACGATACAATTTGAATTACTGCGATAATTGGACACTTATTGCTGTGGAGTCCCTGTCAGAATTCAGGAATTGTGACTATTTTTCCATGGGGATGATTTTGGTGTGATTTATATTAAAAAGTTACCTTTAAGTTAAATCCAGATCTCAATGGATTGCAATTATTACAGCAGCCAGAGGATGGGAAGGCAATGTGATTTAAAGCTAGACAGAGCAGAGCAGATGTGGAAGGTTGCTGCTCATATATCACTTTGAACTGAGACAGCAAGAGTCACTGACTTCTCCTAAACTCTTTGAGGGAGAACTTTGACTTGTGGCCAAAACAGGTGACAAACCGAGAGTGATTGTTCTGAGCGGTGGTTCATGCCAGCCTGAGGCCCAAACCAAATTCAGCACTGGGCTTCATTGAATGGAAGCTGCAGGCGCTAAATGGGTCTACTGATGCAGCTCATCTGTTGGGGTCTGATGAATTCCACCTGACTCCAATGGCGAGTTTGCCCACAAGTAGGCCCTGGTAGATGAAGCTGAATGGAGTGAGCCTGGGCCGGCAGCGGCCCGCAGTAATTTTGTGGATACAGGAACAGCACTCCTGCTCCTCCTGGCTCCACAGAAATATAAGTTTGGAAAATTTTTGTGGACTTTTTTTGAGCTGGTTAGGTTGCTCAAGACCTGGTACAACTAGGCAGAGCATTTGTACTAGAATTTTGCACTATGTCTTACAACCAGCATAGGACCGTGATTTGCATAGTAAAGTAGCTATATGCCTGTTTCAGGCAAGTGGGCTACTCGCTCAATTAGAGGCCCACCTAAGCATGGCATCAGGCAGGCCTGGGGCATCAAAGAGGCAGCTAAAGTGCTCCCTTCTCCTCCCCCCACCACAGGTTTTCAACTCCTGGCCATCTGTTTTTCAGGAGCAAATTGGATGACCGTGAGTTGAATTTCTCCCCTGTTATGTCAAGATGGTTTCTAGGGACCGACACCCAAGGTGGAGGAGGGGGTGGGGGAGGCATGCAGTAGCTATTTTAATTGGCAGTCCCAGTGGCCAATTCCTGGACAGGGGCAGGG
Source organism: Somniosus microcephalus (assembly GCF_052327205.1). Classification (NCBI taxonomy): domain Eukaryota; kingdom Metazoa; phylum Chordata; class Chondrichthyes; order Squaliformes; family Somniosidae; genus Somniosus; species Somniosus microcephalus. The sequence goes on along the minus strand of NC_140993.1, from coordinate 99,108,535 downwards.
TCAGAGGTCATCTTCTAATTTCCTGTCCAGAAGGAAGGGGACAATAAAGACCTAAATGCAGAACTCAGTCAGGATGACCTGCTGAGAGAAAGGCAAGAAAGGTCTAGGCACTTTATTGTAAGACTAGTGGTGAATAAGTCTGTGCAAGCCTTTGTCTGTTTCAAGGCTGAGGTGAATCAAAAGCAATTGTCTAACCAAGACTTTATTATTGTACTTATTCTTTGAAATTTAGTTAATCCTGGTAGGGTCACCTAAACCAGATAGGTCAAAAGGTAGAAGCCAGACCAAAGGGTGTCCTCTGGTTCCCACCCCCCGGCCCACAAGGAGCACTGGAAAAGGCACTTACCTTAAGTAGCTGGCGGCTCCCATCTCTCTTTCATTTCCGAGTTTCCCAACCCCTGGGAATCCCGCGCAACAGCAGTGGGTTTTAAATCTGAATCCCAATTGCACTGTGGGAGCCCAATTTAAATATATTAATGAAGTGCCCCTCCATCCATGGCGGGACATTTGGACGCCCCGATATCCCCCGCCATAAAAACAGCAATGGCCGCGTCAATGTTTGCCTTAATTTTAAATTTGGGTGGGTGGTCCCTTTAACGGCCCATTCAAGGTTTTGCACATGGTTCCAAGGACATCAGTCGTCCTCCAATTTGTTGCCATTGTTCATGGGACTGAGCACCAGTAGGTTATTCAACTACATTGGGTATCACAACTGAGCCCAATCCTGTTCTCACATGACATCCACACATATGCATTTCCAGCAGGGTCATTGGATAGTGATCAGGAGCAGCAATCCTGTCTAATTTTCTCTCCCATGACACAGTGGCATGGAACTCAATTGTAGCACTCCTACTAATGCTACATCTGACATCAGCCAACTAAGCACATACCAGGAATTGAACTTGATGTTTTCCTGGTCTCAGCAACTCACTGGATAAACTCACAGCACCATTGGGACTTTGGTGAGAGGAACATTTAGATCTGTGAGCTGTGGAGAGATCTTGGGAGTAAGATTTATGATTAGCAAAAATAAAACAGACTGCAAACTTATTTGAACATTTGGAGTTATGGTTATTTTTAAGAATCGCATACATGAAGGTTGAGCATAGGCTAGATATTACTGCTGGCAGTAACAGTGGGGGGACATTTAATCACTTTGTGTGACATGCCTTTGTCTGCTACTTTAATGCAGGAATTAACCCATTTATTGCAGCAGGCAGAGAAATGTTATACAAATAGATTAATTCATTATTATCACCAACAGTAATTTCAAACACATCAAAATAAGTTCATATATCAAATGATTGTTACTTGGCATATTTGAGAAATTCAATCTTTTGCAAATCTCCAATGAACACTGATGTCCCAGAGGCATTGTGGAACTATAAAAATGCCTGTTCTGGAGAATTCCAAACAATGTAACTGGGTTATGTACCGTGTATAAAATAGTTACAGCCTGAGTATATAAATACATAAGTATTAATTTGTTAAGTCTCTGGCTGCTGCAGTCTGAGACACCATCTGTTGTAAGGTGAGATGCATTCCAACTCCCTATTTATATGCAGTACAGTAATCTGCTCAAACTCTGAAGGTTGTCCAGATATGGTTCATACTTTGGGAAGAGTGGCAGCTCAGCACATGGTCGTCAGGTCTGTCACATAACTCAACAGGAGGGAAGCCTCCAGTATTTCTACTACATGTCTAATTCAAATTTCCTGTTTCACTGGTCAGGCCTAAAAGTTGGGAGTTTCTTCTCTGAAATACACAGCAATTAACTCTGCATATCTGGACTAGACCACAGTCTTGATTTGTTTTGCTCATTTTAGATTAGATTAGGTTGTCCAAGTGCAATGTAAGCGTACCTCACATTTTTAGCATATACTGGATAGTTAAGGTTTTGTCTTTTGTAAGCTATAAATGGCGACATGAAATAAATTTAGTTTTCTCAGAAACTGCACGATGTAACCTCCACCCACACAGCTCAATTGAACCTGACCAACAGAATTGCTTGGTAATATAATGAACCAATCAAATAAATTAAAGTAGCATGACATCTCAGCTTGCCGTCTCATAGCAAACCTCAGCTCATGAACACAGGCCGGCCAAAGGAGCTACTCAGAGGCAGGTGAAATTATTAATTGCCATGGTATCAATTCCCCTTGGGTTAGATTTTGATTTTGTGTGCTGGTGTAAAATGAGTGATAGTGAATTGGCAGCCTGTTCTACATCTCTCCTGATTTTTATTTCCATTGAAGTTGGACCCCATTTGGAGTACTCCATTTAGTTCTGGGCACCGCACCTCAGGAAGGATATTCTACTGGCTTTGGAGGGGGTGCAGTGCAGATTCACCAGAATGATCCCAGGGCTAAAAGGGTTAAATTATGAGGACAGGTTGCATCGACTGGTATTCATTTGAATATAGAAGAATAAGGGGTGATCTAATTGATGTGCTCAAGATGATTAAAGGATTTGATTCTTCAAAGATCGCATGGATGAACTACAGAATTTGTTTATCCCAGTTTGGCATAAAAATAAATCAAAAAAATTGACTCAACCGTGGCTAATAAGGGAAATTAGGGATAACATAAGATCCAAAGAGAGGACATATAAATTGGCGAAAAAAAGCAACAAACCTGAGGATTGGGAGCAGTTTAGGATTCAGCAAAGGAGGACAAAGAGATTAATTAAGAGGGGGAAAATAGATTATGAAAGTAAGCTTGCAGGGAACATAAAAACTGACTGTAAAAGCTTTTATAGATATGTGAAGAGAAAAAGATTGGTGAAGTCAAGCGTAGGTCCCTTACAGTCAGAATCAGGAGAATTTATAATGGGGAACAAAGAAATGGCAGACCAATTAAATACATATTTTGGTTCTGTCTTCACAAAGGAGGACACAAATAACCTCCCAGAGATGTGGGGGAACATAGGGACTAATGAGAGGGAGGAACTGAAAGAAATCAGTATTTGTAGGGAAATGGTGTTGGGGAAGTTGACGGAATTGAAGGCCGCTAAATCCCCAGGGCCTAATAATCGACATCCTAGGGTACTTAAGGAAGTGGCCCTGGAGATAGTAGATGCATTGCTGGTCATCTTCCAGAACTCGATAGACTCTGGAACAGTACCCATGGATTGGAGGGTAGCTAATGTTACCCCACTATTCAAAAAAGGTGGTAGAGAAAAAGTGGGGAATTATAGACCGGTAAGCCTGACATCAGTAGTGGGGAAAATGCTAGAGTCCATTATAAAAGATGTAATAGCAGAGCACTTGGAAAGTAGTGACACGATCGGACAAAGTCAACATGGATTTACAAAAGGTAAATCGTGCTTGACTAATCTACTGGAATTTTTTGAGGATGTAACTGGTAAAATAGATAAGGGAGAACCAGTGGATGTGGTGTATTTGGACTTTCAGAAGGCTTTCGATAAGGTCCCGCATAAGAGATTAGCGTGCAAAATTAAGGCACTTGGGATTGGGGGCAAGGTATTGACTTGGATAGAAAACTGGTTGGCAGATAGAAAGCAAAGAGTTGGCATAAACGGGTCGCTTTCCGAGTGGCAGGCAGTGACTAGTGGGGTCCCGCAAGGATTGGTCCTAGGACCCCAGCTGTTCACAATATATATTAATGATCTGGGCGAGGGAATTGGATGTAATATCTCCAAATTTGCAAACGACGCAAAGCTGGGTGGGGGGGTATGCTGTGAGGAGGATGTCATGAAACTCCAGTACGATTTGGACAGGTTGGGTGATTGGGCAGAAACATGGCAAATGCACTATAATGTGGATAAATGTGAGGTTATCCACTTTGGTGGCAAAAACAGGAAGGCAGATTATTATTTGAATGGCAATAGATTGGGAGAAGGGGAAGTGCAAAGAGACCTGGGTGTTCTTGTGCACCAGTCGCTGAAGGTAAGCATGCAGGTGCAGCAGGCGGTTAAGAAGGCAAATGGTATGTTGGCCTTCGTAGCAAGAGGGTTTGAGTACAGGAACAAGGATGTCTTGCTGCAGTTGTACAGGGCCTTGGTGAGACCACACCTTGAGTATTGTGTGCAGTTTTGGTCACCTTATCTGAGGAAGGATGTTCTTGCCATGGAAGGAGTGCAGCGAAGATTCACCAGGCCGATACCTGCGATGGCAGGAATGATGTATGAGGAGAGATTGTGTCGATTGGGCTTATACTCACTGGAGTTTAGAAGATTGAGAGGGGATCTCATCAAAACCTATAAAATTCTGTCAGGCCTGGACAGACTAGATGCAAGAAGGATGTTTCCGATGGCCGGGGAGTCCAGAACCAGGGGTCATAGTCTAAGGATAAGGGGTAAGCCATTTAGGACTGAGATAAGGAGGAATTTCTTCACCCAGAGAGTGGTGAATCTGTGGAATTCTCTGCCACAGAGGGCGGTGGAGGCCAGTTCATTAAATATATTCAAGAAGGAGTTGGATATATTTCTTAAGGCTAAAGGGATCAAGGGATATGGGGAGAAGGCAGGGACAGGGTACTGAATTTGGATGATCAGCCATGATCTCATTGAATGGCGGAGCAGGCTCTAGGGCCCGAATGGCCTACTCTTGCTCCTATCTTCTATGTTTCTATGTTTCTATGTTTCTATGTTTCTATGTTGATAGGGTAGATAAGGATTTGATAGGGTAGATAGAGAGAAACTCTGTCCTCTGGTGGGAGAGTCCAGGACTAGAAACATAGAAACATAGAGATAGGAACAGGAGTAGGCCATTCGGCCCTTCGAGCCTGCTCCGCCATTCAATGAGATCATGGCTGATCTTCGTCTGAGATCATAGCTGATCTTACCAGTTCAGTACCCCGTCCCCGCCTTTTCTCCGTAACCCTTAATCCCCTTAGCCTTCAGAAATATATCCAATTCTCTCTTGAAAATATTTATTGAATTAGCCTTCACAGCCCTCTGTGGCAGGGAATTCCACAGGCTCACCACTCTTTGAGTGAAGAAATTCTTCCTCATCTCTGTTTTAAATGATTTGCCCGCTATTTTTAGACTGTGGCCCCTGGTTCTGTGCTCCCCTGCCATTGGAAACATTCTCTCTGAATTCAGCCTGTCCAGGCCTGCCATAATTTTATATGTTTCGATGAGATCCCCTCTCAATCTTCTAAACTCCAGTGAGTACAAGCCCAAACTATTCAATCTCTCCTCGTAGGTCATTCCCGCCATTCCAGGTATCAGCCTGGTGAATCGCCGCTGCACTCTTTCCATGGCAAGAACATCCTTCCGCAGATGGGGCGACCAAAACTGTACACAATACTCCAGATGCGGTCTCACCAGCACCTTGTACAGCTGTAGTAAGGTATCCCTATTCCTATACTCGAACCCCCTCGATATGAAGGCCAACATACCATTTGCCTTCTTAATCGCCTGTTGCACCTGCATGCTCTCCTTCAGTGACTGGTGCACAAGAACACCCAGGTCCCTCTGCACTTCCCCATCTCCCAATCTATTGCCATTTAGATAATAATCCACCCTCCTGTTTTTACCCCCAAAGTGGATAACCTCGCATTTATCCACATTATAGTGCATCTGCCACGTATCCGCCCATTCCCCCAACCTGTCCAAATCGCACTGTAGCCTCCTGACATCCTCATCAGAGCCCACCCCTCCTCCTAGTTTAGTGTCGTCAGCGAATTTGGAAATATTGCATCCAATTCCCTGATCCAGATCATTTATATATATTGTGAACAGCTGGGGTCCCAGGACAGATCCTTGCGGCACCCCGCTGGTCACTGCCTGCCACTCCGAAAATGAGCCGTTTATTCCAACTCTCTGTTTTCTATCCGCCAGCCAGTTCTCTATCCACGTTAATACTTTGCCCCCAATCCCATGAGCCTTAATTTTGCATGATAATCTTTTGTGTGGAACCTTATCGAAGGCTTTCTGGAAGTCAAGGTACACCACATCCACTGGCTCTCCCCCATCTATTTTACCAGTTACTTCCTCAAAAAATTCCAGCAGATTAGTCAAACACGATTTACCCTTTGTAAATCCATGTTGACTCTGTCCGATCCTTTCCCCATTTGTCAAGTGCTCCGCTATTTTATCCTTAATAATGGACTCTAGCATTTTGCCCACAACCGATGTAAGGCTTACTGGTCTATAATTCCCTGCTTTCTCTCTACCCCCCTTTTTAAATATTGGGGTAACATTAGCTACCCTCCAATCCACGGGTACTGTTCCCGAGTCAATGGAGTTCCGGAAGATGATCCTTAGAGCATCTGCTATCTCCAGGGCCACCTCCTTAAGCACCCTAGGATGTAGTTTATCAGGCCCCGGGGATTTGTCGGACTTCAGTCCCCTCAACTTACCCAACACCATATCCCTAGAGATACTAATTTCTGTCAGCTCCTCCCTCTCATTAGTCCCTATGTTTGTCGATATTCCTGGGAGGTTATTTGTGTCCTCCTTTGTGAATACAGAACCAAAGTATGAGTTTAATTGGTCTGCCATGTCCTTATTCTCCATTATATATTCTCCCGAATCGGACTGCAAGGGACCGACTTGGGATTTTACCAGTCTTTTCCTCCTGATATGCCGATAAAAGCTTTTGCAGTCTGTCTTTATGTTTGCTGCAAGTTTACTTTCGTATTCTATTTTCGCCTTCCTGATTAATCCCTTTGTCCTCTTTTGCTGTATCCTGTACTGCCCCCAATCTTCCGGTCTGGTGCTTTTTTTTGCCAGTTGATATGCTAGCCCATTCAGGGGTGATGTCAGAAAGCCCTTCTTCACACAAAGGGTAGTGAAAATCTGGAACTCTCTTTCCCAAAAGGCTAGGTCAACTGAAAATTTCAAAACTGAGATTGATAGATTTTTGTTAGGCAAGGGTATTAAGGGTTATATAACCAAGTAGGTAGATGAATTTAAGATACAGGTCAGCCATGATCTAATTGTATGGCGGAATAGGCTCAAGGGGCAGAATGTCTTACTCCTGTTCCTATGACAGCACTCTGATACTTTCTTCACATGTGACCTACTGTGAGTGTGAGCAGGCTATTCAACTGTAGATGGGCCCATAGCTGAACCTGAACCTGCTATCGCTCAATGTCAGTGGAGACTTCCTTTCCACCAGGGTTCACTGGATAATGATCAGGCATGTAACCTTCAATTCAATTCAATTCAATTCAATTCAATTCAATTCAATTTTATTTGTCATATATGCAGCAGACGTGTGTACTGCACAATGAAATGTTGATTTTTACGAGTCCTCCCAACATTGGAATAAATATGGCATAACAATGATAAAAATACTAATAGAAATACTAATAGAAAGACAGTAATAATAAATAAAACAACAGTAATAAATAATAATAAATTAATCGTTCATGAGTCTTATGGCCTGGGGGTAAGAGCTGTTTCGAAACCTATTGGTACGAGACCGTATGCTTCGGTATCTCTTACCGGACGGGAGCAGGGCGAAGAGGTTGTGGCTGGGGTGACTCGCGTCTTTAATGATTCTCAGGGCCTTCCCCTGGCACCTCTCGGGGTAGATATCCTGCACAGCAGGTAGTTTAATTCCTATAGTGTGTTGTGCAGCTTTCACTACCATCTGTAGAGCCTTGCGGTCTGTGGCGGTGCAGTTGCCATACCAGGTAGTGATGCAGCCGGACAGGATACTCTCGATGGTGCACCGGTAGAAGTTGGTGAGAATCTGGGATCACCTTGGCTGATTCGCTCCCATTTCTAGTTTAGGGATGCTGAAACCAATTGTATAATCCTCACTATTCTACTGGCTCAGATGAGCTAATTCAATGCAGATCAGAGATTGAACCATGGCATTTTTGGCCTGTAAGGCTCAGTATCATACTATTTAGGCATTTAACTATTGAGCTATATCAGCTTAGCTCTGTGCTATTCTGAGAAGGAGAGAATGTCTTAATGGTGGAGACTGAGGGGGAAGATCTAGTGTGAACTACCTGAATATGTCAAAACATAATTTCTAGGACCTGATAACCCAAGTGAACTTTAAACATTGCCCCAGCTGCAAGAAGCTGCAAAAATATCTCAAATGCCTCCAGCTCCTAAAATCAGATGGGCAACTCAGCCTCCTAAATTTGGACACTATTACTGTGCAGCCCAGACCTAAATGTTTGTGGCCTGGTGCCACAACAAAGCACATGGCTAGGAATTAGTCAGGACCTCACTTTCAACCCCACTTTCCATACCTCGGGAGCCTACTGTCAAGGGCAGATGTCGATGACGAAGTCCAACACTGCCTTCAGTGTGCCAATGCAGCCTTTGGTCGCCTGAGGAAGAGAGTGTTTGAAGATCAGGACCTCAAACCCGGCACTAAGCTCATGGTCTACAGAGCAGAAGTGATACCCGCCCTGCTGTATGCCTCAGAGACATGGACCATGTACAACAGGCACCTCAAAGTACTGGAGAAGTACCACCAACGCTGCCTCTGCAAGATCCTGCAAATCCATTGGCAGAATAGGCGCACCACCGTCAGTGTTCTCGCTCAGGCCAACATCCCCAGCATCGAAGTTTTGACCACGCTCGATCAATTCCGATGAATGGGTCACATTGTCCGCATGCCTGATACGAGACTCCCAAAACAAGCGCACTGCTTGGAGCTCCGGCACGGCAAGAGAGCCCCAGGTGGGCAGAGGAAATGCTTCAAGGACACCCTCAAAGCCTCCTTGAAAAAGTGCAACATCTCCACCGACACCTGGGAATCCCTGGCCCAAGACCACACAAAGTGGAGGAGAAGCATCCGGGAAGGCGCCGAACACCTCGGGTCTCTTCGCCGGGAGCAAGCGGATGCCAAGCGCAAACAGCGGGAGGAGCGCATATCAACCCAAGCACCTGCCCCTTCAACCACCGTCTGCCCCACCTGTGACATTGGACTCATCAGTCACCTGCGAACTCATTTTTAGTGTGGAAGCAAGTCATCCTCGGTTCCGAGGGACTGCCGAAGAAGAAGATTCTGTGAGAAGGAGAGAATGTCTTAATGGTGGAGACTGAGGGGGAAGATCTAGTGTGAACTACCTGATTTTGTCAAAAAATAAGTTCTGGGGCCTGATAACAAGTGAACTTTAAACGTTGCCCCAGCTGCAAGAAGCTGCAAAAATGTCTCAAATGCCTCCAGGTCCTAAAATCAGATGGGCAACTCAGCCTCCTAAATTTGGACACTATGGGCTGGATTTTCATTGGGCCGTGGAGTCGGGATTGGAGGCGTGTGGGGGTTTGAAATCCTGAAATCGGGGGTCCCGATCCCATCCCACCCCCAACCCGCCTCCATGCTAGTTTCAAAGGAGGCGGGTACTCGCCCCGCACTGGGACCCGCATCCCCGAGGTGGGAAGGGGATTAGTGCCAATTAACTGTCTGTTAACAGGTAGTTAACAGGCAGTTTTTAGCCCAATCCCTATTTTCATTGTTGAAATGTGGGATTCCCGATGACTCCAAGCCACGCCAATTTAGCAAGGCGGGCCGTCGGGGTGAAGGGCTTGGAGGGGTCGAGATGTCCATTGTTCAGGTGAGTGATGGGTGCATGAGTTCAGAGGTAAGTGTGTTTGGTCTGTGTAAAGTGTTTAAAGAAGTTCTACTAACCTTTACAGCCTTCCTTCCTTCAGGTCTCGGGAGTCCCTCATCTCACCAGCACAGAAAGCAGAATGGCCGCGAGCTGTCAAAATCTGCAGCCTCTGCTTTCTGTTCCGGGGAGATCTCTAAATCATCCTGAGAGGAAGGAATTAACCTGGAGTACAGATTGTCAGTGTTTGACAGCTTCAAACAGCTGTCAAACACTGATATTTCATCTGTCAAAAGGTCTTAACAGATGAAATGTCAATCTGTGATGTCACCTGTCGCCGGGTGGCCCTTAATTGGCCTGCTGAGCCCGCTGGGCGGGCTCAACAAGGTCAATCAAGTCTAAATCACGTGGGTTGGCTAGAACTCGATGGAGGCGGGACTACAACCACGAAAGTTGTAGTCCCGCCTCCTACCCACCTCCTCAATGAAAATCCAGCCCTATTACTCTGCAGCCCAGACCTAAATGATTGTGGCCTGGTGCCACAAAAAAGCACATGGCTAGGAATTAGTCAGTACCTCACTTTCAACCCCACTGCACAGCTTACCATTCATGCTCCCTGAGAAGACATCAATAGAGAGCCATAAGCATCCCATTGTCTCCGCAATCCTGTTAGCCTGGAGATGAGATTTCGCCTCCCTAAAGATGCCAGGGGGTGAAAGTTGCCCTGGGTGGTAGTGCAAAATGGAAGATAGCGTTGGCAGCTGGCTTACACTTCGAATGATTTTCTATTCCATTTGTAACTCTGGTGGGCATACGCTGGAAATGAAATTGGAGCCCTAATATGCCATGTCCCAGCCTTACATCAGATCTAACATGGGGTCTTGTAAAGAACAGAACCTCCATATGCCCCAGCAAGGCCAGTGGAATAGGAGGGGTGAGGGCTTTGGATGGGGACTTCTAACAATGGAAGTTCCCATTCCTCAATCTTGCAGTAGCCAGGTGAGACCAGATGTACCAGCCCACTGAAGGGTCGGGGTATGGCTGAACTGCGATTCTAGGCCTGGCTTGTAGTCTGGAGCCCAGAAGAGGAGTCAATTTTTTCAAACATCTCAGCCCCCTTACAACAGGAGCTGAGGGGTCATATCTCTTCTCTTACTGGTGGGAGAGGGGGGATAGACCCAGAAAACCCCCAGCCTCCCGACCCAGCAATCACAGCCTCGCTCAGTATGTGGGAAACTAGGGATGGACAATAAATGCCAACCTTGCCAGCCAGTGAAGCCCACATCAGAAAAATGAATAAAAACTATATAGATGTGCTGTACTCATGCCATTTCCACCCTTTTTTTGAGGCTACAGCTAGTGGGAGGGGATTGAACAAATCATTTGCTTTGTGACAAATTGCACTCATTGTGAAATATAAGCATTGTGTTCTATTGTACATAAAGAACAGAATTCATCCTGGCATCATTTATCTGTGTAGCATGGCTCTATCTTTCATTGCTTACAGTGTGGAGAATGAAAAGGTGACAAGCTTAACTCAATGGAACACATATAAAAAAATCAGGAACTCTTAGGCAGATTCATAAAGATCTGCAAACTCTAACATCTTTTTAGGAATTTACAGGCTGGATTCTCCTCCACGCCAGAGAATGAGGGAAAATTTGGGTGTTGAGGCCTATGGTTTTGCCACCATCCCAACTTGAATCTCTTCCCCCACCTTTGTCGGGAACGCCGCTGACACTTAATCCCCACATGTAAATAGCGGTGTGAGTGGGTTCCAGGTCCCTGGTAGACTTTCCTTGTGTCCGTTCCACTTACTATAACTTCCTGAGGTTGCCATGTTGAAAATGGCAATAGGCCCTGGGAAACGATGGTAATGACCCTGATGTCAAGGAATAGAAGGAGAGTGTCTTGTAGAGGCCTCCTTTCTCTCCAATTCTGACCCAGCATTTACCTGTTTAATGTATTGTTATGGCCATGCCTTCAGTGGGATGTTGAAATGCTCTTCTGTCCCTCTAAGGCCCCTTATCATCTCTTCTTGTGCTGCAGTGACATCCCTGCAGCAGCACCACAAGTTTTTCCTCTTTGCACTGGCAGACTCTTTCTTGGCGGTGGACAACCTGCTCTGCATCGGAAATGACCCCCGACCCATGGAAATGAGTTGAGGGTGGGGGGGGGCTTTGAGGGGTGTGTGAACGCCCCACCCCGCCGAAACTCCATTCCGAAGATGAGAACTCAACCTTATGTGTCAGAATGCTGTATAAACGCAGGGTAGATTACAGATAGCACAGCTGGTAAATGTATTGCCCAGTATGGAAGTGAGGTATAAAGAGCAGGAAGGTGCCAGGTTTGATTCATGGATTGTGCTTAGTTGGCTGATCTCAGTTGGGGAGACAACTGAGGCACTACTGTTGACCTCGGTGATTCTGGATGAGGGGAAGTTAAAAATAAAATCAGACATGGTCTCTGAGATCCCTTGCTGGAAAGTCTGTGCATGTGAGCATTTGTGAAAAAGAGAACAAGTTCATTTGTGTTGGCCCTTGTTGTTTGTGGAACCTTGCTGTATGCAAGTTGGCGGCTGTATTTCCCTACATTACAACCATGACTATAATTCAAACATACTTTATTGGCTGTGAAGTGCTTTGGGATGTCCTGAGGTCATAAAAGCCAATCGGCTGAAAATTCAGTAGCCTTAGCGCCTCATTTGAGGCGCTAGAGGGCCTTGCGCCGGAGTTATGGCCAGTAGTGAAATTCCCTGGGGCCCTAAATCGGCGTTGCTCCGGTAGCGCTGCGCCGGCACCGATGACGTCATCGGTGTGCGCAGCATCCCGGTTGCCGTGGTAACCCGCCCGAACTCCGAAATTGAGTTGCGGCCGCCTCGCCCGTGGCAGCCGCAACCAGCGTTTTGTCAGAGGTGCCTTACTGCAGTTAGCGCCGGTGCATTAAAGGCCCCGCGGCGGCCGGCCGCTTTCCCGCCGGCTGCCTGCTCGCAGCTCCCTCCCCGGACTTCTCCCCCCTCCCCCCCCGGAACAGATGCAAGCCCGGCACTTGTCCGAGGTGCTGGGCTCATTTTTAAGCAGATTTGCGCGGGCCGCGGCCGGGTGCAGGCAGCTCCTCCTTAACGGAAGGAGGAGGCCTGCACTTCCCCAGCCTGCCGCACCGCATCGGGTGCCGCAGCGCCGGAATTGCGGCGCGATACGGCAGTTAGCGCCCTTTTCCAGGCGCTAAGACCCTTCAGTAGCGCCGGCAGCCGTTTGGGCGCGGCGCCACTGAATTTTTGGCGCGCGCAGGGGACTTAGCGCCGGCACTAATTTCCGGCGCTAAAGCCCTGGCTAAGCCAAAACCCAATTTCTAGGCCAATATATAAATGCATGTTCTTATCTTTCTTAATGAAATAACCTGTCAACTCTCACTGTTTAAGCTTATGCTGAAAAATGCCCAATGGAAGAGGTACTGGAGGGAAGCCAATGCTTATCAAATTGTACGCCAGCAAATGTCAGTGGCGGTAAAATTGGTCTTCGGCAGAAGTGTAAAACAGGCAATAATGATTTGCCAGCCAGTTTTACACCCACCCAATTTTTCTTTTTCCATGACTTAATTCACCCTTCGTGCCTGTGAGAGAGGAGGGAAAAACTTGTGGGGGAGGAGGGAATTAAAAAAATAGAAAAATAACTGCACACTTTTCCAGTTGCAGGACCTGAGGTGTCAGTCGTGGTTCAGTGGGTAGCACCTTCACCTCTACGTCAGGAGGTTTTGGGTTCAAGTCGCATTCCAGAGACTTGAGCACAAAATCCAGACTGACACTCCAGTGCAGTACTGAGGAGGTGCTGCACTGTCGGAGAGGCCATCCTACGGATGAGATGTTAAACGGAGTCTACCATCTCAGGTGGATGTAAAAGATCCCATGGCAGTATGTCAAGGAAGAGCAGGGGAGTGATCCCCGGTGTCCTGGCCAATATTTACCCCTCAACCGACATCACTAAAACAGATGACCTGGTCATTATCACATTGCTGTTTGTGCAACTTTGCTGTGCGCAAATTGGCTGCCCTGTTTCCTACATTACAAGAGTGACTCCACTTCAAAAGTACTTAATTAAAGCACTGTAAAGCACTTTGGGACATCCTGAGGTCATGAAAGACGCTATATAAATGCATGTCTTTCTTTCCTTTGAGGCACACCATAGCTGGAACCTAATATATTTTTGTCCATTATACAGTACCTGTCCCAAGACTGCAACATTGGTTCTTCTTAAATCTCATTACTGAGTGGGCACTGATATCATCTGTGGGTTGCCATAGTTAGTACAGTTATGCACATACTGCTGCTCAATCGGCCACAAATAACACCACCAGTTATTATTCACAGGCACAATCTGTAGACAACCACAGTCTTGTTGCCTTCACTGTTATACAACTACTATTAAAAATAATGTCTGATTAATGTTTTGCTCAGTTAATTGGTGACTCATTACAATGACTAGAACACATAAATTAGAGTTGTTTTTTCATCTTATTGTCCCACTATCTCACAATATCACATTGGAAATGAACCATACAGATGTTACCACTTCAAAAGAAAGTGCTATGCAGTTTTTCCACTCCCTCCTAGTAAGGTCGTTGCTGATTTTACACTTGCCAGTGATACCATGAAGGTAAAGTGAGAAATTATCATAATTACCAAATAAAACATGGAGGAAAAGCAGTTTTGTCTTCAAAAATAGTCATGTCAATATTACACTTTCTTTTAACGTTCCATCTAATTGATTTTGTTAAGGTAATGGAATTGAAGACATTAGTTCAGTCCAGAATGCAGCTAGTTAATAGGCTGGATAAGCTGAAATACTAGGGGATGAGTTTAATATGCTGAATGGCCCCTTCCCATCCATGACTTTTCTTAAGTTCTAATTGCAGTATTAAATCAGGAGTTAAATGAAAAATAAATTCTCTGCTAAGTTAGATTCAGTACCTCGAATCTGGTAAAGTGAGGTACTCATGATAATATTTGTGAAAGAGATGCAATACAATCGTTTATTATCAATATTAAATTTAAAGATTTTGAGAACACTTTTCAAAGGGTAAGATAACAAAATAATTTTAAAAAAGAACAACTTTGCAAGATAACTGTGATATACAATGAGAATTATGTTTATTTTTTAAATATTTATTCTCAGGGTGTGGGCAACTGCTGCAGTCCATGTGGTGAAGGTACTCCCACAGTGCTGTTAGGTAGGGAGTTCCAGACTTTTGACCCAGCGACGATGAAGGATCAGCGATATGTGTCCAAGTCAGGATGGTGTGTGACTTGGAGGGGTCCTAGTAGGTTATGACGTATCCATAGGAACATACAAAAATGTTGGACAGGAAAAGACCACCTAGCCTGCCCCTTACAGTCATTATGCCTTATGCACAGACACGCCCGACCCACCTGGAGTCATGTAATCTCATGGGAGAAGCAAAAAAACAGATTAAAGCCCAGTGCAATTAGGGGGGGTGGGAAATTCCTCTCCGGCCCCTTTAGACGATCAAAACTAGTCCAGAAGACCACATTGGCATCAACTTACATTACAGGGTCTTTTCTTCTTAGGCAGTCCCTCGGAACCAAGGGTAACTTGCTTCCACACTAAAAATGAGTTCTAATGTGACCAATGCGGGACCTACAGTCTTTGTCACAGGTGGGGCAGATGGTGGTTGAAGGGGTGGGCGGGTGGGTGGGGTGCTTGGGTTGACGTGCGCTCCTTCTGCTGTTTGCGCTTGGCTTCCGCTTGCTCCCGGCGAAGAGACTTGAGGTGTTCGGTGCCTTCCCGGATGCTTCTCCTCCACTTTGTGAGGTCTTGGGCCAGGGATTCCCAGGTGTCGGTGGGGATGTTGCACTTTTTCGAGGAGGCTTTGAGGGTGTCCTTGAAGCGTTTCCTCTGCCCACCTGGGGCTCTCTTGCCGTGTCAGAGCTCCGAGTAGAGCGCTTGTTTTGGGAGTCTCATATCGGGCATGCAGATGATGTGACCCGTCCATCGGAGCTGATCGAGCGTGGTCAAAGTTTTGATACTGGGGATGCTGGCCTGAACGAGCGGTAGGGTACCTACCTCTTGTCCGACGTGATTCCAGATGGCATGAAGAAGTTGTACAGTTAGGGCAAGGGTGGAGGGGAGGGGTGGTGGGGGGTTCCTGCTCTCTGATGGGGAAAGCTTGATAGTTGCTCAGAAGAGCCCCGCAAATTGCTTTGGCTCATTGGTAGCACTCGCTCCTCTAGATTAGAAGGTCACAGGTTTAAGCCCCACTCCAGAGACATGAGCACACAATCTAGGCTGACAATTCAGTGCAGCACTGAGGGACAGCTGGATTGCCAGATTCTTTTGGATGAGACGTTAAACTGATGCCCCATCCAACCTCTCAGGTGGTCATAAAAGATCCCATGGCATTATTTGAAAATGAGCTGGTCTCCTAAAACTATCCTGACCAACATTTATCTCTCAACCAAAACAGATTATTTGCTCATTTATCTCATTGCTGTTTGTGGGATCTTGCTATGCTCAAAGTGGCTGCTGCATTTCCTTACATTACAACAGTAATGACACTTCAAAAGTACTTCATTGGCTGTGAAGCATGTTGGGAAATCTTCAGATCGAGAGAAGCGCTAAATAAATGCAAGTCATTTTCTCGTTACTTCAGGGGCTGTCAAGGGGCTTTTAGTTAGAACCATAGAAGTTTATGGCACAGAAGGAGGCCATTCAGCCCATCGTGTCTGTGCCGGCCGAAAAAGAGCTATCCAGCCGAATCCCACTTTCCTGCTCTTGGTCCATAGCCTTGTAGGTTACGGCACTTCAAGTGCACATCCAAGCAGTGAGTTCCAGATCCCCACCACCCTCTGGGTAAAAAAAGTTTCTCCTCAAATCCCCTCTAATCCTTCTACCAATTACTTTAAATCGATGCTCCCTGGTTATTGACCTCTCTGCTAAGGGAAATGGATCCTTCCTATCCACTCTATCTAGGCCCCTCATAATTTTATACACTTCAATTAAATCTCCCCTCAGCCTCCGCTGTTCCAAAGAAAACAACCCAAGCCTATCCAATCTTTCCTCCTGGCTAAAATTCTCCAGTCCTGCCAACATCCTCGTAAATCTCCTCTGTACCCTCTCTCTTTCCTGTAATGTGGTGAATAGAACTGCACGCAGTACTCTAGCTGTGGCCTAACTAGTGTTTTATACAGTTCAAGCATAACCTCCCTGCTCTTATAATCTATGCCTCAGCTAATAAAGGAAAATATCCTGTATGCCTTCTTAATCACCTTATCTACCTGTTCTACTATCTTCAGGGATCTGTGGACATTCACTCTAAGGTCCCCCTGTTCCTCAACACTTCTCAGTATCCGACCATTTATTGTGTATTCCCTTGCCTTGTTAGCCCTCCCCAAATGTATTACCTCACACTTTTCCAGATTGAATTCTATTTGCCACTTTTCTGCTCATCTGACCAGTCCATTGATACTTTCCTGTAGTCTACCGCTTTCTACCTCACTATCAACCACACGGCAAATTTTGAATCATCTGCAAACTTCTTAATCATGCCCCCTACATTGAAGTCTAAATCATTGTTATATGCAACAAAAAGCAAGGAACCTAGTGCTGAATCTTGCGGAACCCCACTGGAAACAGCCTTCCAGTCACAAAAACACCCATCGAGCATTACCCTTTGCTTCCTGCCACTGAGCTAATTTTGGATCCAACTTGCCACTTTCCCTTGGATCCCATGGGCTTTTACTTTTCTGACCAGTCTACCATATGGTACCTTGTCAAAAGCCTTGCTAAAATCCATGTAAATGCGCTACCCTCATCGACCCTTCTTGTTACCTCCTCAAAAAATTCAATCAAGTTAATCAGATACAAGCATCCCTTAACAAACCCATGCTGACTGTCCCTGATTAATCTGTGCCTTTCTAAATGACAATACTAACCCTCAGAATATTTTCCAATAATTTGCCCACCATCGAGCTTAGGCTGACTGGCCGGTAATTACTTGGGCTATTCTTTTCTCCCTTTATTGCACAATTTTAGCAGTTCTCCAGCCCTCCGGCACCATGCCTGTAGCCAGAGAGGATTGGAAAATGATGGGCAGAACCTCCCTTATTTCCTCCCTTGCTTCTCTTCCAGCCTGGGATACATTTCATCTGGGCCTGGCGATTTATCTACTTTCAAAGATGATAAACCCCTTAATATTTCCTCTCTCACTATGTTTATCTCATCTAATATTCCACATTCCTCCTCCTTAACTACAAAGTCTGCATTGTCTCCCTCTTTTGTGAAGACAACCGCAAAGCATTCATTAAGAACCATACCCACGTCTTCCGCCTCCACACACAGGTTACCTTTTTGGTTTTTAATAGGCCCTACTCTTTCCTTAGTTATCCTCTTGCTCTTTATATATTTTTAAAACATCTTTTGGGTTTGCTTGATTTTAGTTGCCAATTTTTTTCATGTCCTCTCTTTGCTTTCCTAATTTTCTTTTTAATTTCACCCCTGCACTTTCTATACTCCTCTCGGCTTTTTGCGGTATTTAGCTCTCGGTATCTGACAAAAGCTTCTTTTTTTCCTTTCTGTTGAGTCTGTGTGTCCCAGTTATGCTTAGGATCAATCACTGGACACAGACAACAAGAATAACTTTTAACAGGTCTTTACTATTCGGAGGTCAGGGCTGCACTGCCCAGCAAATCCCTACACAACACTTATATACCGGTGTGGTCACCACCGGTATTACAGTATACAGCAGCCAAGAGAAAGTAGTACACCTCTTAAGGTAGTTCTCTTAAGGTGGAACAGGTTACATACACCACAATCCTCCCTTTTTAGCTTAACAGTTATATCCCCATTTAACATAACATAATAACATATATATATATATACAACTTCATGCAAAACAGTTCAAAGATTCAGTCTCTGAGGAGGCCTCCTGATTCGAGTTGGATAACGCCTTTCAGGGGTCTCTGATTCTCGTTGCTGGGGTGACTCATCTAGTTGGTCTCTTATGGATTGGACATCATCATCAGGTACATTCACTTCTGAGGTAGATGCTTCAGGTTCACTAACTTCTTCCACGGTTGTCTCTGCCGTAACCATGGGTTCGACCCTTGTTCTCGATTCCACCAGTTGGTCAGCATGACGCCGTATTACATTTTCACCAATATCTACCGTGTACATCAGGGGTCCTTGTCTGGCCCAAATTGTTCCAGATTGCCACTTCTCGTTTTTATAGTCCCGGGCTAACACTGGTTGTCCTATTTCGAAACTCCGAGTGGTCTTGTTATTTATATGCTGGAACTGTTTGTTTTCAACTTCCCTCCGCACATTTGGTTTTAACAAGTCCAACCTGGACCGCAACCTCCTGTTATAGAACATCATGGCAGGACTTTGGTTTGTCACTGCATGAGTGGCGTTTTGATATGCCAGTAGGAATTTGTCCACCTTGTGTTGTAGTGGAGTCTGATCTTCGCTCATGGCCTTTATTGCTTTTTTGAACGTTTGTACAAATCTCTCGGCCAACCCGTTTGTAGCCGGATGATATGGGGCAGAGGTATAATGTTTCACCCCATTCTTCTTCATGAATTTCTGGAATTCTTCTGACACGAACTGCGGTCCGTTGTCTGAACATATTTGTTCTGGCAATCCATTTCTTGCAAATATCGTTCTTAGCACCGCGATCGTCTTTTCCGAGGTAGTGGCAGTCATCTTAATCACTTCTGGCCATTTAGAATGTGCGTCCACCGCAATTAAAAACATGGAGTCCATGAATGGACCAGCAAAGTCAATATGTACACGTTGCCATGGGGTTGAAGGCCATTCCCATGGATGCAGCGGTGCAATCGGAGGTGCATTTTGCACTTTTTGGCACCCTGAGCAGCTTTTCGTCAGATCCTCTATCTGTTGGTCGATACCCGGCCACCACACATAAGCCCTAGCAAGGCTTTTCATCTTGACTCCCCCCAGATGACCTTCATGCAGTTCCTTTAGAACTCTCTCTCTTAACTTAGGAGGAATAATCACCCTTGTTCCATACATCAATGTTCCTTGACAGACGGACAGCTGTTCTCGTCTTGCTGAGAATGCCGGTAACAGTGGATCACCATGTGCTGGCCATCCCTTCACTGTCACTTCGTAGACCCGGGACAGTGTCGGGTCATTCCTGGTTTCTCTTTCAATACTTGCATTGGTGACTGGTAAACATTCGATGATGGTCGAGTGAAATAACTCAACAGGGTCAACCGTCGGTGCCTCCTCCTCTGTAGGTAGTGGCAGGCGCGACAGCCCATCAGCATTACCATGCTGCTTTGTACCTTTGAATTCAGTCTGATATTGATGTGCCCCTAGGAAAAGGGACCATCTCTGGAGTCTCTGCGCTGTCATCACCGAAACACCCTTCTTAGGGTTAAAAATGGATACCAACGGCTGGTGGTCTGTCAGAAGCGTAAACTTTTGGCCCTGCAGGTAATGATTAAACTTCTTTACTCCCCACACAAGGCTGAGAGCCTCCCTATCTATCTGAGCATAGTTGCGCTCCGCGGAGGTCAATGATCTGGATGCGAACGCGACTGGCCTCTCCAGGCCATTTGGCAACTTGTGTGAGAGTACTGCCCCAAAACCATATGGAGAAGCATCACAAGCCAAATGAATAGGCAGCGTTGGGTTGAAGTGAGCCAACACTTCCTCTGAGGTGATCAATGCCTTGCTTTTGCGAAAGGCCCTCTTACAGTCCTCGCTCCACTTCCATGGTACTCCCTTCTGCAAAAGAGCGTTCAGCGGGTGCAGCACCGTGGATAAATTTGGCAGAAACTTATGGTAATAGTTAATCAACCCTAGGAACGACCTCAACTGGGATACATTATCCAGAGCGGGAGCCTTCACAACAGCTTCGATCTTGTCAGAAGACTTATGAAGCCCCTCCTGGTCAATAACATGACCACAGTACGAGATCCGCTTCTGAAAGAACTCACATTTCTGGCGATTAACTCGAAGTCCATATTCTTTCAATCTGGTGAGCACCAGTTCCAAATTTGCAAGGTGTTCCTCGTCATCATCTCCTGTAGTCAGAATATCGTCCAGGTAACATTGTGTGCCTGGAATTCCCTGTAATACCTGCTCCATGGCCCTCTGCCAAATTGCTGGAGCCGATGCCACTCCAAAAACCAGTCTATTATACCGGTACAAGCCTCTATGCGTGTTGATCGTGAGATACTGGCGTGACTCTTCCTCAACTTCCATCTGTAAGTACGCCTGTGCCAGGTCTATCTTGGTGAAGTGTTTCCCGCCAGACAACGAAGCGAAGATATCCTCAATCCGCGGAAGCGGATACTGCACCGTGTGAAGCACCGGATTAACAGTGATCTTGAAATCTCCACAGATGCGAACCTTCCCCGGTTCCCCCGGCTTGTTGCTCAATGAATGCTTCATGACGGGAACAATGGGCATAGCCCACTCACTCCAGTCTACCTTAGACCGTACTCCTGAACGTTCTAGCCCTTCCAGCTCAGCTTCCACAGCAGGTCGTATCGCATAAGGTACCGGTCTGGCTTTGAAAAATTTCGGGTTTGCATGTTCTTCAACCTTGATGTTTGCCGTAATTCCTCTCAGTGTTCCCAGTCCCTGTTGGAACACCTCTTTAGCATCGTCCAATATTCTGGACAATCGTTTAGGTTTGACATCTTTTTCACCGGAATCTACCGTTAGTGCTTTTAAGGAATGCCAGTCCATATTTATTTTCCTAATCCACTCCCATCCCAGTAGTGGTGGACCTCCCTCAGGTAGCACATATAAGTCCATTCCTCGGCTTTCTTTGCCCTTGTGGACCACCTTTACCTCTATCTTCCCGATGGGGTATACTCTTTGCCCCATGTTTTCAATACAATCTCCGTATCCCGTAGGGGAATATGTGGGAATAACCTTTTGTAATCTTGCTTATTCATGACCGTCAATGCCGATCCAGTGTCCAATTCCATCTTCACTTGGACTCCTGCTATCTGAAGTGTGACCCAAATTGTTTGGAGGTCTGCTTCCTTACCAACATTGTGTACTCTTAGACTACCCAGTTCATTACTGCTGGAGTCTGAATCTGACTTCTGTTCGTTCAAACTGTTCTCTGTCACCTTGTGTACCTTTCTGTACTTTTCCTGCGGTGACTTTTTGTTGCTGGTCTTCTTTCCTGACCGGCATACTTTAGCTATGTGACCAAGCCTGCCACATTTTCTGCATTCCTGATTTTTGAACCAGCACTGGTTCTGATCGTGCGTTGTCTTTCCACAACGATAACATTTTACTGTACCCAAGACCATTTGATTGGTGCTGAGTTCCGGTGACCGTAGCTGCATTTAAGAACATAAGAACATAAGAAATAGGAGCAGGAGTAGGCCAATCGGCCCCTCGAGCCTGCTCCACCATTCAATAAGATCATGGCTGATCTGATCCTAACCTCAAATCTTCTATCACTCTGCATCCACCCGAACCCATGTGATCTCCCAGGAGAGGCGAAAAACCAGATAAAGACCCAATGGCCAATTTGGGAGAAAAAAATCTGGGAAATTCCTCTCCGACCCATCTAGGCGATCGAAATTCTTCCAGGAGATCACTCTGTCCCTATATTTTCTACAGTACTTACCTTCTGTAAAGGCGATCTCCACCCCAGCCAGGAACAGGAATAAAACCATCTCCTGAAATCTAACAGAATTAGAACACAGTAGGAGCAGAACAAGGCTACACGGCCCCTGGGCCCGCTCCACTACCCACAGGGCCATGACCATTCCGAACCCAGACTCATGTCCAATTTCCTGCCCGCTCCCCGTAACCCTTTATTCCCTTTACTTCTAGGAAACTATCTATTTCTGTTTTAAATTTATTTAATGATGTAGCTTCCACAGCTTTCTGGGGCAGCAAATTCCACAAACCTACCACCCTCTGAGTGAAGAAGTTTCTCCTCATCTCAGTTTTGAATGAGCAGCGTAAGATCATTCTCCTCAAGCAGTCGCTTTTGTGTTCCTTCTTTTAACAATCCACACACAAATTTATCTCTCAGCGCATCTGCTAGTCCTGTTCCAAACTGACAGTACTTCGATAGCTTACGCAGTTCAATTAAAAATTCAGCGTTGCTTTCGTCTTTCAGCTGCGTTCTTCTGTAAAATTTAAATCGTTCCGCTATCATCAGCGGCGTGGGGTTTAAATGATTTTTCAGGACAGTAACAATATTCGCGAAAGTCTGATCCGCCGGTTTATCTGGTGATAGAAGGTGCTTCAATAGCCCGTATGTCTTCGCACCCATTGAGTTTAATAAGGTTAGTGCTTTCTCATCATCTGGTACCTTATTTGCTTTACAATAAACTTCCATGCGTTCTACATACGTGGTCCAATCTTCGATATCGCTATCAAAGGTATTAATGTTCCCATGTTTAGGCATCCTTGCAAGTTTTTAAATTTTTCTTTTTCTCAAAATGGTTGCTTCCCGCGCTTGTCTTCTTCCCCCGCCTACTAAAATGGCGGCTTCCCGCGCTTGGCGGTCTTTCCCGCGCTCGTCTTCTTCCCCCGCCGACTACAATGGCGGATTCCTGCGTTTGCCTTCTTCCCCCACTGGCTGCAATGGCGATTGCCGTGCTGCTGCCGTTCTCGCCTCCCCAGCGGTTCTCAATTCCCCGACGCTGCTTTGCCTCGCAGCCCCGCTTGCAGCCCGGTCCTTTACACCGGCTGCGTTTGAGTTCTCCGCGGCTCTCGTGCCTTAAGCTGCCCCAGTCGCTGCGCCTCTCGGCCTCGATTGCAGCCCGGCCCTTTTTACCGGCCGTGGTCGAGTTCTCCGCCCTTATTCCTCCGTTTTCCCTCCCCTACTCCACAGCCAACGCGGCCGACTTTCTGCTCGTGTCGCTGGTCAGCTTACCCACCACCGTGGTAGAAGGGATGATCACTGCCTGTCGCTGATGGAGGGCTTCGTGGTCAGAATTTTTCTTTTTAACCCGGGTTCTCGATGCCTCCCGTGCGATGGTGCTCAGCAGGATGATGAGGGCGGATGCCTCTTCTCGATGCCCGTTCTGAGGACGAAGCTGCCTTGGATGTAAAACTGCCGCAGGGTAAGATCGGACTCGTCGCCATTGTTGAGTCTGTGTGTCCCAGTTATGCTTAGGATCAATCACTGGACACAGACAACAAGAATAACTTTTAACAGGTCTTTACTATTCGGAGGTCAGGGCTGAACTGCCCAGCAAATCCCTACACAACACTTATATACCGGTGTGGTCACCACCGGTATTACAGTATACAGCAGCCAAGAGAAAGTAGTACATCTCTTAAGGTAGTTCTCTTAAGGTGGAACAGGTTACATACACCACACTTTCCCTACCCTGTTTACACCTTGACATCCAGGGGGCTCTAGATTTGGGAGTCCCACCATTTTTCTTTGTGGGTACATATTTGCTCTGAACCCTCACCGTCTCCTACTTGGATACCTCCCACTGCTCTAACACGGATTTATCTTCAAGTATCTGTTTCCAGTCCACTTTTGCCTAGTCACCTCTCAGCTTAGTGAAATTGGCCTTTCCCCAGTTGAGAACTTTTACACTTGGTCTATCTTCATCCTTTTCCATAACTACGCTAAATCTAACTGAATTATGATCACTACCACCAAAATGCTCTCCTACTGATACTCCTTCCACCTGGCCAGCTTAATTCCCTAAAACTAAGTCCAGAACTGTCCCCTCTCTTGTTGGGTTTGCTACGTACTGGCTAAAAAAGTTCTCCTGAATGCATTTTAAGAATTCTGCGCACTCTATACCTTTACACATGATTCTATCACAGTTAATATTAGGGTAGTTGAAATCCCCTACTCTTACTGCCCTATTGTTTTTGCAGTTATCAGAAATTTGCTCTAATCTCAGAAAAGCACCCACTACTTTCCAGTGTGAATGTTTCCATTTCACACACTCGTTATCTGTCATGTTTTAGGATTTATGACTATATTTTCACAGAAAGGATTTGGAATAGAATTATATTTAGATGTTGGGTTATTAAAGTAAAGAGGCTGATTCTCATCCCCTGTGCTGGGCAGGAACAGGTTGGTAGGGCAATTAAAACATCAGAGCAGCATTTCCTGCCCCGTTCCTGCCACCATCCGGGATGCCACCATTTTGGTAATTCTCATTTTGACACTCTATCCAGGAATAGTTTTTTATAATGTTATTATTTCAGAAAGTGTAATATAACAAAAAGAATTGCCTCCAAACACTCAGGTTGATACATTTAATAGAATTAAAAACTCAGCACCTGAAAAACTGCAAAGGCTCCACCCCTTTAAGGCCAAGCAGAAAATCCCAGCTTAGATTGGGACCAGCTGTATTTGGGTCCTGGCTTACCTCAGAGCCATTCCACTATTTTCCCACTGGAGTTACGACAGGAGCCCATCAAAATGGTCAAGGAAATTCGGTTCCACAATGTCTTAGATGGTTTGGAGGTGTCAGGGGCAACAATGGTGGCTGCTAACTCTGCACTTAGATTTTACTCACCGCCTTTCTCATTTAAAAAAAATCTAAGAACAGATTTATGTGTAGCTTTTATATAAGCTACTATTGAGTCAGCACTGAATTTTTGGGAATTCGGTTTCAAATGTGTTATTTTAATTTTTAAACCTATCTCTGCCAGTGTTTATGCTCCACACCCACCCGACTTCAATTAACCCTATCAACATATCCTCCCATTCCTTTCTCCCTCATGTGGCTTCCCTATGCTAGTCGCCTCAACTGCTCTTTGTGGTGGCGAGTTCCACATTCTCACTACCCTATGGGTAAAGAAATTTCTCGTTAATTCTCTCCTGGCTTTATTAGTGACTATCTTATATTCATGGCCCAATAAATATTATGATTTAAATATGCTGTAATTCTCAGCACCGACGAGTTTAATTTCCATGCGACTTTGCACTGCAAGCTGCTGTAAATAGGAGATTGAAATGGTGTGGCGCCCTCTACAGGGCATCTGGGACCAGTGTGAACAGGGCAAGTAACTGTTTATCTCCTTAGCCAATCAGATTGAAGAATTGAAGATTGAACCGTGCAGAGTCTGAACCAGGAAGTGTAAATTAGAATAGTAAATTCAATGTCACATCATGTACAGAAAGCAAAAGAGAAGGAAAGAAAAATTGGATTAAGAGAGAGATAAAAGAGACATAAAGGAAAATTGGGGCAGTAATTCCTCCTCAAACGCGTGAGTACGGAAGGGGTACTCACGCGTCTGGCCGGAGGAAATGCCGGTTTTCAGCATGCACAGCGCATGCGCTGAAAACCGGCATTTCCTCTCCTCCAACCCAAGAGTTGAAGAGGCTAGCGCGTGTGCTGTAGGGGGCAGCGCGTGCGTCTTGGATTTCCTCTCTTTTGGGGGATTTGCGCATGTGTAAAGGCCTCCGGTCTTTACGCTTGTAAAAAGCACACGTAAGTATTTATTTTTACAGGTAAGTGGTGTTTTAGTGCAATTTAGACATTTTTTTCCACAGGTTTATTATTTTAAAGAATCTACAATAAGGTAAGTTTAGTTTTAGACTCTTTTTATTAAAAATTTATTTTTTTCAAAAAAAAAAATGATTGTTTAAATTATTTTTTAAAACTTATTTATACTTAATTTAATGATTGGGATGTTTTTTAAATTTTTATTTAAAGATTAAATAGTGTTTTGGGCCCCCGTAGTTTTCATGAGTTTGACAGCTCTTACTGTCAAACTCATGAATGAGTTTCCCCTCCCCTGATTGGCTGCACAGTGCTCACCTGATCCCAGCTGGCACATCGCACTAACTATGCCGCTGGATCAGGTTAGCACAGCGCGCCGACAGCTGAACCGGGCCTGTGAAAGGAAATGCAAGCAGGCCCGGGCTTCAGATGTCGGCGCGCAGGGTGAGTGCAGATCGGGGGCTTGCACGCGCGGCAAGCCCCCGATCTAATTTCAGGGCCAATAACTTTAAAAAAATTACATTAAAAAAATCTCCAACAACAATTGAAACCTGAGAAAATAAGACTTCATATTTATAATAGTTAATTTTCAGTGGCAGAGAGGTTAATTGACAGTAATTAACACTTAGCACATTGTTAAAGAAGTAGTTAGACTTGATATGACTTGATTTAACTTTCTGTTGTGAGTTTAGTTCCTATCTACTGTGCAATTACAGCAACTTCATGGCATTCAATGCATTTCAATGATGAATCTAGATAGCGAGCTGCTGTTTTCGGGAAGCTAATGGCGGAACGGCGCAACCTGCACAGCAACTTTTGGATTTTTGAGTTTAACCACACATCTGCCTGTTATCTGAAGTTACTGTGCTATTTGCGCATCAATAACAGCGACACCATTAGCCTCACTGTTATTTTGTAATAAATTCTGGCCCAATATCTTAACAATGTTTCCTGAAAGTCAAAAATGTACATATTCATTCTAAGCTGGTTTTCAGCTAAAAGGAAAATCTGACATCAATTTGTTCTGAACATTCAACTGTACGACATTTATGAAACCTCACTGCTCTTATTACTAACAATACAGAACTCAGGCAGGAGGAAAAAATATTGGGAATTTCACAATCATCCTTGTTTTCAAATTCCTCCTCGCCCCTCCCTATCTCTGTAACCTCCTCCAGCCCTAAAACCCACTGAGATATCTGCACTCCTCCAATTCTGGCCTCTTGTGCATCCCTGATTTTAGCTGTTCCACCATTGCCAGCTGTGGCTTCAGTTGCCGAGACCCTAAGCTCTTGAATTCGGTCCCTTAACCTCTCTGCCTCCCTACCTCTCTTTCCTCCTTTAAGACGCTCCTTAAAACCTACCTCTTTTTGGTCATCTGTCCTACTATCCTCTTATGTGGCTCAGTGTCAAATTTTGTTTGATAAAGTTCCTGTGAAGTGCTTTGGGATGATTTACTACGTAAAGGTGCTATATAAATTCGAGTTGTTGTTGTTGGAGGAGCAGCATGAGAAAGAACTGGGACAAAGGTTGCAAAAAGTTTTCTAGGGTGCATGGATTGAGTGCTGATAATGAATTCTTCTTTAACCACTAACATGCTATAACAATATGCATGAGGCATCAACGGCAATTTTGCCAGTGCTCAGTACACCCGATTGGTGGCAGGTCAGCTGTGAAATTTTAAATGATTGACAGCGGATCGGGAAACCGCCGTCAAAACACGCACACCTGTATTTCCCGATGTCGGGTATGCCAGCGCTGAGCAGACCCGACAGGCAGCGGCAGGGGACCCAATTCAAATCATTAGTGGCTTGTTTACAGCCATGTAACAATGCTTTTTACCCTAGCTTTTTAACTTTCGCAGATCTCCCATGGGTTTCCCGCCGTGCCTAGACCTCATCAGTGAAGCTGAGGTGGGAGATCAGTGGCCATTGAATCAGCTGATGAGTTGACAGCTTCAAATGTCAACACAAAGCTCCCAGCTGATTCAGATATCTTCCTTTGAACACTAGCATCTCTAAACTGCATTTCCACTACAGATTCAGGATGCTGCAAGTCTTTACACAAGTCTCCACCCAGTCTGACCTCATTACCTCGCCCACCATTGACAGATCACTTCTGTCATCTCTACTTCATCTGTCATCTATTCCATCAGCATGGGTGCACTTTATACTCTCTCACCTTGGTCCTCAGAATCCCACCACGATCAGTCCCAACACCAGCATCACCAGGCACACCAGCAGCACCAACAACCACACCAACCTTCTCTGCAATCACTTGATGCTGCACAGGATAGAGGGCATCAGCACCCATCCACATTGCTGCCCAGGACACCAGGGATGGCCTCACCATGGCCAGATTTACTTCACTTGACACTGTACACCCTGGCTGCCACATAATGCACCACGTTAGCACCACCCCATACCAACACCATAAAGCATCCCTACAATGCCCAAGCCATTCCTTTCACACTCATCACCATTGAGGGGTGTGGGGGGGGGGGGTACCGTTATGTCTCACTATTCACTGCAACTCACTAAGCCACTTCCAAGGGTGTATACAAATCTGTGCAAGAAAACAAAGTGTTGAAAATCAAGATTTCAATGTTTGACAGCACATTAACAGAAACTTCACATGAACATTGGCTAAAACACCCAAGTGCCTACCCTTGTGTGTTGTTAGTTGGTATGATTGGACTAGGATGAGGGTAAATGTGAGGGGTGGCTAGTGAGATGGGGAAGTGATAATGCAGATAGAGAGGGATGGGTGGAGGTGCATGGTAAGTTGGTGTGAGTAAGGATGAGCAGGAGTAGGGTAGGGAAGGCTGAGTGGTGGGAATGTGATGAGAGTCACAGCAGGATGTGGTTGCGTGTGGCTTTGCAGTAACGTTTCGTGATCTACTGAGATCATTGAAAGGTTTGTGCCACTGCAGCCAGGTACTCCTGACAACATCCCTGCTTGTGCCCTCCTGTGCAATGTGCAACCAGGCTGCGTTGGTGTCCTGGGGAGGTCTCTTCCACCCATTGGAAGGGGAGAGAACCACCCTATGTGCTGTGACGCCCTCCATAATCATATGGAGGGAGTCATGGGAGAGCCTGGGTGTAGCCATGCACCTCTGTGCAGTGCTTGTCAGTGTTTGCAGCACCTCAATGCTGTAGAACACTGACAGCACAAATGTCAAAGTAAATTTGTGCATGATCCCTTTAAGGAAACTGGCTGATGACATGTCATAAATGACGTCATTAGACCCGCTTCCTTCAATTTGCCGGGAAACTCGTTGGGCGGGCTTAACAAGCCCAATCAGGGGAAAGTCATGTCGGAGGCCGGGATGGAGCCAACAGCTGGGCAGAGACCCGTCACCGACGTCACCCGCCGAGGTAGGGAAAATCACGGCCATCATCACTATACACACTGTGCCTCCAAACTGAGGAAATTGTTTTGTAACAATTTGGCTTTACCTGTTTTATTAAAGTCTTTATGAATACCGTGCTTCCTGAATTTTGAATACATTTGGTTCCACTGTTTAATTTTTTTTAAATGTCTTAAAAATTGAAAATAAAAAATAATTTGTTTCTTTTCAAAGAAAGAAAATTAATTTCAAATTGAAACTTTGACTTGTTACCAACAAACTGATTTTCCTGGTCTAATTAACTCAGTCAATTAAGTGAAGTAAGTGTCACTTTCCCCAAATGAGAAAGCTCATCTAAACTGAATGAAACCTACAAAACAAATTCGCACAGAATTTTTTCAAAAATTTGCAAATAATAAAAGAAGAAGCACTTTCATTCCCTTACAGACATCAAATACTGGTCCCAGTTACTTCACTCCTGGCTGCATCTGCAATGTACCCAGGCCCAGTCCTCTTTCCTGTGCTACACATATTTCCTCAGTTCCATCAAGTATCCTCCGGCTCGCCCTGCTCAATGCCTTTCAGTTCTCTTTAACCACGCAGAAAAATTTGTATCTTCAATGGAAATGAGAATCAGGTAAAATGTATAACGGGTGGCTGAATCAATATCATCCATTTTACACTATCACCCAAAATCAAAACGACCCCCAAGGTTTCATTGAACCCGTTGTTACTCTTGGGTCCTCGGATTAAGGAATGATGTCATCAGCCACAGTTGAAGTGGCCAATCCTGGTCTCCAACCAGGATTGCTGACAAGCTGCTGTGGCTGAACAACACAGTTATCTTGAAATGCCAGAGAATGAAAGAATCATGGCAGCTTTCAGGGTAGCATGGGGTCACATGCAGATTGATGTGGCGTGTCACTCATAAACTGCATATTCAAAGGATGAAAACCTTTTCTATTATTGCAAATTAGGGCGTGTTGACTCAAGGCCTTAATGCCACATGGGTGGCATCAATAACACCTTATACTTGGGGGTGGTGGTGGGGGAAAATCCCACCACTTCATAAGTGACTAGAATAATCCACTGCAGATTTTCGAGGTAGCCTGGAAACATCTGGCAGCATAAAAATTTAGAGCTGTTGTTACCTATGTCTGTGCTCTTGGTAGAAAGAGACTGTGCTTCTGGTGCCAACAGATGGCATAACTCACTGACTTGTAGCCTTCCTACACACTGCCTTTGGGAGAAATCCACATATGATCTCCTGGGTCTGAAAGCCCTTTGCTTGGGTACCCATGTGTCAGGTGTGCATGATGATAGATTCTTTTAGCTTCCCTCCACCTCTCCTCTGTGCCCTCATCCTCCTTTTTCTCCATGCATAGAAACAATGGAATCCCAAAGGGAAATCCATTATCTATTTATAATGCTGTTCTAAATTTAAATTATTTGGAAATAGCAGCGATACCTTTAAATCCTGATGACTTACCATTGTGGTTTAATGGAAGTCACTTCCAATATGCAAGACTGCTGGATTGAGTGACCTTTATCCACATGTGGGCTACATGGGTCACCACAGGAAAATAATGGTGCCCATTTTTTGGAGTGAGTTGTCAGCGGAAGGCTTTACCACCCCATGTCCTTTGCAACACTGCCTCTGTACTGCCTGAATTTAAGCAGCTTTTTCCAGGAAAACCACATCCTAAGAGTTGAAGCCAATGGCTACTAAACACAATGGGGTAGAATTTCCGTGAGGTTCTCCCGATCTCTTGCTGTAATTTTGGTAGACGATCAGGAAAAAACCCTGGGAATTGGCATAAATGGATGTTTTCCACTGTTTCTGCAGCTTTTCCACCAACCTTCCGCTGACAAGAAATCTGAGCGATCAGGAGAACCGCCATGGAAATTTCAGGTGATTATTTATAAAAGCTGTGGTGGACTAGGCACATGCAATTGTGATCTGGCATTTGTGAATTATGTATTTCAGTATGTAAAGAAAGAAAGACTTGCATTTATATAGCGCCTTTCATGACCTCAGAACGTCCTAAAGTGCTTTACAGCCAATGAAGTACTCTCTGAAGTGTAATCACTGTTGTAATGTAGGAAACGTTGCAGCCAAGTTACGCACAGCAAGCTCCCACAAACAGCAATGTGATAAATGATGAGATAATCTCTTTTCTTTAGTGATGTTGATTGAGGGATAAATATTGGCCAGAACACTGGGGTAACTCCCCTGCTCGTCTTTGAAATAGTACCATGGGATCTTTTACGTCCACCTGAGAGAGCAGACGGTGCCTCGATTTAATGTCTCATCTGAAAGATATCACACACTGTTAATAGTACAATAGCCTGAATACAATTATTGATAGTAAATCCAATGGGCTAGAAATTCGGTGCATTTGCACCTCTCGTTAGCGCTAACGGGGCGCAAATGACTTTTCGCCTGGGCGCAGCGCCGCTAACGACTCCCGCTAAATTCAGCGGGAGTTTAGCGACGGCAGTAACCGGTAGCGCCCCACTCCCCTGCAGAGTCATCATCGTGCGCAGCTCCCCATTTTCACCCCGCCTGCATAATTGGCCTGCACCCCCTGAATCTGCACCGGGCGATGACAGCGACCAATTCAGGGGGCAGGAACGGAGTGACAGGAGGCTTGCGGGGCGATAAGTAAAGGGGAGATGGCGGGTGGGGAAAAAATAAATCAGCCGACTTACTTGTCGTGGCCCATTGCCTCTTTGAACGTGGGGTCTGTGCCGTGATCTGGCAGCCTGGCACCCCGCTCCCTGGTTGTGGGCTTGGGCCCTCCTCTTTAATGAGGGGAAGAGCCCTTCCTTGCGGCAGTGCTATGTGGCCCAGTGCATAGCGCTGCAGAACGCACCACCCCGATATTCGGGGTTAGCGTTCTAAGAAGGAAGTGGAGCACTTGAATTAGTGCTCCACCTCCCTCTTAGGACGTTAAAACTGAATTTAGCGATTGCCGGCGCTATTTTTTGCTGGACGATAAATTTAGCGCCCAGGCAATGTTAGCGACCCAAAATGGTCGCTAACAACGTTTTCCCCCTTTGTTTCTTATTTCTTCTTATTCTCATTCTTTCCTTTTCCAATTAAGTGGAGCGGCTTTCCAGTGTGATGTGCTTTTCATTTCACTTGAGAGAATTGTTCAGATAAATAGTTGGTAAAAAGAACTGCTGACTGTTGATTCATAAAAAAACAAGTGAATTTGGCATTACATTAAGGCTATAGACTGATGTCTAACAGAGCCAATAATTAAAATTCCTCAGTGGACTCTCAAAGCTTTTCAATATGGTTCTTACTGACTAGAATAGTTACAATTTAGGAATATTAATTATTCTGTATTTAAATAGTGAATGCTCCAAGGAAGAATATCAGTACTTTTGATCACATTTTCCATCTCCTGGATCAATGTAAATTGCATTTTGCTGTAGGTGAAAACTTGTGCAATGGGCTTATTAAAATTGAATTGTGGCACCATCCCTTACCATTGGGATCTTCCCAGGCAATTAACAGCAGGTATGATTCCGTACCTTAAAATCATGTGGGAAAAAAAGCAATTTTCTTCCCACTTCCAGATCTCCTGAAGACAGTTTGTAATGCGAAGGATCTCCTGGCAATGGCTGCCTTCTAGCAACCTGGAATAGTGGCTAATTTTCATGTGTGAGCCTCAACAGTAATTGTCAACAGGTTATTTGACATTGAGGGATATCATAGCCAAGCCCGATCTGATTCCTATTTCCTAATGTTCACATTTTAGCAAGCGTCACTGGACAGTGATCAGGAGTCAGAACACTGGCTGAATTTTCTGCTCTGTAGCCCAAAGACACAGATGTTAGCGGTAGCCCCCTTGCAGAAGCCCTAGTTGATACAAGCTATCTCAGCATTGACTACGGTTTAAACAGGATCTTCCTCATCTGTATGACTCAATACCACATGCTGTTTATTCATAAGCATGCTATTCAGCTCCACCATACTATAAGTGATTATGCCACAGGGTCAATCGGGGAATTTGCCCACTAAGCCAACAGGCTAGCCACATTAGAAAAATAAGATAAAATTAATAACAATGAATGGTGAATGGTGTTGAATTATGGCCCAAATTTTGCGGTCAGCGGTGTAGCTACGGAATAGGTCGCCAACCTATGAAAAGAATACGGCCTAGAAATTCATTGTCACTTTTGGGGCAGTAAAGTCGGGCGGCCGCTAAAGTTTGCGCCCGCCGCCAAATCGAGGCCACTTCTCCGATATTCATTAGCTTCGCCCTAAGAGTTTGCTCGAGCGCTAAAACTGGCGCTGGACGCCTCTCTTTAGGCGCTAAGCCGGAGGTGCTGAGCGAGAGCGCCGAGGCCGGGTGCAGCGCAGGTGCGGCCATCTCGTGATTGACAGCAGACACCCTGGCGCCGGCCAGCTCTTAAGGGGGAAGGGTCGACTTGGTCTGCTGCCACGCCCTGGATAGTGGAGCCCTCCAGCTAGGCCTGAATACTGCTGCTGGACCCAAATAGCGCCTGAAGCCATGCAGAAGGCCCGTGAATGAGCGCAGCGCTTCTCAGAGTGTGATCTGAGTGTGCTGGTTGGTGGTGTGGAGAAGAGGCGCCATATTTTGTACCCGGACAATGGCAGGAAGGCGCCGGTCCGTGCCTACCGGAGAGCCTGGAGGCATGTCACCAGCAAGGTGTCAGCCAACAGCGAGGTCCCCAGGACCGGTGTCCAATGCCGCAAAAAGTTTAATGACCTCACGCGGATTGTCAGGGTGAGTACCCTTTCCAGTGACCTCCTCATCCTTGCATGTGCACCTCACATTATGGGCAAAGGGACCTGAAAGCCCTAATGGCCAGCCCTCATCCAGCAGCTATGGGACAGGCATGAACATCAATTGCACATTCTGCACTTAACACACTGGCCAAGCTCTTCCACCATGGGAGGCAGTGCACACAAGATCAGGGCGACACACTGGCCAGGCTATTTCACCATGGGAGGCAGTGCACACAAGATCAGGGCTACACACTGCACTTAGAGGCCGTCCTTTCTCTTGCAGGCCAAGATGGCCAATAATAGGAAGAGCCGGACTGCGACCGGGGGAGGCCGACCCCAGATCCAGCCGCTCACCGAGCTGCAACATCGCGTGGAGCGCATCATGGGTGGCCGGGTGATTGGCCCCGTTGCATGTGGAGATGCTGACCCTGTTCTGGGCACCAATGGTAAGGACATCAACGTTTGGACCTCTCTCGTCCCACTTGCGCATCAGATCTACATCCTTTGCCACTGTCCGACCAATGCGCTGAATGCCACCACTCATGCATCCCTCGCTGACGCCCTCTCCTCACTCTAAAGCTACTCTTGTGCCTTCCTGCTTTCAGATGGTGAGGAGGAGGTCCCTGAAGTTGCCAGTGACAGCCCCTCAGAAGAGGAGGAGGAGGAGGAGCAAGAGGAAGGCGGCCCATCAGGGGAACCCTCAGCCGTGGCAACCCATGCGAATGTAGGGGACACGTCTTCCCTGGAGGGGAGCGTGGCGGAAGTGTCAGAGGGGAGGGGAGCTCATGGGACCTGCGGCCTGCAGAAACGCGGGAGGGGGGTGCCAGCTCAGCGGCCTTCTCCCCAGAGGGGGGAAGGGTCGGAGGGGAGTCCAATTGCTGGGCCCAGCGGCGTCCAGCAATGCAGGAAGGGTCGGCCAGCTCGGCGGCCTTCTCCCCAGAGGGAGAGTCCGGCCTCCAGTCCGGAGATGGTCTTCGCCGAGGAGATGGAACGCCTCGAGGACTTCTCCGCGGACTCGGAGCGCCGGCACACGGAGCTCATGGGGGTAGTGGCACGGTTGCCTGAGGCCATCGAGTCCCTCTCTCGGAGTGTGACCGACGTCGGGGCCTCACAGGCCATCAGTTTGGCGGAATTCGGGGCAGAGCAGGCAGCGAGTCGGGCGGCATTCGGGGCAGCTCAGGCAGCGAGTGGGCAGCTGATCAGTGCTGCCGTGCAGTCACTGGGTGCTCTGATGAGTTCACTGAACAGGTCAACACGGGCACTCACTGCTGCCACACTCGCTGTGTTAGCCAGGCATCGTCAGGGCACCCGGCGCGCTGCAGCAGCACAGCGGTCTGTCCCTCGGCAGATTGGTGCGCATGCTGCAGTGCCGGCCCGGGCGAGTGCCAGTGTCTCAGGTGACCAGCGAGCGCCTGCCATCCGCCAGCTTGCCCCCATTCCTCCAGCCGCCACTGCCACTCCCCCAGTGGAGCTGCCAGGAGCTGCTGCAGCGACTGATGCTGGCCAGCCACAGCTGCAGCATTCAACAGCCGCACGCTCGACGGCCAGACCTCGACTAGGCCGACCCCCAAGGGCATCTGCCGTCACGACATGTGCCCCTCTGGAGCCTGCCCCCAGCCTTGCAGCAGCCAATGGCCTTACTTTGAGGAGGAGCAGCAGGGCAGGCAGGGGCCACACAAAGATGGCCAAGGCATCGCCCTAGCGGGCCAAAAAGTCGAATGTGTGGCCAGTTGTGTTTGTTTTTTGAGGCCGAGAATTGGATGTTTGTTTTTTGAGGCCGAGAATTGGATGTTTTTTTTTGAGGCCGAGAATTGGATGTTTGCTTTTTGAAGGCCGAGGATGTGATGTTTGGTTTTTATGAAGGCCGAGGATGACGGCCATTTTCGTTGCACTGTTTTGTTAATCCTCTCCAGGTTGTGGGAGCGAGTAATGTGTTTGAGTGTTTTTTGGGGGTTTCGTCTGTTTTTGGTTTTCATGTGGGAAGGGCCCTGAGTTTGTACAATAAAGCATTTTATTTATTACCATTGTCCATGTTTGATCTTTGAAGTGTTTGTTGCCTTAACCGGCTGAGGGCTTGCAGAGCGGCTGCAATCATGTTCTTTCATTGGCACAAGCCATTCCCTGACAGGGGGCCTAGAAGTGACGTTCAATAAGCCGCCGACGGGCGGCCCTTGGACCTTCTGCCTCCCTCCTGGGCTGGTACTCCTCGTCCTCCTCCTCCTCATGCTCCTCCTGCTCCTCCTCCTGAGGTGGGAGTCCAACGTGAGGTGGCAGTGCCTGAGTCCTGCGGATAGCCAGGTTGTGCAGCATGCAGCAAACGACGACGAATTGGGAGACTCGCTCCTGCGAATACTGGAGGGCTCCCCCGGAGCGATCGAGACAGTGGAACCATTGCTTGAGGACGCCGATTGTTTGTTCTATGATGTTCCTAGTCGCTTGATGGCTCTCGTTGTATGCCTCTTCAGCAGGGGTCGTGGGTGCGCGGAGCGGGGTCATGAGCCAGGTACACAAAGGATAGCCTTTGTCTCCGATAAGCCATCCTCTTGGGTGAGGCTGTACCTGGAACATGTCAGCCACAGTTGTCTGTCGCAGGATAAAGGCATCGTGGCTGCTGCCTGGAAAGCGGGCATTGACAGCTAGGATGCGCTACCTGTGGTCACACACCAGCTGTACGTTGAGGGAATGGTAGCCCTTCCGGTTGCGGTAATCCTCGGCATGCTCCAGAGGTGCCCGCAAAGCCACATGCGTGCAGTCAATGGCGCCCTGCACCATGGGGAAGCCCGCTATTCTTGCAAATCCCACTGCACGCTGCTGCTGCTTGTCCAGGGTCATGGGGAAGGAGATGAATTGATGTCTCCTTCTGGAAAGGGCTTCGGTCACCTGGCGGATGCAGCAATGCACGGCGAACTGGGAGATGTTAGCGATGTCCCCAGCAGCGGATTGGAAGGAGCCGGTGGCATAGAAGTTGAGAGCCACCGTCACCTTCACTGCCACCGACAGAGACGTCCTGCGCATCAGCTGTGGCTGCAGATCTCTGTGAAGCAGCTGGCAGATGTCTGCAACCACCTCCCTTCTGAATCGCAGCCTCCTAACACACATCGCGGCAGACATGGTCAGATAGGAGGGCTGCTGGCGGTATACCCTGGGTGGGTAAGGCCTCAGTTGGCGACGCCTGTTGCCCCCTCTGCGTCTAGCCAGGGCTGCCACTCTCTCACGGCGTCTGTAAGCCCTTCTGGCATAAGGCTGAAAGTCAGCGTTGGCACCCAATGCAGCCCCCATTATATGCTGGCAAACACTGAGCTCTCAATGAAGGCAAAGATAATTGCTAAGCTCTGGCCTGAGCCAAAAATACCTGTCCTAGTATTGGTCCAAACCAGTAAGCTCTCCTCCTTGGTCTCTCTCCAAAAAACCGTTGCACAAGAGTGAATGCTGCAAAATGGCTGGCCTTTATAGTGCAGAGTAAGTGCCCTTTAATTAGCGCTCCCCGCGGCCCGCCTCGGCTGTGTACCGTTCCACTTCACAGTCGTTAGGGCCGCCCGGCGCACAATGGCCCGGCGCGAGTGAAGTTCCGGTTCGGGACGCACAAAGGGCGTTGCACGACGAAATGACGTCATGATCTGCGCGCGCAGCAGGGCGCGCGCTAAGACTTTGCGCCGGCGCTAAATGTGTACTGAAAGTTGGGGCGAGGCGCAGATCGCGCTGCGCCTGGGCGCTAAGCGCCTAGCGCTCGAGATCTACTCCTCCTAAGGCGCTAACGGCTGGTGCGCCCAACTGAATTTCTAGGCCTACGTACTTACCTTGTGCGAGGCCCAGAATTCCTCTTCAGCGCTGCAGAGTTGTGCGCAGCATATAACATCATGAAGACCAGCAGCGCAGCGTACAGCCAATGCGGAAGGGAAGACACGCCCACAAAAGCTGTCAAAACTAAGCCACGCCCACAGAAACTTCTTTCAGTCTCTTCCATTGCAATTACATTCTTAAAACTTTTTAAAACTTTTAAAATATTTAATTAAACTGGTACTTGGACTAATTTCATATATCAGCATTTTGTTTTTTTTTCATCCAAACTCACAATTTATTAGTCCCTATGTATACAGCTTGCTGTTTTGCTACTCAGCAAAGGTCTAACAATGTTTTATATCTCCTACAAGTAATGTTGCTGAACTTCAGAAAGAGATTCCCAGCCATATATTCAATATTAATTTTCAGGATTAAAATATAATGGTCCAGATATTCCAACCCCTATGGGTGTGTACGCGCTGTGTACTCACCCGTAGGAACATCGGAAATGCCGGTTTCAGGCATGCACAGAGCACGCGCTGAAAACCGGCATTTCCAATCTGTCAAGAATGCTCTTGACAGATCCTCCAGCTGCCCTGGAGCAGGGCCTCTGCGGGTGGATAGTTCCGCTTTCTGGAGACCCTCCGCCCGCAGAAAACCCTTACAATTCTTATGCCTGGTAAAAGCAGGATAAGAGTTGAAAAAATTTTAAAAAATGTTTTCACTGATTTATCATTTAAAAATACTTTAAAAAAAGGTACAGGAAACTTTGGTTTTCCCAGTCAGGCACTGCAAGGTCTGTAGCTATAGCAACAGCTTCAGCTAGAGACGCTTGCAGCTGCAGCCGACTGTTTTGAAGCTGTTGCTAAGCAACAGGGTTTGTTGATTCACACGGAGCTTTTCAGTTCCGTATGTTTCAACATTAACGCTGGTATGTCCGGCACTTTTGATGGTACAGCACCAGCTCGGTCCCGTCAGTGCCGGATATCAGAAAGTTTCCTGTACGTTTATTTTTAGCCTCGTAAAAAACTTTAATTATTTTTTTCAAAAAATTAAATTTTTGTTTATTGTAATTTCAAGTCATTTTAAAATTGTGATTTAAAAAAAATGTATTTAAAGTTTTACTATGTTTTTGGGGTGATCTCCATTCATATATTTGACAGGTCGTCCTGTCAAGTGTATGAAGGGAGATTCCCTTCTTTGATTGGCTCCCCATGGCCCACGTGATCCCAGGGATGCTGCGAACCACATGCGCCCCTGGGATACATAGGCCCTGCACACTTGGAGTTTGGAGAGGCCCAGGATCGGAAGCATGTGCGTCCTGGGAGCCCTCAGGTAAGGGTGTAGCTTTTTCCAGATCGCAGCCCTCCGCCTGCGGGAGGCCTGCGATCAGAAAATACGTGCCATTATTCAGACCTCATTTAGACTGGTAATCGATAAAGCTATTTTCCTTGTTACAGATGCATTATATTGTTTGTTATGTTGTTCATTTTTGAGTTGCAAAGGACAGAATTGGTCACTGAAATCTGATAGATGTTCAATTTATTTAACTTTCTTATTTAACTTCCCAAGTAATTAAAATGAATACTTCCTATTTGTCTGGCTTTTTGTGTTTCTAAAGGATATATTTTTATGAGCAATCAATTTAATTTTCAGAATTTAACTGAAAGTATAATAGAGTATGCTAAATAGTGTGTTCACATGAAACTTGTAAAATTACCAAAAAAATCTTTAATTACTGTTAGATTGTACGATTTGGATGTGTGCTCTCCGTTTAATGATATAAAACTGAAGTATAGAGTCATAGAGTCATAGAGTAATACAGCACGGATAGAGGCCCTTCGGCCCATCGTGTCCGCGCCGGCCATCAAGCCCTGCCTAATCTAATCCCATATTCCAGCATTTGGCCCGTAGCCTTGTATGCTATGGCATTTCAAGTGCACATCCAAATGCTTCTTAAATGTTGTGAGGGTTTCTGCCTCCACAACCCTTTCAGGCAGTGAGTTCCAGACTCCAACCACCCTCTGGGTGAAAAAGTTCTTTCTCAAATCCCCTCTAAACCTCCCGCCCTTTACCTTGAATCTATGCCCCCTAGTTATTGACCCCTCTACTAAGGGAAAAAGCTCCTCAGCATCCATCCTATCTATGCCCCTCATAATTTTGTACACCTCAATCATGTCCCCCCTCAGCCTCCTCTGCTCCAAGGAAAACAAACCCAATCTGCCCAGTCTCTCTTCATAGCCGAAGCGCTCCAGCCCTGGTAACATCCTGGTGAACCTCCTCTGCACCCTCTCTAACGCGATCACATCCTTCCTGTAGTGTGGCGACCAGAACTGCACACAGTATTCCAGCTGTGGCCTAACCAGTGTTTTATACAGCTCCATCATAACCTCCTTGCTCTTATATTCAATGCCTCGGCTAATGAAGGCAAGTATCCCATATGCCTTTTTTACCACCTTATCCACCTGTTCCGCCGCCTTCAGGGATCTGTGTACTTGCACACCCAGATCCCTCTGACCCTCCGTCTTGCCTAGGGTCTTTCCATTCATTGTGTATTCCTTTGCCTTGTTAGTCCCCCCAAAGTGCATCACCTCGCACTTTTCCGGGTTAAATTCCATTTGCCACTGTTCCGCCCATCTGACCAACCCATCTATATCGTCCTGCAGACTGAGGCTACCCTCCTCGCTATTTACCACCCTACCAATTTTTGTATCATCCGCGAACTTACTGATCATACCCTTTACATTCATATCCAAGTCATTAATGTAGACCACAAACAGCAAGGGACCCAGCACCGATCCCTGTGGTACCCCACTGGCCACAGGCTTCCAGTCACAAAAACAACCTTCGACCATCACCCTCTGCCTTCTGCCACTAAGCCAGTTTTGTATCCAATGTGCCAAGGCACCCTGGATTCCATGGGCTCTTACCTTCTTGACCAGTCTCCTGTGCGGGACTTTATCGAAGGCCTTACTGAAATCCATGTATACCACATCCACTGCGTTACCCTCATCCACACACCTAGTCACCCCCTCAAAAAATTCAATCAAATTAGTCAGACATGATCTTCCCTTGACAAAGCCATGTTGACTATCCCTGATTAATCCTTGCCTCTCCAAGTGGAGACAAATTTTGTCCCTCAGGATTTTTTCCAATAATTTTCCTACCACTGATGTTAGGCTCACTGGCCTGTAGTTCCCCGGTTTTTCCCTACTACCCTTCTTGAATAATGGTACTACATTAGCGGTTCTCCAGTCCTCTGGCACATCCCCTGTGGCCACAGAGGTCCTGAATATATGTGTTAGAGCCCCCGCAATCTCCTCCTTTGCCTCACACAGCAGCCTGGGATACATTTCATCCGGGCCTGGGGATTTATCCATTTTTAGGCCAGCTAAAACCGCCAATACCTCCTCCCTCTCGATGTTAATATGTTCGAGCATATCACAGTCCCCCCGCCCTATTTCTATGTCTACATCGTCCTTCTCCATAGTGAAAACAGATGCAAAAAATTCATTTAGAACCCCTCCTACATCTTCCGGCTCCACACACAGATTGCCACTTTTGTCCCTAATGGGCCCTATTTTTTCCCTAGTTATCCTCTTACCCTTAATATACTTATAAAACATCTTTGGATTTTCCTTTATTTTGCTCGCCAGTGTTATTTCATGGCCCCTCCTTGATCTCCTAATTTCTTTTTTAAGTATCCCCCTGCACTTTTTGTACTCCTCCAGGGCTTCCTCCGTCTTTAGCCTTTTGTATCTACCAAAAGCCCTCCTTTTTTTCCTAATCCATTCTCGTATATCCCCTGACATCCAAGGTTCCCTGTGGTTTTTGGAACCACCCTTGACCTTTACGGGAACATGTTGCCATTGTACGATCTCAATCTCCCTTCTGAAAGCCTTCCATTGCTCCGATGCGGATTTTCCTACAAGTAGCTGATCCCAGTCCATTTTGGCCAGATCCTGCCTTATCCTATTAAAATCGGCCTTCCCCCAATTTAGAACCTTTATTTCCGGCCCATCCCTGTCCTTTTCCATGACCACCTTAAATCTTACCATATTATGGTCACTATCACCAAAGTGCTCCCCTACTAGCACTTTTTCCACTTGGCCGGCCACATTCCCTAGAATTAGGTCCAGTACCGCCCCCTCTCTTGTAGGACTTTCTACATGCTGGCTCAAAAAGCTCTCCTGGATGCACTTTAAGAATTCTACACCCTCTGAGCCTTTCACACTCTGACTATCCCAGTTAATATTGGGGAAGTTGAAATCCCCCATTATTATTACCCTATTATTTGCACATTTCTCTGAGATTTGCCTACATATCTGTTCCTCTATCTCCCCCTGACTGTTTGGAGGCCTATAGTACACTCCCAGCAAAGTGCTTGCCCCCTTTTTGTTTTTAAGCTCCACCCATATGGCCTCATTAGAGGACCCTGCTAATATATCATCCCTCCTTACTGCAGTAATTGACTCCTTAATTAATATTGCGACACCCCCTCCTCTTATACCTCCCCCTCTGTCTCGCCTGAAGATTCTGTACCCCGGAATATTGAGCTGCCAATCTTGCCCTTCCCTCAACCATGTCTCCGTGATAGCAACAATATCATACTCCCATGTGTTTATCAACACCTTCAGTTCATCCACCTTATTTGCAAGACTCCTTGCATTAAAATAGATGCCATCCAGCCTTGCCCTTATATATTTGCCCTGTCTACCAAGCTGACTTGTTTTTTTCTCTATAATTGGCAGCACATCCCCCCCTATTTCATGAAAGATAACACCCCTCGCTACACACTGTTGAAACAAAACTAAAAGTTATCCTTGAAATCTTGAATTGATTTCTGCTTAAAAGTCTATGCACAGTCAAACATTCTGCGCTGTGTGAAGTGTGTTTTGACTTTAAATATTTACTTGTGTGCTTGTGTACGTCCCTCTCACATACACGTATAAAAAGGATGAATTTATATTGAATGGCAAGCTAGAAAAATTGAAACCTTTTTTCTAGTTTGACATGTTTCCTGGTTTTGAAGACTGGGTGTCAGTACTGTACCATGTCACACTGTATATGCTTTAAATTGAAAGGCACGGCCATTTGAACTTTAATCGACCGACAAAAAAGGTTTCCTCCACCAAAACGTACACACGGATCTTCTTCTAAGATGTGAAACAGGCTCCTGCGTCTGCTTTCACTAACCATAAAATATTCGGACGAAATTGCTGGGCAATTAGCGCAACTCTGCACCAGTAATTGTGATTTCCATGGTGGTGCGTATGATCTGTCAAGGCATACCTCGACAGATTGCAGGTTCGGGATTTAGCGCGTGTGCAAGCGCGTGTGGAAATCCTGAACTTGCGGTACATTTCAAAGGCGGTATGACGGCGTACTCTCAGAGAACACCGCCATACCCACTGCAAAATCCGGGCCAAGACATTAATGACTGACTTTGTGCTATTAGTTTCTAACAGTTTGAGAGAGTTCATTTCTTTAATTTTCATATTCTCCACAGCTAGAGGCATAGTAAACTATGAGTGTGACTGGTAATTTCAATGCTATAAGCAAAAAAAAAGACTTGCACGACCACCGGACATCCCAAAGTGCTTTACAGCCAATGTAGTTCTTCCTGAAGTGTAGTTACTGTTGTAATATGGGAAACGCGGCAGCCAAGTTGTGCACAGCAAGCTCCCACAAACAGCAACGTGATAATCTGTTTTAGTGATGTTGATCGAGGGATAAATATTGGGCAAGATACTGGGGATAACTCCCCTGCTCTTCTTTGAAATAGTGCCATGGGATCTTTTACATCCACCTGAGAGAGCAGACGGGGTTTAACATCTCATCCGAAAGACGGCACCTCTGATGGTGCAGCACTTCACTGGAGTGTCAGGGTAGATTTTTGTACTCAAGTCTCTGGAGTGGGACTTGAACCCACAACCTTCTGACTCAGAGGCGAGAGTGCTACCAACTGAGCTACAGCTGACACAGAAAAAAAAACATAAAACACCTAGGGGGAGAAATTGGCTAACCCCTGAAAATGGGCATGGGAATTGTAGTACGCGATTAACCCGTGCCCGTTCATTGTGTTGCAGGCAGCACATTAAATTGGTACTGCCTGCTGCTTTACATGATTGCTGTTTACAGCCAGCGCCCCCTCGCTGTTTTCAAATTGGCTGCACGCATCAGCAGGAGGCCCGATATCGCAAGTGGCTAGCGCTACTTAAAGGCAGCCTGCACCTCTTAAAGGGGAGGTGCATTGTGGCTGAAAGAAGTGGTGGGAGTATTTTGAAAAGTCAATCAGGGCTGTTATACTTTGAGCAATGGCTGAATATGTGAGAGAGCGTGCACCAAGGTTTTCAAACAATGCACTGCAGGTCTTGGTGGAAGAAATGGAAAGAAGAGATGTCCTGTATCTGCAGGGGGCAGGAGGCCCTCCAGACATATGCTCAGGAGGCAGTCAGGAAAAGTAACGGCAGATGTCAGTGCCATGAGCGTTGTTCATGGATGCATGCAGGAAAAAATTTAATGATCTGACATGAGTTGTCAAGGTGAGTGAGTTCATCTTTAAATGCCATATCCTACCAATTGCACCACTAGCTTCATCCATTGCTCAATTCTCTACATCCCCATCACCTCAGTACTCAACCCTAAAATTAATGCTTTACCTCATGATTACCCAATTAGTACTGTTGCAACCCTTGCACCCACAACTCATAGCACGCAGCTATTCAACCATGACAGCCACATCACCCAAACATATTGCAGCACACTCACTAACACACTGCCCACTTTCATGCAGGAGGTGGTGCAAAACAAGAGGCAGCAGGAAAGAACTGGAGGTGGACAAGTGTGCCTGTATGTTTTAC
Organism: Somniosus microcephalus; assembly: GCF_052327205.1. Classification (NCBI taxonomy): domain Eukaryota; kingdom Metazoa; phylum Chordata; class Chondrichthyes; order Squaliformes; family Somniosidae; genus Somniosus; species Somniosus microcephalus. Next base: position 99,063,843 of record NC_140993.1, on the reverse strand, counting down.
CTCCCATGGAGGAGACAGTGTTGGCCATCATGGGAAGGGGTATCGCTGAGGCCATAGCCACTGGTGGGGCTGGAGGGATTGATGATGAGGATGTCTGCCTTCTCTTACACCACTTCTCCCTCATCCCACAATCTCTTCTGACTTACAATCTGTGGATAGTATAAGCACACACTTCTTACATTCTCCTCTCCCCTCACCACAACCCAACCCTTGTCCCTTTTTCATTTCAGACACCCAAGCACTGGAACCTTCCCAGTCAGTGGAGGAAGAGGAAGAAGACAGTGAAGATGAAGAGGCACCGTCACTCGATCTTACACTCACAGCCACCAGCTCAGAGACTGATACTGCATGTATTTTAGAGGATAGGATAGAGGAGGATCTGCACATGGTGAGACACCGGGCACAAGTATGCAGGAGCCAGGGTGGGAGGAAAGGATAGCGCAGGTGCCAGCTCATTGGAGGGCAAGGTCGCAAACTAGTTCAGCTTTAGAGGAGTCTGATGAGGACATCAATGAGCCAGACTACAGAGGAAGGGTGTTGAGTGTAAACAACCAAATGCTTGGTGCACTGGAAAGCCTGCATGAAAGCCTGCGCTCAATGTCGATGTGCATGGAAGAGTCCAGCACCAACTTGGCACACGGCTTTGTGCAGTGCTTGGAGCCCATCCTTTGCAACATAGAATAGATAGTAACTTCCATCAGTACACCGGTGAAACTCAGCATGATGCAGCACAGGCAGCTTCCATCAAAGGTCTGAGTGCTGCAGTGGAAACTCAGAATACTGCCTAGTAAGCTCAGTCTGCTGCCACCATGGCTCTGGATTCCAGTGTTCAAAGGGGCTCCCAGGGTGTCACAGCAGTCCAGCAATCTGTCCTCCAACAGATTACTAGGATTGCTGAGGCACCACCCCGGGAGAGAGGCAGTGGCTCTGCTGTCCTCTCCCAGGCTGATAACATTCCTGCTCCCATCCCTGCCACTCTGCCAGTGCACTTGCTTTTGTCTGTCTGTCAGCCAGCCAGCCCAGACAGCTGCAGCCCAGGCCAAGATAGTGCAGTTGGAAGCTGGGCCTTCTAGGCCCAGAGCTGCTCGAGGTCACCCGCCAAGGCCATCTGCAGTTTCCTCAATTGAAGGTTAGCAGCCTTCCATCATTATGCTGCAGCCACTGGGGAAGCACCTCGTAGGAGCACTAAAGAAAAAGAGTCATAGAGTCATAGAGTTATACAGCACAGAAAGAGGCCCTTCGGCCCATCGTGTCTGCGCCGTCCATCAAGCCCTGTCTAATCTAATCCCATTTTCCAGCATTTGGTCCATAGCCTTGTATGCAATGGCATTTCAAGTGCTCATCCAAATGCTTCTTGAATGTTGTGAGGGTTCCTGCCTCTACCATCCTTTCAGGCAGTGAGTTCCAGACTCCAACCACCCTCTGGGTGAAAAAGTTCCTCCTCAAATCCCCTCTAAACCTCCTGCCCCTTACTTTGAATCTATGCCCCCTTGTTATTGACCCCCCTACTAAGGGGAAAAGTTCTTCTTTATCTACCCTATCTATGCCCCTCATCATTTTGTACACCTCAATCAGGTCCCCCCTCAGCCTTCTTTGCTCCAAGGAAAACAACCCCAGCCTGTTTAGTCTTTCTTCATAGCTGAGGCGCTCCATCCCAGGGAACATCCTGGTGAATCTTCTCTGCACCCTCTCCAAAGCAATCACATCCTTCCTATAGTGAGGCGACCAGAACTGCACACAGTACTCCAGCTGTGGCCTTACCAGCGTTTTGTACAGCTCCATCATAACCTCCCTGCTCTTATATTCGATGCCTCGGCTAATGAAGGCAAGTATCCCATATGCCTTTTTAACCACCTTATCTACCTGTTCCGCTGCCTTCAGGGATCTATGTACATGTACACCAAGGTCCCTCTGACCCTCTGTACTTCCTAGGGTCCTACCACTCATTGCGTATTCCCTTGCCTTATTTGTCCGTCCAAAATGCATCACCTCGCACTTTTCAGGGTTAAATTCCATTTGCCACTTTCCCGCCCATCTGACCAACCCGTTTATATCATCCTGTAGCCTGAGGCTTTCCTCCTCACAATTTACCACCCCACCAATTTTCGTGTCATCTGCGAACTTACTGATCATACCTTTTACATTCTCATCCAAATCATTTATGTAGATCACAAACAGGACCCAGCACCGATCCCTGAGGTACCCCACTGGACACAGGCTTCCAGTCACAAAAGCAACCTTCGACCATCACCCTCTGCCTCCTGCCACTCAGCCAGTTTAGGATCCAACGTGCCAAGGCACCCTGGATCCCATGGGCTCTTACCTTCTTGACCAGTCTCCTATGCGGGACTTTGTCAAAAGCCTTACTGAAGTCCATGTATACCACATCCACAGCATTTCCCTCATCCACACACCTAGTCACCCCCTCGAAAAATTCAATCAGATTGGTCAGACATGATTTACCCTTGACAAAGCCATGCTGACTAACCCCGATTAATCCTTGCCTCTCCAAGTGGAGACTAATTTTGTCCCTCAGAATTTTTTCCAATAATTTCCCTACCACAGATGTTAGGCTCACTGGCCTGTAATTCCCTGGTTTATCCCTGCTACCCTTCTTGAATAATGGTACTACGTTAGCTGTTCTCCAGTCCTCTGGTACATCCCCTGTGGCCAAAGAGGTTCTGAAAATTTGTGTCAGAGCCCCTGTAATCTCCTCCTTTGCCTCACACAGCAGCCTGGGATACATCTCAGTCATAGAGTCATAGAGTCATAGAGTTTTACAGCATAGAAAGAGGCCCTTCGGCCCATCGTGTCTGCACCGCCCATCCATCCCTGTCCAGTCTAATCCCATTTTCCAGCATTTGGTCCATAGCCTTGTATGCAATGGCATTTCAAGTGCTCATCCAAATGCTTCTTGAATGTTGTGAGGGTTCCTGCCTCTACAACCCTTTCAGGCATTGAGTTCCACATTCCAACCACCCTCTGGGTGAAGAAGTTCCTCCTCAAATCCCCTCTAAATCTCCTGCCCCTTACCCTGAATCTATGCCCCCTTGTTATTGACCCCCCTACTAAGGGGAAAAGTTCCTCTTTATCTACCCTATCTATGCCCCTCATCATTTTGTACACCTCAATCAGGTCCCCCCTCAGCCTTCTTTGCTCCAAGGAAAACAACCCCAGCCTGTCCAGCCTCTCTTCATAGCTGAGGCGCTCCATCCCAGGTAACATCCTGGTGAATCTTCTCTGCACCCTCTCCAAAGCAATCACATCCTTCCTATAGTGAGGCGACCAGAACTGCACACAGTACTCCAGCTGTGGCCTCACCAGCGTTTTGTACAGCTCCATCATAACCTCCCTGCTCTTATATTCTATGCCTCGGCTAATGAAGGCAAGTATCCCATATGCCTTTTTAACCACCTTATCTACCTGTTCCGCTGCCTTCAGGGATCTATGTACATGTACACCAAGGTCCCTCTGACCCTCTGTACTTCCTAGGGTACTACCACTCATTGTGTATTCCCTTGCCTTATTTGTCCGTCCAAAATGCATCACCTCGCACTTTTCAGGGTTAAATTCCATTTGCCACTTTTCCGCCCATCTGACCAACCCGTTTATATCATCCTGTAGCCTGAGGCTTTCCTCCTCGCAATTTACCACCCCACCAATTTTCGTGTCATCTGCGAACTTACTGATCATACCTTTTACATTCTCATCCAAATCATTTATGTAGATCACAAACAACAAGGGACCCAGCACCGATCCCTGAGGTACCCCACTGGACACAGGCTTCCAGTCACAAAAGCAACCTTCGGCCATCACCCTCTGCCTCCTGCCACTCAGCCAGTTTAGGATCCAACGCGCCAAGGCACCCTGGATCCCATGGGCTCTTACCTTCTTGACCAGTCTCCTATGCGGGACTTTGTCAAAAGCTTTACTGAAGTCCATGTAAACCACATCCACAGCATTTCCCTCATCCACCCCCCTAGTCACCCCCTCGAAAAATTCAATCAGATTTGTCAGACATGGTTTACCCTTGACAAAGCCATGCTGACTATCCCCGATTAATCCTTGCCTCTCCAAGTGGAGACTAATTTTGTCCCTCAGAATTTTTTCCAATAATTTCCCTACCACAGATGTTAGGCTCACTGGCCTGTAATTCCCTGGTTTATCCCTGCTACCCTTCTTGAATAATGGTACTACGTTAGCTGTTCTCCAGTCCTCTGGTACATCCCCTGTGGCCAGAGAGGTTCTGAAAATTTGTGTCAGAGCCCCTGCAATCTCCTCCTTTGCCTCCCACAGCAGCCTGGGATACATCTCGTCCGGGCCTGGGGATTTATCCACTTTTTGGCCTGCTAAAACCGCTAGCACCTCCTCCCTCTCGATGCTAATATGTTCAAGTATGTCACAGTCCCCTTGCCCGATTTCTATGTCTGCATCATCTTTCTCCATAGTGAACACAGATGCAAAAAATTCATTTAAAACCCCGCCTACCTCATCTGGCTCTACACACAGATTGCCACTTTGGTCCCTAATGGGCCCTACCCTTTCCCTGGTTATCCTCTTGCCCTTAATATACTTATAAAACATCTTAGGATTTTCCTTTATTTTGCTCGCCAGTGTTATTTCATGGCCCCTCCTCGCCCTCCTAATTTCTTTTTTAAGTACGCCCCTGCACTTTTTATACTCCTCTAGGGCTTCTTCCGTCTTTAGTCTTTTGTAACTGCCAAAAGCCCCCCTTTTATTCCTAATGCATTTTTGTATATCCCTTGTCATCCAAGGTTCCCTTTGCTTGTTGGTCCCACCCTTGACCTTTACAGGAACATGTTGGCGTTGTGCTCGCTCTATTTCCCTTCTGAAAGTCTCCCACTGTTTTGATGTGGATTTTCCTATAAGTAGCTGCTCCCAGTCCACTTTGGCCAGATCCTGCCTTATCATATTAAAATCGGCCTTCCCCCAATTTAGAACCCTTATTTCCGGGCCGTCTTTGTCCTTTTCCATGACCACCTTAAATCTCACCGAATTATGGTCACTGTCGCCAAAATGCTCTCCTACTGACGCTTCCACCACTTGCCCGGCTACATTCCCTAGAATTAGGTCCAGTACCGCCCCCTCTCTTGTAGGACTTTCTACATGTTGGCTCAAAAAGCTCTCCTGGATGCACTTTAAGAATTCTGCACCCTCTAAGCCTTTCACACTCTGACTATCCCAATTTATATTGGGGAAGTTGAAATCCCCCACTATTATTGCCCTATTATTTTCGCACTTTTCTGAGATTTGCCTACATATCTGTTCCTCTATCTCCCCCTGACTGTTTGGGGGCCTATAGTACACTCCCAGCAAAGTGCTTGCCCCCTTTTTGTTTTTAAGTTCTACCCATATGGCCTCATTAGAGGAACCCGCTAATATATCATCCCTCCTTACAGCAGTAATTGACTCCTTAATTAATATTGCAACACCCCCTCCCCTTTTACACCCCCCTCTGTCTCGCCTGAAGATTCTATACCCCGGAATATTGAGCTGCCAGTCCTGACCCTCCCTCAACCATGTCTCTGTGATAGCAATCTCGTCCGGGCCTGGGGATTTAGCCACTTTTTGGCCTGCTAAAACCGCTAGTACCTCCTCCCTCTCGATGCTAATATGTTCAAGTATATCACAGTCCCCTTGCCCGATTTCTATGTCTACATCGTCTTTCTCCATAGTGAACACAGATGCAAAAAATTCATTTAAAACCCCGCCTACATCATCTGGCTCTACACACAGATTGCCACTTTGGTCCCTAATGGGCCCTACCCTTTCCCTGGTTATCCTCTTGCCCTTAATATACTTATAAAACATCTTAGGATTTTCCTTTATTTTGCTCGCCAGTGTTATTTCATGGCCCCTCCTCGCTCTCCTAATTTCTTTTTTAAGTATGCCCCTGCACTTTTTATACTCCTCTAGGGCTTCCTCCGTCTTTAGTCTTTTGTAACTGCCAAAAGCCCCCCTTTTTTTCCTAATGCATTTTTGTATATCCCTTATCATCCAAGGTTCCCTTTGCTTGCATTCATAAAGTGTCTTTCAGGACCGTCGGATGTTCCAAAGCACTTTACAGCCAATGAAGTACTTTTTGAAGTGTAGTCACTGTTGTAAATAGGTAAATAAGGTAGGCAAAGGCACACAGAGACAGGAACTAAGGGAATGCACAAGGGTGATTAGTCTAATTTGGTATGCATTATGTCATGATAGAATTCATTAAATTGGATTGCAATGTACATATTCTGGTGGTTTTTATTTTTGTTTTGTCAGAAAGAGGACATTATGATAGTCAGTGATAGGAGAAAGGTAAGGCGTGTGGGACTGTTGATGAATGGGGAGGTGTGGTTGAGGTTACTCGTATCACTCATGAATTATTTGAGCATGTAGAGCCCGGGCAGAAAGGGGCTGTCTACGTTCTAGCCTCACTTCCTCTTCCTGTTCCTCCAGTTCCTGTTGCACTTCCTCCTCCTCCACTTCCTTGTGCTCCTGCTCCTCAACTTCTTGCCTGATAGGTGGTGGCAAGGCCTGTTACCTCATAATGGCCAGGGTGTGCAGCATATGGTATCTTGATACCTGCTCATAGCGTACGGCAGTGCTCCTCCAGAGTTGTCCAGTCAGTGGAAGCGTTGCTTGAGGAGGCTGTTGGTGTGCTCTATAATGCTCCTTGTGGTAGCATGGCTCTCATTGTAGGTCTGCTGTGCATGTGTGCATGGGTTCCATTTGGATAACCTTTGTTGCCCAGTAGCCAGCCTTTGCCTTGCCATGGTGGGTCAAATACAGGTGGCACAGAGTACGGCTGCAGAATGAAGGGATCGTGACTACTGCCAGGATAGCGCACATTCACCTGCATGATGCGCTGCCTATGGTCACACACCAGCTGCACATTGAGGGAGTGGAATCCCTTTAGGTTCATGAAAATGGGCAAGTTCACATGAGGCGCATGCAGGGCAATGTGCGTTCATTCAATGGCACCCTGCACCATGGGGAAGCCTGAAATCCATGCAAACCCTTGTGCTCGCTCTGCCTGCTTGTCTCTGGCAAGAGGGAATGAGATGAAGCCGGGTCTCTGTGTATAGAGAGCCTCTGTGACCTTTATGCAGCAGTGTACTGGAAACAGCGAGTCGTTGCCTATATCTCCAGCAGCAGCCAGATGCATAAAAGTTAAGAGCCACGGTCACCTTGACAGCCACTGGCAATGCTGTTCTTGCCCTGCTTTGTGGTTACAGTTGTGGCTGCATCTGTTGGCAGATTTCAGTCACAACCTCTTTTGTTAAGCATAGGTGTCGCAAGCATTGGTTCTCGCTGAAGTTCAGGTAAGAGAATTGCTCCCTAAAGACCCTCGGTGGATATGGCCTCCTGTGGAGAGCTCTTCTCCCCCTGCCTCCTCCTCCCTCTTCTAGCAGCTTGTCCTGCTCTGCATGGCCTCTCTTTGTTCTCCCAGTCATTTTCAATTCTGAGAGGAAGGCCTACCAGGCCACCCATGTCTGGAAACAACTTGTTTCAGCACAAGATTTTAAATCAACAGAAAAGTACTTCAGCACCAGCCAGACCACTCCCTGCAGACTATTCAAACTTTAGGCAAGTACAGAAAAGCTCCAAAAATGCATACAATTGCACCCTCAACCAGAAGAAATAATCCAGCAACTAACCTGTAAATAGTTCATGATTCCTTTAAATAGCACTGGTGGGGGTCCTTCATTTTATTTTAATATCGTGCTCAGCTGTGCGAGGCTAACAGAGGGCGTAGGCTGGAGCGTGGAGTTTGAAAATGGCAGTGCTGGTGTCAAATCAGCATTGCACACTGATTGACATCATAATTTGCATGCTGCCGCCGATTGTTAGGTGTGCGCAAGAAAATCCCTTTACAAAGATATTGCTCAGCACTCTTCCCATAGGAAGTGTGCGTGTGCATCTAGGACCCCATTTCCGAGCATTTCTGTACAGAAAAAAAGTGAACTCCACCTGTGTGCCCCAGTTTGGCATAAAAATAAAACAAAAAAGGTGACTCAACCGTGGCTAATGAGGGAAATTAGGGATAGCATAAGATCCAAGGAGAGGACATATAAATTGGCCAGAAAAAGCAGTAATCCAGAGGATTGGGAGCAGTTTAGGATTCAACAAAGGAGGACAAAGGGATTAATTAAGAAAGGGAAAATAGAATTTGAGAGTAAGCTTGCAGGGAACATAAAAACTGACTGTAAAAGCTTTTATAGATATGTGAAGAGAAAAAGATTGGTGAAGTCAAGTGTAGGTCCCTTGCAGTCAGAATCAGGGGAATTTATAATGGGGAACAAAGATATGGCTGACCAATTAAATACATATTTTGGTTCTGTCTTCACAAAGGAGGACACAAATAACCTCCCAGAGATGTCAGGAACATAGGGTCTGATGAAAGGGAGGAACTGAAAGAAATCAGTATTTGTAGGGAAATGGTGTTAGGGAAATTGATGGAATTGAAGGCCGATAAATCCCCAGGGCCTGATAATCTACATCCTCGGGTACTTAAGGAAGTGGCCCTAGAAATAGTAGATGCATTGCTGATCATCTTCCAACATTTGATGGAATCTGGAACAGTACCCATGGAATGGAGGGTAGCTAATGTTACCCCATTATTCAAAAAAGGTGGTAGAGAGAAAACAGGGAATTACAGACCGATAAGCCTGACATCGGTAGTGGGGAAAATGCTAGAGTCCATTATAAAAGATGTAATAGTAGAGCACTTGGAAAACAGTGACAGGATCGGACAAAGTCAACATGGATTTACAAAAGGTAAATCATGCTTGACTAATCTACTGGAATTTTTTGAGGATGTAACTATAGGAAACTTTCTGGTATCCGGCACTGACGGGACCGAGCTGGTGCCGTACCATCAAAACTGCCGTAGAAACCAGCGCTAATGTTAAAACATACGGAGCTTTTGAGCACCGTGTGAATCAACAAACCCTATTGTTTAGTAACAGCTTCAAAACAGTCGGCCGCAGCTTAAAAGCGTCTCTGTAGCTAAGCAACAGCTTCAGCTAGACATTGCAGAGCCTGACTGGAAAAAAAAAGCAACGAGAAGTAAAAAAACTTATAGGAAACGGCTCCTGAATTTTGCCGGTAGATAGAACTTTCCGGACATTTAACCTCCGGTTAAACGAAAGTTTCCTGTAGTAAAATAGATAAGGGAGAACCAGAGGATGTGGTGTATTTGGACTTTTAGGAGGCTTTCGATAAGGTTCCACATAAGAGATTAGCGTGTAAAGTTAAGGCACATGGGATTGGGGGCAAGGTATTGACTTGGATAGAGAACTGGTTGGCAGATAGAAAGCAAAGAGTTGGAATAAACGGGTCTTTTTCCGAGTGGCAGGCAGTGACTAGTGGGGTACCGCAGGGATCGGCCCTTGGACCCCAGCTATTGACAATATATATTAATGATCTAGACAAGGGAACTAGATGTAATATCTCCAAATTTGCAGACGACACAAAGCTGGGTGGGCGTGTGTGCTGTGAGGAGGATGCCAAGAAACTACAGGATGATTCGGACAGGTTGGGTGATTGGGCAGAAGCATGGCAGATGCAATATAACGTGGATAAATGCGAGGTTATCCACTTTGGTGTCAAAAACAGGAAGGCAGATTATTATCTGAATGGCAATAGATTGGGAGAAGGGGAAGTGCAACGAGACCTGGGTGTCCTTGTGCACCAGTCGCTGAAGGCAAGCATGCAGGTGCAGCAGGCGGTTAAGAAGGCAAATGGTATGTTGGCCTTTGTAGCGAGAGGGTTTGAGTACAGGAACAAGAATGTCTTGCTGCAGTTGTACAGGGCCTTGGTGAGACCACATCTTGAGTATTGTGTGCAGTTTTGGTCACCTTATCTGAGGAAGGGTATTCTTGCCATGGAAGGAGTTCAGCGAAGATTCACCAGGCTGATACCTGGGATGGCAGGAATGATGTATGAGGAGAGATTGGGACGATTGGGCTTGTACTCACTGGAGTTTAGAAGAATGAGAGGGGATCTCATTTAAACTTATAAAATTCTGGCAGGACTGGACAGACTAGGTGCAGGGAGAATGTTCCCGATGGTCGGGGAGTCCAGAACCAGGGGTCACAGTCTAAGGATAAGGGGTAGGCCTTTTAGGACAGAAATGAGGAGGAGTTTCTTCACCCGGAGAGTGGTGAACCTGTGGAACTCTCTACCACAGAAGGCAGTAGAGGCCAATGCATTAAATATATTCAAGAAGGAGTTGGATATATTTCTTAAGGCTAAAGGGATCAAGGGGTATGGGGAGAAAGCAGAGACCGGGTACTGAACTTGGATGATCAGCCATGATCGCATTGAATGGCGGAGCAGGCTCGAGGGGCCGAATGGCCTACTCCTGCTCCTATCTTCTATGTTTCTATGTTTCTATGCGCCTCTATATGTAATGTTGCAATTCCGAAAGGGGACAGGCTCCCGTTACCTGGGCACTGATTGATTGACAGGTACAATTTGATGGAATCTTCGCAAAGCATAAAGGAGGTGTGCCCGTGTCAGTAAGACACTGACTGATGCACACTGCAGGATGATCTGGGGGGAGGGGGTTTGGCTAACTGATACAATACTACAAGTTGTGCAACAGAAGGCTTCCTTTAATCCATGTGTGAAATCCAGAAACTAAGCTGTGAGAGGAGTTGTAGCAAAAGAGGGGAAACAATTTATGAAGGTAGGTGTGGGAAATATGAACACTAAATCCTGCACAAACGCCACAGTTATATAAGAAATATTGTATTGAAATATTCTAATGTGGATCTCTCAGTTCAAAGGTATCAGACATTCATTTTCTTAAGTTGTCTTCACTTTATTTTGGCTGAAATTGCACAGTGTATTGAGCTGGTTTCTCAAAGTGGGGAATGAAGCAAGAGGTGGAGGGGTTTAGAGCGGGAATTCCAGAGAAAGAGACAAGGTAGCTAAAGGTTCTGCCACCAATGGTGAGGCGAGGGGACTGGGAACGCCAGAGTCAAAAGGCTGTATTACGTTTGATTCAAACAGTCAAGAAGCCGGACAAAATTAAAAAAAATCAAAGCTCTCATGGTGCAAAGCAAATGGAAAAAGATTTGGTCACTGAAGGTTAAATATTGAAGCTTTGCTGATATGCTGTATTTCTCTCTCTTCATGATTTGTAACTATACATTTTAACATTGGAATAAACAGGTCCATCTGTGCTGCATTAGTTGATCTACAATCCGAGTCTCCTGGGTTGGGATGGAATGAACTATATATATGTGTGGATGTCATTAATACTCAGGATGCAGGAAGGGGTATAAAACTGGAGGAGGTTGCAGAAAGTTGGGTTGAGGTTGTGAAGTGATTTGAAGATACCGACCAAGATTCTAAATTTATAAAGTGTTGGGAGACACGCAGCCATAGTTAGTTTGTGAAAATGGGGATAATGGGTAAACAGGACTGAGTGCAGAAAAGAATAAGAGTGGCTAAGTTTTGGACAGGTCAGAAATTATGGAGAGTCAGAGCCAGAAAGAAGGGATTGGGGAAAAATATTCTGTAGGTGACAAAAGCATGGATAAAGGGTTCCAGCAGTGCAGGAGTTGAGGTCGGAGCAGAAACAGGCAGAGATGGAAACCAGAAGTTGTGGTAATAGGTAGGATGTGGTGTTTGGAGCTCAGCTCTGGATCAAACAGAGGTCAAGGTTTCGGACCTAATGAGTGGCTGGGGAGGAGGACGGAGTCAGTGACAAGGAGTAGAGTTTATGGTGGTGGCCAAAAACAATGATAGACCATATTGTTACTTCTAGACACAGCATGTATAGTAGCGTAGGTTTTGGTTTTGGTTCACAGGCGAGTTGAGGCTTGATTTTAACATCAGGCATCAAACAGGCGGGCAGTGGGTGGAATGCTTGCCTCTTCCTGCTGGCAGGTGGCCCAAGCCGCCCACGCCATAAATATATATGCTTAATTGTATAACTAATTTATATTAGTCATCATAACCTTAAACTGAGATGTATGGCAGCGTGGTGATAACGGGTAGAATTTTAAAAAAGTTTTGTGTTCGCATTTTCAGATACAGTGATATAGTTTTGTAAAGAGCTGTGACCTGTTTGAGATTAAATAAAGCCACTAATGAGGTTTATAAGCCAACTGTCAATCTATATTGTTTTATGTTTGAAAAAATAGCAACTCATAATTTCTTACCAAATCGCATGATTTTTAAGAGATTTATGAGACGGTGGGTTTGGCATTACTGTAAGAGTGAGCTGCCTGCTCATCCTCTTGGTGCATGGCACAGGGACAAATAAATACTTTTAACCTGATAATTTGCATGTGTAATGACTTGGAGCAGAACAAGGCAAATTGGATTGACTTAACAAGGTGCTTAATGTTATAGTAGGAGCCATACCTAAAAATAAAGGATCATTTTAATGATAGTTATGAGTCCCAGATCATTTGAAGCTTGCACTCTGTTCAAAAACTATACTGGATTTTGGCATAATGGAAAATAGCTAAAAGTAAACACTTAACTGCCCAGGTGTTATTTAAAGAAACAATATAGAGTAAAAGAAACGGTTCTGGACTCCAGCCAATAACAGCTATTTGGTTCATTCTATTAGGGAAAAATTGAGGAGCTCTGTGCCAACATGACCAAACTGTACATCATGTGACTCCACCCTCTGAATCTCTCTTTTTCCAATGCAAGAGACTGGCACTCTTGATTAAACTCAATAGTGCCAGCACCAGATAGATCTTACACTGAAGAATGGGGTTGCTGTCATTATGATAGAGAAGCTTAGCAAAAATGTTCTCCTTCACTCCTTCCAGTACCTTTCAATCTTGGAGCTGGCATGCCAGCATTCCCGTTTCCACTCTAAAACTCCAGCATGTTCATCTCCTGGTACGCCTATCCTATAGAGCCATGATGTGCTCAGTGAATTCGGGAAATAATTTTGTATTGAATAATTGTCAAAGAAAATCTTGAAGGTAAAATAGTTCCAGCAATTGGATTGTGATAAGATGTTATGGAGTACAACAAATAGTTCCAGAAAATGACATCAAAATGCAGTGTGAAGTTGTGCCTAGGAAGGAGTGCAGTCAGTTGAGGGGCATGATTCAGTGGGTCTATACCATCAACAGCAGATCTTGTTTAGCTGTTATAAAAATTCTTTTATAATAGCCAAAAATATGTACAGCATCAATCGTGAATGGTGGTGGACAATTAAACAACCAACAGGGGAAGGTGGCTCCATGAACATACCCATCCTCAATGATGGCGGAGCAAAAGACAAGGTTGAAGTGTTTGCAACCATCTTCAGCAAGAAGTGTCGAGTGGATGAACAACATCAACAACAACTTGTATTTATATAGCGCCTTTAACATAGTAAAACATCCCAAGGCGCTGCACAGGAGTATTTTAAGACAAAACATTTGACAAAATAAGGGTATATTAGGGCAGGTGATCAAAAGCTTGGTCAAAGAGGTAGGTTTTCAGGAGCGTCTTAAAGGAGGAAAGAGAGGTAGTGAGGCGGACAGGTTTAGGCAGGCAATTCCGGAGCTTAGGGCCTAGGCAACAGAAGGCATGGCCACCAAAGGTTGAGCAATTATAATCAGGGATGCTCAAGAGGGCAGAAACATAGAAACATAGAAGATAGGAGCATGAGTAGGCCATTTGGCCCCTCGAGACTGCTCTGCCATTCAATGAGATCATGGCTGATCATCCAAATTCAGTACCCTGTCCCTGCTTTCTCCCCATATCCCTTGATCCCTTTAGCCTTAAGAAATATATCCAACTCCTTCTTGAATATATTTAATGAATTGGCCTCTACTGCCATCTGTGGTAGAGAATTCCACAGGTTCACCACTCTCTGGGTGAAGAAATTCCTCCTCATTTCTGTCCTAAATGGCTTACCCCTTATCCTTAGACTGTGATCCCTGGTTCTGGACTCCCCGACCATCGGGAACATCCTTCCTGCATCTAGTTTGTCCAGTCCTGTCAGAATTTTATAAGTTTCAATGAGATCCCCTCTCATTCTTCCAAACTCCAGTGAGTATAAGCCCAATCGACCCAATCACTCCTCATACGTCATTCCTGCCATCCCAGGTATCAGCCTGGTGAATTTTCACTTAACTCCCTCCATGGCAAGAACATCCTTCCTCAGATAAGGTGACCAAAATGGCACACAATACTCAAGATGTGGTCTCACCAAGGTCCTGTACAACCACAGCAAGACATCCTTGTTCCTGTACTCAAACCATCTCGCTACGAAGGCCAACATACCAATTGCCTTCTTAACCGCCTGCTGCACCTGCATGCTTACCTTCAGCGACTGGTGCACAAGGACACCCAGGTTTCGTTGCACTTCCCCTCTCCCAATCTATTGCCATTCAGATAACAATCTGCCTTCCTGTTTTTGACACCAAAGTGGATAACCTCACATTTATCCACATGACATTGCATCTGCCATGCTTCTGCCCAATCACCCAACCTGGCCAAATCATCCTGGAGTTTCTCGGCATCCTCCTCACTGCACACACGCCCACCCAGCTTTGTGTCGTCTGCAAACTTGGAGATATTACATCTAGTTCCCTCGTCTAGATCATTAATATATATTGTGAATAGCTGGGGTCCAAGGACCGATCCCTGCGGTACCCCACTAGTCACTGCCTGCCACTCGGAAAAAGACCCGTTTATTCCAACTCTTTGCTTTCTGTCTGCCAACCAGTTCTCTATCCAAGTCAATACCTTGCCCCCAATCCCATTTGCCTTAATTTTACACGCTAATCTCTTATGCGGGACCTTATCGAAAGCCTTTTGAAAGTCCAGATACACCACATCCACTGGTTCTCCCTTATCTATTTTACCAGTTACATCCTCAAAAAATTCCAGTAGATTAGTCAAGCACAATTTACCTTTGGTAAATCCATGTTGACTTTGTCCGATCCTGTCACTGCTTTCCAAGTGCTCTGCTATTACATCTTTTATAATGGACTCTAGCATTTTCCCCACTACCGGTGTCAGGCTTACCGGTCTGTAATTCCCCGTTTTCTGTCTACCACCTTTTTTGAATAGTGGGGTAACATTAGCTACCCTCCAATCCATGGGTACTGTTCCAGATTCCATCGAATGTTGGAAGATGATCAGCAATGCATCTGCTATTTCTAGGGCCACTTCCTTAAGTACCCTAGGATGTAGATTATCAGGCCCTGGGGATTTATTGGCCTTCAATCCCATCAATTTCCCTAACACCATTACCCTACAAATACTGATTTCTTTCAGTTCCTCCCTTTCATCAGACCCTATGTTCCTGACATTTCTGGGAGGTTATTTGTGTCCTCCTTTGTGAAGACAGAACCAAAATATGTATTTAATTGGTCAGCCATTTCTTTGTTCCCCATTATAAATTCCCCAGATTCTGACTGCAAGGGACCTATGCTTGACTTCACCAATCTTTTTCTCTTCACATATCTATAAAAGCTTTTACAGTCAGTTTTTATGTTCCGCGCAAGCTTACTCTCATTCTCTATTTTCCCCTTCTTAATTAATCCCTTTGTCCTCCTTTGTTGAATCCTAAACTGCTCCCAATTCTCAGGTTTACTGCTTTTTCTGGCCAATTTATATGTCCTCTCCTTGGATCTTAAGCTATCCCTAATTTCCCTTGTTAGCCACGGTTCAGTCACCTTTTTTGTTTTATTTTTATGCCAAACTGGGATGAACAAATTCTGTAGTTCATCCATGCGGTCTTTGAATGTTTGCCATTGGCTATCCACCGTCAACCCTTTGAGTGACATTCCCCAATCAATCCTACCCAACTCGCGCCTCATACCATCGTAGTTTCCTTTATTTAAATTCAGGACCCTAGTCTCTGTGTTCTGGACCAATGGACTTTTTACATGCAGTGAACATTTTATATGCAGATAGCACCCTCTGGTGGTGGTTATTGTGTTAGCAGTTTGTATGCTGGAAAGGTCATCTGATCTTTCTACCTTTCTTCCTGTGTGAGGTCATTTGACCTTTGTTCCTTTCTTCCTGTGAGAGGTCATTTGACCTTCGTACCTTTCTTCTTGTGTAACACAGGAAGTAGAATTCCAGGAAGAACCTGGCAGTAATGGAGGATTCCATAAGGGTTTTACAATCCAATGTAATCTGATTTCATATGTTAGGCCAAGCGCAATATCTGTGAGTATCTTTGTTCCTTAGCATAATAGCAACGTTGTCAGAGTAGTATTTTGATAATAATATGTTTATAAAAGGTTAATATTTGATAGTTATAGAAGTGAGTCCAAATGTTAGTTAGTTATACAATTAGTCTATTCTACTGTTGTAAATATGTTTATATCTTATGTAATATCGAATGTATAGTACTCAGTTATGTACAAAACATACTTTGTCTTTGTTTACAGTTTCACAAATTTGTTCAAGTAAAGCTTCAAAACAGCAAATGGCTTCACGAAGAATTATTTTGAATAAATGTTTAACTTGCTGGATAACTAGATAGGAGCACGTCTAGCGCAGCCAGTACACTCTGAGTCAACTACTTCACTCTCCATCTTAATGAAGAATTCTTTCATATTATGATCGCTCCGACCCAAGGGGCCTCGTACAACAAGATTGCTAATTAATCCTTTCTCATTACATAATACCCAGTCGAAGATGGCCTGATCTCTGGTTGGTTCCTCGACCTATTGGTCCAGGAAACCTTCCCGTAAACACTCCAGGAATTCCTCCTCCACAGTATTGTTACTAATTTGGTTAGCCCAATCTATATGTAGATTAAAGTCACCCATGATAACTGCTGTGCCCTTATTGCACGCTTCTCTAATTTCCCATTTAATGCCATCCCCAACCTCCGCATTACTGTTTGGAGGTCTATATACCACTCCCACTAACGTTTTCTGCCCCTTGGTATTTCTCAGTTCTACCCATACAGATTCCACATCATCAGAGCTAATATCCTTCCTTACAATTGTGTTAATCCCCTCTTTAACCAGCAATGCTACCCCACCTCCCTTTCCTTTTTGCCTATCTTTCCTGAATATTGAATACCCCTGGATGTTGAGTTCCCAGCCTTGGCCACCCTGGAGCCATGTTTCCGTAATCCCAATCAAATCATATTCGTTTACCTCTATTGGCGCAGCTAATTCATCCACCCTATTATGAATGCTCCTCATATTAAGACACAAAGCCTTCAGGCTTGTGTTTTTAACGCTCTTAGACCTATTAGAATTATTATTTACTGTGGCCATGTTTGATTTAAACCGTTGATTTCTCTGATTGCCACTTTTGTGAGAATCAGAGGAGCACAGATATCTCGGGGGGTTGTGGGGCTGAAGGAAATTACAGAGATAGGGAGGGGCGAGGCCATGGAGGGATTTGAAAACAAGGATGAGAATTTTGAAATCGAGGCACTGCTTAACCGGGAGCCAATGTAGGTCAGCGAGCACAGGGGTGATGGGTGAACGGGACTTGGTGCGAGTTAGGACACAGGCTTCCGAGTTTTGGATGACCTCAAGTTTACATAGAGTGGAATGTGGGAGGCCAGCCAGGAGTGCATTGGAATAACTGAGTCTGGAGGTAACAAAGGCATGGATGAGGGTTTCAGCAGTGGATGAGCTGAAGCAAGGGCCGAGATGGGCGACGTTACGGAGGTGGAAGTAGGCGGTCTTTGTTATGCTGTGGATATGTGGTCAGAAGCTCATTTCAGGGTCAAATATAACAGCAAGTTTGCAAACAGTGTGGTTCAACCATCTCGGCCTCCTCCTGAGGGCCCCACCATCACAGAAGCCAGTCTTCAGCCAATTCGATTCACTCCACGTGATATCAAGAAATGGCTGAGCACACTGGATATAGCAAAGGCTGTGGGCCCCGACAACATCCCAGCTGTTGTGCTGAAGACTTATGCTCCAGAACTAGCTGTGCATCTAGCCAAGCTTTTCCAGTACAGCTACAACACTGGCATCTACCTGACAATGTGGAAAATTGCTCGGGTATGTCCTGTCCACAAGAAGTAGGACAAATCCAATCCAGTCAATTACCACCCCATCAGCCTACTCTCAATCATCAGCAAAGTGATGGAACGTGTCATCAACAGTGCTATCAAGCAGCACTTACTCACCAATAACCTGCTCACTGATGCTCAGTTTGGGTTCTGCCAGGACGACTTGGCTTCAGACCTCATTACAGTCTTGGTCCAAATATGGACAAAAGAGCTGAATTCTAGCGGTGAGGTGAGAGTGACTGCCCTTGACATCAAGGCAGCCCTAGTCAATGGGAATCAGGGGTAAACTCTCCACTTGCTGGAGTCACACTTAGCACAAAGGAAGATGGTTGTGGTTGTTGGAGGCCAATCATCTCACCCCAGACATCGCTGCAGGAGTTCCTCATGGCAGTATCCTAGGGCCAACCATTTTCAGCTGCTTCATCAATGACCTTCCCACCACCGTAGGGTCAGAAGTGGGGATATTCGCTGATGACTGCACAGTGTTCAGTTCCATTCACAACTCCTCAGATAATGGAGCAGTCTGTGCCCGCATGCAGCAAGACCTGGACGATGAGTGGCAAGTAACATTTGCGCCACACAAGTGCCAGGCAATGACTATCTCCAAAAACCGAGAGTCTAACCACTGCCCCTTGACATTCAACAGCATCACCATCATCGAATCCCCATCAACAACAACCTGGGGGGGTGTCACCATTGACCAGAAACTTAGCTGGACCAGCCACATAAATACAGTGGTTACAAGAGCAGGTCAGAGGCTGGGTATTCTTCGGCGAGTGTCTCACCTCCTGACTCCCCAAAACCTCTCCACCATCTACAAGGCACAAGTCAGGAGTGTGATGAAATTCTCTCTGACGTAATAAAACTCACTACGCACTTGGTTTGAGTATAAAGCAAGGCTTTAATCAACTTGTTTCAGAACATGGAGGTCTAGTTGTACTTCACTAGTTCCTGTCTTACAAAATGTCCCTGGGCAAGCTGGGCCCACGCCCGAGTATTTATACTCCTTGGACGGCGCCACCAGCTGGCCGTCCAGTGTTATTTCATGAGTAGTTTCTTTATGATGATGAGATTTATAACACTCTGCACTTGCCTGGATGAGTGCAGCTCCAACAACACTCAAGAAGCTTGACACCATCCAGGACAAAGCAGCCCGCTTGATTGGCACCCCATCTACCACCTTAAATACTCACTCACTGCAACACTGCAGGACTCGCCAAGGCTTCTTTGACAGCACCTCCCAAACCCGTGATCTCTACCACCTAGACGTTCAATGACCTTCTCACATTACAACAGGGACTACACTCCAAAAGTACTTCATTGGCTGTAAAGCACCTTGAGATGTC
Source organism: Somniosus microcephalus (assembly GCF_052327205.1). Taxonomy (NCBI): domain Eukaryota; kingdom Metazoa; phylum Chordata; class Chondrichthyes; order Squaliformes; family Somniosidae; genus Somniosus; species Somniosus microcephalus. Next base: position 99,044,523 of record NC_140993.1, on the reverse strand, counting down.
TGGTTGGTCATGAAAGGTGCTATATAAATGCAAGTCTTTCTGTTAGAAACAACAACAACAACTTATATTTATATAGCACCTTTAATGTAATAAAACGTCTTTCGGCGCTTCACAGGAATATTAAAAGACAAAAAATTTGACATCGAGCCACATAAGGAGAAATTAGGGCAGGTTACCAAAAGCTTAGTCGAAGAGATAAGTTTTAAGGAGCGTCTTAAAGGAGGAAAGAGTGGTAGCAAGGCGGAGAGATTTAGGCAGGGAATTCCAGAGCTTAGGGCCTAGGCAACAGAAGGCATGGCCACCAATGGTTGAGCGATTATAATCAAGGTTACTCAAGAGGGCAGAATTAGAGGAGCACAGATATCTCGGGGGGTTGTGGGGCTAAAGGAGATTACAGAGATAGGGAGGGGCGAGGCCATGGAGGGATTTGAAAACAAGGATGAGAATTTTGAAATCAAGGCACTGCTTAACCGGGAGCCAATGTAGGTCAGCGAGCACAGGGGTGATGGGTGAACGGGACTTGGTGCGAGTTAGGACACAGGCTTCCGAGTTTTGGATGACCTCAAGTTTACATAGAGTGGAATGTGGGAGGCCAGCCAGGAGTGCATTGGAATAGCTGAGTCTGGAGGTAACAAAGGCATGGATAAGGGTTTCAGCAGCGGATGTGCTGAGGCAAGGACGGAGATGGGCAATGTTACGGAGGTGGAAATAGGCGGTCTTAGTTATGCAACGGATATGTGGTTGGAAGCTCATTTCATGGTCTATTATTACATCAAGGCTGTGAACAGTGTGGTTCAGCCTCGGGTAGATGTTAGGGAGAGGGATGGAGTCAATGGCTAGGGAAACGGAGTTTGTGGCAGGGACCGAAAACAATGGCTTCGGCTATCCCAATATTTAATTGGAGAAATTTTCTGCTCATCCAGAACTGGATGTCGGACAAGCAGTCTGGCAATTTAGAGACCATGAAGGGGTCAAGAGAAGTGGTAGTGAGGTAGAGCTGGGTGTCGTCAGTGCATATGTGGAAACTGACGCTGTGTTTTCGGATGATGTCGCCAAGGGGCAACATGTAGATGAGAAATAGGAGGGGGCCAAGGATAGATCCTTGGGGGACACCAGAGGTAACGATGTGGGAGTGGGAAGAGAAGCTGTTGCAGGTGATTCTCTGGCTATGATTAGATAGATAAGAATGGAACCAGGCGAGTGCAGTCCCACCCAGCTGGACGACGGTGGAGAGGCGTTGGAGAAGGATGGAGTGGTCAATCGTGTTAAAGACTGCAGACAAGTCAAGAAGGATGAGGAGGAATAGTTTACCTCTGTTACAGTCACAAAGGATGTCATTTGTGACTTTGATACTGTTTCGGTACTGTGGCAAGGGCGGAGACCTGTTTGGAGACATTCAAACATGGAATTGCGGGAAAGATGGGCACGGATTTGGGAGGTGGCAACATGTTTGGAGAGGAAATGGAGGTTGGCGATGGGGCGGTAGTTTGCAAGGACGGAGGGGTGAAGGTTTGTTTTTTGAGGGGAGGTGTGATGACGACAAATTTGAGGGAGAAGGGGACAGTACCTGAGGAGAGAGAACTGTTAACAATATCCGCTAACATGGGAGCCAGAAAAGAAAGTTGGGTGATCAGCAATTTGATGGGAATAGGGCCGAGGGAGCAAGCAGTGGGTCTCATGGACAAGATGAGCATGGAGAGGTCATGAGGGGAGATTGGAGAGAAACTGGAGAAAGTTGTGAGTTCAGGGCTAGGGCAGGGGGGAACCTTAGAGGAAGTTTGGCCCAGTGGGCTAGGGGAAGAAAGGGAAGTGGCAGAGGCAGCTGAATGAATGGTCTCAATCTTAAAGACAAAGAAGTCCATGAGCTCCTCACACATGTTGTCGGAGGTGAGGGCGGAGGAGACAGGGGAGAGGGGTTTAAGAAGATCGTTAGCAGTAGAGAATAGGAGCCAGGGTTTATCTTTGCATTCCAGAATGATGCTGGAATAGTGAGCAATTTTGGCAGACGAGAGCAGGACCCGATAATGCGTTATCAGATCTGGCGGTTGTTGTGTATGTACCTTTAAGAGAATAACTGGTCTCAGACTGCAGTACCGGCAGTGACCACCCCTGTATAAAAGGCGCTAGTAAGCCTCTGTAGTTTCAGTTTCCCGATTGACTTCATTCAGTAAAGATTTGTTTTGTTCAACTCCTGCTGTCCGTGTCTCAATCATACACAGACATAATACTGGCGATGAGCAGATACGAACTTACCTACAGTCTGCACCACCTCCTGGGGTCCATTCCTGAAGCGAAGTGCGCAGAGGTCGAGGCCAGAAGGAAGAAAGAAGCAGTAGAAATGGGCGTCGACCGTGGGCATCCGCCCCTGAGTCAGCAGAGTTGAAGATTGCTGGCGAAGCTGTCGAAAGCGGGGCCTGGTTCCTGTCGACGGTGCTTCAGCTAATCGGGCTTCTGATCCTTCCTGGGCTGCGGCGGTCGCGAACTCGAGTGGGTGGCTTGCAACAGGGCTGAGCAGCGTTGTCGGGAAGAGGAGAGAGAGAGGGTGGAGCACACAGGGCGCGGCCGGTGCTACGTAGCCGGGCTGCGTACAGACCCGAGAAGAGGGAGGCAAGAGTCCCACAGGGTTGTTCCACGATGGGAAAATAATAAAAAAAGAAATATTAAACGCGCAGGAAACCGCGAGGAGCTGCAGGTTACAACGGAAACCGCGGAAAGCAGCGCTAACAACAGCGGGGAAGAAGGCAAAGCACGGGAGGCGCCATCTTAATCAGCGGGGAAGAAGGCAAAGCACGGGAGGCGCCATTTTGTTAAATCGGGGAAGATGGCAAAGCGCGGGAGGCGCCATTTTAGATTTTCAAGATGCCGAAGACTGGCTGTATCACTGCCTTTGATAATACAATAGAGGACTGGACCACGTATGTGGAAAGAGTCGAGGTATATTGCGAGGCAAACGAAATAGCCGATGAGAAAAAGGCATCGGTATTGCTAAACTTAATGGGCGCTAGAATGTACGGCCTATTGTGGGACCTGATTACTCCAGCCAAACCGAAGGCGAAGAGTTTTAACGAAATTGTTGCTGTCCTACAGGAGCACCTAAACCCTGCACCACTGCTGATAGCAGAAAGATTTAAATTCCACAGGAGAACTCAGCATAAAGATGAGAGCAATGCTGAGTACCTTACGGAACTACGCAAGCTATCAAAGCACTGCCAGTTCGGAGCAGGACTGGCAGATACCCTACGGGACAAATTTGTCTGTGGACTCCTGAGTGAAGGAACACAGAAGAAGTTGCTCTCAGAGAAAGAGCTGATGCTAGATAAGGCTTTCAGCATGGCAGTAGTGTACAAAGCAGCAGCCAGGGGAGCTGCGGAACTACAACAAAAGCCACAGGAATACGGCACCCACGCAATGACACGGGGATTTGCAAAATGTTATCGCTGCGGCAGAACTAACCATGACCAGAAAGACTGCTGGTCCAAGGACAAATTATGCAGGCAATGCGGAAAGATGGGACACATTGCACGAGTTTGCAGGTCTGGGAAGAAGACCAGCGACAACAAAAAGGCTACTAAGGAACCGTACAAGAAAGTACAAAAGATGACGGACAGTAGTTCCGAAGACCAGATGAGCGATAGTGAATCCGGGAAAAGAGACTAAGCTGTCTCAAACTTCACAATGTAATCGCAAAAGAGGATCACCGAACCATTTGGGTCACCCTCACAATAGCAGGGTCCCAAGTTAAAATGGAATTGGATACAGGATCAGCGCTAATGGTCATGAATCGACGAGACTACGAGTGGCTATTCTCACACATACCCTTGAGAGAGACATCCATCGTCTTGACGACGTATACGGGGCAAAAAGTATGCCCCAGAGGAAAAATAAGGGTGCCTGTCGAATACAACGGCAAGAAAATACGGAAATTGTATCTCTACACACTGCCAAATGGTGGACCACCGTTATTGGGGCGTGAATGGATCAGGAAGATAAACTTAGATTGGCACTCCATTCATGCAATGCCGGTGGATGGTAAAAAAGATGAAGACGTCACTCCTGGACGATTGTCAACAATCTTAGCTAACGCCAAAGAGGTATTTCAACAAGAACTGGGCACTCTTAAAGGCGTAACCGTCTCGATAAAAATAGAAGAGAATGCAATTCCCAAGTTTTTCAAAGCAAGACCGGTACCATATGCAATTCGCCCAGCCATCGAGGCAGAGCTGGAGAATCTGGAGAAGGCAGCCGTGTTGTCTAAGGTTGACTGGAGCGAGTGGGCGACACCCATCGTTCCTGTCATGAAGAAAACGTTAAGCAATAAGTCTGAGGAGCCAAGGAAGGTTCGCATCTGTGGGGACTTCAAGGTGACGGTGAACCCAGTCCTTCACACAGTACAATATCCTCTTCCAAGGATAGAAGACATCTTCGCCTCACTATCTGGAGGGAAGCGTTTTACGAAAATTGACCTAGCACAGGCATATTTGCAGATGGAGGTTGAAGAATCCTCTAGGAAGTATCTCACGATAAACACTCACAAAGGTCTTTACCAGTATCATCGATTGGTATTCAGAGTAGCATCGGCTCCGGCGATATGGCAAAGAGCGATGGAACAAGTCCTGTAAGGGATTCCGGGGACTCAGTGTTACTTGGACGACATCCTTGTGACAGGTGAAGATGACAGTGAACACCTTAACAACCTAGAACAGGTGCTCACTAGACTACGGGAACATGGGCTACGAGCCAACCGCCCCAAGTGCGAGTTTTTTAAGAAACAGATATCATATTGTGGCCACGTGATTGATGAAGAGGGGTTACATAAGTCCCCTGACAAAATTGAAGCGGTTGTTAAGGCCCCAGTGCCTGAAAATGTGTCGCAACTGAGGTCATTCCTCGGATTGGTGAATTAGTACCATAAGTTTTTACCGAATTTGTCCACAATTCTGCACCCACTGAATGCCCTACTACGAACGGGAGTAGCATGGAAATGGAGCAATGACTGTAAGCGGGCCTTTCAGAAGAGTAAGGACTTAATCACTTCAAGAGAAGTATTGGCTCACTACAACCCAGCACTGCCGATCAGACTGGCGTGTGATGCGTCTCCCTACGGCATTGGGGCGGTACTGTCACGTAAATTGCTTGCTAGTTTAGAGAGGCCGATAGCTTTTGCGTCACGCTCGTTAACTTCTGCCGAGCGTAACTATGCCCAGATTGACAGAGAGGCCCTCAGCCTAGTGTGGGGGGTGAAGAAGTTCAATCACTACCTGCACAGTCAAAAATTTACTCTACTAACCGATCATCAACCTCTTGTCTCCATTTTCAACCCTCAGAGGGGCGTACCGATAATGACAGCGCAACGGCTGCAGAGGTGGTCCCTTTTCCTAGGGGCACACCATTATGACATGGAGTACAAAGGAACTAAACAGCATGGGAATGCTGATGGATTGTCGCGCCTACCGTTGCCGATGGTGGAAGAAGACCTTGCAGTGGATCCAATGGAGATATTCCACTCGACCATAGTCGAATGTCTCCCTGTGACGAATGCAAACATAGAAAAGGAATCACGAAATGACCCGACACTATCCCGGGTCTATGATTTAACGGTGAAGGGATGGCCAGCACATGGCGAACCACTGCTGCCAGCATTCTCGCCGAGAAGAGAACAGCTGTCAGTGTGCAGAGGAACCTTGATGTGTGGATCCAGAGTAGTAATTCCACCTAAGTTGACGGATAGAGTGCTCAATGAGCTTCATGAGGGTCATCTGGGTGGGGTAAAAATGAAGAACTTAGCCAGAGTGTTTGTGTGGTGGCTGGGAATCGATAGAGAAATCGAAGAGATGACCAAGAGCTGTGTAGGATGCCAGAAGGTCCAAAACGCCCCACCACTAGCTCCTCTACATCCATGGGAGTGGCCCTCATCTCCATGGCAAAGGGTGCACATTGATTTTGCTGGTCCCTTCATGGACTCGATGTTTTTAATTGCGGTGGATGCACATTCAAAGTGGCCAGAGGTAGTAAAAATGTCCTCAACCACCACAGAAAAAACTATCACAGTTTTACGAACCATATTCGCCAGGAATGGGCTGCCTGAACAGATTTGCTCTGACAATGGACCACAGTTTGTGTCTGAAGAGTTCCGGAGGTTCTTAAAGAACAATGGTGTTAAGCATTACACATCTGCCCCATATCATCCAGCCACTAATGGATTGGCCGAGAGGTTTGTTCAAACATTCAAGAAGGCTATCAAGGCAATGTGTAATGAAGATTTACCCCTACAACACAAGGTGGACAACTTCTTGTTTGCCTACCGGAATGCGACACATGCGGTTACCAACCAAACTCCAGCCATGATGTTCTTCAATCGAAGACTACGATGCCGCTTGGATTTGGTTGAGCCAAACGTCCGAAGAGATGTGGAGAACAGGCAGTTTCAGAATATGAATGAAAGGCCGACCAGGAGTTTTAAGGTAGATCAACCAGTTTTGGCCCGGGACTACCGCACTGAGAAATGGCAGCCAGGAACGATTTGTACACGGCAAGGACCTCTCATGTATACTGTGGACGTTGGAGAGAGCATTGTAAGACGCCATGCTGACCAGATTCTAGAGTCACTGGAAAATGTCAACTCCACACCACGATCTGATACACCTGACAATGAAATCGACGTACCAATTGCAGCTACCGCAGAATCGGTGATATTGGAAGCAGATGAACCAAACAACGACATTGATCCCGACTCAACCTTGCCAGAAGAACCTGATACCCCAAAGAGGCGTTATCCAGACAGAATCAGGAAGCCTCCTCAAAGACTGAACTTATAATTGCTTAAACTCAACCAATGTATCTAGCAACTGTAATTGTGATTGTAATTAGTTATCATTTAGTTGTTAAATGAATGTTATGTACTGTTTATCTAAAAGGGGAGGAATTGTTGTGTATGTACCTTTAAGAGAATAACTGGTCTCAGACTGCAGTACCGGCAGTGACCACCCCTGTATAAAAGGCGCTAGTAAGCCTCTGTAGTTTCAGTTTCCCGATTGACTTCATTCAGTGAAGACTTGTTTTGTTCAACTCCTGCTGTCCGTGTCTCAATCATACACGGACATAATAGCAGTGAATGGCTAAACCAGTTGTCCGCCATATCCGTTCAAGTCTGCGTCCCTTGGACTTAAGGGAGTGAAGATGAGAGCTGTACCAGGGGGAATGGCCAGGTTGAAAGAGAGTAATTGTTTTAATTGTGACTAGGGCATCAAAGTAGGTGGTGAGGGTGTGGTTGAGCAGATCGGTAGCTGCAGAAATATCATGGTGAATGGAGGACCAAAGGCTGGACAGTTGGGATTTCATAAGTGCAGTTGTAAGAGAGTTGGGAGAGAGTTTTTTCCAGGGCAGACACAGAAGGAAGTAGGATTGGGGGGAGCGGGGGTGATGGGGATCTGTGGAAGGGTGATGTGGGTGGACAGCGATACGAGGAAGTGGTCAGAGATGGCCTTATCTGCGATTGACAAGGGCAGCAGGTACATGGGAATACCACCCCCCCCAAGTCACACACCATCCTGACTTGGAAATATATCGCTGTTCCTCCATCGTTGCTGGGTCAAAATCCTGAAACTCCCTCCCTAACAGCACTGTGGGGGTACCTTCACCACGCGGACTGCAGCAGTTCAAGAAGGTGGCTCACCACCACCTTCTCAAGGGCAATTAGGGATGGGCAATAAATGCTGCTGGCCTTGCCAGTAACGCCAACATCCCATGAATGAATAAAAACAACTTGCACAGTCCCAAGCAATCATCCAGTATCAAACTATACGGATACATTTGTCCCATAACTCTCTTAAAAACTTCAAATGTATTGAAAAATACAGTAGGTTAAAAATAGCATTGACAAAACAAGATTTAGCAAATATCTACATAATGGCTCCCAAATTTCTTTGGTTATTATCCTGGGATTGCACCCAACAGTCCTTCCCAGCATTCACCCTGCTGAACTTTGCAGAGCCAGCATGCTCCTCAACTGCATGGGCCAAGCTCGTTTAACCCACCCATTCAGGCACATCTCCAATACCTGCCTGCTCATGCTTGCCATTAATTGGCTCCTTCCTGCCAAGAGGGAGGGTTGGGGTGAAGGTTGCCCAGCCTCCCCAACCCCAGCCATATTATCTTCAGCCCACTGAAAAATGTGACTGATTTGCAATTGTTAAAAGTAAATTGAAAGGTCTTTGCGGGGTCATGGCTGCTTGCCTGGTCTGCACCCAATCAGTAGGGACCACATATGGCCATGAGGAGTCGGTACACCTCCACTGCTCAGCATCTTGTCGGAAAAGTATAGATGAGATTGAATTAAACAAGCCATTTAACTTGAGCATAGGACCAGAGAACACAAGTACAAAATTCACAAGATTATTGCTTGGAGAAGCTCCCTCCCCCACAGTATAGTAGACGTGTGGGGCAGACTTCCATTTTCCTATTGTACTTAGTAACACTAAGGAACAATAGCAAAGATAAATTGTTGTCAGCTTGCTTTGCTGGAAGCAGGTAGCTCACAGCAGCAGTGCAACAAATAATTGACAACTGTGAGACTAATTATACACATGAAAAACAGATGGCAAGGTTATTGCAAAATGCATTAGTATTTATCAGTTCTTTCAGTAGTAGTATTCAATGCAAACCTTCCCATAAACTAAGGTTGCTCCATTTGTTTTGTCAAAGGTGATTGCATTTTTGTGATTAGGAAGTCCCTCGATGGAAACATTTCTAGTGGAAACATCTCTAGTCCCTTGATGGAAACATCTCTGGTGAGCTTACCTTTACGTTCATTTAAATGTTGCTTTGAACAATATTGAAATTACTAAGGCTGTTCCTGTTTATCAGTAATGTGTTATATATGAGCACATAGTGTAGTCATTACGGAAGAGTGCAAAGCAAAACTGGGATCTGGAGTAATCTGAGTCAGCCACTTGAGGCTTGTGTGAAAAGACCCAGAATTGACCCAATTCAGAGCACCACTGCAATGGGAGCAGAAGCCCGCATGACATCACTGTTGTGTATGTACCTTTAAGAGAAGAACTGATTCTATACTGCAGTACCGGCAGTGACCACCCCTGTATATAAAGCCATAGCAGGCTTCTGTACTTCAGTCTTGAATTACTCTCTGTTCAGTAAATACCTGTTTTATTGTTCCCCTGCAGTCTGAGTATTATCGATTCCCGGCCACCACACAAATGCCCTGGCTAGGCTCTTCATTTTTACCCCTCCCAGATGACCCTCAAGAAATCATTGAGCAGCACGCCTGGGGAACCGAAGAAGGTTCGCATCTGTGGGGACTTCAAGGTAACTGTGAACCCAGTCCTGCACACAGTACAATATCCACTTCCACGGATAGAAGATATTTTCGCCTCACTATCTGGAGGGAAACGCTTTACAAAGATTGATCTGGCCCAAGCGTATCTACAAATGGAGGTGGAAGAAGCATCTAGGAAATACCTCACGATAAACACTCACAAAGGCCTTTACCAGTACAATCGACTGGTATTCGGGGTAGCATCAGCCCCGGCTATTTGGCAGAGGGCGATGGAACAAGTCCTGCAAGGGATCCTGGGAACCCAGTGTTATTTGGATGACATCCTGGTTACAGGCGAAAATGACAGTGAACACCTTGCCAACCTGGAGCAGGTGCTCACGAGATTACAGGAATATGGGCTACGAGCCAACCGCCCCAAATGCGAGTTCTTCAGGAGACAAATCTCGTATTGTGGCCACATGATTGATGAGGAAGGGTTGCATAAGTCGCCGGACAAGATTGAGGCTGTAGTCAAGGCTCCAGCACCGGAAAATGTGTCGCAACTGAGGTCGTTCCTCGGGTTGGTGAACTACTACCATAAGTTCTTGCCAAATGTATCTACAATTCTGCACCCACTGAACGCCCTACTGCAAACTGGAGTAACATGGAAATGGAGTGATGAGTGTAAGCGTGCCTTTCAGAAATGTAAATGCCTAATCACTTCAAAAGAAGTATTGGCCCACTACAATCCAACACTACCGATTCGGTTGGCATGTGATGCGTCTCCCTACGGCATCGGAGCGGTGCTGTCACACAAATTCCCTGACGGTTCAGAGAGGCCAATAGCCTTTGCGTCGCGCTCGTTAACCTTAGCCGAGCGTAACTACGCCCAGATTGACAGGGAGGCCCTCAGCCTGGTGTGGGGGGTGAAGAAGTTCAATCACTATCTGCACGGGCAGAAATTCACCCTACTGACTGATCATCAGCCCCTGGTCTCCATTTTTAACCCAAAGAAGGGCGTTCCGGTGATGACGGTGCAACGGCTGCAAAGATGGTCACTTTTTCTAGGGGCACATCAGTATGACATAGAGTACAAGGGTACGAAACAACATGGAAACGCTGATGGGCTGTCGCGCCTACCGTTGCCTACGGTAGAGGAAGCACCTGCAGTGGACCCTGTTGAGATATTCCATGCGACCATAGTCGAATGTCTACCTGTTACAAACTCAAGTATAGAGAAGGAAACCCGAAATGACCCGACACTCTCTCGGGTCTATGATTTGACGGTGAAGGGATGGCCAGCACATGGCGACTCACTGTTGCCAGCATTCTCGCCAAGGAGAGAACAGCTGTCAGTGTGCCGGGGGACCTTGATGTGTGGATCCCGAGTGGTAATTCCACCCAAGTTGAGAGATAGAGTGCTCAATGAGCTTCATGAGGGTCATCTGGGAGGGGTAAAAATGAAGAGCCTAGCCAGGGCGTTTGTGTGGTGGCCGGGAATAGATAAAGAAATTGAGGATATGACCAAGAGATGCACAGGATGCCAGAAGGTCCAAAACGCTCCACCACAGGCCCCGCTACATCCATGGGAGTGGCCCTCATCTCCATGGCAACGGGTACACATTGATTTTGCTGGTCCATTTATGGACTCAATGTTCCTAATCGCTGTGGACGCCTATTCAAAATGGCCAGAGGTCATCAAAATGTCCTCCACCACCACGGAGAAAACTATTGCAGTCCTACGGACCATCTTCGCCAGGAATGGCTTGCCAGAACAGATTTGCTCCGACAATGGGCCACAGTTTGTGCCCGAGGATTTCCGGAGGTTCCTGAAGAATAATGGGGTGAAACATTACACATCTGCCCCATATCATCCAGCCACAAATGGATTGGCTGAGAGGTTTGTTCAGATCTTTAAAAAGGCCATAAAGGCAATGTATAATGATGACATTACACTGCAACACAAGGTGGAAAACTTCCTGTTTGCTTACCGGAATGCGACACATGCAGTAACCAACCAAACTCCAGCCGTACTGTTTTTCAACCGGAGACTAGGATGTCGCCTGGATTTGCTCAAACCAAACATAAGACGAGATGTTGAGGATAAGCAATTCCAGCACATAAATGAGAAGCCAACCAGGAGCTTCAAGATAGGGCAACCAGTCTTGGCCCGCGACTACCGAACAGAAAAATGGCAGCCAGGAACGATATGCACACAACAGGAACCACTAATGTACACAGTGGACGTTGGAGAGAGCATCATGAGATGCCATGCTGACCAGATTCTAGAGTCACAGGAACAAGCCAAACCATACCACGAGCAGGTGCACCTGGTAATCAACCCGAAGTACAGATTGCGTCTACCTCAGAAGCAGTGGTATTGGAAGCTGACGAACCAACCAATGTCAATGAGCCAGAATCAACTCCGCTGCAAGAACAGGATACTCGAGAAAGGCGTTATCCAGTCAGGATCAGGAAGCCTCCTCAAAGACTGAACTTATAAATGATTATTTCAGTTGATGTATATAGTACAGAGAAAATTGTAATTGTAATTAGTTATTATTTAGTTGTTAAATGAATGTTATGTACTGTTTATCTAAAAGGGGAGGAATTGTTGTGTATGTACCTTTAAGAGAAGAACTGGTTCTATACTGCAGTACCGGCAGTGACCACCCCTGTATATAAAGCCATAGCAGGCTTCTGTACTTCAGTCTTGAATTACTCTCTGTTCAGTAAATACCTGTTTTATTGTTCTCCTGCAGTCTGAGTATTATTGATCCTCGGACACTACAATCGCCAGCATGAAGACTGGGCAATTTTAACACACAGGCCTCATTTTAATATGATTGACGGGCTGTCTGCTCACTCATGTCAGGAAACGGGCAGCCCACCCATTTTTGCGGTGCAATTTTTGGTGGGCTTCCTGAGGCCCTATTTAATGGACCTCTGAAAGTAAGGTTGTAATCCTTGATGCTAGATTTCTTTTTAACAGTGTGGAGAGAATTAACTTTGCAGTCACAAGGTTGCCCCCAGATTTTCTGATGCCTTCTTGATGGTCCGCATGGAGGAGGTCAGGGCAAGGAAGAAGCTACTCATCCCCACCACCTGCAGGAGCATCCCCAGCACCACACTTTTACAGGCCTAGACAGAGGTGGCTGACAGAGTCAGTCCCAACAGCATCACCCCCAGGACCTGGCCTCAATGTAGCCAGAGGCCTCGATTTTAACTCCCCCCCCCTTGATGGGCAGGAAAGAGTCAGGCGAGGGGTTAAAATCTTGAAAATCGCCTCCAACCGCCGTAATATTAATGGCTGTGATTCAGGCTATCGACGTGGCTCCCACTAAAGGTAGGCATGGGCCTACTTAACATGCAAGAGTTGCAGGTTGTTGGCATAATTGGCGTGCGACGTAATATTAACGTCAAGCCAGGGGGAGTCCCGCACTGTCAACCACGATAGGAGGTGTCAACTGGCCAGAAGAGGCCAAGGTTAGCTTGATAAATGTTTTGTTTGAAGCCCTTGTGGTCCAGGAGGAGCAGGAGTGCGCCCCCTAGATCCCACAAGGAGTCCTTGGACAACTCAAGCCCTGTCCCCCGCCCCCCAATCGCACTGAAACCGCACCCCCCCCACCCCTGATTGACGATTGTCTCCAGATCTGACTGCCGGGGACCGTTCCTACGGTTCCCTGGTCCAGCAGACAGAAGGTCCGGTTGCAGGAGGCTGCAGAGGTATTGACTTGGATAGAGAACTGGTTGGCAGATAGAAAGCAAAGAGTTGGAATAAACGGGTCATTTTCAGAGTGGCAGGCAGTGACTAGTGGGGTACCGCAAGGATCGGTCCTAGGACCCCAGCTGTTCACAATATATATTAATGGTCTGGATGAGAGAATTGGATGTAATATCTCCAAATTTGCAGATGACACAAAGCTGGGTGGGAGGGTATGCTGTGAGGAGGATGTCGTGAAAATCCAGTACGTTTTGGACAGGTTGGGTGATTGGGCAGAAACATGGCAAATGCACTATAATGTGGATAAATGTGAGGTTATCCACTTTGGTGGCAAAAACAGGAAGGCAGATTATTATTTGAATGGCAATAGATTGGGAGAAGGGGAAGTGCAAAGAGACCTGGGTGTTCTTGTGCACCAGTCGCTGAAGGTAAGCATGCAGGTGCAGCAGGCAGTTAAGAAGGCAAATAGTATGTTGGCCTTCGTAGCAAGAGGGTTCAAGTACAGGAACAAGGATGTCTTGCTGCAGTTGTACAGGGCTTTGGTGAGACCGCACCTTGAGTATTGTGTGCAGTTTTGGTCGCCTTATCTGAGGAAGGACGTTCTTGCCATGGAAGGAGTGCAGCGAAGATTCACCAGGCTAATACATGGGATGGCAGGAATGACGTACGAGGAGAGATTGGGTCGATTGGGCTTGTACTCACTGGAGTTTAGTAGATTGAGAGGGGATCTCATCGAAACCTATAAAATTCTATCAGGCCTGGACAGACTAGATGCATGAAGGATGTTCCCGATGGTCGGGGAGTCCAGAACTAGGGGTCATAGTCTAAGGATAAGGGGTAAGCCATTTAGGACTGAGATGAGGAGGAATTTCTTCACCCAGAGAGTGGTGAACCTGTGGAATTCTCTACCACAGAAGGCAGTGGAGGCCAATTCATTAAATATATTCAAGAAGGAGTTGGATATATTTCTTAAGGCTAAAGGGATCAAGGGATATCGGGGGAAGGCAAGAACAGGGTACTGAATTTGGATGATCAGCCATGATCTCATTGAATGGCGGAGCAGGCTCGAGGGGTCGAATGGCCTACTCCTGCTCCTATCTTCTCTGTTTCTATGTTTCTGTGTTTGCTACATCCTACTTTGAGAAGCACAGCCTCCTGATGTACTGCTCTTCAGATAGATACAAGAAACTGACTCTAGGCCTGTACAATCAGTGTCTTGGGTATGACCTCCTACAAGCACCCACCTCCCACCTGCTGTCATGTAGTCGGTCCAGCTGCAACTGCTGTTGGTGCTCCTCTTTCTCAAAATGTTCCTCCATCCAAATGAAAGTGGCACTAATAGTACCCATGATAAGCGCAAAGATTACTGAGGGTAAGGCACAAAATGTGAGAAAGAAGCGAACTGTAATTTGAAAACTCTCCTGGCAGGTGAGTGCCCCTTTAACACAGAAACATAGAACATAGAAAAATAGGAACAGGAGTAGGACATTCGGCTCTTCGAACCTGCTCCGCCATCCAATATGATCATGGCTGATCCTCTATCTCAATACCATATTCCTGCTCTCTCCTCATAAAAACTGCTTCAGTGGCTCGGGCTGTGATTTCCCCTACCTCAGCGGGTTCGGTGCTGTTGGGGTCGATGGCGGGTCCCAACCTCGCTGCTGGCTGCAGCCTGCTGTCCAAAGTGATTTTACATTGATTGGACTCGGTAAGCTTGCCCAGCGTGTTTGCCGGCCAATTGAAGGAGTGGGTCTGATGACATCATTTGATGACACGTCATCAGCTGGTTTGCTTAAAGGGATCATGCGTAAATTTATTTTCACAGTTGTGATGTCAGTGTTCTACAGCATTGAGGTGCTGCAAACACTGACGAGCACTGCACAGAGGTGCACGGCTGCACCCAGGCTCTCCCATGGAGGGAGTCACATCACGCAGGGAGGTTCTCTTCCCTTCCAATGGGCGGAAGAGACCTCCCCAGGAGATCAACGCAGCCTGGTTGCACATTGCACAGGAGGGCACAAGTAGGGATATTGTCAGGAGGACCAGGCTGCAGTGGCACAAATATTTCAATGATCTCAGTAGATCATGAAATGTTACTGCAAAGCCACACTCAACCTCATCCTGCTGTGCCACTCATCACATCCCCATCACTCTGGCTTCCCTACCCTACCCCTGCACATCCTTACTCACACCACTTACCTTGCACCTCCACCCATTCCTCTCTACATTATCACTTCCCCATCTCACCAGCCACCCCTCACTCACCCTCATCCTAGTCCAATCATAACAACTAACAACACACAAGGCTAGGCACTTGTGTGTTTTAGCCAATGTTCATGTGAAGTTTCTATTAATGTGCTGTCAAACATTGAAATCTTTATTTTCAACACTTTGCATTCTTGGATAGATTTGTGTGCATCTTTGGAAGTGGCTTAGTGAGTTGCAGTAAATGGTGAGACATAACTGCACCCCCCATAATGGTGATGAGTATGAAAAGAATGGCTTGGGCATTGTAGGGATGCTTTATGGTGTTGGTGTAGGGTGGTGCCAACCTGGTGCATCATGTGGCAGCCAGGGTGTACAGCGTCAAGTGGCGTCCCAGGCAGCAATGTGGTCGGGTGCTGATGCCCTCTGTCCTGTGCAGCATCAATTGATTGCAGAGAAGGTTGTTGTTGTTGTTGGTGTTGCTGGTGTTCCTGGTGCTGCTAGTGTTGGGGCTGATCATGGTGGGATTCTGAGGACCAAGGTGAGATAGTTTCAAGGGCACCGATGCTGATGTAATAGATGGCAGGTGAACTTGAAATGACAGAAGCAATCTGTCAATGGTGAGAGAGGTTGTTCCAATGAGGTGACACTGGATACAGAGTTTACTCCAAACATTTGCAACCTGCATAAAGCTCAATCTGTCTTCCAAATGCAGTAAGCTTGAAAAGTGAACAGCTGTGAGATGGTAGCTTTTATAGCACATTTGCAGCTGTCAAGTAAAGAGATCATTTCATGGTGATACAACTCCCGACCTCCTTACCTGACGTGATCCCCGAGCAGCATGGAACCCGTGGGCAACCTCGTAAAATGCTAAGGTAAGCTCAAAATTCTCTTTAACAGGCTGTTAATAAGCTCTTAATCACCTAAATTGCCTCCCATGCCGCTTAGTGTTGGGTCTGTTCAGCGTTGACAGACCCGACATCTGGGAAACTAGCATAAGACCATAAGCAATAGAAGCAGGAGTAGGCCAATTGGCCCCTCAAGCCTGCTCTGTCATTCAATAAGACCATGGCTGATCTTCTACCTCAACTCCACTTTCTTGCACTATCCCTATATCCCTTGATTCCCTGAATAGCCAAAAATCTATCGATGTCTGTCTTGAATATACTCAATGCATGGCGATGGGTTGACAGCGGGTTTCGTGCCCGCTGTCAAAAATTCTTTCCCCCCCCCACCCGACCCACCATGAAATGCGTCCGCTGACCCTCCGAAAAATTCCTCCCTCTGTGACCAATCACACTAGGTTTTTTGGTGGGGTGGGTGCTGGAACAGACTGCTGAGATTTTTAATTAAAATGGCATTGGTGTCCTAATTGCATGTTGGACCCTGATTTGCATGTATTCATGAGGCTCCTGCCTGCCTCTGGTGGGTGCCTCAGCCGACTAAAACAACTGCAGAGTTAGAATCAGCTCATTAACATTGAATGCGCAAAATTCCGATGCCTGTTGCACTTCCACGGGCAGCTCTCACATTTGAGGAGAATGAACATTGGATCGCTTGCCTCGTTGAAGTTGCCTGAAGGTAAGTCCAGGAGATGGGTTGGAGTGGAGAAGGGGGAGGGGGAAATCGCAACGACTGTGGAGTTGAGGGAGTGTTCCAGCTCCTTCTGGCTCCATAGTAGGTTTTTATTAAAAAATAACTAACCTGATGGCAGTTGACGGCTGCTGCTTAAGAATCCTGAGTGGGGGCAGGCCCAACGCACATTAGTTATATATTTACGGCACCTAACGCCATTTTTAGGCGGCCACCAGACACGTCTGAAAAATGGTCCAACTCAATTGCAGGTTGGATGTTTTTCAGGTGTTCCTGGAGCGTAGGACATTGCTTCCTGAAATTGGACCTCGTTTGTCTGTTTTACACATGCAAAATGTTCGCTACGAGGTACGATTTCTACCCCAGGGTTCACTGTGATGTGGGTTTGTTAAGAACAATTATTCAAAATATTTGCTTTTACTTCAAAGATTGAACATTTTTATAACCCAAAGCCCTCTTTGAGTTTTCTACTGCCCTTGGCAATAATACATGCCCCTAGGGGGTCTGTGAGGAATCGTTCTATTAATTATTACTGGAGAGTGTTTCCAAGAACACGCTGAGAAAAATTGCAAGCAGTCCGATTCTGTCCTTTTTTAATTTTAACCAACTGACAAATTTATTTTCTAATCAAGATTGTAACTATGGGGGAAAAATTTGGTTGCTTTGCGCCTCCCGTTAGCGCCCTAATAGGGCACTAACGGGGCGCAAAGCAACGAGCGCCCGGGTGCGGTGCCGCCAACACCTCCCACGAAATTTAGCAGGAAGTTATCGGCGGCGGTAACCGTTAGCGCCCCATGGCACTGCCCCGCCGGCAATGATGTCATCGCTGTGTGCAGCACCTCGCTCGTGCCCCAGCTGATCTTCAGTAGCGCCCCCTGACTTACCACTGGACGCTATGTCCGACGGGGTCAGGGGGGCCTACCTGTGGCCGGGGCAGCGCTAATTAAAGGCAAGGTGCCGGGCGGCCATTTTTGTTGCTGGTCTTCTGCCAGCACCTGCCCCTGTTGCCGTCCCCGGCCTTCTCTTCAGCCCCCCCGCGGAGTGCTGGCTGCACTCCGTGTGCCCGGCACTTCTCTTGAGTGCCAGGCTCTTTTGCTGGCACTCCGACCTTTGGTGGCCCCACTGGGCCCCGGGTCGTGCTGCGCTCGGCCCCTCCCCTTTAAGAAGGGGAGGAAGGCCTGCAGTACCGCGGTGCGACGTGCCGCAGCTCGTGGCGCCGTGGCACGTAGCGCCGCGATAGTCACTTGCAGCGCCCCAAGAGGGAGGCGGGGCGCTTCCAGTAGCGCCCCGCTTCCCTCTTGGGGTGCTACCAATTAATTTAGGTCACGGGGCGCTAATTTTTTTGGGACGCTAAAAGTAGCGCCCCGGCGAAGTTAGCACCCCATAGGGGGCGCAACTCAATTTTTCCCCCTATGTCTTTTTACTTCATTATGCTGTTTTATCTATAAATGATTGTGACCAAGTAGTTTCACATGTATGCAGTGGTCTAGTACGATAGCAAAATATTGCGGATGTTGGAAATCCGAAATAACAACAGAAAATGCTGGAAAAACTCAGCAGGTCAGGCAACATCCGTGGACAGAAATTTGAGTTGACGTTTCGGGTCGAACACTTTTTCAAAACTGGAAAGAGAAGAGCAGAACTTCTTCAAGGTAGGCATTCCTAGAAGAGGTGTGTCAGATCATAACCTCGGCCCCTATTTCATTTTTTCTTGTAATTTTTCCACTCCTTTCCCCACCCCCCCCCCTTTCCTTTTGTTTCGCTCTCACACCTGGCAGCTATCCCTTGCTCTGCCAGTACACTTTACACCCAATCTCAGCCTATTACCATCTCGTCTAGCTTCTAACACCTTTCATTGTCTCTTTTTTACTTCTTTTGTTTCTTTTATTCTTTTGTCTGATCGCAGCCCTGCCTCCGATCCATCTTTTCTTTCCAGTTTTGAAAAAGGGTTCGACCCGAAACGTCAACTCAAATTTCTGTCCACGGATGTTGCCTGACCTGCTGAGTTTTTCCAGCATTTTCTGTTGTTATTGCAGTGGTCTAGTGGTGTGTTTTTTGTCACCTTCTGAGATGATGGGAAAATAGGAAGCTAGGAACAGGAGTTAGCCATTCAGCTTGTCAATCCTGTTCCACCATTCAATTAGTTCATGGGTAATCCGTACCTCAACTCCATTTACCCATTTTTGCTCCATATCCCTTGATACCCTTAACTAACAAAAATCTATTGATCTGAGTCATAAAAATTTCAACTGACCCAGCATCCATAACGTTTTGGGGAGAGAGTTCCAGATTTCCACTACCTTATGTGTGAAATAGTGCTTCCTGATTCAACTTCTAAATGACCTGGTTCTTAATTTTAAGATTGTACCCTCTTGTTCTGGATTCCTCCACCAGAGGGAATCGTTTCTCTGTATCTATGCTATTGGATACATTTTAAATATCTTGATTAGATCACCCCTCAACCTTCTAAACGAAAGGGAATACAAATCCAGTTTATGCAACCTGACCTCACAATTTAACCCTTTAAGCCCTGGTCTCACAGGAAAGTAGGAAAGGAGTAGGCCATTTAGCCCCACAAGCCTGTTCTGTCCGCTATTCAATAAGATCATGGCTGAGCTGCGACCTAACTCCATATTTCCGCCTTTGGCCCATAACCCTTAATACCTTTGGTTAACAAAAATCTATCAATCTCAGACTTAAAATTAACAATTGATCTAGCAGCAATTGCCATTTGCGGAAAAGAGTTCCAAACTTCTACCACCCTTTGTGTGTAGAAGTGTTTCCTAATTTCACTCCTGAAAGATCTGACTCTAATTTTAGACTATGCCCCCTAGTCCTAGACTCCTCAACCAGCAGAAATAGTTTCTCTCTATCTACCCTATCTGTTCCCCTTAATATCTTGAAAACTTTGATCAAATCACCCCTTAACCTTCTAAATTCTAGGAAATACAACTCTAATTTGTATAATCTCTCCTCGTAATTTACCCCTTGAAGTCCGCGTATCATTCTGGTAAACCTGCACTGCACTACCTCCAAGGCCAATATATCCTTCCTGCTCACAGTACTCCAGGTGTGATCTAACCAGGGTTTTGTATAGCTGCAACATAACTTCTATCCCCTTGTATTCTAGTCCTCTAGATATAAAGGACAGAATTCCATTAGCCTTTTTGATTATTTTCTGTACCTGTTCATGACATTTTAATGAACTATGTACCTGGACTCCCAAGTCTCTTTGGACCTCCACTGTTTTTAGCTTTTCACCATTTAGGAAGTACGCTGTTCTATCCTTTTTAGGTCCAAAGTGGATAACCTCACATTTGTCTGCATTGAAATTCATTTGCCACAGTTTTGCTCATTCACTTAATCTGTCAATATCCCTTTGTAATTTTATGCTTTCATCTACACTGCCTACAATGCTGCCTATCTTTGTGTCATCGGCAAATTTGGATATGTGGCTTTCTATGCCATCATCTGGTCGTTAATAAATACTGTGAATAGTTAAGGTTCCAACACAGATCCCTACGGGATACCACTTGTCACATTCTACCAATTAGAGTACCTGCTCATAACCCCTACTCTCTGTCTCCTGCTACTTAGCCAGTTTCCTAACCAAATCAATAACTTGCCTTCAATTCCATGGGCTTCAACCTTAGTTAACAGTCTCTTATGAGGGACTTTATCAAATGCCTTCTGGAAGTCCATATAAATAATATCCATAGACATTCTTCTGTTCACTACTTTAATCACCTCAAAAAATTCAATCAGGTTTGTCAGGCATGATCTACCTTATACAATCCATACTGGTTCTCTCTGATCAGCTGAAAATTTTCAAGGTGTTCAGTCACCCTATCCTTAATTATAGATTTTGGTAATTTCTCGACAACAGATGTCAGGCTAACTGGTCTATAATTCCTTGGTTTCCCTCTCTTGCCATTCTTAAATAGTGGAGTGACATGCGCAATTTTCCAATCTGAAGGAACGGTCCCTGAATCGAGAGAACTTTGGAAGATTATAGGGCATCTGCAATGTGCTCACCTACTTCCTTTAAAACCCTGGGATGGAAACCATCTGGTCCTGGGGATTTGTCACTCTTTAATGCTATTATTTTCTTCATTATTGTTATTTTACTTACATTAATTTTATTGAGTCCCTTTCCCTGATTCAATATTAGTTTCCTTGGTATTTCCTTCATGCTATCCTCTTACTCTACTGTAAATGCTGATGCAAAGGAATTATTCAACATGTCCGTCATTTCCTTATCATTGACAATATCATGAATAACAGTTTTCAAGGGGCCAACATTGCTCCTGACCACCCTCTTTTTTGAAATATAATTGTAAAAAATGTTCATGTTGATTTTGATATTCCTTGCAAGTTTCTTTTCATACTCCCTTTTTGTAGCTCATACTATCTCTTTTGTGACCCTTTGTTGTTCTTTGTATTTTTCCTATTTTGCCAGGATCTATGCTATTTTTTGCATTTTGGTATGCTTTTTCTTTTAGTTTTATGTTGTCTCTCACCTCTTTAGTCCTCCATGGCTTTTTTTTTGGCAAGTAGTGCTTTTGCCCCATGGGGGTATAAATTGGTTTTGTAGCATGTTAAATTATTTTTTGAACACCTCCCACTGATCTTCTGTCATTTTACCTATTAACAGATTTGCCCAGTTTACTGTGGATTGTCTCTGTCTCATCCCGCTGAAGTTGGCCTTACCTTAGTAGCTGTTCCGTTTTTCTCCCTTTCAAACACTACTTTGAATTCGATCATGTTATGATCGCTATTAGATAAATGTTCACGCGTCGTTAGGCTGTTAATTAAATCTGGCTCATTACTCATTACTAAATCTAGTATGGCATGCCCCTTGTTGGTTCTAGGACATATTGTTGTAGAAAACTATCCTGGGCACGCTCAAGAAATTCACTACCTTTCTGACAGGTGCTAGTCTGCTTATCCCAATCTACATGAAAGTTAAAATCCCCCATTAAAACCACTTTGCATTTCCTACACGCTTGTCTAATCTCTGCATTTATATAATCAAACACTTCACAGCTGCTACCAGGGGGCCTATCCACAACTCCCACTACAATCTTAAATCCTTTCCTATCTCTTATTTCTACCTATAAAGTCTCCACTGCCTGCTTACCTCTTGTTATATCCTCTCTTATTATTGAAGTGATTTTATCCTTAATCAGTAAGGCTACTCTTCCCCCTCATTTTCCCTATCTTTCCTGTAGAGCTTCTAACCTGGTATATTTAGTTCCCAGTCCTGACCGTCTTGCAGCCATGTCTCAGTAATGGCTGCCATGTCATACACTTCAAGTTGAATTTGTACCTGCAGTTCATTCAATTAATTCCTTATACTCCATGCGTTTTTATAAAGAACGCTTATTTGGGCCACAAACCCTAGCCTGTTCTTCAGCTCTTATGTTTTATTCCCATGTTTCTTATTTCTCTCTCCTGGTTTAATCACTTTACATCTTTTAGTTTTCCCTTTACATGTAGTGCCTAAAGCACAATTGCTGACTGTTACTCTACTCTCTTCCCTTTCATTTGTTTTTGAACTACTATTTGTACTGCAAATTCCCCCTCCCCCTTCCCCATTTACTAGTTTAAAGTCCTTGTGACCGCCTTATTTTTCTGTTCTGCTAGGACCCTGGTCCAGACCTGCTCAGATGGAGTCCGTCCCAACAGTACAGTTCCTTCCTGTCCCAATACTGGTGCCAGTGCCCCATGAAGTGGAACCCCTCTTTCCCACACCACTCCTTCAGCCACATGTTCACCTCCCTAATCTGCTTATCCCTATGCCAATTTGCATGTGGCTCAGGTAATAATCCAGAGATTATAATCCTTGAGGTCCTGTTCTTTAATTTAGCTCCTAGTTCTTGGTACTCCCCAAATGGGACCTCTTGCCTACTCTTCCCTATGTTGTTTGTCCCAACATGGACCACAACGACTAGATCTTCTCCCTCCCTCTCCAATATCCTTTCAAGCCGATTCGAGATATCCCTCACCCTGGCACCAGGTAGCCAACATACCATGTGGGACTCTCGATCTTGCTAACAAAGAATGCTATCTGTCCCCTTAACTATAGAATCCCCTACAAGTAGCACATTACACTTCCTCTCCTCCTCCTCCTCCTCCTTCTCTTCCTTCCCCCTTAGGACAGCCTCCTGCTCCAAGGTGCCATGGTCTGCATTCTGGCTGTCCTTCCGACAGTCTTTATCCTTATCCTCACAGATAACAAGTACATTGTACCTGTTGGATAGGATCAGTTTCTGTGGATTCTCATTCCCTTTCTTACCTGGGTTCCCCCTACTCTACACTATCGGTCACACCAACCCCGTTCTGAACCTGCATCTCTCTACGAGGTGTGTGAGGTCTGGAGCAAACTGTCCAGATATTCCTCCCCCTCCCTTATGTGTCAGAGTGAATCTGCGCCATACCCACTCCAAGGCCAATATACCTTTCCTGAGGTGTGGTGCCCAAAATTGAATGCTGTATTCCTAATGGGGTCTGACTAAGACTCTATACAGCTGAAGCATCACTTCCTCCCCTTTGTATTCTATCCCTCTTGAGATAAAGACCAACATTCCAGTAGCCTTTTTGATTACTTTTTGTACCTGTGCACTAGCTTTTAGTGATTTGTGTACATAGACACCCAAATTACTTTGCTTTCCTACAGCTCTTGGTCTCTCACCATTAAAAAAGATCCAAGAATGTGGTGGGCATCCCATGTATTTTCCAGTAAGGGATTTATCACAAATCGAGGTTAATTGTTAAGTCTGGGCCATGTTGGCTCATACACAGTGGAAACTAAAGACCATAGTTTCAGTTTTAAGGGACCCAGTTCACTTACAGAAAGTATGGTTGACACTTGTATGTCATATTAGTATGGTGACAAGAGTGTGCATTCATTTTCAGTGGTAGTGTTGTGGAGAGGTGTGTAGAATTAATTTATATTTCCTGGAATTGTTCAAAAGTTGTTCAGTCCAGGAGGAAATGGTGTCTGCATCTGCATCCTATAGCCTCTTGCACTCAATTAAATTTATTTTCTAATCTTTGAGGCTCTGGATACATGCCTGGGAAATACAGATTTATTTTTGTATAATTTGGTACATTCTCTGGGATTTTGGTGTAAACGTCATGGTGAATCATATATTTTGTGATAATCTAGTAGTAGCAAAATAATATATTAGTTCCTTGTCTTTGTTCTGTTCGCCAAGTCCCCCATTTTTTAAATTATAATTTTCTCCCATACAAATCTAATTTGCATTATTCCTGCCAGTTACAGACCTTCTTGTATTCTTTATACAATCGCACTTTATTCCTCTTCTGTTTTTTAATGTCTCTGGCTTACTAATTCATCATTATCCGTTTTCGGACTATTCCCTTTTCAGACAACAATCTCCAACGAACCCAATAACAATCTTTATTTCTTCTCTGCTGACTGCTTCTTTCCTGCCTGTTGCTCCAAAGTTGTCATTTATTTTAACTGTCATGGCACAACCAGCTCTGGGGGGATTCACTCTATGCACAGGGCCAATCAAATTCTCTCCTTCCCATTTCAGCCTACTCAGACTGCCAACTGTTTTTAATGGTTTCCTCCCTTGTTCCCCTCTTGTCAGATTCAAACAGATGGGAGGCGGGCAAGTTGAGCATCATTTGGCACCAGTTCAGAAGTTGGTCTCTCCTTAGTATCTCTTTCATTAATTCACTCTTTCACTTCTGGTTCTCTTCTCTTTCGTCTCTCCTGCTCTTTCTTGCTTCTGCTTTACTTTTAATTCTCTCTCTCTCCCACTTTCATTTCTCTCTCTCCCTTCCTTCACTTTTGTTTTTCTCTTCACTAGCAATTGATTAATGGCTGACACTAAAGCAATGTCTCATCAGGGCCCTAGGTTTCGATGTTAGGATATTTTGCTGTCATTTCATAGGATGACATAGAATTTTTTTTATATTCGTTTATGGGATGTGGGCGCCGCTGGCAAGGCCAGCATTTATTGCCCATCCCTAATTGCCCTTGAGAAGGTGGTGGTGAGCCGCCTTCTTGAGCCGCTGCAGTCAGTGTGCTGAAGGTACTCCCACAGTGCTGTTAGGTAGGGAGTTCCAGGATTTTGACCCAGCGACGATGAAGGATCGGCAATATGCTTCCAAGTCAGGATGGTGTGTGACTTGGAGGGGAACTTGAGGTTACAGATTGTGGTGGAATACAATTCTGCTGCTGCTGATGGCCCACAGCGCCTCATGGATACCCAGTTTTGAGCTGCTAGATCTGTTCTGAATCTATCCTATTTAGCACGGTGGTAGTGCCACACAACATGAAGGAGGGTGTCCTCAGTGTGAAGTCAGGACTTTGTCTCCACAATGACTGTGCGGTGGTCACTGCTACCAATACTGTCATGGACAGATGCATCTGCGACAGGTAGATTGGTGAGGATGAGGTCAAGTAGGTTTTCCCCTTGTTTTGGTTCTCTCACCACCTGTCGCAAGCCCAGACTGGCAGTTATGTCCTTCAGGACTTGGCCAGTTAGTAGTGGTGCTACCGAGCCACTCTTGGTGATGGACATTGAAGTCCCCCCACCCAGAGTACATTCTGTGCCCTTGCTACTCTCAGTGCTTCTTCCAAGTGGTGCTCAACATGGCGGAGTACTGATTCATCAGCTGAGGGAGGGCGGTCGTTGGTAATCAGCAGGAGGTTCCCTTGCCCATGCATGACCTGAAGCCGTGAGACTTCATGGGATCCGGCGTCAATGTTGAGGACACCCAGGGCCACTCCTTCCCAACTGTATATCACTGTGCCGCCATCCCTCGTGGGTCTGTCCTGCCGGTGGAAGAGGACATACCCAGGGATGGTGATGGAGGAGTTTGGGACATTGGCTGAAAGATATGATTCTGTGAGTATGACTATGTCAGGCTGTTGCTTGACTAGTCTGTGGGACAGCTCTCCCAATTTTGGCACAAATCCCCAGATGTTGGTGAGGAGGACTTTGCAGAGTCGACTGGGCTGGGTTTGCCATTGCCGTGTCCGTAGCTGGTGCCGAAGTCAATGCCAGGTGATCCATCCCATTTTATTCTTATTGGCCCAGAAATTCGGGTCGGAGGCTTCCCGTGGGTGCAAGCCTCCGACCTGCACTTACCTACCGCGCTGGCCGTTGAGCTGTGAGCCCCTGTGAAATTGCGATCCTGAGCCTCCTCCAACTGCCGGCGCGCAGTGCTTGCGTATCCCAGGGGCGCAGTTAGTTCGATGCATCCCTTGGGATCACGTGGGCCATGGAGAGCCAATGGTAGCAGGGAATGCTTCATTCATAAGTTTGACAGGAAGGGCTGTCAAACCTATAAATACTATAAGCCCCAAAACATCACTAAAACCTCAAATAAATAAAAACAAAAAAATCACATTTTTAAAATAAACTATAAATTACATGAAATAACTATTTTAAACAATAGTTTAAATTTTTGAAAAAAATGAATTACATTTTCTAATGGGGCTAAAAATAAACTTACCTTTCTTTAAAGTATTTAAAAATAATAAACCTGTGGAAAAAATGTTTTAATTTTAATTAATTCACCACTTACCTTGTTAAAAGCAGGCCTTGCAGCTGCTTTTTACATGTCTAACTTCTGAAGACTTACCTTCCCGGAGAAACCTGGAAAAAAAACGTAAGTTCAATGCGCACGCGCGGCCTCTCCCGCGCATGCGTTCCACCTCTTAACCCCTTCTTTCAGGGGAACGGAAGTGCCGGTTTCCCGCGAATGAGCAGTGCATGCACGAAACCGGCAGTTCCATTGGGCTTACGGGTGAATACCCCATGCGTACTCACTCGTGGAGACCTGAACTTCTGGGCCATTATTGTGTTTCGTAGCAGTTTGTTACAACTGAATGGCTTGCTAGACCATTTCAGAGGGCAGTTAAGAGTCAACCACATTGCTGTGGGTCTAGTGTCACATATAGGCCAGACCAGGTAAGGACGGCAGATTTCCTTCCCTAAAGGACATTAGTGAACCAGATGGGTTATTACGATAACCCGGTAGTTTCATGGTTACAGCACAGAAACAGGACATTTGGCCCAACCAGTCCATGCAGTGTTTATGCTCCACTCAAGCCTCCTCAGTCTTTCCTCATCTAACTCTATCAGCTTAACCTCTATTCCCTTCTCCCTCATATGCTTATCTAACCACCCCTTAAATGCATCTATGCTATTCGCTTCAACCACTCCCTGTGTTAGCGAGTTCCACATTCTCACCACTCTCTGGGTAAAGAAGTTTCTTCTGAATTCCCTATTTGATTTCTTCGTGACTATCTTATAATAATGGGCTCCCTTTTTGCTCTTCCCCACACTTGGAAACACTCTTTCTGTATCTATCAAAACGTTTCATAATTTTAAAGACCTCTATTAGGTCACCCCTCAGCCTTCTCTTTTCAAATGTAAGAAGTCACACAACACCAGGTTATAGTCCAACAGCTTTATTTGAAATCACAAGCTTTCGGAGCGCTGCTCCTTCGTCAAGAGAAAGGAGACTCAGCCTATTCAACATTTCCTGATAGGTGTACCCTCACATTTCTGGTATCATCCTTGTAAATCTTCTCTGCACCCTCTCCAGTGCCTCCATATCCTTAATATGGCAACCAGAATTGTACACAGTACTCCAAGTGTGGTCTAACCAAGGTTCGATACAAGTTTAGCATAACTTCACTACTTTTCAATTTTATCCCTCTAGAAATAAACCCTAGTGCTTTGTTTGCTTCTTTTATGGCCTTGTTAACCTGTGTCATTCCTTTTAGTGATTTGTACTCTGAGATCCCTTTGCTCCTCTACCCCACCCAGACTCACACCCTCCAAGTAATATGTGACCTCCCTATTCTTCCTGCCAAAGTGTAATACCTCACATTTATCTGTGTTGAAATTCATTTGCCAATTATATGCCCATTCTGCAAGTTTATTAATGTCTTCCTGTAATTTGTTGCAGTCCTCCTCAGTATTGACTATCCACCCCCCCCCCAATTTAGTGTCATCTGTAAATTTAGAAACTGTGTTTTTGATTCCAAAGTCTAAATCATTAATGGCCCAGAACTTCGGGTCTCCACGGGTGAGTATGCACGGGGTACTCACCCGTAGGCCCAATGGAAGTGCCGGTTTCCTGCATGCACTGCGCATGCGTGGGAAACCGGCACTTCCGTTCCCCTGAACGAAGGGGTTCAGAGTTTGAACACATGCGCGGGAGAGGCTACGTGTGCGCATCGAACTTAGGCTTTTTTAACAGGTTTTCCCGGGAGGGTAAGTCTGCAGAATTTACACATATAAAAAGCAGGTGTAAGGCCTGCTTTTTACAAGGTAAGTGGTGAATTAATTAAAATTAAAACATTTTTTCCACAGGTTTATTATTTTTAAATACTTTAAAGCAAGGTAAGTTTATTTTTAGCCCCATTAGAAAATCAAATTATTTTTTCAAAAATTTAAATTATTGTTTAAAATAGTTATTTCATGTAATATATAGTTTATTTAAAAAATGTGATGTTTTTTAAAAATTTATTTGAAAATTTAGTGATGTTTTGGGGCCCGTAGTATTTATAAGTTTTGACAGCTTTTCCTGTCAATCTTATGAATGGATCATTCCCTGCTCCGATTGGTTCCCCATGGCCCACGTGATCCCAGGGGCCGCATCGAACTATCTGCGCTCCTGGGATACGCAAGCACTGCGCGCCGGCAGCTGGAGCAGGCCCAGGATCGGAATTCCACGCGGGCCCACAGCTCAATGGCCGGCGCGCAAGGTAAGTGCAGGTCAGGGGGTTGCACCCGCGGGAAGCCCCCGACCCGAATTTCTGGGCAATATAAATTGTGAAAAAATGTGGTCTCAGCACTGATCCTTGTGGAACACCACTACCCATCTTCTGCCACTCTGAATAGCTACCCTTTACCCCTACTCTCTGCGTTCTGTCTTGAAGCCAGCTAGCTAGCCATTCTGCTACTTGTCACTTGATTCCACATTCTCTGACCTTATTCATTAGTCTATTATATATTTTGCTTCAAAAGGATGAATCACTTCTATTTGCACATTCATGCCAATCAAGAAAACTAGCAAAAGTTGATCAACAGTTTCAAAAAAATGGTAAAACCTTCAAAAAACATACAACTCGAAAGCAGCCCTGAACATAGCCTTCTGACTTGTGAAAACGCATTGTTATACTGAAAATGCCATGGGATACCAGCTTGTCATAACTTAAGCTGCTTGTATACCCATCATTCCATCATCATACAAGCAGAAAAAAAGCAGAAGTACGTGAAAGTATTTTCTGTAATGGTGGCAAATTTTAGACATTGCTGAAGGGAATTTGAACACTGAAATCACAAGATTTATTTTATAAGGTGGTTTGCTTTGAGCTTGATGCTTCATTTGATGTATTTTCCATTAGTTTGTAGTTCACTCTATGGTAACCAGAGCATTTCAGTGCTGTTATGACTTTAAGAGATGACAAATATTTAGATGTAAAACATTTGAGTCCAGGCAGTAGAAGGGATACAAAATGAGACAACAGGATGAGTAAAAGTGCACAATTTATTCATATTGTCTGAATAAACATTAGTGAAATGATAATCAGGGTCACTGGTTTATGGTGGCTGAATATGTAAAATTCCATTTTTATTTTATTGAATTCTGTAATTTTTACCTGCGTTTTTTTGATAATGTTCTGTGATTCTGTTTGTTTTTCCATGTAAATGTAAAACCAGTGACCTTGCTATAATGTACAAAGGGCTGTTATTCCCAATTATCAGGGTCATTGCTTTATGGTGACTAAATAAGTCACATTCTGTTTTTATTACTTGGGATTCAAGGATTTTTACCAGTATTTGGGGATTGCATTCCACTTTGTTAGTTTTTCTGTGAAAATGCAAAACTAGGCGTGGTTACGTGGCACTGTTTTAGTCACACATTAATTTTAGTAGAAAACGCCTTACATACGTTCACAGATAAATGTACTTCACATGTGCATATTTACTTGACAAACATCTACCACCAAGGAAGTAAAGCACTGAACAATTAAAAAAAAATTCACGCAGACTGCTTTTTATCTTACTGTTTTACCAACAAATGCACAAAAAGTTTAAAGCACACATACAATAGCGTGTGAATATGAATATTGAGAGCATATGTTCAACATTGGTGAATAGAACTCATTTTATTTACTAATCTGAAATGCAATTTGCCAAATCTGGATTTCCAATTCACCACGTGTGACACATGGCTAATGTATTGGACAACACTGCTCCAATTTTTGCCATATCCTGCCTTCAGCACTGGTTCCGATTTAGAGATTGCACAATAGCAAATCTAAATAAATAAAATTGTTTCTGCAAAATATATACTTCACAAGGAGAATTATTTTTCTGCTCTATAGTGGGTGGACCAATTTGGAGATTACGGGCTAAAAATTGAGTAGCGCCTGCTAACTTCGCCAGGGCACTACTTTTAGTGCCCCGGAAAAATTAGCGCCCCCGCGCCGGAAATTAAGTGATTGCGCCCCAAGAGGGAAGCAGGGCGCGACTGGATGCGCCCCGCATCCCGCTTGGCGTGCTGCGAGTCAATATCGAAGCGCAACATGCCGCAGTATTGCAGGCCTTCCTCCCCTTCTTAAAGGGGAGGGGCCTTGCGCAGCACGACCCGGGCCCAGCTGGGCCCCCCGGGGATCAGGAGTGCCGGCAAAAGAGCCTGGAATGCAAGAGAAGTGCCGGGCTCTTGGAGCGCAACTGGCACTCCACGGGGGGGGGGGGGCATTCAGGAGACCGGGGACGGGTGTGCAGGCAGGTGCTGGCAGGCAGCCAGCAACAAAAATGGCCGCCCCACACCTCACCTTTAAATAGCGCCTCCCCGGCCACAGGTAGGCCCCCCTGACCTCGTTGAACATAGCGTCTGGCGGTAAGTCAGGGGACGCTTCCGAAGATCGCAGCCGGGGCACGAGCGTAAATAGTGTAAAACGGTGATAGCGAATTGGCAGCCCATTTTACATCTTTTCTGATTTTTATTTCCATTGTGGAAAGAAAAATTGGCAGAGATATAAATGGGCTGCCGATTTGCTTTTCCACCCGTTTCACACTATTGCACAGTCAAAGCCTACACCAGTGTAATTTTCAAGAGTTTAAGTTGAAATGAATTTTCCACAGTAACTGTAGCTTTAAGAAAAACTCATTGCATAAATCAGGACAGAGTTAGCATGTCCTGCATCTTCATTCTTAATGCAATAAATAAATAAATAAAATTCCAACATTATTAAAAAAAATAATATGGCAAGGCATACTGTAAGTGATAAAATAGCAAGGGTTGCAACGTGTAATTATATGTAGATAAGTCAAAGAATTACATTTTTTATCACAACATATAACTCAATCCCTATTGCCATTAAATCTCATTATGTGCCAAAGCTCCTGCTGATGAAAGGCAGGACGCTTTCCTGGGCATTCATTTGGGTATCAACCCTGCTGTCCTTTTAAAGCATCAAAACCGGAACAATCATTTCTTGATTCACGTAATTATCATTAATCCTGAGGGTTAAAATGGGGTCTTCTGATTTGGAGCTCTTCATTATCTCCCTCTCTACCAAGACCCCTCCAGTTCGACTGAGCATGAGAACCACATGATGTGGCAGCTCAAGTACATTAAAAACTGAGATGTTTCTCTGGAAAGGGCATAGAAACTTGGAAATATGAACGACTGCAGCTTGAACTTGGCTCTGTGCTGATTTAGAAGTGAATATGCGGACAAGGAGGGCAGTAAGTTAAAATATTGGCTTCCGTGTAAAACATGTTAGACAAAGGGAGAACTTCCGCTTGATCTTTCTAATCTCAAATCCCGCTGCAGGTTTGTTAATTTTATGCTGATGTCCTTTATCATTGAGCTCACAGTCCAAGTTAAATAAATTGTCTGCAACTACATCATCCATCTTCCTCGGCATGTTAAAAACTAGGACCATTTCCTCTTTCAGTCTTCGCTTCACTGAAAGCCCTAAACCTGGAATTTCTCTTGTTACTCTTCTCTGAACTCTCCAAACACATTCATGTCCTTTTGAAGGTAGGCTGTCCAATCTGCATGCATATGGGTAAATCCACTAATCTTATGCTCCCAGTGGGAAGTTGTACTCAAAGAGAACATGGGCCACAGAATTGGTGCTACAGTGTTGTACTCCTATCTCTGATCCATGCTCCCTTCACTTGCAGCGAGATCCCTGCATGTGGGAATAGTGAATTTACCTGAACATTCCAAATGTTGTACATTATAGGCTCTGTCCTTTCACCAGGTTTCTTAATTTAAAAAAAAATGTGATTAAGGAGTTTAACATTGACTTTTGGATCTAAGCTCTGGCTGAGCATGGCAGGAATTTACATAAGAGGGTAAATTTTGTTCGGCCCATGCTAGCAACACAACCTCACACACAGCGAATACATATTGGAAAATGGTGAGCAATATACACTGGCTATGTATGAGACCCTGACCATAGCATGAGCCTTGCAACATTCACCTCAAGATATTCTAAACCATGCTAGCATTATCTTTTTCTGTTTATGAAAACACTAATTAGCACCCATCAGATAGAATCTTAGTGCTTGACTTACTACATACAAATGAGACTCTGACTAATGATTTTGTCTAAAGTACTGAAATAAATTTGCTTAGAATAGTGGCTGAATTGCTTCAGTGCACAAACTGTACTGTTCATGAAAACCAACTGTTTTTCCATTCAATCAAGTGGAAAATTAATCAGAGGGGGTGATTTTAAACTGTGGTGTAAATCAGGTGGGTGGTGAACGGGAGTCCGCCAGGCTCACCCAACGGCACCAGCAGGTGGCCTGAAACATATTAATGGATGGGCCTCATCTGCAGATTTCGGTGAGGTGCCAACGCTCAAAAAGCTGACAAGCAGCTCACTGATTAGAGAAGGGGGGAGTGGGAAATCCAGCAGTACCTCTGCTAAGCAGGAAGCTGGTTAATAAAGCAGGGGAAGTCATCCTGGCGGGGAGTGGAGGGTGGGAGGGGGAAGCATGTAGGGACTGGCAGTGGACCAGAACTATTTTGTGGGGTCTGATTGTGGTCCCACAAAAATCAACATCACAGGCTTCTTTTTTTTTTAAGTGTTTGGGTCCCTTTAAGGATTATTGATTCAGCTGTTCAACGTTCAGTTCAAAAACCTAGTTGCATGGGCCTTGGGGGACCAGTGGGTGGTAGGCTTAAAAAAAAGAGTCTGTGTACCATCCCATTTTCCAGCATGAATGGGGTGGTAGGCAGAAGACAAATACCTTCATTGTCTGAGCAAATATTTCCTTTTAAAAGGTGTACCCATGTGTACAGTGCCCATTACCTGGTACATGGTATGCCATAATCTCATAAACAGTAAAAAGAGATGTGCTGCATTTTTTACATTTTATTCAGCACTGCTCAGATGTCACTATGCTGATGCTATAATTATATTAAGGTCCAGTACGGTGCTCTGGATGTCTTAATATAATCCAATCTGTGAAAGGCTACTGGTTGAGCTAGATCCACATAAAAAGCATGCTTTAGGCAGTGAAGTATCATAGTAATTTTACTGTTTTTTAATTCAGATTTTACTGGCATTTTGATTTTCACACATAGATTGAATTTTCAGCAACATAACAGTAATTTCAATTTCTAAACATATTTTACATTTTTTAATCAACCCCCCTCTAGTAATGAAAACCTAATTACCTTTGACCGGGTTCCCCGACTCCTTGTTCTTTTCTGCTTATTTGTGGTTCTTTTCTTCCCATGTGCTTCTGTGTTCAAATTGATGATTAAACTATTAGCTAAAAAGAAGAAATTGAAATAGGGCAATGAGTAGACGGGGACAGCTGCAGTGCAATGCACCAAGAGCAAAAGTAGCCAGCAGCACTAAACAAACTAATCTCAATGTACAATCAAATACAGTATGTACCATCTGCATTTTGTATCAAAATATACATTTAGTTACGCTCAGCCACCACCTCAATATGTTCTCAGGTTATTGGAAATGAAAAGGCATAAGGCCTGCTTTTACCAGCATAAGAGTTTTAAAAAGTAGAAAAATAAAATTTTATCACTCATTTATACATTAAAAACCCTGTCCAATAAGGTATGTTTATTTTTAGCCCTGTTAAAACATATCATTTTTTTCTCAAAACATTACATTTTTGTTTAAAATATTTAATTAAATGGCATTTTAATTAATTTTAAATATGTAATTTTTATTTTTATTTTTTTAATGTGTTTGTATATTTTTTTAATGTGTTTGTGTATTTTTTAAGTAATCCCTATTCCTACTTATGGGAGTTCTGCACGTACGGAACTCCCACAAGTATGAATGGGGATTCCCTTCTTTTATTGGTTGGGCCGGCCCACGTGATCCCAGGGGTGCTTGCGAACTGCCTGCGCCCCTGGGATACGAAGGCCTTTGCCCGTGCGTACCCGGCGAGGCCCAGGATCGCAAGCCTCCGTATCTCCCGGGCCACCAGGAAAATGCATAGATATTTTACAGGTCGGAGGCATCCGCCCGCGGGAAGCCTCCGATCGCAAATGTTCGCAGATTCACCAGAATCCTTACTTTCTTAGAGGAAAGGATGAAGGAAACAATCAACAGAAGGCAAGTTAACGTGTTGCATTCTTACCCATTGCCTGTTCTCGCTGAGCGAATGGTGTGTGGTGTTTTTAGATGATGGACTTAATGAGCTGAGTGAAAATGATTTATAAATGAGGGAAGCAGCTACCTTAAATCTTGACCCATTATCCTTCATCACAAGGTGCATGAAAAGCAGCCTCCAGTATTGTTGTGTCTTATTTTAGTTTACAATGTAAGTCATCATTAATCGAATAAGATCCAAATGGGTGAACATCAAAAATGAAGGCGGATTTTTAAGAGGAACAATATTTTAGTCATCTTACTCATTCACTCTTTGCCACTATTGACGCAAGGCAATAGCATTTAATTAGTCTTCATTCAATTGAATATTTTCTATTCTGAGATTTTGTTCTGGAGAATGTCATCACTTTCAATTTGAAAACTCAATGCAAATGTCAATCTCCTAATAGTTAAAATTAATAATTCAAATTACTAATTCAAAAATAAACACTAGTACAATATTAGAAATTTAAAATAAATAACAAGACAAAAACCTCAAGAGATGGATTATGTAAAATGAACATAATTAATCTCTGTCAGAGACTGGAAGTGACGCATACACTCCAGCATGTATTTAGCATTTTAAAATGAAATCTGTTGACAAAATTGAATTCAGTTCAAAGCTTTTAGCAACTTGCTTTCCAGTCTGGTCATATGTTAATGTGAATGAAGCAGCTGCCTGGAATTCATCTGTTAATTTATCACACTGTTCTGAAGAAAGCATGAGGAGCTTGGATTAATAACAAGTAAATACAAAATTAAGACCATCTAAGGCAAACCAACTCCTCAGTAACAGAAACCTTTTGCCTTAATAAAGCTATTATTAATAAGTAGGTTTAACGGCTTATACCGAGCTTATCCCAAGTTTTTTTCCATTAGAATAAATTGAGGTCAGTACTGGGGAAAAGTGCCTGTTAGAGACAGGAACTGAGTAATATAGATAACCATTAGATTGGATGGAGCCATAGTAATAAATAGTTTACACTGTATGTATTGTTTAAGGAATACACCACTGCTGAAAATACTTTTGAAAGTGATTTCCACTCTTATTTGAAGCAATTTAGTTTCTTGACAGAAATCAATGATATCTCAAATGTTATTGAAACATTAGCATTTTTCAAATTAGGCAGCTGAGTTATAGGTTCCGTCAGGGATTCAAACCAGTAAATGTATAGAATTTGAACAGATAAAATAGTCAGGCTTCATGATTGTAGTACGCAAACAGTGCAATGACAGTCATAGCCTTTGCTGGACTGGCACTTACCATGTCTTAACCAGATTGTGACTCAGACCAAGTCATGAATCAATGGATTGAGGCATGCTTTAGTATAGTTCCTCTCATAAACTAACTGCAAATCAGAATTACATTTTGATTGTCTGTACTAAATTATAACTTTTTGAAAATTATTCCATTGGATCTAGCCACAAGTCCAATTGTATGTGAGACAAGTCAGGATACCAGGGCTATTTGGAAATGTAAGCTATCATATTACTGGATGAATTTAATCACTGAAACATCAGGAGTGCCACAAATTGGGTAAAATGACACCTGCTCTCGACGCATTATTTCATGCTCCCATTGTGCAAGGCTGTGTGTCAGGAGCAGAGCTTACACAATTTACCCTAATGTCATTTTAGATTGCTAATGGTGTTATGTTCATTAATAACTAAACATTCTTATTATGAACACAGCTAGCTTCTAGCTAGTCATTTATTCAGTACACGTTCTCTAGGTACAGCATCTGTAGAGATTCAGCATGTGTACTTCTGTGTGCAGGCCACCATCTTGACTACTGCCTTCTGGGTAGCCTAGTGCATCATGGGTAGTGTAGTCTTAAACACATACAACTAAATATACAGCTCTATACAGCTCTACAGCTCTGTAGCTCCACCTAGTGTACTATTCTAGAATGACATGTTATTGATCATTACATCCCCCTTTCTTTGAGGTTAAACAAAATCAATATCAATCAACTTTCAAGAAACACGATAAAGAAGATATCAGTAACACTTTTGCTAGTGCTCTATAAACATAAACATTTTCACAACAGTCAACACATTTTCAAAGTAGTTTTCTTTGTACTCAAAGATTAAGTCTATCAGGCTTTTTTACTTCACGTGTGGATCTTCTCAACACAGGTAAGTCTGATGTGTTTTCATGAGATTGTTCTGGTGGTGAATGACAGATTCAGTTGCGGCATTGTCATCAATCTGCTCTTGGATAGTTTCTTGTGTTTTCAGGAGGGAACGGCAGTTCCTCCTGAGAATCTGTCCTTCCTCAGTTCTAACAGTGTATGACCTTGGTCGTACTTCCTCAAGAACTGTAGCTTTCCTGTTCCATGCATCTGGATCCTCAATCCTGACAACATCATCCCTTGTCAATGGTTTTAGAGTTTTGGATGACTTGTCATAGTATGATTTCTGTTTCAGCTTTAACAGTTGAAGTCTCTGTCTCAGTTCCTTACTTTGCTGTTCTTTTGCACAGCAGGGTAGCATGGTGCGCAACTTGCGACCCATTAGTAGTTCAGCAGGTGAAGAACCACAGTCTAAAGATGAGGCTCGGTAGCTCAGCAGGGCGAGATAAGGATCAGACTTGCTTTCTGTCGCTTTCTTCAGTAGTTGCTTGAGAACTTGAACACCTTTCTCTGCCTTACCATTTGACTGAGCATACAAAGGACTGGATGTGATGTGCTGAAAGTCATAATGTGCTGCAAACTGTTGCCACTCCTTACAGTTGAAGCACGGACCATTGTCGCTAATGGCAATCCTGGGAATTCCATGTCTGGCGAAGATGGATTTCACATGCATTATGACACTGCTTGCTGTGGTGCTTGAGAGCAGCGCCATCTCAGGATAGTTAGAATAGTAGTCAATCACTATTAGATGTTCTTTACCATTCAAATGAAAGAGGTCCATACCAACCTTTTGCCATGGTGCTGTTGGTAAGTCAGCTACTATCATTGGTTCCTTTGCTTGTTTGTTTTGGTGTTTCTGACATGTCTCACATTTGCCTATCATGTTCTCAATGTCCTTATTTATGCCAGGCCAATAAACAGTGTCTCTTGCTCTCCTTTTGCATTTTTCAATTCCGAGGTGTCCCTCATGAATCCTTTTGAGCATGTCTTGACGTAAAGCCTGTGGAATGACTATTCTGTCCTGTTTTAGTAATAGTCCACTTGCGACACTCAATTCTGACCTTATGTGAAAATATTTTGGACAGGAGCCTTTTGGCCAACCATGATGAATGTTCTCTATTACTGTTTGTAATACTGTATCATTTACTGTTTCTTCTGCTATTTGCTTTGATTTTGTGTCTGACACGGGCAGCGCAGCAGTGACCATACTCACATGAACATCCACGTCTACTTCAGTAGAGCTCACTTGACTCATTGTGGGTGCTCGGGATAATGCATCTGCTAACACTATGTATTTGCCTGGTGTGTAGATCAGTTCAAAGTCATATCTTTGCAGCTTCATCATGAGTCGTTGAATCCTTGGAGACATCTCATTCAGGTTCTTTTTTATGATGGCAACCAGTGGGCTGTGGTCTGTCTCAACTGTGAAGGTGGGAAGTCCATATATGTAGCCATGAAACTTTTCTAGTCCAACTACCAAGCCTAGACATTCCTTTTCAATCTGGGCGTATCGACACTCAGTATCAGTCATAGACCTGGAGGCATAGGCAACAGGCTTCCAATTTTCACCCTTTGCTTGTAGCAAGACCGCGCCTAGGCCATCTTTTGATGCATCTGTTGACACTTTGATTCTCTTTGTTGGGTCAAAGAAAGTGAGTACAGGTGTGGTTGTCAGCACTGTTTTGAGGTTCATCCACTCTTGTTCATGTCTTTCTGTCCATGCAAACTCATTTGTTTTATGTAGCAGGTCTCGCAGACAGGTTGTCTTGGCTGACAAGTTAGGAATGAACTTTCCAATGAAGTTTATTATCCCCATGATGCGTAGCACTCCTTTTTTGGCAGTGGGTCGGGGCATGTTGAGTATGGCGTTTACTTTTTCCATATCTGGCTCTATTCCTTTACCAGATAGATTATCTCCTAGGAAAGTGACTTCCTGGATGCCAAACTGACACTTGGCTTTGTTGAGCTTCAGTCCATTCCGGCGTATGCTCTGTAGCACTTTAGTCAGTCTCTCATTGTGTTCTTTCAGTGTGGAGCCCCAGATGATGATGTCATCAACACAGACCTGAACTCCTTCCAGACCTTCAATTATGTGTTCCATCGCTCTATGAAAGATTTCAGATGCAGATATTATCCCAAAAGGCATTCTGAGGAAACAATACCTGCCAAATGGTGTGTTGAAGGTACAGTATTTGGTGCTCTCTTCATCCAGTTTTAGTTGCCAAAATCCTTGTGAGGCATCGAGCTTTGTGAAGTATCTGGCACCTGACATTTCACTGGTGATTTCTTCTCGCTTGGGAATCTGGTAGTGTTCACGTTTTATGTTTGCATTTAAGTCCTTTGGATCCATGCATATTCTTAGATCATTGTTCTTTTTCTTTACACATACCATGGAGTTAACCCAGCCTGTTGGCTCTTCGACTTTCCTGATGACTCCTAGTGTGGTCATTCTGTCTAGTTCATTCTTGAGCCGGTCACGCAGGGGTGCTGGAACTCTTCGTGGAGCATGTACCACTGGCTGAGCATTCTCCTTTAGCTGGATCTTGTAAGTGAATGGTAGAACTCCAAATCCTTTGAACACATCCTGGAAATTATTTACTACAGAATCCACTGAGTCATCTGGTCTGTTTATGGCACAGTTTATACGGTATACTCTCTTGACCAGTTCTAAGTCCTCACAAGCTTTGTCACCCAGTAGTGAATCAAGTCCTTCAGCCACAACAGAAAACATGAGATGATGCACTTTGTCTTTGACTGTCACTTTAAGTCTGCATACACCTAAGCTATCTATTTTCTGTCCATTATAGTCCTTCAGTAGTACTGACTTTTTCTGTATTTTGGGCTTTTCTTTCATATTGTTAATGTCACTCATACTGATTAAGTTTGCTTTTGCCCCAGTGTCCAGTTTCAATGTAACTAATGCTCCATTTATCTGCAGTGGGATCATCCATTTGTCCTCTTTTACTGCATTAACATTATGTTCAGCATTGTTTATTCCTGAGGGCTGCACATTTTCTGTATCCTTTTCTATATTGTCACATGACACCATTCCTACAAAAAATGTCTCGCTTAAATCAGTGTCCTCAATCATATTGACTTGTTGCCCTTTCTTTGTTGTTACTTTTGAAAAGCATTGTTTGGCAAAGTGATTCTTTCCATGATATTTTGTGCACATTTTTCCAAATGCTGGGCATTGTCTTGACTGGTGTTTGTAACCACAGCGTTTACAATTAAAAATTCCTTCCTCCGATTGCTTTTCATTTCTGTTCTGCCCATGTTTCTTCCCTTTGTAGGACACAGCACCGACAGCAGCACTTACTACAATCGCATCATTATTGATTTCCCTGAAAGTCTTCGCGTGCTGTCGAGCTAGCTCACTGGCTTGGCATATTTTCACCGCATTTTCCAATATTAGTTCGGTTTCTCTCAACAGACGTTCCCTGACTTTTTTATCATGAATACCAAACACAATCTGGTCACGAATCATGGATGCTTTCAGCTCAGAGAAATTACATGTCTGTGCTTTCAGTTTCAGATCGGTCACAGAGCTATCAAAAGTCTAATTTTGCCGCTGTGTCCTCGAACGGAACACGTATCTTTCATAGGTTTCATTCTTTTTGGGAGAACAATGTGAATCAAATTTCTTGAGCACATTGTCTAAATTTTCTCTGTTCTCCTCTGGATTAAATACAAATGTATTAAATACGTCTATCGCCTGTGGGCCTGCAACCGTGAGCAGCAACGCTATTTTCCTTGCGTCTGGCTTCGTACCGAACCCGATGGCAGCAATGTAGAGTTTGAATTGTTGTTTGAAAGTCCACCAATTGTAGTCGACATTTCCCGTGAGATTGAAAAACTTCAAATTCTCCATGTCGCATTTCACAATTTTGAGCAGATCTTCACCAATCCTGGTACCATTTTATGTTCATTAATAACTAGACATTCTTATTATGAACACAGCTAGCTTCTAG
Organism: Somniosus microcephalus; assembly: GCF_052327205.1. Classification (NCBI taxonomy): domain Eukaryota; kingdom Metazoa; phylum Chordata; class Chondrichthyes; order Squaliformes; family Somniosidae; genus Somniosus; species Somniosus microcephalus. Next base: position 99,003,968 of record NC_140993.1, on the reverse strand, counting down.
CTAGTCATTTATTCAGTACACGTTCTCTTGGTACAGCATCTGTAGAGATTCAGCATGTGTGCTTCAGTGTGCAGGCCGCCATCTTGACTACTGCCTTCTGGGTAGCCTAGTGCATCATGGGTAGTGTAGTCTTAAACACATACAACTAAATATACAGCTCTATACAGCGCTACAGCTCTATAGCTCCACCTAGTGTACTATTCTAGAATGACATGTTATTGATCATTACAAATGGTTCATATTAAATATTGGATATCTGATTATATATTGGTATGTATATGTATACAAAATTATATCACCACATCTAAAGGCCCTGGCAATTCTGTATGGACTTCTTATGATCTCACACTGTAACTTCAGCGGGAGACTGGTGAAGGCCTTGGTGAAATGGATAAGAATGGCTGATTACACCATTTCTCTGGGAGTTCCGCCTGTTTCCCACCAAAGTTCTGGTGGGCAATCGGGAAAACTCCCAAGGAATATTTATTCCAAAATGGCAGATTATAGAGAGATACCATTACATAGAACATAGAATACATAGCACCGAAACAAGCTATTCGGCCCAACCAGTCCATGCCAGCGTTAATGCTCCACTTGAGTGTCCTCCTAGCCTTCCTCATCTAACTCTATCAGCATAACCCTTTATTCCTTTCTCCCTCATATACTTATCTAGCTTCCCCTTAAATGCATCTATACTATTTGCCTCAAATACTCCCTGTGATGGTGAGTTCCACATTCTCACCACTCTCTGGGTAAAGAAGTTTCTTCTGAATTCCCTATTTGATTTCTTGTTGACTATTGTATATTGATGGCCTCTCATTTTGCTCTTCCTCACAAGTGGAAATATATCACATATCTCATATCATCCTACGTTTATCATATTAAAAAGAAGTTGATCACTGGGGATGTGAGCTCTGTCAACTTGCTGTTGCCAACGCGATGGATGGAGATCCACAGCCTGATCAGTAATGTTCTGTTTGGGAGGTGCTGTAACACATACAGCTAATGAATATAGTGAGGCTGAAGGCAGTGACCGGGAGAGAGTGGAGGGTGAAGCCTGGGCTGGGAAGAAAGGGAGAGTTATGTGATTGTGAGGGAGCAGACAGGCTGTTGCCTGAAACAACACCTTCGACTGTGTCTTTGTAGGGCACAGGAAAGCCATGTTTGTGTTAGGGCTTGAGCAGTTACAGGAAGACAGTCAAGGTATTTGGGTATATCTGTAGCTAGGAGGGAGTGCAGGAGCCTCATCCCAAGCTTGGGACTGGAGCTGTGCTGGTGAGAATATGGGGAGGCCAGTGAATTTCTGGGTTTTAGTGTTATTAGAATGGAGGGGAGGACGGTTGGGGGAGAAACACATGCAATTGATCACAGAGCCACAGTGAAATTCCTCCTTTCACACCAGGACAGGCACCGCAGTTGCAATGGAACAATACTGGTACCCACGCAAAATATTTAAAATAGCATGATCCTGTGATTTCTGACGGTATCAGGGATGTTGGCAGTGGGAAAGGGGGGCGGGGGGAATAGGCAGATATTCTGCTTTGTCCCAGGTCTGCTCCCACAAAGCCTTCCACAGGAATTGCAGGGCTTATAGGGCTCGATTTTTACTCAGGTGCGGGCTGTTGTTTTGTTATCCGAATTTTGTGTATCCCACACGAATCTAAATGGATGTGGGAGATTGATGCAATTTTAACTTAAGTGGCCAATTGATTTCCAACGTGTGGGAAGCCTTTGCAAAGGGGTTTTTCATGACTGAAAGTCCCCTCCGATGACGACATCATTGCTGCTGCTTTTAAGGTCCACAGCAAGCCTTGCTTCTTCTGCAGGCTTCCAAGCTTTCTCCATTTGGTGTCAGAGGGACCTGCAGGAAAGATGACAAGTGTGAGGGCAAAAGCAGCTCTTCGCTTTGACGAGGCGGCACTGCAGGCATTAGTCGAAGGGGCTTGGGCCAACAGGGAGGTCCTGTTCCCTTCATCAGGGAGGAAGAGGCCTCCCACTCAGACCAAGGCTGTGTGGATGCAGGTGGCTGAGGAGGTCAACTCCTTGGGAGTCACCCGCAGAACCTGGACACAGTGCAGGAAAAGATTTCATGACCTTCAGCGCACTGGAAAAGTGAGTATGAATTTCCCATCACCCTCAATCTGATCCCCATTGCCTTTCCTCACCAGCACTCAGCTTTAGCAATCTCTTCCTCCACATCCCACTTGACACTGACATCCATGCACCCTTACCCATTCCCTCTCTCTCTATGCTCACATTCACATAACTATTTGACCATGCAGCCCTCACACTCCCTATCACTCTGATGCTTTGAACACAACTGACAACACACAGGGAGGGCCCTTGGTCTTGCAACCTCACTCCATCTTTGTCTCCTTCTAATTATCTATGCTATGCAATCTCTACACTCACTCCTTCATTCTCACTCAACCTCCACTTGTCTCCCTCATTGCAGGAAAAGAGAGCTCACAACAAAAGAGAGCGAGCCAGGACAGAAGGAGGGCCACCCTCAATAGCCCACCTGACCCCCCTGGGAGAAGGCCGTCCTGGAAATTATGGGCATTGAGGATGATTCGCGTGTGGGGGATGGACAGACGGGTGCAACACAGCAAGCTGGTGACAGAAAAGTTTCCCATCTCTCTCTTTGACATTGCATGAGTCGCTGTTAATGATTGTGAAGCTGTAACAGATGCACTTATGAGCATCTGCAAAAAGCTATGTGCATGTAGCCTTTGCATCACATCTCTGACTCTTACCTTTACTCCCCCACAGGACCATCACAAGCATGTGTCCCCCCTAGCCAGGAAGAAGAGGCTGAGCAGCCGGACTCCTCAGAGGAAGCTGCAACCTTTGAGGGCGCAGCGTCAGCAGAATTCAGCGCGCCCAGCACCACGCAGACACTCACCCCTCAATGGGACCTTCGGGACATAGAGCAGCGTTGTTACAGCTCACAAGTGAGCATCAGCAGATTGTGGAGACAGGGACAGCAGTGGAGAGTCCTAGTCGGAGGGCACAGGACTCTGCCAGCTCGGCTCAGCAGCATGTCGACCCTCTGCCTCTGGGTCCATCCATAAGATCAGAGGTGATGGAACTCCAGGCACAGATGCAGGAGTCTCTGGCAGGTTTTGTCTCCAGGGTCGATGCGAGTGTGGAGCGAATGGAGGAGTCCACAGCGAACATGAGCAGAGCCTTTGTGGAGTCATTGGCGCATGAACGCATGAACACAGAAAGGATGGCTACCTCCGTGGTAAGGCTGGCTACCATACAGGAGAGGATGGCTATGGTAGAGGAGAGGAGAGCTACGGCCATGGAGGACCTTAGTCGCCAGGGTATGGAAAACATGGTCATTGTTCAGAATAGAATGACATCTCTTGAGGAGCGATGGGCATCTATTGAACAGAGAAACCGAACCTTCATGGAAGTCCTTCTGAGGAGGACTGCCATTGCAGAGACGGGTCCCCATGGCCCCCCTGATGTGCAGCAAGGTGCTCTCCAGCCACTTGCCGGTGCGGAGGGGGACCTGACCCATGAGAGGGAGGTTGGTGGCAGACCTCAAGGAAGTGGGGGTTCCTCTCCAAGCGCTCACACTTCCATGCCACTGTAGAGCCCTCGGTCAGAGCCCCACTGGAGTCCACACCCAAGTGAGATAGGCGTCTCAACCCCTGCACAGCCGCAGGAGCAGCAGACTGTTGACGAGCCCTCACAGGCTTGCAACCCCAGAGGATGCCCGCCAAAGGTGTCGAGACAGGAGCAGCAGGAAAGTGAGCAAGGGGCCTCCACATCTGCTGAAGCCACAGGGGAACCACTACGTAGGAGCACGCGTAAGAGGAAGATAAAACACAAGTAGTCACTTTGGTGAAATTTGATTTGTTGTTAGAAAAAGCCATCAGGTTAATAATGTTAATAAAAAATCTGATGGCTACTGCTGTAGTTATGGCGTGTGTCATTTTGCGAATGGGACTTTCACATTGAGGGCTTAGGATTACTTGCAATTGTCAGTATGCTGGTCAAATAGCTAGGAATCCACAGGGTCTTGGCCATTGTTGATGCTCAGGTAAGAATCTGCGAGGCAAAAATGTTTGATTGACTAGGCTAAGCAAATCTGGCCAGGATGAGTGCATTCCTTGCATCCCGGGCAGCAATGTTCTCGCGTAATGCTGCCACTGGTTGATGGGCCTCTGCTGGATGTTCGTTTTCTCCCTCCTCCTCCACCTCCTCCTCCTCCTCATCTGAGGAGGATGTGTGAGGAGCCACTTGGTCCTCAGGAATCTGCAAGCCACGACGCTGTGCCATGTTGTGAAGTGCACAGCAAATCACCACGATTCTGGAGACCCTGGCTGCTGAGTACTGCAGGGCTCCACCTGATCTATCCAGACATCTGAAGCGCATCTTCAGCAAACCGATGGTTTGTTCGATAATGGATCTGGTGGCAATGTGGCTAGAGTTGTAGCGCTCCTCAGCTTCGTTGGCTGGCCTCCTCAATGGCATCATCAGCCACGTCTTCAGGGGATAGGCCTTGTCTCCAAGTAGCCATCCGTTAAGTTGGCATGGCGGACTGAATAGCGGAGGCACACTAGACTGGCACAGTATGAAGTAGTCATGGCAGCTGCCAGGGTACATGGCACAAACATGCAAAATCTCCTTCTTGTGGTCACACACCAGCTGAACGTTGAGAAGTGGAAGCCCTTGCGGTTGACAAAAATACCTGGATTGCGATGGGGTGCCCTAAGGGCCACATGTATGCAGTCAACGACGCCCTGCACCCTTGAAAAGCCTGCCAGATGAGCTAATCCAACCGCTCATGCTGTGACACTTGCTCGATCCCTGGTGAAATGGATGTGATTGTGCATGAGGGCAAAGAGGGCATCGGTTACCTGCATGATGCAAGTGTGTGCGGCCGCCTGGGAGATGCCGCTGATGTCTGCTGCTGATCCCTGGAATGAGCCTGAGGCAAAAAAGTTGAGTGCGGTGGTGACTTTGACGGCCACTGGTAATGCTTGTCCACCTGGTCCTCTGGGCAGCAGGTCTTGCTGCAGCATTGCGCAGATGTCAGTCACTACCTCTCGCAAAAGTCAGCCACCTTTGGCACTGCTGCTCAGACATGTTGAGATAGGTGACCATGCTTCTGTAGACCCTGTTTGGGGGGTATCTCCTGCGCCGACGGGCTTCCAGGCGCTGGTCCCTTCTGGCCTGTGCAGCCTCAGGTGGGTGAGCAGCAGCCTGGTGCTCCTGCTGCTGCTGCTGTTGCTGGTGCTGCTGTTGTTCCTGGTTCTGCTGCTGCCACGGCTGGTGCTCGAGCTCCTCTAATGCCCAGATGGGAAGGAAATAAATGGCTCCCATGCTTCTGGTATATGCCTCCGTTGAGGATGTGCTGAGTGAAAGTGGCGAGAGGGGTTTCCCAGGAGGCCACACTGGAGATGGGTGTGAGGCTCCAACCTTCCACAGGTGTGGCTAAGCCTTCTAAAAGTTGCCCCAGGCCTGAGACCACTAAGTCCTGCCACCTGCAAATGATGGCTGATCAAATCTCCTCTTTAAGGGTATACCTGCAGTTGATAGTCAGCAATGCAATAGTGCTCCCGCCAGTTTTCACATTCGTGATTCCCACTAGGCGTGTTTTACGTGGGAAAAGGGTTAAAGTTGCCTGTTAAAATATGATTATAGAGGCCATTTAGTGGTAATTAAGGGCCTTAAAGACCAGTCCCGCCTGTTGGACGCGGGACGGAGTGTTACATTGTTATGTTATCACATCGTTAAGTGGAACTACTTGTTACATTGTTATATGGAAATACTTTGGCTAGTGCATTTATACTGCTATGTGGCACACTGTGTCAGGCAGTGCACAGTGCAAGGTCGGACATCTTGTATCACTCCGCACCATGCGGCAGCAACATCATGAAAGCACTGAGTAAAAGCTGTAAACTAAAATGAGTTAAAAGTGTCTGTATTATATGTAGCAATCAGAACACAAGGAGACACAACATGGAGTCGGGACCACCAGACTCGCCTGAGTTAAAATTGCTCGGAGTCGGAACTAGGCGGGGCGGGGGGGGGGTCCCGCCCGCCCGCCCGCCAGCCAGCTTTTGCGATTTTAACCCCCCGCATGCCTCCAAGCCCGACTCCACGGCGCAATGAAAATCAAGCCCTATGTCTTTGTATGGAAAGAAAATGAAAGGAAACTACCTGGTGATGCCATCATTCTTTTCCCACACAAGTATAAATGAGACAGTAATGCCATAGGGTTCTGTAGAAACTAATTAAATAAGTACAGTTTTCCATTGCATTCTAAAAATATGTATTATTGTTTTGCTGTACATTAGATGATGTGGCAACAGAGTAGAGCTGAAGGCAACTGTAAGTAAAGCTGAAACAAGTTTGTTACCCTGGCAGCCATTGTAGCACAGAAAGAAATTTCTAATAAAAATATGCACGCCCAAGGTCTCATGATTCATTCTTATCGTGGCCTGTGAAGTATTATTTGCTTTTTCCAGACCCTTACTTTAGAAACCAAGCTAAGTTAGTTTTGCTTAAACTGTAAGAGTCATGAAAGTTTAAGAAAGAAAATACTTTAAAATATTGGTTAAATAGTATAATACAGTTAATTTACCTGACTGACTTATTGTATTGAGAAACCCCCTATTTTCTTGTTCCAGTAGTATAGTCTGAGATACCCTCTTTACTCTTGCTACAATGGTACAGTCCTTAAGATTATCACATGGTATCCAGCCATTTTACAGTTCAAGCTGCACGAGGCTGGAGAGAAGGTAAAGGCTTTTGAGGGCTGGAGCAATACAGTTTTTGACCGTGTTCGTTTAGACGTGTTTTGCTTTGTAATTCTGTTTGTAAGGTGTTACAGTAAACAGTTTAAAGACAAAGTTACATTTTGGAACGTTTTATTTCGACACGCGTCTACTCGTTGTTAAAAGCCTCAAAGCTCAGTGGCTGCATGTTTGGAAATTACGAAGCGCCACTACATTAGTCAAAAACTAGCTCCCTAAGAAGGAAAGGACGGAATTGTCGGCGAACGTATACATGAATGGTCACGGAGCCAGACGACAATATAAGAAAGCGAAGGTACAGTGACTGTTACTTGCCTTGTTCATTCTATTGAGAAGCTAAATAAGAGCTGCGGGTAAAATGGCCGAGGCCTTACGGAGCCGTGAGGAGCTTCCCCCAGCCAGAAGGATTGTTGGCCAAAAGAGGGAAGTAAAGCTCACCCCAAAGGCAATAGAAGAGAAGTTACATAGAAGAATAGGTGCAAGGAGGGCTAAATTAGCTCAGATAACTGGAAAAATGAAGATAATTGATTGTCTCATGGAAGATAATGCTAATATTAAGAAAGCTGAAGACATAATGCATTATGATTTCTCCAAGTTGCATGAAGAATTTAATGTACTCAATGAAGATGTATTAGCACTTCTGTCTGAAGAAGAGGGAAACGCTGATCAGCACAACTGGTTTGATCTTAAATCATCCAGCATTAAGGACTATGTCAAGGCCACAGAACAGTGGATGTTAAAGATTCGTCAAGATGCTGATACAGCAGAGAAAGATAAAGATGACGATGAAGTCGGACCAGATGATAGCATTTCAGAGACTTCAGCCAGACTGAGCAAAAATCGAAAAGAAGGTAGCTCTGTTTCTGGACACAGGTCAGTCGCTTCTACTACATGCTCGTCGTGACGCATGAGAGAGGAGGTTGAACAGGCAGCGTTGATGGCATGCGCAGCATCTTTAGTGGAGAAGCAAGCTCTTGAACGGGAACAGGCCCAACTGCAGGCCCAACAGGCCCAAGTGCAGGCAAAGAAAGAACAGCTGGAGATAAAAACAGCTATTGCGGTCTCAGATGCCAGGTTGAGTGTGTATGAAGATTATGAAGGCTCACAGGATGGCATGAACGAATACTGCCAGTCAATGTTGTCACACAGAGTTGGATCCAGGGCACCTTCAAGAGTTAAAAGAGAGTCCGAAGGCCATCTCCTGGCATTACAGCATGGAAGAGTGGCCTCTCCACTAACAGGAGCACGTGATGCTACCCCAGACATCAGACGGTCTAGACTAGACCCTGCCGATTACCACCAGAGGCCTGAAGACACAGGGAGAAGCCTATACCAAGTGATGCAACGTCAGAACGAAATTACAGAGATGCTTGTAAAACAACAGAATCTGTTTCGACTCCCTCAAAGAGACATACCAGTGTTCCAAGGCGACCCACTCAAGTATAAGCCCTTCATCAGATCCTTCGAACAAGCCATTGACTCCAAAACAGAGAGCAGCAGTGATAAGTTATACTACCTGGGACAGTACACCAGTGGTAAACCACAAGACCTGGTCAGAAGCTTTGAACACATGAGACCGGACCGGGGATACATAGAAGCCAGGAAGTTGCTGCAGGAGCACTATGGTAACGAGCTGAAGATAGCCACTGCATATATTGAAAAGGCTACCAAGTGGCCACAGATCAGATCGGAGGACGGGGAGGCATTGAACACATATGTTCTTTTTCTCATAGGATGTCGCAACACCATGGAGGATGTTGAATTCATGGGAGAGATGGACAATCCTACGACTATGAGAATCATCATCTCTATGCTTCCTTACAGGATGAGAGAACAATGGAGAAGAACAGCCTTTGAGATAATGGAGAGACGGAAAAGTAGAGCCAGGTTTGCAGACTTAGTGAATTTCATAGACAAACAGGCTAAAATTGCTAGGGACCCATTGTTTGGAAACATCCAGGATGTCAGCCCGACTACTGGTGGAAGAGTGAAAGCCAAGCCTGCTGAATCAAAGACTCTCAGGAAAGGTGGTTCCAGGGGAAGCAGCTTTGCAACTATCGCCACTCAGGCTGGGGAAGAAAGGTCTCAGAACTCATTTCCCAAAAAGAGCAGCACAGTGACGCCTGCTAATGCCTTTCAGAAGCCATGTTTATTCTGCCAGAAGAATCATACATTGGATTTCTGCAGTGACATCAAAGCACAGCCACATAAGGACAGAATCGAATTTCTGAAGTACAATGGCCTATGTTTTGGATGTCTCTCTCAGGGGCACCTGAGTAGAAACTGTAAGCAAAGAACAACATGCAGAGAGTGCACTCGGAAACATCCCAGTCTGCTACATATCCACAAAGAAGAACAAGTCTCTAAGAAGAGAGAAGAAAACAATACCGACGAGAAGGTTGTTTCAAGTGCTCTGGTGTTGCTAGAACCAGAGACTTGTGGATTCACTGGGGCCGGTGACAGTGATTGTATTCTTGCCATCGTACCTGTAAAGATCAAGTCTAAGAGGAGTGAGAAGTTTGTGGAGACTTACGCCTTCATGGATCCAGGTAGTTCAGCAACGTTCTGCACAGAATCACTCATGCGACAGCTGAACGTTAGAGGCAGAAGAACAGAAATCCTATTACGCACCATGGGTCATGAGAAGTCAATGCAAAGTTATATCCTGTCAGACTTAGAAGTGTGTGGACTTGAAGAGAAGGACTTCATAGACCTGCCTAATGTTTTCACACAGAGGGAGATTCCTGTTAAAATAGGAAACTTAGCCCTGCAGAAGGATGTGGAGAGATGGCCTTACCTGGAAAAGGTGCGTCTCCCATATATTGAAGCAGAAATTGGCCTATTAATTGGAACCAATGCCTACAAAACTATGGAGCCATGGCAGATGATAAACAGCAAGGATGACGGACCCTACGCAGTCAGGACAGCCCTTGGATGGGTAGTCAATGGACCGGTAAGGAGAGATGATGGCAACAAGCCAAAGGAGCAACGACCAAATGTAACAGTTAATTGTATCTCTATCGCAAGCATTGAAGAGCTGCTGATACAGCAGTTCAACGCAGACTTTTCAGAACGCAGCTGTGAGGAAAAGACAGAGATGTCACAAGAAGACCATCAGTTCATGGATTTGATGACAAGGTCTACACAATTCATTGATGGCCACTATCACATTGGATTGCCACTGAGAAGACAGACCGCAAAGATGCCGAACAATCGCTGCATAGCAGAGCAGTGCGCCATCAGTCTAAAGAGAAAGCTGAACAAGAACCCCGACTTTCACGAAGACTACAAAGACTTCATGAGAAACATCATAGCGAAAGGCTATGCTGTAAAAGTGCCCGAGGAACAGTTGAACAGAGACGATGGAAGGGTCTGGTACATTCCTCATCACGGTGTGTATCACCCAAAGAAGAAAAAGATCCGTGTAGTGTTTGACTGCGCCGCCTCATTCAGAGGAACTTCACTGAATGACCAGCTGCTTCAAGGTCCTGATCTTACTAATACCCTCATTGGCGTCTTGACGAGGTTTAGACAAGAGCTCGTTGCCATGATGGCAGACATAGAATCAATGTTTTACCAAGTCAGAATCCCTGATGAAGATGCTGAGCTTCTGCGTTTCCTTTGGTGGCCAGATGGCGACGTTAGTCAAGCGATGGTGGAATGTAGAATGGCTGTACACTTCTTCGGAGCCACATCATCTCCCAGCTGTGCAAGCTACGCTCTCAGAAAAACTGCAGAAGATGGCAAAGGCAAAGCACCATCAGAGGCTGTGGAGACAATCTTCAGAAACTTTTATGTCGATGACTGTCTGAAGTCCGTGTCAACAGAAGACGATGCCATTGCACTGTCAAGAGACCTTAGAACTCTGTGTTCGAATGGAGGATTCCATCTGACTAAGTGGATAAGCAACAGCAGAGCAGTTCTAGCTTCTATCCCAGAAAAGGAAAGAGCCACTGAAGTCAAAGATCTGGACCTGAGCCACGATGTCCTTCCTATTGAGAGAGCTCTTGGTGTACAATGGTGCATTGAGTCAGACACGTTCAACTTCAGAATAATGGTGAACAAAAGACCATCCACAAGACGAGGGATTCTCTCCGTGGTCAGTTCCATCTACGACCCTCTCGGATTCCTGGCACCACTCATTCTGCCGGTGAAGCTGATCCTACGAGAGCTGTGTAGAGACAAGAGAGGATGGGATGAAGATATCCCAGAAGGTCAAGCTCAGAGATGGCTCAGATGGTTGACAGATTTGCACCAACTTTCTAGCTTCAACGTCAGTAGATGCATCAAGCCTGTGAGTTTTGGAGTTACAAAGACGGCTCAACTACATCATTTCTCGGACGCCAGTGAGGACGGCTATGGCACGGCTACTTACCTCTTGCTGACAAATCAACAGGGCCAGAAACATTGTGCCTTCCTCATGGGGAAATCCAGGGTGGCTCCGCTGAAGCAGGTCACCATCCCGAGACTGGAGTTGACGGCAGCGGTTGTTGCAGTTAAAGTTGACCAGGTGATGCGGAAAGAGTTACAGCTCCCATTAGAAGAATCTGTCTTCTGGACGGATAGCACGACGGTGCTGAAGTATATAGAGAATGAGAAGATACGCTTCAAGACCTTCGTAGCAAACAGAATCTCATCCATTAGAGAAGCTACACAACCATCTCAATGGAGGTATGTAAACACCTCATTAAACCCAGCAGATCAAGCCTCACGGGGATTGAAGGCTGAAAACTTCATGAGGAGTGAAACTTGGATACAAGGCCCAAGTTTTCTGCTGGAAACAGAGAGATCATGGCCAGAAAGACCAGATATGCCAGGTCAGATTGCTGAACACGACGTCGAAGTCAAGAGATCAGTCACAGTAAATCTCATAACTACGAAAGAGAACTTTGACACAGTGAACAAGCTTGTTAACCATTTCTCAGGATGGCACCAGTTGAGGAAAGCAGTTGCATGGTTTCTAAGGTTGAAAGAGTTGCTGCTACACCTGAGCGGTAAGAGAAAAGAGTATCGAGCCACTATCCATCAGTCTGAAAGTAACCCTGATAAGCAGAGAATGCTTCTACAGCAATATATGCACCAGCACAAGACCACATTGGGTAAGAATTCATTGACCGTGGAGGATTTGGCCAAGGCTGAGATGGAGATAGTTTGCTTCAGTCAAAGACAAAGATATCCAGAAGAAAGCGAAGCTTTTCAGCGAAATACTCCAATCAAGAAAGGTAGTCATATCTACAAGCTGGACCCTACACCGCAAGATGGAGTACTGAGGGTGGGAGGGCGACGAAACAAATCTGCTATGCCAGAGGAGGCCAAGCATCCTGCTATCCTTTCTAAGGACCTCTGGGTTGCTACTCTCATTCTTCAGCATATACACCAGAGTATTGGACACAGTGGGAGGAATCACGTGCTTGCGAAGCTAAGGCAAAGATACTGGATTCCAGGAGCTAATTCTGTAATAAGAAAAATACTCTCTGAATGCATTGTTTGCAGACGGTTACACGCTAGAGCTGGGGAGCAGAAAATGGCAGACCTGCCTGAAGACCGTTTGTTACCAGACAACCCCCCATTTACAAACGTAGGAGTGGACTATTTCGGGCCTTTCGAGGTAAAGCGAGGACGGAGCCTTGTCAAGAGATATGGTGTGCTTTTCACTTGTTTGACCATCAGAGCAGTTCATATTGAGGTGGCACACACGCTTGACACTGATTCCTGTATTAACGCCCTGCGGCGCTTTGTCTGTAGAAGAGGACAGGTGTCCATTATGCGTTCTGATAATGGCACTAATTTTGTCGGAGCGGAGAGAGAACTACGGGAAGCTATTGAAGGTTGGAATCAGCTTAAAATACAGGAAGCCATGATGCAAACAGGAATTAAGTGGATCTTCAATCCACCGGCTGCATCCCACCATGGAGGTGTCTGGGAAAGACAGATACGCACCGTAAGAAAACTACTCAGTTCTGTACTGAAGCTGCAAGTGCTTGACGACGAGGGACTTCAAACCGTTCTGTGTGAGGTTGAAGCCTTCATTAATGACCGACCGATAAATAAGACATCAGATGATCCCAATGACCTCGAAGCCCTGACTCCGAACCACCTGTTGTTGTTGAAAACACAGCCAGTCATGCCCCTGGGAGTCTTCAAAAAAGAAGATCTGTATGCCCGTCGGAAGTGGAGGCGAGTTCAGTATATGTCAGACCTTTTCTGGACCAGATGGACAAGAGAATACTTACCTCTGCTACAGGAGCGTCAAAAATGGTCCAAAAAAAGAGGAACTTCATTGTCGGAGACATCGTCTTAATCGTGGATGATTCAGCCCCTAGAAATTCTTGGTTGATGGGAAAAATAATTAAGACCATGCCAGACTCCAGAGGCGTTGTTCGTCGCGTTTGTTTGCAAACCAAGACCAGTACCCTGGAAAGACCGAGCACAAAGCTCTGCCTGCTACAAGAAGCAGCGTGAAAGGTTCCTGAACGAAAAAAGTGGACATTTATATTGTAAATATGTTGAACTCATTAGTTTATGTCTCTTAAGAATGTTTGAGTAATTGATATGCTTCATGTGCCTAGTCAATTAGGGGCCGGAATGTAAGAGTCATGAAATTTTAAGAAAGAAAATACTTTAAAATATTGGTTAAATAGTATAATACAGTTAATTTACCTGACTGACTTATTGTATTGAGAAACCCCCTATTTTCTTGTTCCAGTAGTATAGTCTGAGATACCCCCTTTATTCTTGCTACAATGGTACAGTCCTTAAGATTGTCACATGGTATCCAGCCATTTTACAGTTCAAGCTGCACGAGGCTGGAGAGAAGGTAAAGGCTTTTGAGGGCTGGAGCAATACAGTTTTTGACCGTGTTCGTTTAAACGTGTTTTGCTTTGTAATTCTGTTTGTAAGGTGTTACAGTAAACAGTTTAAAGACAAAGTTACGTTTTGGAACGTTATATTTCGACACGTGTCTACTCGTTGTTAAAAGCCTCAAAGCTCAGTGGCTGCATGTTTGGAAATTACGAAGCGCCACTACATAAACTCTTAACAACAGTTTCTTCATTTCAATGCAAACAACAATTATTATGTCCGTGTATAATTGAGACACGGACTGCAGGAGTTGGTTATAACAGGTCTTTACTGAATGGAGGCAACCTGGAACTACTATGCAAATGTTACTACACAGGCTTATATACAGGGGTGGTCACTACTGGTACTGCAGTATACAGGGGCTGCAGAATGTAGTTCCTTCTGCAAAGTACATACACTACAATTCCTCCCCTTTTAGCTAAACAGTACATAACATTCAATTAACAATGAAATAACATATTTACAATTACAGTTGCTAGATACATTAGTTGAAGTTAAGCAATTATAAGTTCAGTCTTTGAGGAGGCTTTCTGATTCTGTCTGGATAACGCCTCTTTGGGGTATCAGGTTCTTCTGGCAACGTTGAGTCGGGATCAACGTCGTTGTTTGGTTTGTCTGCTTCCAATATCACCGATTCTGAGGTAGATGCAATTGGTACTTCGGTTTCATCGCCAGGTGTATCAGATCGTGGTGTGGAGTTGACGTTTCCCAGTGACTCTAGAATCTGGTCAGCATGGCGTCTTACAATGCGCTCTCCAACGTCCACGGTATACATTAGAGGTCCTTGCCGTGTACAGATCGTTCCTGGCTGCCATTTCTCTGTGCGGTAGTCCCGGGCCAAAACTGGTTGACCTATCTTAAAACTCCTGGTCGGCCTTTCATTCATATTCTGAAACTGCCTGTTCTCCACATCTCTTCTGATGTTTGGCTTAACCAAATCCAAGCGGAATCGTAGTCTTCGATTGAAGAACATCATGGCTGGAGTTTGGTTGGTAACCGCATGTGTCGCATTCCAGTAGGCAAACAAGAAGTTATCCACCTTGTGCTGTAGGGGTATATCTTCATTACACATTGCCTTGATAGCCTTCTTGAATGTTTGAACGAACCTCTCGGCCAATCCATTAGTGGCCGGATGATATGGGGTGGATGTGTAATGCTTAACACCATTGTTCTTTAAGAACCTCCGGAACTCTTCAGACACAAACTGTGGTCCATTGTCGGAGCAAATCTGTTCAGGCAGCCCATTCCTGGCGAATATGGTTCATAAGACTGTGATAGTTTTTTCTGTGGTGGCTGAGGACATTTTTATTACCTCTGGCCACTTTGAATGTGCATCCACCGCAATTAAAAACATCGAGTCCATAAATGGACCAGCAAAATCAATGTGCACCCTGTGGTGTATGTGCCTTTAAGAGCCCCTGTGTACTGTAATGCTGGTAGTGGCCACTCGGGCTATATAAGCCTGTATAGTGTCTTGTATCTTTTAGTTCACCTCCAGACTTTGTTCAGTAAACACCTGTTAAACCAGCTCCTGCATTCCGTGTCTCCATTAACACACGGATACAACAGTGGCGACGAATTGGAAACGGACTTACCTGCAATTCGGCAGCACCTCAAGGAGATCGATTCCTCAGACGAAGCTCGAAGAAAAAAAAAGAAAAAACTCTGGTTTCACCAGCTAGCCGGGCTGGTGGCAGGTACTGCAATAATCCTTCCTGGGCAGCGGGCTGGGGCTTGATCGGCTGGCTCTGCAGCGGGGCCGAGCAGCGAAGGCGGAGGCAAACAGAGACGGAGGGTGGAGCACTCGGGAGACAGCCAGCGCTGCAAAGCAGGTCGGCGTTCGGACCAAGCAGAGGGAGAGAAAAGTCCCAGAGAGTCCGGCGGGAACGAGTCTCCAACTATTAAAAATATCTGTATAAATAAAAACCGCAGAGAACAGCGTTGTCAGCAGCAGCAGCGGCGGGAAAGCGCGGGAGGCGCCATTTTTTCTCGGTAGGAAAGAAAGGAAAGCGCGGGAGGCGCCATTTTTTTTCAGGATGCCTAAGACTGGCAATATTACTGCTTTCGATAGTGATGTAGAGGATTGGATCACATATGTGGAAAGAGTGGAGTTATATTGCACAGCGAATGAAATAGAGGATGATAAAAAGGTATCGGTACTTCTAAATCTAATGGGCGCAAGGACATATGGGCTGTTACGAAACTTAATCACTCCAGCCAAACCGATGGACAAGAATTTTAAAGAGATTATTGATACCCTACAGGAGCACTTAAACCCAACACCGCTGCTGATAGCGGAACGATTCAAATTCTTCAGGAGGAATCAGCACAAGAATGAAAGTAATGCTGATTACCTCACCAAATTAAGAAAGCTGTCAAAGCACTGCCAATTCGGGGCAGGACTGGCAGATTCTCTTCGAGACAAATTCGTCTGCGGTCTCCTAAGTGAAGGAACACAGAAAAGGCTACTTTCTGAGAAAGATTTAACACTGGACAAGGCTTTCAGTGTGGCTGTATCATACGAAGCAGCGGCAAGAGGAGCTGCAGAGATACAGCAAAAGCCACAGGACTTCGGCACCCATGAAAAGACACAGGGTTTCGAAAGATGTTATCGCTGCGGCAGATCCACCCATGACCAGAGGGACTGCTGGTTCAAGCACAAAGCATGCAGGCAATGCGGAAAGATGGGACACATTGCACGTGTATGCCGATCTGGAAACAAAAAAATCCACTGACAAAAAAAAAAGCAATAAGGAAAAGTACAGAAAGGTACAAATGATGACGGACAGTAGCTCCGAAGACCAGAAGAGCGATAGCGACTCCAGAAACAAGAGACTAAGCTGTCTCAAATTACATAATGTAATTGCCAAAGAAGATTACCAGACCATTTGGGTTACCCTCACGATAGCGGGGTCCCCAGTTAAAATGGAGCTAGATACAGGATCAGCTCTGACCATCATAAGTTGACGGGATTACGAGTGGCTATTTCCGCATATACCTTTGAAAGACACATCCATTATCTTGAAAACATATACGGGGCAGAAAGTATACCCCAGAGGGAAAATAAGGGTGCCTGTTGTATACAACGGCAAGGAAATACAGAAGTAGTATTTATACGTTCTGCAAGATGGTGGTCCACCGCTGTTGGGACGTGAATGGATCAGGAAGATACGTTTAGACTGGCACTCCATTCAGGCACTGACGGTGACCAGTAAGAAAAAAAATGATGATGACGTCATACCTGAACGATTAAAAGACATCTTGGCCAACGCCAAAGAAGTGTTTCAACAGGAACTAGGAACCTTGAAAGGCGTCACCGCCTCAATAAAAGTGGAAGATGCGGTAATTCCCAAGTTTTTAAGGCAAGGCCGGTGCCATACGCAATTCGTCCAGCAGTCGAGGCAGAGCTGGAGAATTTGGAAAAGGCAGGCGTGTTATCCAAGATAGATTGGAGTGAATGGGCAACACCCATCGTCCCGGTCATGAAGAAAACGTTGAATAATGATAAAGCTGAAGAACAGAGAAAAATTTGCATCTGTGGGGACTTCAAGGTGACTGTAAACCCAGTCCTTCACACGGTACAGTATCCTCTTCCGAGGATAGAAGATATTTTCGCCTCACTATCCGGAGGGAAACGTTTCACCAAAATTGACTTGGCACAGGCATATCTACAGATGGAGGTTGAGGAGGCCTCTAAAAAGTATCTCACGATAAACACACACAAAGGCCTGTACCAGTAGAATCGACTGGTTTTCAGAGTAGCATGGAGCAAGTCCTGCAAGGGATTCCGGGGACTCAATGCTACCTAGATAACATCCTTGTAACAGGAGAAAACGACAACGAGCACCTTGCCAATTTGGAGCAGGTGCTCACTAGGCTGAGAGAACGGGGCCTACGAGCAAATCGCCCCAAGTGCAAATTTTTCCAGAAACAAATATCATATTGTGGCCACATAATTAATGAAGAAGGGTTGCATAAGTCACCTGAAAAAATTGAAGCAGTCATAAAAGCCCCAGCACCTGAAAATGTCTCACAATTAAGCTCGTTCCTGGGATTGATAAATTACGATCATAAATTTTTACCGAACTTGTCAACTGTTCTGCACCCTCTTAACGACCTGCTACAAACGGGAGTAAATTGGAAATGGAGCGAAGACTGTAAACGTGCCTTCCATAAATGCAAAGGCTTGATCACGTCCAAGGAAGTTTTGGCTCATTACAACCCATCACTGCTAATCAGACTGGCGTGCGATGCATCCCCTTACGGCGTAGGAGTGGTATTATCGCATAGATTCCCTGATGGCTCGGAGCGGCCGATAGCTTTTGCGTCACGCTCATTGAACTCAGCTGAGCGGAACTATGCCCAGATCGACAGGGAAGCACTCAGCCTGGTATGGGGAGTGAAGAAATTCAACCATTACCTACACGGACAAAAATTTACCTTGTTGACTGACCATCAACCCCTCGTCTCCATATTCAACCCTAAAAAGGGCGTTCCCATTATGACAGCGCAAAGGCTACAGAGGTGGTCCCTTTTCCTAGGGGCACACCAATATGACATAGAATACAAAGGATCAAAACAGCATGGAAATGCTGACGGTTTATCGCGTCTACCGTTGCCAACGGTAGAAGAGGCACCTACAGTGGACCCAGTGGAGATGTTCCACTCAACCATAGTGGAATGTCTACCAGTAACAAATTCTACCATTGAAAAGGAAAAAAGAAATGACCCGACTCTCTCACGAGTCTATGATTTAACGGTGAAGGGATGGCCAGCACATGGCGAACCACTGTTGCCAGCATTCTCGCAAAGAAGAGAACAGCTGTCAGTGTGCCGAGGAACCTTGATGTGTGGATCCAGAGTGGTGATTCCACCCAAACTCCAGGATAAAGTGCTAAAGGAGCTCCATGAGGGACATCTGGGTGGAGTGAAAATGAAGAACCTAGCCAGAGCGTTTGTGTGGTGGCCAGGTATCGATGGAGCCATCGAAGAAATGACCAAGGGCTGTCTAGGATGCCAGAAGGTCCAAAACGCCCCACCACAAGCCCCTCTACATCCATGGGAGTGGCCCTCATCTCCATGGCAAAGGGTACACATCGGCTTTGCTGGTCCATTTATGGACTCAATGTTCTTAATCGCGGTTGATGCACACTCCAAGTGGCCGGAGGTAATAAAGATGTCCTCCACCACCACGGAAAAAACCATCACAGTATTAAGGACCATATTTGCCAGGAATGGGCTGCCTGAACAGATCTGTTCTGATAATGGACCGCAATTTGTGTCCGAAGAATTCAGGAAGTTCTTAAAAAACAATGGGGTTAAGCACTACACGTCCACCCCATACCATCCCGCCACCAATGGATTGGCTGAAAGGTTTGTCCAGACCTTCAAGAAGGCCATAAAGGCCATGGGTAATGAAGACATAAATCTACAGCATAAGGTAGATAACTTCTTGTTTGCATACAGGAATGCAACACTTGTGGTTACAAACCAAACTCCCGCCATGATGTTTTTCAATAGAAGACTAAGATGCCGGCTGGATTTGATCAAGCCAAACATCAGAAGGGATGTAGAGAACCAGCAATTTCAAGGCATGAATGAAAGGCCAACTAGAACCTTCCAGATAGGTCAACAAGTTTTGGCCCGGGACTACCGTACCGAGAAATGGCAGCCTGGAACTATTTGCACACAACTAGGACCGCTGATGTATACCGTGGACATTGGAGAAAGCATAATAAGGCGCCATGCTGACCAGATCATAGAGTCATCCGAAAAGGGACAACCTACACCACAACTCTATACGCCTAATGATGAAGCAGAGGTACCCATAGTATCTACCTCCGATCCGGTGATACTGGAACCAGATGAATCCGACACTGGCATTCAAGCCGAATCGACCTTGCCAAAAGAACCTACTACACCACCGAAAACTACTACACCACCGAGGCGTTATCCGGACTGAGTCAGGAAGCCTCCAGAGAGACTGACTTATAATTGATTAACTGCAGCAAATGTGTAGATTATTGTTCTTGTAAACATGTTAATTAATGATTACTTAAAATGTTATGTACTGGTTGTCTAAAAGGGGAGGAATTGTGGTGTATGTGCCTTTAAGAGCCCCTGTGTACTGTAATGCCGGTAGTGGCCACTCGGGCTATATAAGCCTGTATAGTGTCTTGTATCTTTTAGTTCACCTCCAGACTTTGTTCAGTAAACACCTGTTAAACCAGCTCCTGCATTCCGTGTCTCCATTAACACACGGATACAACACACCCTTTGCCATGGAGATGAGGGCCACTCCCATGGATGTAGAGGGGCTTGTGGTGGGGCGTTTTGGACCTTCTGGCTTCCTGTACAGCTCTTGGTCATCTGTTCAATTTCTCTATCGATTCTCGGCCACCACACAAACGCTCTGGCTAAGTTCTTCATTTTTACCCCTCCCACATGACCCTCATGAAGCTCATTGAGCACTCTATCCTTCAATTTGGGTGGAATTACTACTCTGGATCCACACATCAAGGTTCATCTGCACACTGACAGCTGTTCTCTTCTCGGTGAGAATGCTGGCAGCAGTGGTTTGCCATGTGCTGGCCATCCCTTCACCGTTAAATCATAGACCCAGGAGAGTGTCGGGTCATTTCGTGTTTCCTTTTCTATGTTTGCATTCGTCACAGGGAGACATTCGACTATGGTCGAGTGGAATATCTCCACTGGATCCACTGCAAGTTCTTCTTCCACCGTCGGCAACGGTAGGCGCGACAATCCATCAGCATTCCCATGCTGTTTAGTTCCTTTGTACTCGATGTCATATTGGTGTGCCCCTAGGAAAAGGGACCACCTCTGTAGCCATTGTGCTGTCATTATCGGTACGCCCTTCTGAGGGTTGAAAATGGAGACAAGAGGTTGATGATCAGTAAGTAGAGTAAATTTCTGACCGTGCAGGTTGTGATTGAACTTCTTCACCCCCCACACCAGGCTGAGGGCCTCTCTGTTAATCTGGGCGTAGTTACGCTCGGCTGAAGTTAACGAGCGTGACGCAAAAGCTATCGGCCTCTCTGAACCATCAAGGAATTTATGTGACAGTACCGCCCCAATGCCGTAGGGAGATGCATCACACGCCAGTCTTATCGGTAGTGATGGGTTGTAGTGAGCCAATACTTCTCTTGAAGTGATTAGGTCCTTACTCTTCTGAAAGGCCCGCTTACATTCATCGCTCCATTTCCATGCTACTCCAGTTTGTAGTAGGGCGTTCAGTGGGTGCAGAATTGTGGACAAATTCGGCAAAAACTTATGGTAGTAATTCACCAACCCAAGGTATGACCTCAGTTGCGACACATTTTCAGGCGCTGGAGCCTTAACTACCGCTTCAAGTTTGTCAGGGGACTTATGTAACCCCTCTTCATCAATCACGTGGCCACAAAACGATATCTGTTTCTTAAAAAACTCGCACTTGGGGCGATTGGCCCGTAGCCCATGTTCACGTAGTCTAGTGAGCACCTGCTCTAGGTTGGCAAGGTGTTCACTGTCATCTTCACCTGTCACTAGGATGTCGTCCAAGTAACACTGAGTCCCCGGAATCCCTTGCAGGACTTGTTCCATCACTCTTTGCCATATCGCTGGAGCTGATGCTACTCCGAATACCAGTCGACTATACTGGTAAAGACCTTTGTGAGTGTTTATCGTGAGATACTTCCTGGAGGATTCTTCAACCTCCATCTGCAAATATGCTTTTGCTAGGTCAATTTTTGTAAAACGCTTCCCTCCAGATAGTGAGGCAAAGATATCTTCTATCCTTGGAAGAGGATATTGTACTGTGTGAAGGATTGGGTTCACCGTCACCTTGAAGTCCCCACAGATGCGAACCTTCCTTGGCTCCTCAGACTTATTGTTTAACGTTTTCTTCATGACAGGAACGATGGGTGTCGCCCACTCGCTCCAGTCTACCTTAGATAACACGCCTGCATTCTCCAGATTCTCCAGCTCTGCCTCGACGGCTGGGCGAATTGCATATGGTACCAGTCTTGCTTTGAAAAACTTAGGAATTGCATTCTCTTCTATTTTTATCGAGGCGGTTACGCCTTTAAGAGTTCCCAGATCTTGTTGAAATACCTCTTTGGCGTTAGCTAAGATTGTTGACAATCGTCCAGGAGTGACGTCGTCATCCTTTTTACCAGCCACCGTCAGTGACTGAATGGAGTGCCAGTCTAAACTTATCTTTCTGATCCATTCACGTCCCAATAACGGTGGTCCACCATCTTGCAGTATGTACAGATACAATTTCTGTCTTTCCTTGCCGTTGTATTCGACAGGCACCCTTATTTTTCCTCTGGGGTATACTTTTTGCCCTGTAAGACAATGGATGTCTCTTTCAAGGGTATGTGTGAGAATAGCCGCTTGTAGTCTCATCGATTCATGATGGTTAGAGCTGATCCTGTATCCAATTCCATTTTGACCTGGGACCCTGCTATCGTGAGGGTGACCCAAATGGTTCGGTGATCCTCTTTTGCGATTACGTTGTGAAGTTTGAGACAGCTTAGTCTCTTGTTCCCGGATTCACTATCGCTCATCTGGTCTTCGGAACTACTGTCCGTCATCTTTTGTACTTTCTTGTACGGTTCCTTAGTAGCCTTTTTGTTGTCGTTGGTCTTCTTCCCAGACCTGCAAACTCGTGCAATGTGTCCCATCTTTCCGCATTGTCTGCATATTTTATCCTTGGACCAGCAGTCCTTCTGGTCATGGTTTGTTCTGCCGCAGCGATAACATTTTGCAAATTCCCATGTCATTTCGTGGGTGCCGTATTCCTGTGGCTTTTGCTGTTTTTCCGCAGCTCCCCTTGCTGCTGCTTCGTACGATACTGCCACGCTGAAAGCCTTATCTAGCGTCAGCTCTTTCTCTGAGAGTAACCTCTTCTGGGTTCCTTCACTCAGGAGTCCACAGACAAATTTGTCCCATAAGGTATCTGCCAGTCCTGCTCTGAACTGGCAGTGCTTTGATAGCTTGCGTAGTTCCGTAAGGTAATCAGCATTGCTCTCATCTTTATGCTGATTTCTCCTGTGGAATTTAAATCTTTCTGCTATCAGCAACGGTGTAGGATTTAGGTGTTCCTGTAGGATAGCAACAATTTCGTTAAAAGTCTTCGCCTTCGGTTTGGCTGGAATAATCAGGTCCCGCAATAGGCCGTGCGTTCTTGCGCCCATTAAGTTTAGCAGTACCGATGCCTTTTTCTCATCGGCTACTTCGTTTGCCTCGCAATATACCTCGACTCTTTCCACATACGTGGTCCAGTCTTCTATTGCATTATCGAAGGCAGTGATATTGCCAGTCTTCGGCATCTTGGAAATCTAAGATGGCGCCTCCCGCGCTTTGCCTTCTTCCCCGATTTAACAAAATGGTGCCTCCCGCGCTTTCTGTCTTCTCCGCTGTTGCTGGCGTTTTATGCCTTGATGGCGACGCCCTATGGTCTTCGCACACTTCCCCCCGCGCTGTTGCTAACGCCGCTCTCCTCGGTTCCCGTGGCAAACTGCAGCTCCTCGCGGTTTTCTGCGCGTTAATTTTTTTATTATTTCCCCGTCGTCGGAACAACCCTGCGGGACTCTTGCCTCCCTCTTCTCGGGTCTGTGCGCTGCCCGGCTTCGTAGCACCGGCCGCGCCCTGTGTGCTCCACCCTCTCTCTCTCTCTCCTCTTCCCGACAACGCTGCTTGGCCCCATTGCAAAGCCACCTGCTCGAGCTCTAGACCGCCGCAGCCCAGGAAGGATCAGTGTACTACCTGCCACCAGCCCGATTAGCTGAAGCACCATCGACAGGATAACCAAGCCCCGCTCTCGACAGCCTCTCCTGCAATTCTTCAACTCCGCTGACTCAGAGGCGGATGCCCACGGTCGACGCCCGTTTCTTCTGTTTCTTTCTTTCTTCTGGCCTCGACCTCTGATAACTTCGCTTCAGGGATGGATCCCCATGAGGTGGTGCAGACTGTAGGTAAGTTCGTATCTGCTCGTCGCCAGTATTATGTCCGTGTATAATTGAGACACGGACTGCAGGAGTTGGTTATAACAGGTCTTTACTGAATGGAGGCAACCTGGAACTACTATGCAAATGTTACTACACAGGCTTATATACAGGGGTGGTCACTACTGGTACTGCAGTATACAGGGGCTGCAGAATGTAGTTCCTTCTGCAAAGTACATACACTACAACAATAACACCAACAACCAACTATAGTGCCTTTAAAATACATTCTTCGACAGCACTTCTCAAACCCGCGACCTCTACCACCTAGAAGGACAAGGGCAGCAGGCGTATGGGAACACCACCGCCTCCAAGTTCCCCTCCAAGTCACACACCATCCTGACTTGGAAATATATCGCCGATCCTTCATCATCGCTGGGTCAAAATCCTGGAACTCCCTCCCTAACAGCACTGTGGGAGTACCTTCACCACACGGACTGCAGCGGTTCAAGAAGGCGGCTCACCACCACCTTCTCAAGGGCAATTAAGGGCGGGCAATAAATGCTGGCCTTGCCAGCGATGCCCATACCTGTGTACAAATAATAAATAAATAAATAAAAATCAATTTATGGGGCAGAGGTTAGGAGAGGTGACTGGAGGCTAGGTCAAAAAGATGGGTTTTGAGAAACTTTTTAAAGGATGACAGAGAAGTAGCGAAGTAGAGGGGTTTAGGGAGGTAATTCCAGAAAATAGGGCTGATGTAACTGTAAGCTGTGCCACTGATGGTGGGATGAAAGGGAAGGGACACACACACGAGGCTGGAGTCAAAGGCCAAATGTAAGGTTTGTGGAGATTGCAGAAGTAGGGAGGCGTGAAGCCTGGAGGGATTTGTAGACAAGGACTTTAAATTGAATGTACTGGGGGACAGGGAATTGCTGTAGGTCAGTAAGGATGGGGTAAATGGGGTTTAGTGTAGGGCAGGATGCGGACAGCTGTGTTTTGGACAAGTTGGATATTATGTAGGATGGATAATGGACGGGCATGGGAGTATCGAATCTGGGGGTCAGAAAAGCATGAACAATGGTATCAGTAGTGAAGGGACAAGGGCTGAAGTGCCGGCCGGCAGAGGTGGGTAATGTTGTGGAGGTGTAAGTAAGTGATGGAAAGGTTGTCAGGTCTGGAGTGCAACTCAGAGTTAAACAGAATGCCGATGTTGCACATGGTTTTGTGAGGCTATGGAGTTCACAAGGAATTGTGCGAAATTAAAAGGGTGATGAATTAAAAGCCTTCACAACTAATAAAAACTAAAATGAAGTGAAAAAATGCAGTTTTCAGCCCTTACTGCCTTTTAAAAAGAAGCCCCAAATGGGATTCTTCAGCACTTAAAGCTGAATTCCCTTCTGAACCTCATCAAATTGGAAAAGTAACAGAAATGGCTCAGCAAGCCAGGGAAGGGGCACCCACGGCCTCACATGCAGCACTCCAGCTTTGTGTAGAGAGTCAACACTGCAAGAGAGGTCCGCTACCCACAGGGGAACACCATCACCTGCAAGTTCCCCTCCCAAGTTGCACACCAGTCTGACTTGGAAAGATATCGCCGTTCCTTCATCGTTGCTGGGTCAAAATCCTGGAACTCCCTCCCTAATAACACTGTGGGAGTACCTTCACCACAAGGACTGCAGCAGTTCAAGAAGGCGGCTCACCATCACCTTCTCAAGGGCAAGTAGGGATGGGCAATAAATGCTGGCCTTGCCAGCGATGCCCAGATCCCAGGAATGAATATAAAAAAAGGGGCCAGGAGGCCCTCCAGAAAGAACAATGTGGGACCAGATCACCGAGGTCGTCACTGCCAGCAGTGTCACCCCCAGCACTTGGCTCCAGTGCCCAAAGAAGCTTCATGACCTCAGACCTCAAGGTCAGTGAATGCATCTTCAAAAGCCGTCTCCTACCAACTGCACCACTAGCCTCACACGCTGCTCTATCCATGACTCACCCCTCCGGTCCCACAATCACTCACCTAACAACAATCTGTACCAATCACGAGGCATATCTCCCATTCCTAGACTCACCTCTGAGATTGATAGATTTTTGTTAACCAAAGGTATAAGGGAGATGGGCCAAAGGTGGGTATATGGAGTTAGTTCACAGATCATCCATGATCTCATTGAATGGCAGACAGGCTCGAGGGGCTAAATGGCCTACTCCTGTTCCTAGGTTCTTTGGAGGAGACGGTGCCAGCCATTCGGTGAGCCCTTGGCCAGCAGCAGGGTTGAGAGGATACAAGATGATGGTATTCTTATAAGTTATCCTCCTTCTGGCATGCACCTCTTGCTTTCCTGCCCTCCCCTCACCACAACTCCACCCTGTAAGTTGCAGGGTTCTCAAAATTCCCGCACTCTCCAAGTTACGGATCAAGGGACCCTGTTTTGGACAAGTTATTGAAAACTGGGTACCCAAAATGGCTTCTGTAAACCTCGTGACCAATATGGACAGGATTTTTAAAACAGGACTCTGCCAACAAGCAGGCCCAGAGATGAAACATTAAAATGCAGGAATCTGTGACCAGGGACTCTTTGGAGCCCAGCCAGACAAAGTAAACACAGAATACGCATTTATTTGACTCAAATCGAAACAAGCTGGAATGGGCCCATAATTGTGGCCATTAGTTTCCTGCATGTTTAATCGATAACAGCTCACAGTAGCCATCAAGGTAGGATGGGGACAATCAAGTCTTATCCATGACAAAGCAACCAGGACATCGGGGCCATTAGAACTGGAGATAACGGCCTAGAAATTGAGTGCCCTTAGCGCCGATTTTGCGGCGCTAGAGGGCCTAGCGCTGCATTTGGCGCCGGCGCCGAAATTGCCTGGGGCCCTTACGCCGCGGTAGACCGGTAGCGCTGCGCCGGCACCGATGACGTCATCGGTGTGCGCAGCGTCCCGGTTGCCATGCCGACGGGCCCCAGCGCCGAAATTCAGTTGCGGCCGCCTCGCCCGTGACAGCCGCAACTAAGACTCTGGCAACAGAGTCTTACGAGTCTTTGCGCCGGCGCATTAAAGGCCCCGCGGCGGTCGGCCGCTTTCCCGCCGGCCGCCTGGCCGCAGCTCCCTCCCCGGACTTCCCCCCCCCCCCCCGGAACAGAAGCAAGCCCGGCACTTGTCCGAGGTGCCGGGCTCATTTTTTAAAAGATTTTCGCGGGCCGCGATCGGGTGCAGGCAGCTCCTCCTTAAGGGAAGGAGGAGGCCTGCACTTCCCGAGCCTGCCGCACCGCATCGGGTGCCGCAGCGCCGGAATTGCGGCGCGAAACGGCAGTTAGCGCCGATTTACCGCCGCAAAGACCCTTCAGTAGCGCCGGCAGCCGTTTGGGCGCGGCCCTGTTGAATTTTTGGCGCGCGCAGGGGGACTTAGCGCCGGCACTAACTTCCGGCGCTAAAGCCCTGGCTAAGCCAAAACTCAATTTCTAGGCCAACCACTCCTAAAGTAGTTAAAATAAATGGTTGTAATCATTTAAAACAATCCGCCAAAAGTTAAACAATGGACTGACCTGATTTGGTGCGCAGATAAGGAGTTGGAGAAACCGGTATAATTGGAGGCCCAACAGTAGCAATCGCTCTCTTACTCTTGCTCATGACTTTGACTCTTGTCGGTAGCCTTGGGCTGCTGCCGCTCGTACTCGCGCCCTGGCCTCGTGGCGGGCTCTCTTCTCGCTCCCCGCACCGCTCAACAACCGAGGACGTCCATTACACCAGGGCCAAACGCGGGAGGAGAATGAGACCCGAGTTCAATACTACACCGGACACACAGGTCACAAAGGGGTGAGACGAGACGAGACGAAGAAGAAGGTAACCGATAAAAGCAGAGAAGGGCAGCGAAAGGCGCATTGGTAAAAACCAAACGCCTAGTTATAAGCTGGCGTTTGGGGAAGAAATTAGCAGTGTATGTATGGACAGTGAGAATAAGTTGGCATTTGAACACTGCGAATAAGCTGGCATTAGATGCGGGTGTCCACGCCGCAACAAATATATGGGCGTTCAAAGATTGGGTAGTAAAATCAAGTAAGCAGTGAAGACCGCCAACCGACCCCCATCTGCAATATTACCGCCGGCGACCGCCCAAGGGCGAAGAAGAAGAAAACCCATCGTGACGAGACAATGACGGTAGCTGAGGAGAGGGAAGGTGTGTCGCAGCAACAACTTCAACGTCGCGCCCTCAGACCACATGGCGACAGAGTACCCCAAAGGACAGCAGAAACAGACCTCAAAACTCACAACCGTTAGAGCAACAGGTTTTGGATTGGTGAGCATGAATTCCTGGCCCCTCATAGCTTAATCTAGTTAGGTATAGGGGGTGGGATAAGGAAAATGGGATTGTTAATGCAGTTGTTTTTCCTTCGATGTGCCGTGTGTTCCCCATTCCCATATAAGTATAACTGTTTATGCCTGTAATTTTCGTACCAGTAATTTTCCATAAGATTGTTGTATTCTGCTTTTACTAAAATCTTGGTTTTCTTATACCAAATCACTTGTCTACTCGATTTTCTGCATCGCCGCCTGTACTTAAGTCCGGTGCCTAGAACCCAGGGGTGTGGGAGCGATTCGAACCGCTCAAGGGACAGTCAGAGGTGAAGCTGACTGGGCGCATGCGCCACACGCCACCCCCTACAGAAAATGGCGACCGCAGCAGGATTCCGGCAACAGGGGTGCGATGCAGTAGACAATGGTTCGGATGAGCAAACCATGATGGAGGAACGGATTTCTGATTATGTGTTTAGCAAGGTGAATATCACAAAGAAGCGGATCACCACTCTGTTAAGGGCTGGGCGTCCGGTAGATGCAGCAGCTAAGTGGACAGAGGGAAAGGAACACAAGAAGTCCATAGAGAAGGCAGTCTGGCTGATGTGTTTCAAAAAGCAGGTCCAGCTTTTGGACAGGCTCGTTGCAGCACAGGCAGCCGAGTTAAAGGAGCCAGCCCTAGAGATCCAGGATAAGGCTCTAGCAGTGGAGAAGTTAATGGTAGCGTTGCAGGCCCTGAATCAGGAGAGGTTGTATTTAATGGGAGAACGCAAGGCCCAGTTGGAATACCTACAGTGCCAAGTCACCGAAGCTAAGGGAAATGAGTTAAGGTTGCGGGAAAAGAACGCCCGCTTGGCAAGGCAAGTTAGGGAACAGGAGGAGAAAGTACAGGAGGTAAAGGCAGCTTATAAGTTAGCGAGCGAACAGGGGCTTGAAGAGGCAGACCACGGCCCCTGCAAAGAGCGGATAGAAAATCTGAGCCTGGCCCTCAGGAAGGCAAAAGGCATGGTATGCCTCATAAGCCCAAAGGCAGGTCAGGCGGATTTTATGGGGAACAAGGGGAGGACAGTTCAAACATCACCGGTAGTGCCCAGGGACGACCCGGTTGAGGAACAGGAGGTCTCACGACCACCACCCATAGTACCAGGGTTCAGCGAGGTCTGACAGCAAGGGGGCTAGCGCCAGAGGTGGGAGCGGAAATGGAGCAACCCCCACCAGAGAGGTCGGAGCCGGGACCGATGTGCCCAGCACGGCATCGGAGGTTCGGCCCACCCATCAATGGCGACGATGAGGGACCCCTCCAAAACCAGTTCGTATTACCCTATAGCAACAAACAGCTTAGGGCTATGGTGAGCCATATCCCAAAGCTCTCCGGAAAGGGAGACCCCTCGATCCACTTCAGGGAAGTAGAGCAGGCAGCCAGCATCAACGACTGCGATGGTGCTGAGCAGGCCAAAATGCTGCTATTCTCCCTGGAGAGTAGGCTCCTCCAATACCTCTCTGACGAGTGTAAGAAGGGGCAGAGTGGGTATGAGGAGCTCAGGGATGAAGTTCTGGAGGCCATGGGGATGAATGAGGGAAGTCCTTTCTCCCGTGTGGAGAAGACGGTCCAGCTCGCAGGGGAAACCCCGCAGGCGTTCGCGGACAGGTTATGGCCGGTGTACCGGAGTGCCTGTCCGGAGACACCTAACCGAGCGTTCCTGAACGGGGATCCCCTGGCCCATTGGCTCCGTTGCCTGGTGGCGAACAGCTTGCCACAGGTCCGGGCCAAGGCAGAAGTCTGGTTCGACCCCAAGAATCCCCAGACCACCGAGCTTACGGTGATCAGACAGTTGACCCTAGCCTATAAGAACGGTAGGGGAACCAATGCACACCCACCCAAGGGGAAGGTGCATGAGGTAAAACCTGGACAGGGTAGGAAAGAGTGGCATCAGGAAGGGAATAATCCCCACAACACAAAGACGAATTGTTACCGGTGTGGGAAGGGCGGTCACTGGCGGAAGGAGTGCAAAAACCCTTGGAAAGATAACAAGGGAAAGAATTCCACAGCCCCAGCCCAAAAGACGGAGGCAGGAATCCCTCCTGCAGCGGTCGAGTCATGTTTGGACACCATGAGGTCCTTATTGACTGGCCAGGGGAGAGTAGCAGCCGCCACCGGTGCTCTGACCCCGTCAGCCCCATCCAACCCGCAGCCCTGACTAGAGCCAATGCAGCCTGTTTACCTGTGTTCTCTCCGGTATGATGAATGGAAAAGACCCCTCGTGGAGATGGAGGTGGAAAAGGTGACGGGGACCTATCTGTTGGACACAGGGGCATCATGCACCGTGGTCTACTCAGCTAACCCCACCACCTCGCCTCTATCTGATGGGGTCCGATACAGTCTGTCGGGGTTCACAGGCAAAGAACAGGCCAGCTCGTTTTCCATCCCGCTCGCCATTCGTTTAGGACCGCTCCGCTCTAAGTGCACCTGTGTCCTGATGAAGTGGGAAGTGGAGGGTGGAAGAGGGGTCCTGGGAGCCGACTTTATTATAGGCCACAGGATCCTAGTAGATTTGAGAAATCATTGCCTATGGGGCGCAAGTAAAGGAAAGGACGGTGAGGTAGTAGTAATCCCAGGAAAGGAAGGGAAGGGGACACTGTGCACCATGAAGCCCAAAGAGGGTTATAACCTCAAGCTTATGGTCAGTAATACCCAACCGGAGTTCCAGGCATTTGTGCAGGCCCACCTGGCCACATTTGCCACACACAAACATGACTGCGGGAGGGTCAACGGGTTTGAGGTCAGCGTAGATGGGGACCCCATGGCCCGACCACAGAAACAGTATAACTTCCCCAGGGAAGCAGAGCCAGACATGGAAGCAGCCATGTCCTCTTTAGTACAGCAGGGAGCTCTGAGACCGATAGTCACCCACGTGAACTCTCCATTGTGGCCGGTTAGAAAGCCGGACAATTCCTGGAGGGCCACGGTGGACTCTCGGGTGCTCAATAGTAATATCCCAGCCTGTGCACCCACGGTAGCAGCAGTTGCCGACCTGATAGGAAGTATCCCAGCATCCGCGACCAATTTCACGGTGCTGGATATTCCCAATGGGTTTTGGTCCATCCCTTTAAGGAGGGAGGATCAGTACAAGTTTGCCTTTACGTTTAAAGGGCAACAGTACACGTGGAACTGCTTGCCTCAGGGCTTCCACAACAGCCCCAGCATTTTCCATCAGTGCATGGCAAACAGTTTAAAGGATTTCAGTCAGCCCAGGCAGTTGGTACAATACGTGGATGACCTGCTTCTCTTCACCGCTTGGGCAAAAGGGTTTTAAGGTAAACCCCAAGAAAGCGCAGATTGGCCAGCAGGAGGTGAAATTCCTAGGCCTGACCGTACGCGCTGGAGAAAGGGCCATAGATAAGGCTAGGAGAGAAGCGGTACAAGAGTTACCGGTCCCCAGCACAGTAACGGGTGTGAGGTCGTTTCTAGGGCTAACCGGGTACTGTAGAGACTTTATTGAGGACTATGCAGCCACAGCGGCCCCTCTGCTCTGACTCCTACACAAGGGAGTGGAGTGGCTTTGGGATGAGGGTTGCCAGGCTGCATTTGTCAGGCTCAAGAAAGACTTGCAGACTGCACTAGCTCTAGGGGCTATAGATGGGGGGAAAGAGTTTTTCCTGGAAGTAGCAGCCAGCGGGGACAGCCTGAGTGCTGTGCTGCTCCAAGAGTGGCACGGCCGGCTGAGGCCGGTGGTCTACTCCTCCAGGATACTCACGGATGTGGAGAGGAGCTACTCCAACTGTGAGCGGCACCTCTTGGCCACACATTGGGCTGTGAAAAGATCGCTGATCTTCACAGGCACCTCTCCCATCACCCTCCTCACCCATCACACACCCACCCAGATGCTTATGGATGGGAGGATCAAGGATGGAACAGTGAGCAGTGCCTGCATTGCCCGCTGGACCTTACTCCTCTCACAGATGGATCTGAAGGTGAAGGGTCACTGTGAGCCAAAGCTCGCAGCCAACCTGGTATATCCTGGAACAGCCCACCGGTGTTCCATAGAAGGGGTTTGGGAAGTGAACATAGGTCTACGGGCCGGGATACATCCCACAGGCCGCGAGATCTATGTAGACAGTTCCAGCACGGTATCTGCTGGCGAACGACTCACGGGGTATGGAGTTTACGACCCAGCATCATGAGCGCCCAGCAGGCTGAACTGTCCGCGGTAGTGTACGTCGTTACACACCCCGAAATCTTCCCCACCCCCTACACGATTTGCTCGGACAGCATGTTCACGTGCAATTCGTGTACAGAGTACCTGGCCATTTGGTCCCGCCGCGGATACACCTCTGCCGACGGGAGACCCCTCACAGTAAAAACCCTGCTGGAAAAGATCCTGGCAGCAGTGGGGGAGGAAGGGGAGGTTTTCATCCACAAAGCGAAAGCCCATTCCTCCACAGAACTCTGCAGTCGAGGCAACCAGCAGGCTGACTTGCTCGTCAAGGAGGGTGCCCGCACAGGCACTTTCTGGGACCCGTATGGATCCAGACCCATGGTGGCAGTCAGAGGTAGGGACAGGACACAAGGAAGTGCAGGGGTAGCGTTAGCCCCTGACCTTAAGACGGTCCAAGCCCAAGCCCCGTCCTCAAAGCAGTCCTCAGTGCAGTGACTGAGGGGAAAAGGGTAGAGGGTCCGTACGGCACAGCAACCCTCTCCGTGAAAGAGGGCATGCTGTTCCGGGGGGAACAGTGGGTTGTGCCGCAGCAGCACCGGAGGGAATTCCTTCAACTGGCCCATGAGGGTCCAGGAGCGGGACACCCCGGACCTGAGGCCACCTGGCAATGGGTGGAACAGGCGGGATGGTGGCCAGGACTCAGGGAAGATGTCCGTGAGTTCTGTGCAGGCTGTCTTGTGTGCGCTGCTAATAACCCTGACCCCCACAAAAGCAAGGTACCTATGGGACACATCAGGAGGGTAGAGGGGCCATGGCAGTCGATGCAGGTCGACTACATTGGGCCCCTGCCCACCGTCCAGGGAGGCTATAAGTACTGCCTAGTCCTGGTGGATGTGTTCACCAAATGGGTAGAGGCCTTCCCCTGCAGAACAGCCACAGCTCTGGGTACTGCCAGGATCCTGGTCCGGGAAGTGTTCTCGCGCTGGGGACTATCACAGTATGTGGAGTCCGACCAAGGGAGTCATTTTACCGGAGAGGTGATGCAGAATACCCTTATGCTGCTAGGCATCGAGGGGAAGTGGCACGTGGCCCACAACCCACAGTCATCAGGGATTGTGGAAAGAATGAATAGGACCCTAAAAGAAAGGTTGAGGAAGGAGACGGTGGACTCGCCCCGTAAATGGGCCAAGGTCCTACCGTTGGTTCTGATGGGGATCCGGGCCAGCCAGTCTAAAAGCACGGCGTACTCACCGTACGAGCTAATGACTGGCAGGGTTATGCGGACCCCCACCCATGTACTAGCCCCGGTGCTCACGGAGGGTCAGCTCAGAGAGGTAAACCGGGACAGGTTCGCCCGAAACCTCTTTGAGCACCTTAAACAGGTCCACGAGCAGGCGGCTGGGAACATGGGAAAGCAGCATCGGAATAATCGATTGCTGTTGGAACCCCGAAAGCACCACGAGTGGGAGGTAGGAGATCAGGTCATGGTGAGGAACTATGCCTGAGTAGGGAGTTTGGAACCATTATACATGGGGCCCTACAGCATTGTAGACAAAGCCAGCCCCATGGTATATGCTGTAAAGATGCCTCAGCGCACAAAATGGTTTCACATTAATCAGTGCAAACTGTTTAAACCCGAAAGGAGAAAACAGCCAGTTGGGGTAAGGTCTGAGGATAGATATCCTCAGCCTGCAGCAGGAGCGAGTTCACAGACTGCACAGGTAGGCGCTGTGGCTTGTTTAAGGGGAGGGGCCATCCTGCCCACCGATTGGGACACTCCCCCACTCTTCTGGGATCTAAAGGAGGAGGGACCTGATGGCGAAAACCCCGCCCCTTATCCAGGTCTAGAGGAGGAGGGACCCGAGGGCGAAAACCCCGCCGCTATCCCAGGTGTAGAGGAGGAGGGACCTGAGGTCGAAAACCCCGCCCCGGACCCAGTTATGGGACCTGGGGGCGGAGACTTTCAGCTTGCAGCAACAGGCTGCGAAGAGTTACCTGCCCCTGGTCCAGGTTCGGGAGAGGTCAAGCCTGAGGGAGCAGCGGTTCGGGTTAAAGGCCCACCATCCAAGAAAGCCCCAACCGCCAAGGTCCCTTTAAGGTCCCCACAGACGTCCCAGCCAAGGCGACCGTGGTCACCAGCTCCTCAGTTTAAAGGGACAGCCTCCTGAGTCAGGGGGAAGTCCAAGGACAGAGGTCCCCAGCCAGCAGTCACAGGCGGCGAGGGACCAACAGTGCAGGACGGTGCGGCCATGAGCGGTGTGCCGCAGTCCAACCAGGAATTAGCCTGGCCGCCCGGAGATGGGTGGCGGATGTATATAGTTTAGGTAATGTAAGTTTATATTTCAAGTTTAGGTAATTAGCTTAAGTTCGGGTGTTTTTGCTTAAGTTAAGTAAGGTGATGGGTAGTTTTAATTAAGTAATAATCTGCTAAGAGTGTGTGTATTTGAGTCGAGGTCGCGGGACCCGACTATGCTTCACCCAAGTCAGAAAATCTCTTGGGGACCTGGCTGCATGTTTTTGTATCTGTTGCAGAAAGACTTTCAGGATGAAGGGGAGCGTACTCCTACTTGCCCTGCTAGGGATGAGCGTCGGAAAGTGAGGCGACGTGGAGGACTCTCACATCTATGGGTGCTCGGGAGAAAAGGCTCCAGTGGTGACTGCCAGAAGCAGCGAAGAAGGTGGTTGGGATCCAACTCCACCTGGTACTCCAGCCAGACCGGATTCACCTACAGGGAGGCCTCCCTCCCCTGCCCCAGCGTACAGGTTGTGGCCTCACGGATCGGGGTCACTGAAGGAAAACGCGTGTGCCTGACTTGCACAGGACAGATTCCCCTGGGAAGACGGTGGTGGCTCAGAAAGCTGAGCACGGACATGGGGGATCATACAGCCGACTGGGAATGGATGGGAAATGACACCCACCGAACAGTCACCGGGACCCAAGAAGGGACTAGTGTATGTTAGGACAAGCGGTGGGAGTCGGAACAGGGAATCTATGTCTGTATGTGGGGGTCGAAAAGGGCCTGCCCTACAGGCATATCTATCATCTTCTCCGCATCATGGCAGGATAAGGGGAAGGGGGTGGAATGGGATTCCCACCTAAACACATGCATAGTCCCACGGTATCCAGCCCCAGTTAAAGCCACTGAGCTAGTGACGCGCGCCCGGGAGCCCTTGCCCACAACTCAGGCAGCAAGGACACGCCGGGAGGGGTGCCCCACCACCAGGGGACAAGGGAATAGGCTGGTATTGGTGCCTACGGATCAGGTACTGTACCAGGTGGTACACTACGCGGTAGCCTCCGTGATTTTAAATCTCACCGAGGTACACTTACCGGAGTGGTGACCCAAAGAAACAGAGCAGCTATACCAGGCCCTGTTAAAGGACATGTTCAAGAAGTTTTATGAGTTTGATTTCGCCAATGTCAACAAAACTGAATTGTACACCACACACCGCGAGTTTTTGGGTGATGCAGGGAGGCAAAGAAGGGGAGTATGGAATGATGTTTTTACTGCGTTTAACACTGGGTCCTCTGTCATCAACAGTGTAATGTATATACCTTTAAGGGGGGAACTATCTTTTACAGCTCATGTATACTGCAGTACCGGCAGTGACCTCACCTGTATATAGCACTGAGTAGTAATCTGTACAGATCAGTTCCAGTGTGAGCCACGTTGAGTAAACACCTGTTGTACCATTCTCCTGCAGTCTGTGTCTTATTATACACGGACACAACATTGGCGACAAGGCAAGTTCGAACCTACCTGCAACTCTGCATCACCTCCCGGGGATTCGTTCCTGGAGATCAGTGGATTGGAGGTCAAGGCCAGAGACTCGGGCGTTGACCATGGGCAACCGCCCAGTCATCCAGCAGAGACTCGAGAATTGCGGGGGAGGCTGTCGAGAGCCAGGCTTGGCTTTCCAGTCGAGGTGGTCCAGCGAACCGGGCTGGCAACAGGTAGTGCGCAGACCCTTCCCGGACAGCGGCGGGCTAGAGCCCGACCGAGCGGCACAGCAAAGGGCCGAGCAGCGTCGACGGGGGAGAGAGAGAGAGGGCAGAGTGCACAGGGCGCAGCCGGTGTTCAGGGGCCGAGCAGCGTCGAAGAGAGAGAGAGACGCGCAGAAACCCGCGAGGCGCCGCCATTGCCACGAGGACCGCCAAGAGCGGCGTTGGCAGCAGTGCAGCAGAAGCGCGCAAAACCTACAGGGCACCGCCATTGCCACGAGAACCGCTGGGAGCGGCGTTGGCAGCAGCGGGGGAGAAAGGAAAGCGCAGGAGATGCCATTTTAAGCCATTGGGAGATGCCATTTTAAACCACACCCAAAATGTCGAAGAGTGTGTGGTAAACCACTGTTATACCTGTCTGTATGTGTATGTGTATTCCACTAGGTACAGGTCTGGACATGCCTCGGCTGACTCCTCCCACTATTCCAGGTATATAAGTGACTACCTCCCAGTCCCTTAGTATTCTGGACGGGTCGACCACTGGAGACTAGACCTTCATTCTTTAGTTAATAAAAGCCTGGTTGTTACTCGCTTAACCTCAGTCTTTTGAGTAATTGATGGCGCATCAATTTTATGAACTAAATTTTTTATAATGGAGAAGATCCTCACACCAGCATGCCTGGACCTGGACAGTCGGGAAGCAGATGCTTCCACCAAGTTTGCTCACTGGCTCATGTGCTTCGAGGCATTCCTGACTGCCTCCACTGCGGTCGTAACGGATGCGAACAAACTGTCTGTCCTGATCTCCAAGGTGAACCACCGAGTGTACTCAGTCATCCGGGACGCGACCTCGTACACAGCCGCCCTCCAGCTCCTCAAGACCCAGTACACGTGCCCTGTGAACAAAGTTTACACCAGGCACCTCCTGGGGAGTCGCAAGCAACAACCTGGGGAATCGACTGAGGAATACCTCCAAGCACTGTCCGTGCTTGGCCGGGCCTGTGGGTGTAAGGCGGTAACGTCCACTAAGTACACGGAGGAACTGATCCGGGATGCCTTCGTAGCGGGCCACAGGTCCAACTACACCCGACAGCGACTGCTGGAGCAGAGTGACCTCACCCTCGACAAAGCCTCCGAAATCGCAATAACGCTGGACGCAGCCTACCGGGGCATGGATGCCTACTCCTCTGCACCGTGGACGCCGCGGGGAACGACAACCTGGGACACGGTAGGACAGCCCCATAGCACCGTGCCACCCCAGCCACAGCCCAACAACGGCCCAACCACCGCAGCAGTGTCCCAAAGCCAGACAGCAGTATCCCAAGGCCAGAAATGCTACTTCTGTGGCCAGGCCAAACACCCCAGAGCGCGCTGCCCGGCGAAGAATGCGACCTGCTCGGGCTGCGGGAAAAAGGGACACTACGCTAGCGTCTGCAAGGCCAAAGCCACCCCGAACGCCAGCAGCACCGCGTGTGGGCCGTGCGAGCCGCCATCTTGGGCCCCCAACAGCGCCGCGTGTGGGCCGTGCGGGCCGCCATCTTGGGCCTCCCCAGCCATGTGCGAACCACCGCAGCAGCAGCCATCTTGGACGACTCCAGCCACATGGGAATCATGGACGCCGCCATCTTGGACACCAGCCGGGACGCAGCAGGCCGCCAACCCCCCCCCCATCTGATACCCGCAGCGACACACCGACCCCTACGCTGGCCTCTGTTACGCTGGACCAAACGAGACCGCACCAACTAGCTCGGTCCAAAATGGACGTTAAGGTAAACGGCCATGCAATAAACTGCCTTTTTGACTCCGGGAGCACAGAGAGCTTCATCCACCCCGACACGGTGCGGCGTTGCTCTCTCCCAGTCCTGCCTGCGCACCAGCGGATTTCTATGGCCGCCGAGTCCCAGTCAGCGGACATTGGCGGCTACTGCGTGGTGACACTAGTAGTAGACGGGACTGTGTTCAATAATTTTAAACTCCTGGTCCTGCCCCAACTTTGCGCTGCCGTTCTACTGGGGTTGGATTTCCAGTGCCACCTCAAAAGCGTTACGATGGCGTACGGTGGCCCCCTCCCCCCACTCACAGTCCGCAGCCAGCAGCCTCCAAATTGCCCGCCGCGCACCAGATGCAACCTCTCCACACTCAGAGTCCCACCCCCCCCACTGTTTGCTAACCTCACCCCCGACTGTAAGCCCATCGCCACAAAGAGCAGGCGATACAGTGCCAGGGACAGGGTTTTCATCAAAACTGAAGTGGAGCGGCTCCTGAAGGAGGGGATTATTGAGGGCAGCTCCAGCCCCTGGCGAGCCCAGGTTGTGGTCGTTAAGACCGGCGAGAAACAACGCCTGGTCATCGACTACAGCCAAACAATAAACCGCTACACCCTGCTGGACGCCTACCCACTCCCCCGCATAGCTGACATGGTCAACCAGATCGCGCAGCACCGCGTCTTTTCGACCATTGACCTGAAATCAGCGTACCACCAGCTCCCCATCCGCCCCAAAGACCGCCAGTATACTGCTTTTGAGGCAAACGGCCGCCTCTATCTCTTCCTTAGGGTTCCCTTTGGCGTTACCAATGGGGTCTCCGTCTTCCAAAGGGAGATGGACCGGATGGTCGATCAAAACGCGCTGCAGGCCACTTTCCCTTACCTAGACAATGTGACCATCTGCGGCCATGACTTGCAGGACCATCACGCAAACCTCGAGAAATTCCTCCGCACCGCCCAACTCCTGAACCTGACATATAACAAGGAGAAGTGCATATTCCGCACAGACCGCCTCGCCATCCTTGGCTGTGTTGTGGAACATGGGGTCATCGGTCCCGACCCGGACCGGATGCGTCCCCTTATGGAACTCCCACTGCCCCACTGCCTAAAAGCTCTGAAGAGGTGCCTAGGGTTTTTTTCCTACTACGCCCAGTGGGTCCCCTACTATGCAGACAAAGCCCGTCCGCTGATCAAATCCACCTCTTTTCCCCTGATGGCAGAGGCCCGCTCGGCCTTCCACCGTATCAAGGAGGACATTGCCAAAGCCACCATGCACAGAGTGGACGAATCCATCCCCTTCCAGGTGGAAAGCGATGCGTCCGACTTCGCTCTGGCCGCCACCCTTAATCAGGCGGGGAGACCTGTGGCATTCTTCTCACGAACCCTCCAGGGCCCGGAGACCAGACACTCCGC
This sequence comes from Somniosus microcephalus, assembly GCF_052327205.1. Lineage (NCBI taxonomy): Eukaryota > Metazoa > Chordata > Chondrichthyes > Squaliformes > Somniosidae > Somniosus > Somniosus microcephalus. Next base: position 98,964,813 of record NC_140993.1, on the reverse strand, counting down.
GGTCGAGAAGGAGGCCCAGGCTATTGTGGAGGCTGTGCGTCATTGGAGGCACTACCTGGCCGGAAAACGATTTACCCTGCTCACTGACCAGCGTTCAGTTGCTTTTATGTTCAACAACAAGCAGAGGGGCAAAATCAAAAATGACAAGATCTTGAGGTGGAGAATCGAGCTTTCCACCTACAATTACGAGATCTTGTACCGGCCTGGGAAGCTCAATGAACCCCCAGATGCCCTATCACGTGGCACCTGCGCCAGCGCGCAGATCGATAGACTGCGGGCCCTCCACAATGACCTCTGCCACCCGGGGGTCACCAGGTTCTTCCACTTCATCAAGGCCCGCAACCTGCCTTACTCCATTGAGGAGGTCAGGACCATGACCAAGAACTGCCAAGTCTGCACTGAGTGCAAACCGCACTTCTATAGACCAGACAGAGCCCACCTGATAAAAGCCACTCGCCCTTTCGAACGCCTGAGCGTCGATTTTAAAGGGCCTCTCCCCTCCTCCGACCGCAATGTGTACTTCCTCAACATCATTGACGAGTACTCCCGTTTCCCGTTCGCCATCCCCTGTCCGGACATGATCAGTGCCATGGTCATTAAATGTCTGAACGACCTCTTCACCCTGTTCGGTTTCCCCAGCTATATCCATAGCGACCGGGGCTCATCGTTTATGAGCGACGAACTCCGCCAGTACCTGCTCGCTAGGGGTATAGCCACAAGCAGGACCACCAGTTACAACCCCCGGGGGAACGGACAGGTGGAAAGAGAGAATGCAACAGTTTGGAAGGCCGCCCTACAAGCCTTAAAGTCTAGGGGCCTTCCGACCTCCGGCTGGCAGGAGGTGCTCCCCGATGCGCTCCACTCGATTCGATCACTGCTCTGCACTGCCACCAATGCCACCCCTCACGAGAAAACGTTTGTCTTCCCAAGGAAGTCCACATCGGGGACAGCGTTACCGCCATGGCTGACGTCCCCAGGGCCGGTACTACTGAGAAGACACGTGAGGACCAATAAAATGGACCCGCTGGTCGAGAGGGTCGACCTCCTCCACGCCAACCCCCAGTACGCTTACATTGCGTACCCGGACGGGCGGGAGGACACAGTCTCCATACGAGATCTCGCACCCTCGGGGACCGCTGTAACCCACTACCCATTACCACCCCCCCCACGACACCCTCGGGGACCGCTGTAACCCACTACCCATTACCACCACCCCCCACGACCCGATATCCAACCCCAGCAGCCGGCTCGCCTTGGACCGTCACCCACGAGGACTATACTCCAGTGCCCCAGCCTACACGGGACGCGACACCGGAAGCTCCACCACCCCTGCCATCGCCACGTCGATCACAGCGGCAGACAAGACCTCCGGAGAGACTCCAATACACAAACTTTTAAATACACTTCACCCCGCCGGACTCATTTTTAAACAAGGGGTGAATGTGGTAAACCACTGTTATACCTGGCTGTATGTGTATGTGTATTCCACTAGGTACAGGTCTGGACATGCCTCGGCTGACTCCTCCCACTATTCCAGGTATATAAGTGACTACCTCCCAGTCCCTTAGTATTCTGGACGGGTCGACCACTCGAGACTAGACCTTCATTCTTTAGTTAATAAAAGCCTGGTTGTTACTCGCTTAACCTCAGTCTTTTGAGTAATTGATGGCACATCAGAGTGGCAGTATCACCACATTTGACAATGAAGTCGAAGATTGGACTACATATGTCGAACGAATAGAGATATACTGCAAGGCAAATGAGGTGTCAGATGACAAGAAAGCGTCAGTATTGTTAAATTTAATGGGTGCAAAGGCGTATGGTTTATCACGAAATCTAGTAACCCCAACGAAGCCGATGGAAAAGAGTTTTGAAGATGTAGTAACGATACTACAGGAACATTTAAACCCCACACCGCTGCTGATAGCAGAAAGATTCAAGTTTCACAAACGGAACCAGCATAAGGATGAAAGCAATGCTGATTATTTAACAGAACTGCGCAAACTATCGAAACACTGCCAGTTTGGAGCGGGACTGGCAGATACCTTAAGGGAAAAGTTTGTGCGTGGGCTTCAAAGTGAAGGAACCCAGAAACGGCTTTTATCTGAAAAGGACCTTACGCTGGAAAAGGCTTTCAGCATTGTGGTATCATATGAAGCAGCAGCATGGGGCGCTGCAGAGATACAACAGAGACCGCAAGAATATGGCACAAACGAAATGTCATATGGAACAGAGAAGTGCTATCGCTGCGGCAGAACAACACACGACCAGAATGATTGCTGGTTCAAAGACAAAGTGTGCAGACAGTGTGGAAAAGTAGGACACATAGCACGAGTCTGCAGGTCGGGAAAGAAAACCAGCAATAAGAAACCTATCAAAGAAAAGTACAAAAAGGCACATAAGATGACGGAGAATAGTTCAGATGAACAAAAGAGTGATAACGACTCCGAAAGCAGGGAACTGAGTTGCCTGAAACTACATAATGTGATCACAACGGAGGATCACCAAACCATTTGGGTCACTCTCAAGATAGCAGGAGTCCAGGTAAAGATGGAATTGGACACAGGATCAGCCCTAACAGTCATAAACCGATGGGACTATGAGCGGCTATTCTCACACATACCCTTGAGAGACACAAAAATTATTTTGAAGACGTACACGGGGCAAAAAGTCTACCCCAAAGGAAAAATAAGGGTGACCGTTATATATAACGGTAAGGAAACACCAAAACTAGACCTGTATGTATTGCAAAATGGAGGACCACCATTACTGGGACGTGAATGGATCCAGAAAATACAACTGGATTGGCATTCCATACAGGCACTGACTGTGGCTGACAAAAAGGATGACGACGTCACACCTGGGCGACTGTCAAAGATCCTAACTGACGTGAAAGAAGTGTTCCAGCAAGGACTCGGAACACTAAAAGGCATGACAGCAACGATTAAAATTGAAGAAAACGAAAGCCCAAAATTTTTTAAGGCCAGACCAGTACCTTATGCGATCCGCCCAGCCGTCGAAGCAGAGCTGGAGAGTCTGGAACGTTCAGGCGTACTGTTCAAGGTAGACTGGAGCGAGTGGGCTACACCCATCATCTCTGTGATGAAAAAGTCGTTGAGCAGCACGCCTGGGGAACCAAGGAAGGTTCGCATCTGTGGGGACTTTAAGGTAACAGTGAACCCGGTCCTTCAGACCGTACAATATCCACTTCCACGGATTGAAGATATTTTTGCCTCGCTATCTGGTGGGAAACGCTTCACTAAGATTGATCTGGCCCAGGCGTATCTGCAAATGGAGGGAGAAGAAGCATCAAAAAAATAGCTCACAATCAACACCCATAAAGGTCTCTACCAATATGCGGGGTAGCATCAGCTCTGGCTATTTGGCAGAGGGCAATGGAACGATCCCAGGGACCCAGTGTTATTTGGACGACATCCTGGTCACGGGCAAAAATGACAGTGATCACCTTGCCAACCTGGAGCAGGTGCTCACTAGATTGCAGGAATATGGGCTCCGAGCTAACCGCCCCAAATGCGAGTTTTTTAGAAAACAGATCTCGTATTGTGGCCACGTTATCGATAAAGAGGAGTTACATAAGTCCCCAGAGAAGATTGAGGCAGTAGTCAAGGCTCCAGCACCGGAAAATGTGTCACAACTGAGGTCGTTCCTCGGGCTGGTAAACTACTACCATAAGTTCTTGCCAAATTTGTCTACAATACTACACCCACTGAACACCCTACTGCAAACTGGGGTGCCATGGAAGTGGAGTGACGAATGTAGACGAGCTTTCCAGAAGAGCACAACACTAATCACATCGAAAAAGGTATTGGCCCATTACAACCCAGCATTACCAATTCGGTTGGCATGTGATGCGTCACCCTACGGCATTGGTGCGGTGCTGTCGCACAAATTCTCGGACAGCTCAGAGAGGCCAATAGCCTTTGCGTCACGATCACTAACCTCAGCCGAGCGTAACTACGCCCAGATTGACAGGGAGGCCCTCAGCCTAGTGTGGGGAGTGAGAAAGTTCAATCACTATCTGCACGGGCAGAAATTCACCTTGCTGACTGATCACCAGCCTCTTGTCTCCATTTTTAATCCGAAGAAGGGCGTTCTGGTGATGACTGCGCAACGACTACAAAGATGGTCACTTTTTCTAGGGGCACACCACTATGAGATTGAATATAAGGGCACGAAACAGCATGGAAATGCTGATGGGCTATCACGCCTGCCACTGCCTACTGCGGAGGAAGCACCAGCAGTGGATCCTGTCGAAATATTGCATTCGACTATAGTTGAATACCTACCGGTAACTAACGCTTGTATCGAAAAGGAAACCCAAAATGACCCGACACTGTCTCGGGTATATGATTTGACGGTGAAGGGATGGCCAGCACATGGCGACTCACTGTTGCCAGCATTCTCGACAAGGAGAGAACAGCTGTCAGTGTGCCGGGGGACCTTGATGTGTGGATCCCGAGTGGTAATTCCACCCAAGTTAAGGGATAGAGTGCTCAATGAGCTTCATGAAGGTCATCTGGGAGGGGTAAAAATGAAAAGCCTAGCCAGGGTTTATGTGTGGTGGCCGGGAATCGATAAACAAATCAAGGACCTGACCAAGAGCTGCTCAGGATGCCAGAAAGTCCAAAATGCACCGCCACAGGCCCCTCTACACCCATGGGAGTGGCCCTCATCTCCATGGCAACGGGTGCATATTGATTTTGCTGGTCCATTCATGGACTCAATGTTTTTAATAGCCATGGATGTGCACTCGAAATGACCTGAGGTCACCAAAATGTCCTCCACCACCACGGAGAAAACTATTGCAGTCCTACGGACCATTTTTGCTAGGAATGGCTTGCCAGAACAGATTTGCTCCGACAACGGACCACAGTTTGTGTCCGAAGAGTTCCGGAGGTTCTTGAAAAAGAATGGGTAAGGCATTACACATCTGCCCCATATCATCCAGCCACAAATGGATTGGCTGAGAGGTTCGTACAAACCTTTAAGAAGGCAATAAAGGCTATGTACAATGACAACATTCCACTGCAGCACAAGGTGGACAATTTCCTGTTCGCCTACCGGAATGCGACACATGCAGTCACCAACCAGGCCCCGGCCATGATGTTCTTTAACTGAAGGTTAAGATCTCGCCTGGATTTGCTTAGACCAAACGTACGAAGAGATGTTGAGAGTAAGCAATTCCAGCACATCCATGAGAAGCCAACAAGGAGCTTCAATTAAGGGCAACCAGTCTTGGCCCGCGACTACCAAACAGAAAAATGGCAGCCAGGAACGATATGCACACGGCAGGGCCCACTAATGTACACAGTGGACATTGGGGAGAGATCGTGAGACGCCATGCTGACCAGATCCTAGAGTCACAGGAACAAGTCAACCCCATGCCTTGCCCATACGTACCTGGTGATGAACCCAACGTACAGGTCGCATCTACCCCAGAAACAGTAGCATCGGAAACTGATGAACCAACCGACGACAGGGGGCCAGAATCGCCTCCGCACCAAGAGCAAGACACTCGGGAAAGGCGCTATCCAGAAAGGATCAGGAAGCCTCCGCAAAGACTGAATATATAAATAGACTATTTTCAGCTAATGTTGCATGTTAAAAGTGTTAATTGTAATTAGTTTGATATTTAATTGTTAAATGAGTGTTATGGTACTGTTAATCTAAATGGGGAGGAATTGTAATGTATATACCTTTAAGGGGGGAACTATCTTTTACAGCTCATGTATACTGCAGTACTGGCAGTGACCTCACCTGTATATAGCACTGAGTAGTAATCTGTACAGATCAGTTCCAATGTGAGCCACGTTGAGTAAACACCTGTTGTACCGTTCTCCTGCAGTCTGTGTCTTATTATACACGGACACAACAAACAGTCTGGATGACATAGAGCTGCAGACCCAGATAAACGGTTTAAAAACACAGTTAAGGAAGATATTAATGGATGAGAACAAGATAGTGGGCTCGGAGTTACATGAGGACCAGGCCATGATGGTCCATTTAAAAGAGATTATAACTGAGCTGGAGAAGCACGCAAAGACTGTAAATGCCCTCATAAGGGAGGACAGAAATGCTTCTGACCAGGTTGTGCAGAATGAGGTGTGCGTGCTATATGGGGCGTGATTGCTGGGTGAGGGCCGCAGTAATCTGGAGGATTTAAAACAGGGTTTAGTCCCCTCCTGGATCAGCAACAAACACCTCGCAGCCCTCCATCCATTTGAGAATGCATTAAGCCCGTGCCAACTCCGGCTAGCCTCCGAAGCCTATCCAGTCCCCGTGGATTGTGGGCGGTCTAACCACACGATCATGGGAGTAGTAGTTAGGATGCCGGTCATGGGTAGGACAGCCCAATCCGCACCGGTATACAGGGTTGAGAACATTGGAGTCATTCAAGGGGGTGCACACATTCATTTCACAGCGGTCCCACCTTACGTCATAAAGTGGGCGCACGCTATGACAGGTACTGACCTCTCGGGGTGCTGGAGCCGGGGAGCACACATAATCCTGTGTCCCCAGTACTTGAACGCCTATTCAAAACCACAGTGCGGGTTTAAAGCTGTTGGCGCGAAGCCTATAAATTGTACCATGGAGGCAATGGCACAAGGCCATGTTCCCCCACAGGTAGCATATATAGGAGGTGAGACATATTGTGTGACCACAGGCGCGCCCCACTACCAGCATGGACAGCATAGCTGGTGTCCGGTCAGTGACAGCAGTTTCTGTTTTAAACCCGAGGCAGAAGTTCAAGTAGCCCAGGAACGAATTGTCCCCATTCCTGAACCCTCCACTGTTCACCTCACTGTGAAGGAGAATTTCACCAATTTGCAGAAGTATTTAGCGCATTTCGGCTACGAAATTCCCCCTCTCCCAGAACACCTCATCAAAATACTCAAAGCCGTTATAGTTTCACAGAAACATTTTTACACTCTGGAGCAGAAAACAGCAGAGATAGGGGCTAAGATATTGGACATTGTGATCCCACCCTGGTGGGACATTTTCAATAATATAGAGGTCCCTTTGTGGATTAGGCTGGCTTCCCACATTCTCGTGGTTTGCCAGTTGGGGTTTGTATTGTACCTAGTCTGCACTCAGTGGAAGGGAAAGGGTCAGATACTAGAATTCCGAAACCAGAGCATCTGGAAGGAACATTATGTGAAGGTGGAGGGAGATACACCTGTTTGAGTTTTTTGTATTTCTGATTAAAAATTGTTTTTTGTGTTTGTTGTTTTAATAATGATTGTTCGACGTGTTGTTAATAAAGATGTATGTGTACCAAGTGGTGCAGGGGTGTTGGACCCCTCCATGCTTGGATGTGTGTAAAAGACTGTAATTATTCTATGTATACTTATGTACACCACATTTTCGCAGAATGGGAAATGCATGTGTCGTGGGTATATTAGATAGTTAATTGCAGGGGAAGGTTGACTATGGAGGGTCGGAAATTTTTCTCACCTCATCAGGATGATACTTAAAGCAAGTTTAGTATCAACAGGGGGGAGTGCAAGCTGCAGGGTTCTCAAAATTCCCACACTCCCGAAATTACGGATCAAGGGACCCTGTTTTGGACAAGTTATTGAAAACAGGGTACCCAAAATGGCTTCTGTAAACCTCGTGACCAATATGGACAGGATTTTTAAAACAGGACTCTGCCAACAAGCAGGCCCGGAGATGAAACATTAAAATGCAGGAATCTGTGACCAGGGACTCTTTGGAGCCCAGCCAGACAAAGTAAACACAGAATACGCATTTATTTGACTCAAATCGAATCAAGCTAGAATGGGCCCATAATTGTGGCCATTAGTTTCCTGCATGTTTAATCGATAACAGCTCAGAGTAGCTATCAAGGTAGGATGGGGACAATCAAGTCTTATCCATGACAAAGCAACCAGGACATCGGGGCCATTAGACCCGGAGATAACCATTCCTAAAGTAGTTAAAATAAATGGTTGTAATCATTTAAAACAGCCCGCCAAAAGTTAAACAATGGACTGACCTGATTTGGCGCACAGATAAGGAGTTGGAGAAACGGGTATAATTGGAGGCCCATCAGTAGCAATCGCTCTCTTATTCTTGCTCGTGACTTTGACTCTTGTTGGTGGCCTTGGGCTGCTGCCACTCGTACTCGCGCCCTGGCCTCGTGGTGGGCTCTCTTCTCGCTCCCCACACCGCTCAACAACCGAGGACGCCCATTACACCAGGGCCAAATGCGGGAGGAGAATGAGACCTGAGTTCAATACTACACTGGACACACAGGTCACAAAGGGGCGAGATGAGATGAGACGAAGAAGAAGGTAACCGATAAAAGCAGAGAAGGGCAGCGAAAGACGCATTGGTAAAAACCAAACACCTAGTTATAAACTGGCATTTGGGAAAGAAATTAGCAGTGTATGTATGGACAGTGAGAATAAGTTGGCATTTGAACACTGCGAATAAGCTGGCGTTAGACGCGGGTGTCCACGCCACAATGAATATACAGGCGTTCAAAGCTTGGGTAGTAAAATCAAGTAAGCAGTGAAGACCGCCAACCGACCCCCTAATGCAATATTACCACCGGTGACCGCCCGAGGGAGAAGAAGAAGAAAACCCATCGCGACGAGACAACAACGGTAGCTGAGGAGAGGGAAGGTGTGTCGCAGCAACAACTTCAGTGCCGCGTCCTGCGACCATGTGGCGACGGGGTACCCCAAAGGACAGCAGAAACAGACCTCAAAACTCACAACCGTTAAAGCAACAGGTTTTGGATTGGTGAGCATGAATTCCTGGCCCCTCATAGCTTAATCTAGTTAGGTATAGGGGGTGGGATAAGGATAAGGGGATTGTTAATGTAGTTGTTTTTCCCTCGATGTGCCGTGTGTTCCCCATTCCCATATAAGTATAACTGTAATTGTCATACCAGTAATTTTCCATAAGATTGTTGTATTCTGCTTTTAATAAAATCTTGGTTTTCTTATACCAAACCACTTGTCTACTCGATTTTCTGCATCGCCGCCTGTACCTAAGTCCAGTGTCTAGAACCCAGGGGTGTGGGAACGATTCGAACTGCTCAAGGGACAGTCAGAGGTGAAGCTGACTGGGCGCACGCGCCACACGCCACCCCCTACAACCCTTGTGCCTTCCTCATTTCACACACCCAAGAAATGCAGCCTGACCAGCCTTTAGAGGAGTGAGAAGGAGGAGGAGGAGGGAGAAGGAGGAGGGAGAAGGAGAAGAAGAAGAAACACCATCACTTGATTTCACATTCCCAGCCACCAGCTCCTTAAAGTCGACCAGCAAGGCCATCTGCAGTGTCTCCCACTGAAATCAGCAGCCTTCCACCAGCTTTGCTGCAGCCATTGGGGTAGCACTGCGTGACATCAGTAGGATAGGCAAAGGTACACACATGACAGTCACTAAGAGAATGCATAATGGTGATGAGTTGATTCTTGATGTCATATTGGATGGATAGATGTATAAAGTTCGATTGGAAAGTTTGCTTTGTGGTGGCTTTTATTTCAGCATTGTGGCCAAGAGGACGCTGTGATGGTCAGTAACAGAGGCAAGGTAAGATGTGGGACAAATGTTGAAAGGGGAATTGGGGTTGTGGTCACTGGTACCGCAGGCGGAATATTCCATCGCTGATATCCTGGCCAGAAAGTGGCTGTCTGGGTTGCATCCTTCCTTCAACTTCCTCCTCTTTGGCTTCCTCTTCTTCAGCTTCCTCCTTTTTTGCATCTTCTTCTTCCCTCTGTGAGCGGATGCTGTAAATCTGAAATGACAGTATAAAATGCTGGAAATACTCAGCAGGTCAGGCAGCATCTTGACCTGAGATGTGAACTCTGTTTCTCTCTCCACAGATGTTGCCTGACCTGCTGAGTATTTGCAGCTTTTTCTGTCTTCTCAGAGGCTTTCCTTTACCATCCGAGGCCTTGAAAGCATCCAGCAGCACTCCTTAGCCACTGAAAAAACTTTTAACATCTAGTGCAGCAAACCACTACTTCAGTAAAATCAAGAAAACCCAGTCTAAAAACTTAAATGCAAACTTACCTGAAAGATGTTTGTGTCCCTTTAAGAGGTGCTGACAGTGCCTCTGTGAGTCTGCTTGCACGCTGGGTTTACCTGGCGAGCTTAGGTCCCAGCACTGAGCTTAGCGCAAAGGTCCAAGATTGCTGTGGTGACGTTAAGTCTGCGTTCACGTCACCGCTCCCTCATTTTACTTTTGCAGGGCGATCCATCTTACCGGCAGCGCTGCTGGTCCTAGGAAAATGGAGGACACCACGGGACCCACCACCAGCAGGTGAAAGAGCGGCGGCAGCCCAGTTATCGCCATTTTTTGACGGTAATGGGGGGCATAAAGCCCTTTAATTTTTAGCTACTAGAATTCCTTTAGCCTTTTTTATGGCCTTATCAACCTGAGGTACCGCTTTTAATGTCTTGTGAACCCGTACCCCCAAATTCATGTTCTTCCACAGCACCGAGCCAACTTCCATTCAGAGTATAATTACTGCTGATATTTTTTTACCAAAATGTATCACCTCACACTTACTGACATTAAATTCCATCTGCTACTTTTTAGTCTATTCCCCTATCATATCAATATCCCATTGCAGCTCCCTTTCGTTTTCTAAAGAATTAACTGTACTTACATCTGCATATTTCAACATCACTCTGGCAACACTGTGGCAACAAGAGCAGGTCAGAGTGAAGGGATAATTACTAGTCCTAGCCCCTTTAGGGCTACCCCGGATCAGGCGTATTCCGCAGACGTTCACTTTCAACTAAAGTTAGAGGTAGCTGAATCCTAAAGACGCTTAATTGGGTCTAAAGGTCCAGACTAGCTCTCCCTAAAGGAAAGGAACAACCTGAAGATATTACCATCCTCCAGATAGCACTTTTAATAAGTTTAGCTAGACTGTAACATTCCGGATATTATGAGGGTCCGGAAAACTCCCCCAGAATTCTGCAACTCCTCACGGAGGAGTGTACAGAGATTGAGGTCACGAGTTTGATACAGAAGTATTATGTGAGACAATTCTAAGAATATATAGGTTTATTAAAGAACCGACATGTAATTACAGTAAGTATTTCAATCGCAACATTAACAGTTCCAAATACAAAAAGCTTTTACAATCTTATTATCAGAGATCCTTATTCTCAAATCTTAACTTCATTACATTCTTACATTTTTTCGTCTTATTCCAGGATATCCACCAAAATCAAATACAGTACCTTTTTGATTCCCAAGATACAAAGAGTTGAAGACTTACAGAGCTTGCCTCTGAAGCTGAGAATCGCTTTGCCCCTTCAAGTGAATCTGTCTTCCCATTTGAAAGTCCAATTTTTATACCCTTTCTCAGTGGTATGTCCTTTGAAGTTTTCTGCTGATGTAAGCTAATTATCTCTAGTAATTTTTCTGTTGACTTCTGCAATCTTTACAGTCAGATCAGCTGGTAGCATTACAGACTCGTATCTCTACCTTTAGGTGTTCAAAGCTTATCATAAAAAACGGTGTGGAGCAGATGCATCTATTTGATGTCATTCTTACCAAAGTCTTCTGTTTGTGTCTCTTTCCGAAGTGTAAATTAAAAACACCTCAACCAGGTGCACCATTGTCTTCTCAGTTACCTCAACTGGTTGTAACACAGACTCCTGTCTCCGTGTTTCATTTGATGTTACTTTTATGAAGGCATATGTTTCTTTAATTTTCTGTGTTTGTTTACAAAGTATACTTTAAAACACCTTAACTGGGTGTACCATTGTGTTTTGTCCAAGGCTTCAGACTTTCAGGAACCTTTAACCTTCTGTTTCAATAAGGCTATTGATTCAGTGTCAACAACTTATCTTATCTCAATAGCTTGTATGCTGTTTACAGCTTCTCCATTGTTAGGTTTTTAGATTTTCAAGCCCAGTTTGTCATATTTTGATAAAGTCAGAATTCTTTTATAGAATGGTGTATTTTTCTGAATAGGTATATTGTTTATTCCTTCACAAGAGGCTAGGTATTCTGTGGCGAGTGTCTCACCTCCTGACTCCCCAAAGCTTTTCCACCATCTACAAGGCAAAAGTAAGGAGTGTGATGGAATATTCTCCACTTGCCTGGATGAGTGCAGCTCCAACAACACTCAAGAAGCTTGACACCATCCAGGACAAAGCAGCCCGCTTGATTGGCACCCCATCCACCACCTTAAACATTCACTCCCTCCACCATTGGCATACCGTGGCTGCAATGTGTATCATCTACAAGAAGCATTGCAGCAACTCGCTAAGGCTTCTTTGGCAGCACCTCCCATAACTGTGACCTCTTCCACCTAGAAGGACAAGGGCAGCAAACGCATGGAAACACCACCACCTCCAAGTTCCCCTCCAAGTCACACAACATCCTGACTTAGAAGTATAGCGCTGATCCTTCATCATCGCTGGGTCAAAATCCTGGAACTTCCTACCTAACAGCACTGTGGGAGTACCTTCACCACATGGACTGCAGCAGTTCAAGAAGGCAGCTCAAGGGCAATTAGGGATGGGCAATAAATGCTGGTCTTGCCAGCGATGCCTACATCCCATAAACAAATTAAAAAAAACTCCATCTAGGCCTATTGATGGGCCTTCAATAACCACAAAACTAGAAGTTATAGACTTAAACAAGTTGGCTTTTAATCACTAAGGTCAGAGCTAACATCTCAACATGCCGACTGGTTCACAGGAATGAGTCATACAGATCCTGGGATCTTTATGTAAGAGAAGTCGGGGCGGAGCCAAGAGCCAAGACCTGGAACCTCCCAGGTTAGTCGGGAAAGAGGAAGTGAAACTATACACAGTGGGGGAGGGTAATATACATGAGTGCAAAACGAATACAGGATCAAGACAAACAGATTTCATTACATTCACCCCTTCTATAGATTTAGTCCATCGGGGTGATGTTTCTTAAAAGTTGGTATAAGTGAGTCTGTCAGGAGGTTTTGCAGTTCTCAATGATCGGCGCAAAGCCGGTTGGGGTGCCTCTAGGGGAGTGGATTCTGGTTCCTCCGCTGTCCGGGCCTCCGCAGTGTCTTCCAGGTTATCTGCAGTGTCCTCCAGGTTAAAGTTGGGTATTGATACCTCTGGGCATCCTGTCTCTTTGTAGTGTAGGTCTTCATCGGGTAGTCTCCCATCGTTCTCTCTGCTCCCCGAGGGAACGAGGTCTTTTATGGAAACAGTGTCCTCTCGCCCGTCAGAGTATTCGATATAGGCGTACTGAGGGTTTGCATGGAGGAGCTGTACCTTTTCCACAAGGGGATCCGTTTTATGGCCTCTCACGTGCTTCCGCAATAGTACTGTCCCCGGAGACGTCAGCCACGCGGGTAGAGATATGCCCGAGGTGGATTTCCGGGGGAAAACGAACATCTTTTCGTGAGGGGTAGCATTAGTGGCAGTACATAACAGAGACCTTATGGAGTGGAGCACGTCTGGGAGGACTTCCTGCCAGCGGGAGGTCGGAAGGCCTTTTGACTTTAAGGCTAACGTGACAGCCTTCCAAACAGTAGCATTCTCCCTTTCCACTTGCCCATTACCCCGGGGGTTGTAGCTAGTGGTTCTGCTAGTGGCTATCCCCTTCGAGAGCAAGAACTGGCGCAGCTCGTCACTCATGAATGACGTCCCCCTATCGCTGTGTATGTAGTTCGGCATGCCAAACATGCAGAATAGATTACAGAGACACTTGATGACCGTGGCACTGGTCATGTCTGGGCAGGGAATGGCGAAGGGGAAGCGGGAATATTCATCAATGATATTGAGGAAGTATACGTTACGGTCGGCAGAGGGAAGGGGTCCCTTGAAGTCCAGACTTAGGCGCTCAAATGGCCGTGTGGCTTTGATAAGGTGTGCATGGTCAGGCCTGTAGAAACGAGGCTTGCATTCCGCACAGATGCGGTAGGCTCTGGTCATTGCCCTGACCTCCTCGATGGAGTGGGGCAGATTGCGGGACTTTATAAAATGGTATAGTCGGGTGACCCCTGGGTGACAGAGGTCGTTGTGGAGACCCTGTAATTTGTCCGTATGAATGCTGGCACACATTCCCCGCGATAGGGCGTCTGGGGGTTCATTAAGGGCTCCCGGCCTGTACATAATATCATAGTCGAACGTGGATAGTTCGATCCTCCACCTGAGTATTTTGTCATTCTTGATTTTCCCCCTTTGTTTGTTATTAAACATGAAAGCCACCGACCGCTGGTCGGTGAGCAGGGTGAAACGTTTGCCGGCTAGGTAGTGTCTCCAGTGCCGCACTGCCTCCACTATAGCCTGTGCCTCCTTCTCGACAGAAGAGTGCCTGATTTCAGGTCCCTGAAGGGTTCGGGAGAAGAAGGCCACAGGTCTCCCAGCCTGATTGAGGGTCGCAGCTAAGGCAAAGTCTGACGCATCGCTTTCGACTTGAAAGGGAATGCATTCGTCCACTGCACACACTGCAGCCCTTTCAATGTCCTGTTTAATACTGGTGAAAGCTTCCCGAGCTTCAGCTGATAGTGGGAAGGACGTCGATTTAATGAGGGGTCGGGCCTTATCAGAGTAATTGGGCACCCATTGGGCATAATACGAAAAAAATCCCAGGCACCTTTTTAAAGCTTTGGGATTGTGTGGCAGGGGCAGTTCCTTTAGGGGGCGTAATCGGTCAGGGTCCGGTCCAATTACCCCAGCTTCCACCACACATCCGAGGATACAGAGACGGGTTGTGTTGAAGACACATTTGTCTTCGTTGTAGGTTAGATTCAGCTTTAGGGCAGTTTTTAAAAATCTCGCAAGATTTAGATCGTGGTCTTGCTGGTTGTGCCCGCAGATAGTGACATTGTCCAGATAGGGGTAAGTAGCTTGTAGTTTATTCTCGTCAACCATGCGGTCCATCTCACGTTGGAAGACCGAGACCCCATTTGTTACCCCGAAGGGCACTCTGAGAAAATGGTAGAGGCGCCCGTTCGCCTCGAAGTCGGTGTATGGGCGGTCCTCCGTTCTAATGGGGAGCTGGTGATACGCGGATTTGAGGTCGATAGTCGAGAAGACTCGGTATTGCACAATCTGGTTGACCATTTCTGATATGCGGGGTAAAGGGTAGGCGTCCAGCTGGGTATAAATGTTAACAGTCTGGCTGTAGTCAATTACCATCCGTTTCTTTTCGCTATTTTTAACTATGACTACTTGGGCACGCCACGGGCTGGTACTGCATTCAACAATGCCTTCCCGCAGGAGTCTGTCCACTTCCGCCTTGATAAAGTGTCTGCCTTCCAGACTGTACCGTCTACTTTTGGTCGCTATGGGCCTACAGTTCGGAGCGAGATTAGCGAATAAAGAGGGCGGGCTGATTTTTAAGGTTGATAGGCCACAGACTGTGAGTGGCGGCTGGGACCCGCCATATGCTAGCGTGACACTTTCGTGGTGGCACTGGAAGTCCAGGCCCAGGATTACATTAACACAGAGTTCTGACATCACGAGGAGTTTAAAATCCTTGTAGTCCGTGCCTTTTACAGTCAGTGTTACCACACGATAGCCCAAAATGTCCGAAGCGTGGGGCTTAGCAGCCATAGCAATTCTGCTCCGTGTAGGGGTTACCGTTAATGAGTGCCGCCGTACCAGGCTAGGCTGGATAAAACTCTCGGTACTCCCACAGTCAATTAAACATTTAGTTAAATTCCCGTTTACCTGTATGTCCGTCATGGATTTTGTCAACGGGTGTGGCCTGGATTGATCCACCGTGATCGAAGCCACTGTTGGGCCCTGGGCGGCCGTTGAGTCGGGAAAAGATGGCGGATCCCAAGATGGCGGCCCGCACGGCACGCACGAGGCAGTGACGGAGTTGGAAATCGGATTCCCCCTGCAGACTTTGCTAAAATGCCCCTTTTTCTTACATTTGAAGCATGTAGCATCCTTCGCTGGGCATCGTTGTCTGGGGTGCTTGGCCTGGCCACAGAAGTAGCATTTCGGGCCTCGAGACATTGCCGCTGTAGTAGGACTCCTGGGTGAACTTCTGTGTGGGGACTCCGGCGGCGTAGAGCTGGTCTGAGACCTGGATGGGGAAGATGGCTGATTCCAAGATGGCGGCCCCCTCGGCGCGCACGAGGCGGTGAGGGCCGCATGGCCAGAAGAATAAGAGTCAGAGTTTTTCTGGGCCACGTCCAGCGATCGTGCAGTGGCCACTGCCTTTTTTAAGTCCAGGACCTCCTTCTCCAGCAGTCTCTGCCGGATATAATTCGATTTGAGGCCCGTGATGAAGGAATCGCGGACCAATTCGTCAGAGTACGCGTTGGCCATCACGGCCTTGCAGTTACAGTCCCGGACCAGGTCCTTTAGGCCCTGTAAGAAATCGTCCATTGATTCCTCTGGTCGCTGCCTGCGTGCAGCCAGCAGATATCTGGTGTACACTTCGTTTACCGGCCTCTGGTATTGGGCCTTCAGGATAGTGATGGCCTCCGTTTAAGAGGTGGCGTCCCGGATGAACGAATAAATCTGATGACTTACGCGAGTAGTCAGTAGACTCAGTTTATCTACCTCGCTAGCGGATGAGGCCCCCGCGAAGAGTTCGAAGCATTTGAGCCAGTGTCCAAATTGATTTGATGCTTCAGCAGAATGTGGATCCAAGTCCAGACGCTCTGGTTTTAGGAGTCGATCCATCCTAGTATTCTTCAGTGATTAAAATTGATGGGCCTTCAATAACCACAAAACTAGAAGTTATAGACTTAAACAAGTTGGCTTTTAATCACTAAGATCAGAGCTAACATCTCAACACGCCGACTGGTTCACAGGAATGAGTCATACAGATCCTGGGATCTTTATGTAAGAGAAGTCAGGGGCGGAGCCAAGAGCCAAGACCTGGAACCTCCCAGGTTAGTCGGGAAAGAGGAAGTGAAACTATACACAGTGGGGGAGGGTAATATACATGAGTGCAAAACGAATACAGGATCAAGACAAACAGATTTCATTACACCTATGTCGAAGTCATTAATATATGCAGTGAACAGATGTGTCCACAAAACTGAGCCCTATGGGATGCCACTACCCACTTTCAAACACTTGAAAAAAAAACTGTCCTTAACTCCTACAGTCTGTTTTCTCTCTTTCAACCAGTTTTTAATCCAGTTTGCTATCCTCCTGCTAATTCCATACCCCTTAATCCTCTCTAATAATCTCTCATCTGGCACCATCAAAGACTTTGCTAAAACCCATGTAAATACATCCACTGCATTTCCACCCTCTACTGTGTCTGTTACTACCTCACAAAATACTCAGGTTTGTCAAACATGATGGTCCTTTTTGAAATATATGCAGGCTATTTCTAACTATTTTCTCTTATCTAGACTCATGTTAATTAAATTGGATTGGGGCCAAAAACAGGCGCTAGGAGTGTGAAGCAGGATGTGCCCACGCCCATTTAAAAATGGTGCAGGCAGCACGCAAAATTCGTGCTGCCTGCTCATTATCGTGATTGGAGCACTGAGCTCAGAACTAAATGTGTTGCTGGTTGGCTCAGCACTCTAGAGGTGGGGAGGCAAATATTGGGCGCAGTCTACTGGCCAATAAAATTTGGCCTAAGCTCTCTGCACTTTTAAAAGGGAAGTGCTTTGTTGCAGAAGCACCTCATTGTCACTCTAGATGTAGCCAAGTCTCAACAGGGAAGAGAAAAAGGCAAGGCACTTCTCTGATGCAGCACTGGAGGCCTTGGTCGTGGGGATACACAGAAGAAGACAGGTCTTCTACCCACAGCGGGGCAGGAGGCCTTCCAGGTAGAATGGCAGGAGGAGACAACACAAGCCGTCAGTGCCACGTGTTTTGCGCCAGGACCTGGATCCAGCGCCACAAGTGGTTTAATGACCTCACACGAGTGGTCAAGGTGAGTGAATATATCTTCAAATGTCATATCCCACAAACTGCACCACTAGCCTCACACACTGCTAAATGCACCACACCCCCATCACTCGCCTACCAACAATCTCTAGCAATCATGACACATATCTCACAATCATAGCTTCTCCTCATCCTCACACACTTAGCACTGCTGCAAAACTCATACCCACATCTCACACCTTGCACACAAATGTGTACGGTAGCATCATGGTTATGTTATTGGACTAGTAATTCAGAGACCTGGACTAATGATCCAGGGATATGAGTTTAAATCCCACCTGTGGGAAGGGTTCCTGGCAATCAGCTACAGGTGAGGGGGCAACGGAAGTGACCGGGGGAAGGTGTTTTTGGCCACCACGGTGGGGGGATGTGGGAGGGGGGAGCAAGGGTGGTCCAAGGCTTCCTCATGAGGCCGGGAGGAGCACTCTTGTTCCTCTGGGTCCACAAGGAAGCCTAAATTAAAGTTATAAAACAAAGTTGTCAAAATCAGGACCAACAAGTCTTAAGTGAGTATAGGGATGAGAAAATGTTAGTTTTGCACAGAAATTTTAGTTTTCCCCCCCTGAAGCGCCTTGGTCACTTCTCCCTATCTCTAACCTCCTCCAGCCCTCCAACCCTCTGAGATATCTGCGCTCCTCCAATTCTGGCCTCCTGCACATCCCCGATTTTAATCACTCCAGCATTGGCGGCTGTGCCTTCAGCTGCCTGGGCCCTAAGTTCTGGAATTCCCGCCCTAAACCTCTCCGCCTCTCTACCTCTCTCTTCTCCTTTAAGATGCTCCTTAAAACCTATCTCTTTGACCAAGCATCTGCCCTAATATCTCCTTATATGGCTTGGTGTCAAAATTTGTTTGACTCCTGTGAAGCACCTTGGGACATTCTACTACATTAAAGGCGCTATATAAATACAAGTTGTTGTTGTTTTATTACGTTAAATTACATTAAACATAAGTTAGGTGTTTTTTAAAATAAATTTATAATAATCTTGAGCTTTTTGCTTTGGTTTTTTTTGTTGACAACTTACCACTACAATTGGGGGAAGGAAATGTCTGATCCAGGCCCCAAGTCCTTCAAAAAGATGTATTTTTTAAAAAGAAATTGGGACTGAAAGTGTAATTGTGTCCAACTTATCTATTGATTGCAAGTTTTGTGTGGATTAAAAAGGATTTTTGTGCACTTGAGAATTGGATAAATATTTCAAAGGGAGACATTTGCAGGGCTATGGGGAAAGCACAAAAGAAAGACTAGCATTTATACAGTGCCTTTCACAAACTCAGGACGTCCCCAAGTGCTTTCTAGCCACTGTAGTACTTTTGAAATGTTGTAATGTAGGAAAGCAGAGGAGTGGGACTGAATGGATAGCTCTTTCAAAGAGCCGGCACAGGTACAATGGGCTGAATGGTCTCCTTCTGTGCTATATGATTCTACGATTGAGAATAGTGGATTATATAGAATAGACTCTCAGCAAAAAGCAGTTAATTTATTAACTAATAAATAGTTCATTAAGAATTGGATTGAATATTTTAAGTATACAGGTGATTGAATACTCCATGAATTGCTATAGTTTCTATGCTGCTGGCTTGTGAGAATCTTATCAAATGCATCAGATCAGATTTTAATGTTAGATTGATACTTTGGAAATTTTTGACATTGCAGGTCAAGGAGGAATTTCAATTCTGTATTAGCAGTTTTACATATGGTTATTTAGCTCCTTTGGGAGAGCCATTGATGGGACAGCTTCTACATTGTTGAAGGAATACACATGATTGGCTAAATTCCTTTTTCTCATTCCAGATATCCTGATATTCCATCAGTGCAATGACCATTCTATGGAGTATCTGATCTTCTCTTTAAACTCCTACCCTATAACTTTCAATCCTGTTTCAGCGAATAGACAAACAGGGGCCTCTGCATGTTGGACCAAAAGGCCATTTCTTATTCCATGTCTTCTAAAGTTTTTTATATGATTTTCTAATCTCCCCTGTAGGAGCTTTACCTCAGAAATGTTCTGTGGTAGAAAGAATTCCATTACATCTGCAATCGCTTTGCAATTATTTTATTTTCTACAGTTGCCAGCCTAATCATAATTTTTATATTAGAAAAATAAACTTATTTGCACTTTTATGCATTTTTAATGTATTATAAGACAAATTAGCCTCAGGTGGATAAGGCACAATAACATTTTTTAATGAAGAAAGAATAAACTGAATTGTTGTCAGAGTTTCCACTTTTACTCAGTAGTTCTGGTAAATCAGCCCATCAGAAAAATAAAAGGATAAATATTCATCTGTCCTAAGTGTCTATATGAAATGAATTGAATTCCTGAGACAAAGGCCCTGACATTGTGCCATGGGATACTAATGTATGAATGCATTCCTCTAAAATTTCTCACTCTGTTATTTTTGTAGATTATTTAAAATATATTAAAGTTTCCACTAAAATAGCAGAAACAACTATTTCAGATGAACGCATTAAGCTAAAATCCTATGGAGAAATTTCAGGTCTAATTGTGTTTTATTCTGTACTGTCATTCAAACGGAATTTTACTTTTATTAATGGCACCGTTACTCTGAAGGATATAAAGGATTGGATCAAGTTCCACAATGATTTAATGCATACTGCTACACATGTCATAGAATGATACAATGATAGAAATTTATTGCACAGAAGGAGGCCATTCAGCCCATCGTGTCTGTGCCGGCCAAAAAAGAGCTATTTAGCTTAATCCCACTTTCCAGCTCTTGGTCCGTAGCCTTGTAGATTATGGCACTTCAAATGCATATCCAAGTACTTTTTAAATGCGATGAAACTGATTCAATTAATATTTAAAGCTCAGTTATTAACATAATGAATGACAGGACCCTAGACATTTTAGTCATAATTTTAACTCGGGGTGAGAATCAGGCGGGTGGGGTGGGATGGGGTGGGGGCGGCGTGTGGGGGGAGTGTGGCGAGTGGAAAGCCCCCATCAGTGGCCAGTGTAGGGCCCGGGCGACTTTAAAGCCCAAGTGTCATTTCAATATGATTGATGGGCTGCCCACCCATTCATGTTGAGAATCGGCAGCCCATCCACTTGATCTGCGCAATTTTCAGCAAGCTTCCCAAGACCTTTTTAAAGTGGAAATGGACCTCTTAAAGTGAAGCTGTATTCCCTGCTTTGAATTATGTTTCGACAGCGCTGGTCACAATTGTGGCACCAGAAATGAATCAGAGGACTTTCTGATGCTACCCTGGAGGTTGTCACGGAGGAAGTCAGGGCAAGGAAGGATGTACTGTTCCGCAGCACTCGCAGGAAGATGCCCATACCTGTGCAGGCTGAGAGGGTCAGTGCCAGAAGTTTCTCCTAAATTTTCTATTGGATTTATTAGTGACTATCTTATATTTATGGCCCCTAGTTCTGGTCTTGCCTGCAAGTGGAAACATCTTCTCTATCCACCCCTTTCATAATCTTGAAGAACTCTATCAGGTCACCCTTCAGTCTTCTCTTTTCTAGAGAAAAGAGCCCCAGCTGTTCAATCTTTCCTGATATGTATAACCTCGCAGTTCTCATATCTACCTAGTAAATCTTTTTTGCACCTTCTCCAGTGCCTCGATATCGTTTTTATAATATGGAGATTGGAACTGTTCACAGTACTCCAAGTGTGGTCTAACCAAGGTTCTATACAAGTTTAAAATAACTTCTCTGCTTTTCAATTCTATCCCTCTAGAAATGAACCTCGTTTGCTTTTTTTATGGCTTTATTAACCTGTGTTGCTGCTTTAAGTGATCTGTGTATCCGTACTCCAGATCTTTCTGTTCCTCTATCCCATTTAGACATGTTGGGCTGGATTTTATCAATGGAGGCGTGTAGGAGGCGAGACAACAACTTTTGGGGTTGTAGTCCCGCCTCCATCGAGTTTTGGCCAACCCACGCGATTTTCACTTGATTGACCTTGTTGAGCCCGCTCAGTGGGCTCAGCAGGCCAATTAAGGGCCACCCGGCAACAGGTGATGTCACAGATTGACATTTCATCTGTCAAGAGCTTTTGACAGATGAAATATCAGTGTTTGACAGCTCTTTGAAGCTGTCAAACGCTGACAATCTGTACTCCAAGTTAATTCCTTCCTCTCAGGCTGATTTAGAGATCTCTCCAGAACAGAAAGCTGAATGCTGCAGATTTTGACAGCTCGCGGCCATTCTGCTTTCTGTGCCGGTGAGATAAGGGACTCCCGAGACCTGAAGGAAGGAAGGCTGCAAAGGTAAGTAAAACTTATTTAAACTTATTTACACACATCAAACACACTTACCTCTGCACTCATGCACCCATCACTCACCTGAACACCGGACATCTCGACTCCTCCAAGTCCTTCAGCCCGACAATCCGCCTCGCTAGCTTGGCATGGTTTGGAGCTATCAGGAAGCCCACAATTCAGGGATAAAAATAGGGATTAGGCTAAAACTACCTGTTAACTAACTGTTAACTACCTGTTAACAGGCAGTTAATTGGCACTAATCCCCTTCCCGTCTCGGGGAGGCGGCTCCCAGCACAGGTCGGGGACCCGCCTCCTGTGAAACGGGCATGGAGGCGGGTTGGGGGCGGGATGGGTTCGTGCCCCCCGATTTCGTGATTTTAACCCCCCCACACGCCTCCAATCCTGCCTCAATGGCCCAATGAAATTCGAGCCCGTTGTCTCCTTATTCTTCCTACCAACATGTATTACCTCACACTTATCAATATTGAAGTTCATTTGCCAAATACACACTTCACCTCTCCATTTCTCTCAACAACACCTGTCAACACTCCTTCTACCCCCTCCTCTACCACTCTCAACAATTTCCTCCCTTCCATCACATCTTTCAGCAGAAAATGACATGGGCAAAATTAACACTTCTCTTTCTCATGGCAGTGGAGGCCAATTCATTAAATATATTCACGAAGGAGTTGGATATATTTCTTAAGGCTAAAGGGATCAAGGGATATGGGGAGAAGGCAGGGACAGGGTACTGAATTTGGATGATCAGCCATGATCTCATTGAATGGCAGAGCAGGCTCGAGGGGCCGAATGGCCTACTCCTGCTCCTATCTTCTATGTTTTTATGTTTCATTCCAAACACACTCGCCTCTTCTTTCTCCTCTTCACACCACACACTAACACCATACTCTTCTCACATCCCAGCACTTGCACAGCCAGGTTCTCCTCCCAAAATTCCTTCCTCACTTCACATTCCACACTTTAGATTCATCACCCCCTCATCAGTGTTCATCTAGCTTCTCCTCCAGTTCTCAACATATGCGCTATATATGCAAGCTCTGCACATCTCCACTCACCTTTTCAACAAACTTCTTCTTCTCCTCCTCCTTCTCTTAGGCAGTCCCTCGGAACCGAGGATGACTTGCTTCCACATTAAAAATGAGCTTGCAGGTGACTGATTAGTCCAATGTGGGACCTACAGTCTCTGTCACAGGTGGGGCAGACGGTGGTTGAAGGGTGGGGTGCTTGGGTTGACATGCACTCCTTGCGCTGCCTGCGCTTGGCTTCCGCTTGCTCCTGGCGAAGGGACTCGAGGTGTTCGGCACCTTCCCGGATGCTTCTCCTCCACTTTGTGCGGTCTTGGGCCAGGGATTCCCAGGTGTCGGTGGGGATGTTACACTTTTTCAAGGAGGCTTTGAGGGTGTCCTTGAAGCGTTTCCTCTGCCCACCTGGGGCTCTCTTGCCATGCCGGAGCTCCGAGTAGAGCATTTGTTTTGGGAGTCTCGTATCGGGCATGCGGACAATGTGACCCGGCCATCGGAGCTGATTGAGTGTGGTCAGAGCTTCGATGCTGGGGATGTTGGCCTGAGCAAGAACACTGACGTTGGTGCGCCTATCCTGCCAATGGATTTGCAGGATCTTGCGGAGGCAGCGTTGGTGGTACCTCTCCAGTGCTTTGAGGTGCCTGCTGTACATGGTCCGTGTCTCTGAGGCATACAGCAGGGCAGGTATCACTGCTGCCCTGTAGACCATGAGCTTAGTGCCGGGTTTGAGGTCCTGGTCTTCAAACACTCTCTTCCTCAGGCGACCGAAGGCTGCACTGGCACACTGAAGGCGGTGTTGGACTTCGTCATCGACGTCTGTCCTTGTTGACAGTAGGCTCCCGAGGTATGGAAAGTGGTCCACATTGTCCAAGGCCTTGTTGTGGATTTTGATAATCGGGGGGCAGCACTGTGTGGCAGGGGTAGGTTGGTAGAGGACCTTTGTCTTACGGATGTTTAGTGTAAGGCCCATGCTCTCGTATGCTTCGGTGAAGGTGTTTACGATGGTTTGGAGTTCTAACTCCGAGTGAGCGCAGATGCAAGCATTGTCTGCATACTGTAATTCGACGACAGAGGATGGGACGACCTTGGATCTGGACTGGAGGCAATGGAGGTTGAACAGTTTCCCGTTTGTTCTGTAAATTAGCTCCACTCCAGTGGGGAGCTTACTGAGGGTGAGATGGAGCATTGCAGCAAGGAAGATTGAGAAGTGCGTTGGTGTGATGACACAGGCTGTGTCAACAAACACTCACCAACTCTCACCCTCTCTTCTGCAGGACAAGATAGCACATAACATGAGCCCTGGATATTAATGGCCCAGGAAGAGTCATCTGCATCTACCTGAGCAGGGTGTCTGCATATTACTTGTAACCCTTCATTCACCCTGCAAATATTCAGCAAGCTGCACAACTTCTGGCTGCATGCTGAAGCGTCTCAGTGATCTCCAACAATTCTCTCTCTCTGTGATCTCTTAACTCTTGTCCCTTTTCTATTTCCACTAAGTCCTTTTCGGCAGCATGAGCCTCCTGCAGAAGACACCTTGTGATGTACTTCATCCCTCCCAAGCACCAGCACAGACATTGGCACTCTGCGGGGTTAGATAGTGAGGGGTCTCCAAGTGATGAAACACCCAGTATGAGTGAGAAGCATCAGGAATTGCTGACAGTGACACAGTGCAGGAGACAGCTCGCCGAAGGGTGAGGTCCTCTCCCAGCTTTGCTGAGCAGGACAGAGATGAGGACTTCATGAAGTCATGAAAAGAAAACTGCTGCCTCACACAAAGTAATATCGGTCAGGCGATGCCAAAAAGTGTATGGTTAAAATGGCGGCAGGCAGGAGCACACCAGGAATGCAGTGGTAAGTCCTCTACCGCTATTATAACCGCTCAACTGCCCTGTTTCCATAGGTTGGACAGGGTTAAAATCAGGCTTTTTGCCTTTGAATTTACATGGGGCTTCTATAGGTCTCCCATTGTAACTCTGGCAGGAGACTGATAAAACACCCAGGGAAATAGCATGTATGGGGGAAAATGGCCACTTATGCCATTTCCTTAAAGGCTCTGCCAGTCTTCCACTGGAGTTACTGCAGGAGATCAGCAGAACCCCATGGAATTTGAGGGCCTTTGAGTTAATATTCCATGGGTCTAGAAATTGGATAATGCATGAAAATGGCTGGTTAACTCATGCCCATAAAAGAGCGCAGGCAGCACCATTATTTTAGTGCTGCCTGCTGATTTAAATGATTGCAGCACAGAACCTACCATGCAACACGCTGGTTCAGGCAGGAGCCCCAATATAGTGTGACCGTAGCGTTCCTGGAGCGAGGCAGCGTTTTTCTTAAAGCTAGACTTTCATTTTAGAAAGCAGTCTTGAGCCCTTAAAGGGGAACTGCCTTCTAAAATAAAAAAAATAAAAATCATTTAAAAATAGGTAGTATTTAGCTCATAGAGCTCAACTGCCTTCTGAAAAAACAGCATAAAAATAATTTCAAAATGGCAGTCTTCAGCTGTTAAAGCTGAACGGCATCTGCATGTAAAAAAAATGGTAAAAGTGCTTCAGCACGAACACAAATGGTTCATCAAGCCACGCACGCAGCACCCCAGCTTTGTGCAGGGGGTCAACACTGGAAGAGAGGCCCTCTACCCACAGGGGGAAAGGAGGCCCTCCAGAAAGAAGGATGCAGGACCAGATCAGCAGTGTCGCCCCCATGACCTGGCTCCAGTGCCCAAAGAAGCTTCATGACCTCAGACCAGTGGTCAAAGTCAGTGAATGCATCTTCACAAGCCGTCTCCTGTCAACTGCACCAGTAGCCTCACACACTGCTCAATGCACGACCCTCCACCATCACTCATTTACTAACAATCTCTACCAAACATGAGGCACATCTCATATTCCTATCTTCACCTCACCCCCTTGGAAGAGATGGTGCTGGCCACTCTTGATAGGGGCATGGCTGAGCCCTTGGCCAGCGGCGGGGCTGAAAGAATACAAGATGCTGGTATCCTCATATGTTATCCTCCTTCTCATATCCCACTTCCCCCACATCCCACAATCTCTTCTGATATACAAGCTGCACATGGTGTAAGCATGTATCTCTTACTTTCCCACTCTTCCCTCATCACAACCCTATCCTTGTGCCTTCCTCATTTCAGTCACCCAAAAAATCTAGCCTGCCCAGCCAGTGGTTGACCAAGAAGAGGGAGAGGAGAGTGAAGAAGAAGAAGAAGAAACACCATCACGTGATTTGACACTCCCAGCCACCAGTTTCTCGAAGTCATCCTGCAAGGCCATCTGCAGTGTCCCCCACTGAAAGTCAGCAGCCTTCCACCAGCCGCGCTGTAGCCACTGGGGTAGCACTGCGTGACATGACTAGGAAAGAAAAAGGCATTCGCAAGACAGTCACTAAGGGAATGCACAAGGGTGATTAGTTGATATTTGATGTAATATTCTATGCATATATGGATAAAATTGGATTGGAAAGTTTGCTTTGTTGTGGCTTTTATTTCAGCATTTTGGCCAAGATGGTCAGTAACAGTGGGAAGGTAAGATTTGGAACAAATTTTGAAAGGGGAATTGGGGTTGTGGTCACTGGTACTGCCAGATTCCATCCCGGATATCCCAACCAGAAAGGGGCTGTTTGGGTTGCATCCTTCCTTCTGCTTCCTCCTCTTCTGCTTCTTCCTTTTCTGCTTCTACCTCTTCCCTCTGTGAGCAGCTTGTCCCCTTTGCAGTCTCTGCTTCATCTCCATGTGCCGCCCAGGACTGTGAGCAAGTGGTCTTCTCAAATGCAAAATACTTCGGATGCTGGAGATCTGAAATAAAGGCTGAAAATGCTGGAAATACTCAGCAGGTCAGGCAGCATCTTGACTTGAAATGATAACTCTGTTTCTCTCTCCACAGATGCTGCCTGACCTGCTTAGTGTTTCCAGCATTTTCTGTCTTCTCAGAGGTCTTCCTTTACCATCTAAACCCTTGCAAGTGTCCAGCAGCAATCCTTGCACACATTAACAACTTTTTAAATGTATTGCACCAAGCCACTACTTCAATAAAATATAAAAAAAAGTCCAAAAGCTGAAATCCAAACTTACCTGAAAGATGTGTGTGTCTCTTTAAGAAGCACTGACAGCGTCTCTGCAGGGCTGCTTCATGCACATTTTTCTTTGTGGAGTTAGGACAGGTCGTTATGGCATACGGCGACATCCAAAATCGCAGTCTTGATGTCAAAACAGGCGTTGCACGCTGATTCATGTCACAATCAGCTCATTTAAATTTGAGAGGCCAACACTGGCAATGGCAGCGCTATGTCCCTCACCAAAATGGCAGCCATCTTGTCCCGTGCTGGAAGCAGGCAGAAGCGAGGCACCCATCATTTATTCAACAAAACTGGCCTTAACGGCCGGCACTACAACGGGGAATTTCTAGGCCCATATCTTTACAAGTATATATATGCAAAACGTAAGTGGTAAACTCAAAGAATGAGACATGCTGACTTAATATCCCATACAGGACAAAAGTTTCCCTCATTACATTTTATATCCTTCTGATATAACTCTTGATTATTTTTCTTTCAGTGTCTATATTATTCTCTTTTCCACTTCTGCATAAGCTATATGGAGAAGATGACAGCTCAGAGGAAAGTTGGGAAGTCCAAGACAAAATTTCATTGGTGGAAATAATGATCATCACTTTAGACAGTACCAGCTATATTCATCATTACATGTGTCAAAAATCATCTGCTACTCCATAGGTATAGCTGATGAATTTTTCTAATCTAGATATTGAAGCGGGCATTCACCAATTAAGGAAGAGAAGCTATTACAATCTGGTCTGACTGGCATCAGCTATTCCTTTTGAGTTAATAATGAATGAAACATACAAAAAATAGTTCATTAATTTCTGAGAACAAATTGTGTATGGAATATGTTATTCAACAGGCAGCACTTGTTTTTATTTTTTTTGCCAGTACACAGCCTTGGATTAAAATCTGCCTATTTAGCCTGGGACATGTGGGCTAGATGTTGCTCAGTGATCATGCAGAGAAGTGAAGTTGGGGGAAGAGCACTGGAAGGAGCCTGTGAACTGTGAACTACCAATAGAACTCTTTCAGATGTCTTCAGTTGTTCAAAATATTCTCACTTCCCTCAGCCATCTGATTTCGCAGGTTTTGTCTAATTTTGGACACTTTTGTTTTTGCGTTTGGGATTTAAATATTTCCTTTTAGTCCTCTTGCTTTGATACACAATTCTAATTCCTAACTAGGTTAGTTGGAAGACAAAACAATCTCCAGACCATGATGATAAAATGTTCTGCTATTGTTGCAAATTTAAACTGAACACTTAGCGTAGGCATAGCAATGAGAGGTTCTCAAATTATTTGCTTAGATTTAAACTGTAATCATACTGCATATATTTTCCAGCTTCGATGTGAGGTGTCACTACTGAATTGGTTAATGCTCCTTTTACGTCTAACTTATCAATATCGTGAATAATGCAACCTCAGTTATGTTGTCCAGTTTGTACTGCTTGGACAAAATTGGTTGCTCTGACTTTGTTCAAAACTCAAAGTACCACTGTGAATGCACAAGAATGAACATGTTGTCTGAATTTCAGAGAAACCTGGAATACCCAGTGCCTGTGGGACCACCCACCCACACACGTTACATCTACTAATGCTTTGTGTACTGATCAAAGGAGTTGGGATTAGGCCGGTAGGTAGGTTGACGTAGAAATGACAAGGGAGATTTTGAGGCCTCCCACCCAGCAGAAACGAGATAATAGAGCCCCGAAAATGGTGGGGAATGCCTTACTGCCCCGTTTCTGCCGACAGCATCGCTATCTTTCCCCGGGCCTACTGCTGAGCAGCCGGACCACCCGCCTGAGTCAGGTTGTAGGCCCTTTCAGTATGTAAAACAAGGTCCTTTGATGTACAGAGGACCCCAATTGACATTTTAAGACAGCGCTGGGCATACTACACACTGTTTTAGCTGACGGGCCAGTCGAAGAGGAGTTGAATAGGTAAGTTTTAATTTATTTTTGTGGGGCCAACAGGAGCAGGTGTGCTCCTTTGTTCGCTTCAAAAATAACCTGGGCCACTGCCGCACCGTGTCCTCTTCCTTCTGAGAACGGACTTCCCCTGACTCATCTTCTTTGTGGTGATATTGTGGTGGCCTGAAGCCGCTGAGCTGCCCTGGGGCACTCGTTTTCTGCCCAAAGCCCGTCAGCCCTATGCAAATGAGATCTGGGCATCAAAATCGGAACTATCAGGCGCTCGCCCAAACACTGCTCAGAGGTAGAGACTACCCTATAGGGTGGAAATTTCAACATCGGCAGGGGTGTAAAATGGGTGCTAGTGGATCGGCCGCACGTTATACACTCTGCCCGATTTTCATTTTCATCTAAGTCATGGAAAGGACAATCCGGCAGTGTGTCTAATGGGTGGCTGATCAGCTACCAGCTGTCTTATGTACCCGCTGAAGTTGAAAGTTCTGCCGGACATCTGCTGTGCATGCTGTAACCTTCTGATCGGTGAGGCAGTAAATTATTAGACATTCTGTGCTGTTATGCTGGTTCATCACTTTGGGGAGGCTTTGGTGGAATAAGTTGAAACTGTATTGGATTTGTCACTGCTACACTGGAATTGTGCCATATTTAAGACATTCTGAACAGTTTTATCAATTCCAATTTCGTTATTTTATTTATACAATACATTAATGAGGTACATGAACTGTTTTCACTTGAATTATTTTCATTTGAATTTGAAAAGCTTTTGTAACCCAAGGTCAAGTAACTTCATTAGAATTACATCCATGTTATAACATAACTGTTTAAAAATAACCTTCTCATTTGCAAGGCCATGAAAGTCCAAGGCCCCGATCTTGACAGGTGCGGGTTGTGTAGGCGGGGTTTCTGTCGGGAAACCCAGAAGTTCGGGTTTCCCCGCATGCTGTGGAGTTTTGACTCCACAGTTTTTTTTCTGTAGGTTCCCTGCCCAGAAGTCAGCTTGATTGAGAAGCTTGGTTTCCAGTTGGGCAGGGAGCACTCCGGAGCAGGCCGCAGGAGTAGGTCTGGGAATCCCGGCCTGACAGCCTCATAAAATATTTAAATAGCCAACCTGCCTCCTGGGAGTGGGTTGGCTGCCTGTACCTGTGTCCTGCCTCCATTAAACCCAGAGGTGGGTTGGGGTTGGGTTTGAGATTTTTAAACTATTAACATCTCACCCACCTTCAACCTACTCATTTTTGGGGTTAAGATTCAGCCCCAAGTTTCTTCAGTCTTTCCTTATAACTCAGGCCCCTGACACTGTATTTCACCATGTAGTCATGGGGGGCTAAATTCAATAGCCCCTGAAAATGGGCACGGGTATCGTGATGCGAGATTAACCCACACCCATTGAGTCCGATGCAGGCAGCACGCTAACTTCATGCAGCCTGCTAATTTAAATGATTGCAGCTTGCACCTAATGCTAAACGCGCTGTGGAATGGCTGCATGCCTCAACAGGGGTCCCACATTTGTGCAAGGTTAGCACCACTTAAAGATAGCCTGCACTACTTAAAGCCAGCCTGCACTTCTTAAGGGAAGGTACATTCTGGCTGGAGCAGGTGCTGCAAGTGGCTGGGAAGAGAGTCTGACCTGTAAGTAGAGTGACTAATGGCACAACAGGGGAGAGATGCACTGGAGGCCTTGGTGGAAGAGGTGCACAGGAGGAGAGAGGTTCTCTATCCATAGGGGGCCAGGAGACCCTCCAGACAAACTCTGCGAAAGGAGTGGGGGCAGGTAGCCATGGCGGTCAATGCCAGGAGTCAAGCCCCGAGGACCTGGATGCATTGTCGCAAGATGTTCAATATCCTCACACAAATGGTGGATGTCAGTGAATTCATCTTCAAATGCCTTATCCCACCAACTGCACCACTAGCCTCACTCACTGCTCAATGCACCCCCATCACTCACCCACCAACAATCTCTATCAAACATGACTCATACCTCACATTCAAAGCTATTCAACCATGACAAGCACATCACCCAAACACATTGCACCACACTCACTGACAGACTTCCCTCTCTCTTGCAGGACAAGTTGGCACATAACCAGAGACAGCAGGGGCTTTCTGTAGGGGGAGAGGTGCATCTGCATGCCCAAAACCCCATGGAAGAAACGGTGCTGGACATAACTGGAGCGGCCATCGCTGAGCCCGTGGCCAGTGGCGGGGCTGAAACCATCCAAGATGATGGTATCCTCATACCTAATCCTTCTTCTCACATCCCACTACCCCCTCATCCCACAATATGTTTGATTTAAAAGCTGCAGATGGTGTAAGCATGCACATTTTACATCCCCCCCCTCCTCGCACCACAACCCTACCCTTGTGCCTTTCTCCTTTCCAATACCCAAGAACAACAAACTGGCCAGACAGCAGTGGCAGAGCAACAGATGGAGAAGGGAGAAGGAAGTGATGATGAAGACACAGCACCGTCACTCGATTTCACACTCGCAGCCACCAGCTCAGATACTCACACTCCACATAAATTAGAGGATAGCTTAGGCAAGGGATCTGCATGTGGTGAGACACCGGGCATGAGTAGCCTGCAGCCAGGGCAGGGGGTAAGGAGAGCGCAGGTGCCAGCTCCCCAGAGGGCGAGATCACACACGAGTTCTGCTGCAGAGGACTCAGATGGGGCAGGCTACAGAAGAAGGCCTATGGGTATGCACAATGAAATGCTTGGTGCAGTGGGAAGCTTACCAGAAAGCTTGTGCACAATGAGCATGGAGGACCCCAGCACCAACTTGGCACATGGCTTTTTGCGGAGCTTGGAGCCCATTCTTTCCATAGGAACATAGAAAAATAGGAGCAGGAGTAGGCCATTCGGCCCTTCGAGCCTGCTCCGCCATTCAATATGATCATGGCTGATCCTCTATCTCAATACCATATTCCCGCTCTCTCCCCATACCCCTTGATGCCTTTTGTGTCTAGAAATCTATCTATCTCCTTCTTAAATATATTCAGTGACTTGGCCTCCACAGCTTGCTGTGGTAGAGAATTCCACAGGTTCACCACCTTCTGAGTGAAGAAATTTCTCCTCATCTCAGTCCTAAATGTCCTACCCCGTATCCTGAGACTGTGACCCCTTGTTCTAGACCCCCCAGCCAGGGGCAACATCCTCCCGGCATCCAGTCTGTCTAGTCCTGTCAGAATTTTATACATTTCAATGAGATCCCCTCTCATTCTTCTAAACTCTAGTGAATACAAGCCTAGTCGACCCAATCTCTCCTCATACGACAGTCCTGCCATCCCAGGATTCAGTCTGGTGAACCTTCGCTGCACTCCCTCTATGGCAAGTATATCCTTTCTTAGGTAAGGAGAGGAAGTGGAAGTGGTGGCCAATTCCGTTCACACATTAGTGAACCCAACCATGAAGCAGCATCTAATGGCTGATGTTTTAGATTCCATCGCAGCACAAGCAGAAACCACTCAACGTCTGAGTGCTGCAGTGGAAGCTCAGACTGAAGTCACGCAAGGTCAGCTTTCTGCGACACAAGCTCAGACTGCTGCCATCATACCATGGCTGCGGATAACAGTGCTCAAAGGGTCTTGCAGGGTGTCACAGCAGTCCAGCAATCTGTCCTCCAACAGATTACTATGTTTGCTGAGGCACCGCCCCAGGAGAGTGACAGTCATTCCCAGGGTTTATCCTGAATCCTCACAGCTTGGAGTTAAATTAATAATTTTTCATGGAAGCAGAAACAAGTTTGCACCAACATAAATAGTAGTATAACTGCATGCTTTAATGAGATAGATGTACAGAAACAACCACAGCTCTCTTAGAAGGATTGGTGTTTGCTTCAAATTGGTAGTGTAATCAAAACATTTATTGAAACATGAAATGTGATGATGCACCATCACTCTGTGGTTTCCAGCTTCCAGATGTGCCATTATGGGGAGGCACTAGGTACAGCTCAGCCTCTCCAGAACAACTGGAGGGCGAATTCTTATACATCGCCTAATGATCTGTTATACTGCTTTGTAATACTGTATACCTACAAAATATCAATTGGGTCAAAGCACTTGTGCAGTGTTATTCATATTACAACTCTCTTTCCTTGTCTTGTTTGCCAGGGAGTGTAACAAGAGATTCTTTTTTTAGAAAAGGGCTATTCCAACATCAACAGCACAAATAAAAGATTTACTTAGTAAGTCTCTACTGTAGCACAATTGAAAATAGGAATCCCCTGTGTGAAGAAATAAGGGGGAAGACCTATGTCTCATCATTCCATAGCACAGCATGTTGGGACATTCCTGTCATGACAGAGACGACTTGAAAAATAGTTACATTTGAATATTGAAGTTTTGAAGCATAAAAGCTAAAAAAAAGAGTATTAAGATGAAATATCGTTAATGTGCTAATGAAATAAGCATTGAAATTTCCTCCCCAAATAACAAAAACAATAAGCAATTTGTTAGTCTGTCTCAGTAATCAATAACCACCTCACACCCATTGTGTTGGCATGCCCATTGTTCCAGATGCTTAGCAGATGTGGTCTGCCTTAGGTTTCCCCTACCTCTGAACATAAGGGAATCATAGACAGTCCCTCAGAATGGAGGATGACTGACTTCCACATTAAAAATGAGTTCTCAGGTGACTGATGAGCCCAATGCGGGACCTACAGTCTCGGTCACAGGTGGGGCAGACGGTGATTGAAGGGGCGGGTGGGTGGGGGGTGCTTGGGTTGACGTGCGCTCCTTCCGCTGTTTGCGCTTGGCTTCTGCTTGTGCCCTGCGAAGAGACTCGAGGTGTTCGGCGCCTTCCTGGATGCTTCTCCTCCACTTTGTGTGGTCTTGGGCCAGGAATTCCCAGGTGTCGGTGGAGATGTTACACTTTTTCAAGGAGGCTTTGAGGGTGACCTTGAAGCATTTCCTATGCCCACCTGGAGCTCTCTTGCCATGTCGGAGCTCCGAGTAGAGCGCTTGTTTTGGGAGTCTCGTATCGGGCATGCGAACGATGTGACCCATCCATCGGTGCTGATCGAGCATGGTGAAAGCTTCGATGCTGGGGATGTTGGCCTGAGCGAGAACACTGACGTTGGTGCGCCTACCCTGCAAATGGATTTGCAGGATCTTGCGGAGGCAGCGTTGGTGGTACCTCTCCAGTGCTTTGAGGTGCCTGCTGTAAATGGTCCATGTCTCTGAGGCATATAGGAGGGCGGGTATCATTACTGCTCTGTAGACCATGATCTTGTTGCCGGGTTTGAGGTCCTGGTCTTCAAACATTCTCTTTCTCAGGTGACTGAAGGCTGTACTGGCACACTGAAGGTGGTGTTGGACTTCATCGTCGACGTCTGCCCTTGTTGACAGTAGGCTCCCGAGGTATGGAAAGTGGTCCACATTGTCCAAGGCCTTGTCGTGGATTTTGATAATCAGGGGGCAGTACTGTGTGGTGGGGGCAGGTTGGTAGAGGACCTTTGTCTTACGCATGTTTAGTGTAAGGCTTATGCTCTCATATGCTTTGGTGAAGGTGCTGACGATGGTTTGGAGTTCAACCACCAAGTGTGCGCAGACGCAAGCGTCGTCTGCATACTGTAATTCGACGACAGAGGATGGGATGACCTTGGATCTGGACTGGAGGCGACGGAGGTTGAACAGTTTCCCGTTTGTTCTGTAAATTAGCTCCACTCCAGCAGGGAGCTTACTGAGGGTGAGATTGAGCATCGCAGCAAGGAAGATCGAGACGAGCGTTGGTGCGATGACACAGCCTTGCTTGACCCTTTGCTTGAATAAAATAGAGACGGAAACACACTGACAGATAGGTTTTGAAACAGAAAGCTGCTTGAACTGGTTTTTGCCCAGACTAAGAAGGTTAGGATGAAGGACGTCATTACAAGTTATTTGGATTACATCAACAAAGATCCCCCACTGATGTGGGGAAGTTCATTATGTTGAATTTCTCTCTGAGGACAAGTTATACTGATTGTATTAAGAGATACTGATCACAGCTATTGCTCTGTATGTTTGCTTGCTGTGTGTTAAATAGAACAGCTTAACAATTCCTATCTAGCCTTGTCAATTCTTTACATGCACCACTTTCAAATAATTGGACAGGCACATGCATGGAAGCACATGCAAAAGACACAAATATCTAGTTTGCATATCTAGGCATCCTATTAGCATAACATCATATAATTAGATATTGGATAGTACGAGGACATCCCTAAATGTAAAATGCTCAGACCACTTACAGGAATAACCAGCAGCCCTGCTTGATAGGAAATCCATTGCAAAAGATGAAACTAGTAACAATGACCCTTGAACAGATCACTGTTTATTTATGGTCTTTGACAAAAAAAGTGGGTAACACTGCCTTAGAGCCATAGGGCACAAATTGGGTTGCGCCCCATTTGCGTGCCCCAAAAAAGGTAGCACCCCGCACCCGAAATTCGATGGTAGCTCCCCAAGCAGGAGGCGGGGCACTGCTGGAAGTGCTCCCCCTCCCTCTTGGAGCGCTCCAGCCCAATATTGCAGCGCTATGTGCCGCATCGTCACACGCGCCGCCGCGTCATGCCGCAGTGCTGCAGGCCTTCCTCCTCTTATTAAAGGGGAGGGGTCTAGCGCAGCATGAACCGGGGCCCAGCTGGGCCACCAGGGATTGAGGTGCTGGCAAGAGAGCCCGGCACACAAGAGAAGTGCCAGGCTGCCCGATTGTGGCCGGCACGCCACAGGGAGACGGCAGAGGAGGCAGGTGCTGGCAAGCGGCCAGCAATAAAAATGGCCATCCGGTACCTCCCCTTTAAATATCGCTGCCCCAGCCACACGTACATAGTGTCCGGCGGTATGTCAGGGGGCACAACCGAAGTTTGCGGCCGGGGCACGAGTGGGGCACTCCGCACGGTGATGGCGTCATCGCCGGAGGCGCAGCGCCACAGGGCGCTACCAGCTACTGCTGCCGTTAACCTCCTGCTGAATTTCACGGGAGGCGTTAGCGGCGCCATGCCCGGGCATTAGTTAGTGCCCCCTTAGGGC
This sequence comes from Somniosus microcephalus, assembly GCF_052327205.1. NCBI lineage: Eukaryota > Metazoa > Chordata > Chondrichthyes > Squaliformes > Somniosidae > Somniosus > Somniosus microcephalus. Next base: position 98,928,670 of record NC_140993.1, on the reverse strand, counting down.
ACTAACGGGAGGCGCAAAGCAACTGAATTTTGTCCTCATATAGGATCTATTTTCCAGTTCTCACTCTACTGGAGGAGTATAGAAAGTGCTGGGATGAAATTAAAAAGGAAATTAGGAAAGTAAAGAGAAGGCATGAAAAAATATTGGCAAGTAAAATCAAGGAAAACTCAAAGATGTTTTATAAATACATTAAGAGCAAAAGGATAACTAAAGTAAGAGTAGGGCCTATTAGGGACCATAAAGGTAACCTGTGTGTGGAGGCAGAAGACATGGGTATGGTTCTTAATGAATACTTTGGGCTGGATTTTCTGAATGGGAAGCTTTTGGAGGCGGGAGTGCTGCTTGCCGGGTTTCAGTCCCGCCTCTATCAGCTTCTGGCCAACCAGCGGGAATTTCCCCTGATTGACCTTGTTGAGCCTGCCCGGCGGGCTCAGCAGGCCAATTAGGGGGAAGTCAGTAACAGAGCACGTCAATGTATGACGTGTCATCTGTCAAGAACGTTTGAAAGAAGAAATGTCATCGTTTTCAGCTCTGTGAAGCTGTCAAACACTGACATTCTGTGTAGTTTGATGAGCCCTTGTGTTCAGGACTCATCAAACCTTTCTACTTCGCAGAAATCAGCTGGCTGTTGGATCAGAGGATGCAACAGCCAGTCTGTGATCTCTACAGTGGCGATGTCGGGGACTCCAGCTCCACAGCGGCTGAAGGCTATAGGTAGAAACAAAGGTAAGTTAACATTTTCGAACACTTTACACTCACCTCACATATTACCACTCCATACTTGCACCCATCACTCACATCTGCATTGCACTTTCAGACCACTCCGACCCCTGCAGACCTCCTATCACCTCTTACACCCCGGCGGGGTTCCCCCAGGTCAGGAAGCCTGCATTTCAGGACGAAAAATGGGGATAATCCTATTTTCTGCCTGATAACTACCTGTTAACAGGCAGTTAATAGGCTTTAATCCCTTCCCGCCTCCAAGGAGACGGGACCTGGGGCAGGACGGTTTCCTGCCTCCTGGCAAGTGGGCATGGAGGTGGGTTGGGGGCGGGTTTGCCACCCGCCCCCAAATTCTGCAACTTTCCCGGCAGTCCCGCCTTCATACCCGCCTTCTTGGGGCTGAGAAAATCCAGCCCTTTGAGTCTGTCTTCACAAAAGAGAGAGATGATGCAGACATTGCAATCAGGGAGGAGGAGTGTGAAATATTAGATGAAATAAACATAGTGAAAGAAGAAGTATGAAGGGGTTTAGCATCTTTGAAAGTGGATAAATTCCCAGGCCCGGATGAAATGTATCCCAGACTGTTAAGAGAAGTAAGAGAGGAAATAGCAGAGGCCATGACCATCATTTTCCAATCCTCTCTGGCTAATGGTGTGTTGACAGAGGACTGGAGGACTGCTAACGTGGTACCATTGTTTAAAAAGGGAGGAAGGGATAGACCGAGTAATTGCAGGCCAGTCAGCCTAACCTTGGTGGTGGGAAAATTATTGGAAATAATTCTGAGGGACAGGATAAATCTTCACTTAGAAAAACACGGATTAATCAAGGACAGTCAGCGTGGATTTGTCAAGGGAAAGTCGTGTCTGACTAACTTGATTGAATTTTTTGAGGAGGCAACAAGGAGGGTCGATGAGGGTAGTGCGTTTGATGTAGTCTATTGTGGCGGAGCCACTAAAGGACTCAGACCATTTGTATATAATTCCCTTTAACAACATGTTAGCTACAGCCTGAGTCTGTATCTTTATTTATACTGTTTACTTGTATAGAGCGTGATTACTTTAACAGCGTGGGTAAATGCGATGACGTCACGCCGTACATCACGTGAACCCCCACTGGCGGGAAGAACATGATGACATCATGACATCAACCACGGGACCAGCTAACAGTCCTCGTGGAACCACCGAACTGAATAGACCTACGCTCGATGTTCTCCTGCAGTTACTTGTTTAAACCTGTTAGTTTCCATTAAACTTCGTTTTGTTTAAGCGCCTGAGTGGACCTCAGTCTTTGGATAGGAACTAGACATTCCTACACTATATGGATTTTAGCAAGGCTTTTGATAAGGTCCCGCATGGCAGACTGGTCGAAAAAGTAAAAGCCCATGGGATCCAAGGCAAAGTGGCAAGTTGGATCCAAAATTGGCTCAGAGGCAGGAAACAAAGGGTAATGGTTGAAGGGTGTTTTTGTGACTGGAAGGCTGTTTCCAGTGGGGTTCCACAGGGCTCAGTACTGCGTCCTCTGCTTTTTGTGGTATATATATCAATGATTTGGACTTGAATGTAGGAATTATGATTAAGAAGTTTGCAGATGATACAAAAATTGGCCGTGTGGTTGATAAGGAAGAAGAAATCAATCAAATCAAATCAAATCAAATCAACTTTTATTGTCATTGTTAGTGCACAAGTGCAGTACAACGAAATGTAGGCTTGCAGCTCCCGAGAGTGTACATTTAGATTAAGACATTTAAACATTCAACATACTTTTGGCTTGTAATACATTAACATAAGCATAACCATAATAAAGTGCATTGGCAGATGTGCAGGCTTTAGAGTTTATTTGTGGAGTTCAGTAGGATGACAGCCCTGGGAAAGAAGCTGTTCCTAAATCTGATCATACGGGTGCGAATGTATCTGTAGCGTCTCCCAGATGGCAGGAGGGCGAACAGACTGTGGCTGGGGTGGCTAGGGTCTTTGATGATGGACCGTGACCTCCGTAAACAGCGTTTCTGGTATATGTGCTCTATGGTCGGTAGCCGGGTGCCGGTAATGCGTTGGGCAGTTTTGACTACCCGCTGCAGGGCTTTCCGGTCATAGTAGCTACAGCTGCCATACCATACTGTGATACAGTTTGTCAGGATGCTCTCTATTGTGCAGCGGTAAAAGTTAGAGAGGATCAGGGGTGACAGGTTACATCCCTTCAGCCTCCTTAGGAAATATAGGCGCTGCTGGGCCTTCTTCACCAGAGAGGAGGTATTGAGGGACCAGGAGAGGTCTTCCGTGATGTGGACTCCGAGGAACTTAAAGCTGTCCACCCTTTCCACCACAGCCCCATGGATGTGGATGGGGGTGTGACTTCCGCCTTTAGACTTCCTGAAGTCCACAATGATTTCTTTGGTTTTCTTGATGTTCAGGGCCAGGTTGTTATCGGCGCACCACTTCACAAGATGCTGGACCTCCTCCCTGTAGGCTGACTCATCGTTGTTGGTGATCTGGCCTACTACCACGGTATCATCCGCAAACTTAATGATGGTGTTGGAACCATGAACAGCCACACAGTCGTGGGTGAAGAGGGAGTAGAGGAGGGGGCTCAGCACACATCCTTGTGGGGCCCCCGTGTTCAGGGTCGGGGGGGGGAGGTGTGGTTACCTAATTTGACAGACTGGGGTCTGTTTGTTAGGAAGTCCAGGGTCCAGTTGCAGAGGGAAGTGTTCAGGCCAAGAGTTTGGAGTTTGGTGGCCAGCTTGATGGGGACGAGTGTTGAATGCTGAGCTGTAGTCTATGAACAGCATTCTGATGTAGGTCTCTTTCCCATCTAAGTGATTCAGTGCCGAGTGTAGAGCAGTTGTGATTGCATCCTCCGTTGATCTGTTTGCACGATAGGCAAACTGGTGTTGGTCAAGAGAGGCGGGAACACTGGCTTTGATGTGAGCCAGGACCAGTCTCTCGAAACACTTCATTACGATGGGTGTGAGTGCGACAGGTCGATAGTCGTTCAGGCACGTCACAGCCGTTTGTTTTGGCACAGGAATAATGGTAGTGGTCTTGAAGCATGTAGGGACAACTGCCTGGGCCAATGACAGATTGAAGATGGCAGTGAAGACATCAGCCAGCTGATCAGCACATTCCTTGAGTACCCGTCCAGGGATGCTACCCGGTCCAGCAGCCTTTCGTGTGTTCACTCCGCGTAGAACACCCCTTACGCCGGAGGTCGACAGAGTGAGCACCCGGTCTTCCGGGGGTGGCAAGGCTTTGGTAGCCGGCTCCCTGTTGTCTCTGTTGTTAAGCTCCCCCGGAAGGGAGGCATCGCTAACCGGGGGGCTGGTGTTTTTGCCCTTGTAGTCAGTGATGGACTGGATGCCTTGCCACATGCGCCGGGGGTCCGAGTTGTTGTGGAAATGATCCTCTATCCGCAGTGTCTGTTTCCTTTTGGCAGTCCTGATACCCTTTTTTAGGTTGGTCCTAGCTGCACTGTAAGCCGCCGCGTCGCCAGATTTAAATGCTGCGTCGCGTGCTTTCAACAGCGAGCGGACCTCTCCATTCCTCCAGGGTTTCTGGTTGGGGTATGTCCTGATATTTTTATGGGTCGTGACGACCTCGACGCAGCTGTTAATGTAGAATAGCACTGTGGATGCGTATTCCTCGATGTCATTATGGGCAAACATGCCCCAATCAGTGTGTTCGAAGCAATCCTGAAGCTCCGAGACTGCCCCCTCTGGCCATACTTTCACTGATCTCACTGATGTTCTCACTCTTTTGATGAGCGGTTTGTATGCCGGGGCTAGAAACAGGGAGAGGTGGTCAGACTTCCCAAGGTGGGGGCAGGGAATGGCCTTATAAGCGTCTACAATGCTCGTGTAGACTTGATCCAGTGTGTTCTCCCCTCTTGTGGGGCAGGAAACATTCTGGTGGAATTTCGGTAGTACAGTTTTTAGGTTTATGTGATTGAAGTCCCCCGCGACGATAAAAGCTCCATCTGGGTGCGCAGTTTGTTGTTCGCTGATGGCCCTGTAGAGGTCCTTCAGTGCTAGTTTGGCATTAGCGTGTGGTGGGATGTAGACCGCAGTGATGATAACAGCCGTGAATTCCCGAGGCAGGTAGAAGGGTCTGCACCTTACCATGAGGAATTCCAAAACAGCCGAGCAGGATCTATCGATTATGTCCGTGTTAGTGCACCAGGCATTGTTAGTGTAAATGCACAAACCGCCTCCCTTGCTCTTACCGGGAAGAAGGCTGCATGCTGCAGGAAGTTATCAATGGACTAATCAGGTGGGCAGAACAGTGGCAAATGGAATTCAATCTGGAGAAGTGTGAGGTAATGCATTTGGGGAGGGCTAACAAGGCAAGGGAATACACAATAAATGGTAGGATACTGACAAGTGCAGAAGATCAGCGGGACCTTGGAGTGCATGTCCACAGATCCCTGAAGGTAGCAGGACAGACAGTTAAGAAGGCATACAAGATACTTGCCTTTATTAGCTGAGGCATAGAATATAAGAACAGGGAGGTTATGCTTGAACTGTATAAAACACTAGTTAGGCCTCAGCTAGAGTACTGCGTGCAGTTCTGGTCACCATATTACAGGAAGGATGTGATTGCACTAGGGATGGTACAAAGGAGATTTACAAGGATGTTGCCTGGGCTGGGGAATTTTAGCTACGAGAAAAGATTGGATAGGCTGGGGTTGCTTTCCTTGGAACAGAGGAGGTTGAGGGGAGACCTAATTGAGGTGTATAAAATTAGTAGGGGCCTAGATAGAGTGGATAGGAAGGACCTATTTTCCTTAGCAGAAGGGTCAATAACCAGGGGGCATAGATTTAAAGTAATTGGTCGGAGGTTTAGAGGGGAGTTGAGGAGAATTTTTTTCACCCAGAGGGTGGTGGGCTCTGGAACTCACTGCCTGAAAGGGTGGTAGAGGCAGAAACCCTCATCATATTTAAAAAGTACTTGGATATGCACTTGACGTGCCATAACCTACAAGGCTATGGACCAAGTGCTGGAAAGTGGGATTAGGGTGGATAGCTGATTGTCGGCCAGCGCGGGCAACATGGGCCAAATGGCTTCCCTCTGTGCTGTAACTTTCTATGATTCTATGAATCTGTGAATTAGGAAAGGCCTATCCTACTGTATTGTCTGGAGCTGGCCCTCATTTACCACGCAAGGCAAGCTCCCAGCCTGGCTTGGGCCTGTAAGTGGATGCTCGCTAAAGGGGAAAAGGGTGGGCAATAGTGCATATCATTAGCTCTTACAGGACATTGTGTGAGAATTAAAAGGGATATGACCATTTACTTTAAGTGGGGACATAAATTACTGTTAAGCTTTTTCTAAGGCTCCTACGGGGCAAAATTCGGTTGCTTTGCGCCTCCAATTAGCACCCTAAGGGGGCACTAACGGGGCGCAAAGCAACTAGCACCCAGACTTGGCACCGCTAACACTTTCCGCGAAATTCAGCGGGAGGTTAACGGCAGTGGTAGCCGGTAGTGCCCCTTGGCGCTGTGCCTCCGGCGATGACGTCATCGACGTGCGCAGCGTCGCGCTCGTGCCCCGGCCGCAAACTTTGGTTGCGCCCCCGACGTACCGCCGGACGATATGTCTGACAGGGTCAGGGGGTCATACGTGCGGCCGGGGCGGCGATATTTAAAGTGGAGGTGCCGGGCAGCCATTTGTTTTGCTGGCCGCCTGCCAGAACCTGCCCCTTCTGCCATGCCCCCATGGGTTGCTGACCGCGATCAGGCAGCCTGGCATTCCTCTTGAGTGCTGGGCTCTTTTGCCGGCACCCCACTCCCTGCTGGCCCAGCTGGGCCCCGATTCGCGCTGCATAAGGCCCCTCCCCTTTAATAAGGGGACGAAGGCTTGCAGTACGCATGGCATGGCGGCACGTAGTGCCGCAATATTGGGCTGGTGCGCCCCAAGTGTGAGGGGGAGCACTTCCAGTGGCGTCCCGCCTCCTGCTTGGGGCACTACCATCGGATTTCTGGCACAGGGGGTGCTAGCTTTTTCGAAGTTAGCGCCCCAAAGGGTGTGCGACCCAACTTTTGCCCGCTAGAGCTTTGAAAATATTTTTCAGCTGTTCCAGTTTTTTGAAGGGCTAAAGAAGTGAGGGGCAATAACCAGTAGATGGCAAAACAAATTTTAAGGTAGGAAATTAATCTTTTGGGCAAATAATGGAGCGCCAAAGCCCCATTCAATGGCTGGTGAAATAGCAGTGCTGCTGTACGAGGTGCATGTGAAGAGAGAGCCCTATTTAGTATTTCATGGCATCTTCTTCAGAGGGCAGAAGTGCAGCCTGCCTGGCGCGAAATGGCGGTTATGTTTAATGCTGAGTACACAACCCTCAGGACTTGAAAACAAATGTGGAAGAAGGTAGCACATCTTAAGTCTACCAAACAGTGTCATTTTTCAGGCCCAAGCATGCATACCACATTATTGTTTGCAGACCTGAGTGGAGCCAGCATCGGAGGAGGCGGCAAGATATAAAACAGCGGGAGGTGAGGCAGCGTGGACCTGAGCGGAGTCAGCATTGGAGGAGGCGATATATCTTCAGTGAATTCAAAAACAACAAAAAAACAAGGAGTGATGTCACAGGACAGCAGGTAGGTGATTGGTTGGTGAGTATTAACGTTTTTTCTCTCTCAGCTAGGACAGTCGTTTAAACTAAGAGCGGGAAACTATAGTGTACCTTATTAAATTAAAAACTTAATTAGATAAACAAATTAATATAACTAATTGAATGGCAGAACAGGCTCGAGGGGCTCAATGGCCTACTCCTGTTCCTATTGTAACATTTGCATATTGAATTATCATTGGCCCGCAGGCATCTGTAAGGAATACCTATTATATTCACATGTGATCACATGCTGAGTTGTCATTGGCCTGCAGGCATCTGTAAGGACTGCTATTGTTTTGGAAGACCCAGGCTAGGGGTCCTAACTCCATCTTGTCCCCACTGTGCTGTATGAGTAAGTTCACAGACCTATGCTTAAATAAAGAGTTAAACTGTAATACTCCGTTGTCCTGCAATTTATTACTTTTGTACAAAGTGTGCAAAACAAGACACCTATGTTCCCATCTACTGCTAGTCCACGTGAAGCTCTCACACAGCCTTGATAGAAATGAAGTATCTTTGTTTATGATGGATCATTTATTGGGTTCTACCTTGCTAATCACAGCTCACACAGAAATAAAATTGGTTATGGCTAGCTATTTTTGCAGTCTACAAAGAATACACATCACAGATTTGCTGTGACACATTCAGGATAACAAATCTATGAACAAGGCAAAGATGTGGGGGAAAATATTGTCTTCATCACTGAGGTGGTAATCTGGTGGAGCAGATCATTTGTCCTTTAAAGAATCCAAAATTGGGCGGGTGGTCCACTCTGCCAAATGTGTGCCCTGCTGGAGTATAGGTGTGCATGGTAAACATGAAAGAACTATAAGGTTGTGTGAGAGCTTGCAGCAGTAAATGTGGAACAGGTTCACAGGCAATACTTTGTAACATGCTGTTAAGTTTATGGGTTAAGACAGTGAAGACAAAAGATTTACCCTGTTGTCTTATTTGGGAAAGCTTGATTACTGTCATTATCCTTGGATGGATATCTGTTTAAACAGGTCATTCAAAGTATCTGCAACAGAGCAACAGGTCAAACCATTCAAATTATAATACAAGCATCCTGTGGGACTGTTCATAGTATTTTTATTTGGCAAGTGCATTTGTGTTGGGAATTGATATTGTGAGTCCATTAAATAATGTGAGGCCATGTAATCTAGCCTAGAGTTTTTAATATTCCTTTGTTATGTGATATCTTCAAAAGGATTTGGAGCCATAGCTTGGATGTCATTGCACTAAGACAGCAATTACTCTAGAGCCATCTGGGGTAAGAGGTTAGTCAGAGGATTCCACGGTAGTAGAATCAGCGACTGCATTTCAAGTGTCAGTTTAATGTTGAGTGTTAATATCAGAGAAGTATCTTTGTTGTGTTTCATAATTCTGAGATGAGTAAAGGTTGTAATTATTGCAAATGTACCATTTGTACAGAGTATCGTTCATTTGTCTGTCCCTGTCGGCCATTTAAAACAGCCATTATGCCCCTTATATTGTAAAGGAAGGGCCTCATTCCTGTTTCAGGACCTCTCTGCTAAATAGGCTGGCGCTCAGCACCAGTGATACTGAACTCAAGGAAATATTTAGCTTAATAACCCAGAAACTTAACAGCATGTCACAAAGTATTGCCTATGAACCTGTTTCACATTTACTGCTGCAAGCTCTCACACAACCTTACAGTTCTCCAGCAGGGCACACATTCAAGCAGTTACTTACAATTGAACACTTTACCATGCTGATGTATTCAAAAGTCTTGACACACAAAATCATTGTAATACAATCCAGCTGCAAGATGACTTACTGACACACAGGTTGGGCTGCAGGCTGCACGCATGCATATCACTAGGTGCTCTTTCTAGTGGGTAAATCTTGACTTTGTGTGATTTTTGGGAGAGAAATGGGCTGGCACAAAGTCAAGAGTTACCTCTATATGTCAAGAATACTTTCTTGCTTGCACGACAAGATGGCGCGTAATACGAGGGAACAGAAATTACAAGCCTATGACTCCCATAAAGCTGGTAACCCTGGACATCTGGGCATATAAGACCATGGAGGCAATAGGGAAAGGTGAAGATCTCCTTCAAACTCTGGGCTCATACCATCCAGGTCTTGTGTGTTTTTACAACTTTTCACTCACTCCCACGTAGACATACAAATAACCCCACAAACAAAACACACCAGATTTGTCTTGAAGTTAGCATTTGCTTATTTTCTGTCTTTGTAAGCCAGGAACCGCAGCTTGCTAGCACTGACAGTGGCCCGGAACAAGACAGCATCTCACTTCTCTCACTGACGTTTAGAAGCACCAGTACATATATCCCAGAGAATAGTGAGGTTGAGGAAACAGCACAGGATGAGTCACAGCGAACAGGCGAGGAGCAAGTGGTAGCAGCCATTTGGCCACATGGTATCAGCATCAATGACTCTTTGTACTTTACAAAATACAGCTGTACTGTTATATTCCTGTTCCTATTCAGGAAATTAAAGTGCTGTCCTTGCTGATCAGTACATCAGTCACCTGATTGATATATTTGTGGGTAGCACATTGGTTGATACTGTAGTTCTCCCTATTCTAGCCTAGTAGTTGTGTAAGGTTCTCAAAATTCCAACATTTCCCCGAAGTTATTAATCAAAAGGGACCCTGGATGGACTTGATTTAAAAACCAGGGCACCCAAAATGGCTGCGGTAAGCCTTGTGACCAGGCCGAATGCGATTTTAAAACAAAGGTTTTGCAAAGTAAGCAGGTCAAGGAGTTCAAGTTTTAAACTAATCAAGGATTTTGTAAAGACTGATGAAATGGACAAAAGACTGTAACGTTCCAGTCCTCAAGTGGGAATGGGCTCCATCAAGCCATTAGACTCTCTGCATTTTAAATCGGGAACTGCTCACCAGAGACATTAAGCCTGAATGGGAGCAATTCACAACTTGTCTTTAACAACGGCCAGGGTTTCAAGGCTACTTTAGACATAACGACTATCACTCTACAGGACATTTTTTATAAACGTTTTTAAACATTTAAACTAGCTCACCCAAATCAGACAAAGGACTGGACTGATTTGGAGTGCAGATAAGGGCTCCCGATGGGGGTATAACTATGGGCCCATCAGGAAGCCACTGGCTCTCTTGCCTCTTCTCTCCTGCCTCTCAACTCGCTGCCAGATTACAACCAGGACGGGTTGTATGAAGAAGACTGCGTGGGGCTTCAAATAAACGGGCCCTCAGTCCAGCTCATTCAACCCAACAGGATCAACCAAGGAAGAACATCAACTGAAGAAGAGCCCGTCCTGCGAGGTAAAATACCCAGGCAGAGACTTTAATATTGGGGTATTTTACCTGGACGGCACCCTTGCAGCGCGTTGGAACCACGTGATGTCGGCAGGCCACAGAGTGCACAAGCAGTGAACCCAAAACCGTCAATTGTTTTTTTTAAACGTAACAAGTTCTTGGATTGGTGAGCATGAAGTTCTGGCCCCTCATAGTCTAATCTAGTTAGGTATAGGGGGTGGGAATTAAGGGGATTGCTAATATAGTTGTTTTCCCTTGATTGTGCCATGTGTTCCCCATTCCCTTTAAGTATAAGCATTTTATGTCTGTAGTGTGCTGTACCAGTAATTTTCTCGTGTAAGATCGTTATAATTTTTCAGTTCAATAAAATCTTGGTTCTTTTACACCAAACCACTTGTCTACTCGATTTTCTGTATCGCTGCCTGTATCTAAGTCCGGTGCCCAGAACCCAGGGGGCGAGCAATTCGAACTGCTCAAAGAAGGTAGTCAGAGGCAAAGCTGACTGACCAAACACGCCTGTGCAAACCCCCTACAGAAATGGCGACCGCGGCAGGACACTGGCAACAGGGTTGTGATACAATAGACAATGGTTTGAATGAGCGAACTGTGATGGAGGAAAGGATTTCAGATTATGTGTTTAAGAAGGTGAATATCACCAAAAGGTGGATCACCACTCTGTTAAGGGCTGGGCATCCGGTAGATGCCGCAGCCAAGTGGACAGAGGGTAAAGAGCATAAGCAGTCTATAGAAAAGGCAGTTTGGCTGATGTGCTACAAAAAGCAGGTCCAGCTTTTGGACGGAGTTGCTGCAGCACAGGTAGCCAAGATCAAAGATTCAGCCCTGGAGATTCAGGATAAGGCCCTAGCAGGGGAGAAATTATTGGTAGCGCTCCAGGCTTTAAATCAGGAAAGGGTACAATTAATGGGGAAGCACCAGGCCAAGTTAGAGTACCTGGAGTGTCAGGTCACCGAGGTCAAAAGTAACGAAGTGAGGTTGCGGGAGAAAAATGCCCACCTCGCACAGCAAGTGAGAGAGCAGGAGGAGAAAGTTAGGGAAGTTAAAGCAGCTTACAAGCTAGCATGTGATCGAGGTTTTGAGGAAGTGGATCATGGCCCCTGCAGAGAGGAAATTGAAAGTCTAAGTATGGCCCTAGTAAGGGCAAAAGGCATGGTATGCCTCATAAGCCCAAAGGCAGGTTAGGCAGATTTCATGGGGAACCAGGGGAGAACGGTTCCACAAGAACCAGTTGGGGAAACGGAGGTTTCACGGCCACCACCCATAGCGCCGAGCTTTAGCGAGGCCTGGCAGCAAAGGGGGGTGGAAACAGAAGTAGAAGCGGAGGTAGAGCAACCCCCGTTAGAAAGGTCGGAGCCGGGGCCAATGTGCCCCGCCCGGCATCGGAGGTTCGGCCCGCCCGTTGATGGCGACGGTGACGGACCCCTCCAAAACCAGTTTGTCTTACCACATAGCGCCCAACAGCTTAGGGCCATGGTGAGCCATATTCTAAAGCTCACCGAGACAGGGGACCCCTCGGTCCACTTCAGGGAAATAGAACAGGCGGCCGGCATCAACGAGTGCGATGATGCCAAGCAGGCCAAAATGTTGCTATTTTCCCTGGACAGTAGGCTCCTCCAATCCCTCTCTGATGAGTGTAAGAGGGGGCAGAGTGGGTATGAGGAGCTCAGAGACGAAGTTCTGGAAACCATGGGGATGAATGAGGACAGTCCTTTCTCCCGTGTGGAGAGGACTGTGCAGCTCGCAGGGGAAGCCCCGCAGGTTTTTGCGGACAGGCTGTGGCCAGTTTATAGGAGCGCCTGTCCTGGAATGCCTGACCGGGCATCAGGATCAGCTGACCCACTGGCTCTGTTGCCTGGTGGCGAACAGCTTGCCACAGGTCTGGGCCAAGGCAGAGGTCTGGTTCGACCCCAGAAATCTCCAGACCACCGAACTTACAGTGATCAGGCAGCTAACCCTAGCTTACAAAAACAGCAGGGGAACCGATGCACACCCACTTAAAGGGAAGGTGCATGAGGTAAAACCCAGAGTGCAGAGTAGAAAGGAATGGCATCAGGAAGGGAATCACCCTTCCAATGCCAAGCTCAATTGCTATGGGTGTGGGAAAGATGGTCACTGAAGGAAAGACTGTAAGAATCCCTGGAAAGACAACAAGGGAAAGAATCCCACAGCCCCAGTCCAAAAGGTAGAGACAGGAATTCCTCCTGCCTCGGTCGAGTCACTATTGGAGGTACTGCGGTCTCTTCTGACTGGCCAGGGGAGAGTAGCAGCCACCACCGGTGCTTTGACCCCGTCTGCCCCATCCCACTCCCAGCAATGACTAGAGCCAGTGCAGCCTGTCGACCTGTGTCCCCGCGAAAACGCTGAGGGGAGCAGGCCCTATGTTTGGATGGGGGTGAAGACGGTGCAGGGGAGATATTCAGTGCACACTGGAGCTTCCAGCACTGTGGTCCATTCGGAAGACCCGACCAATTCACCCCGGTCTAACAAGGTCCCATTTAGCTTAATGAGACCCACAGGGAACGAGCAGGCTGGGGAAAGGTCAAAACCTTCGGCCATAGGTTTAGGATCCCTCCATACCATGTGGGAGGGTAACCAAAAGACCGACGAGGTGGCCAAGCAGGGGGGCAGGGAAAGAGAGTTCTGGGCTCCCTGTAGAGTAGGCCCGGTAGCCGCAATCCGGGACAAGGGAGGCACACAGGGGGTAGCTTTGGCCCCGGACCACATCAGGTCCAAGCCCAAGGTCCCGCCTTTAAAGCCACCCCAGTAAGGAGAAAGAATTTAGAACAGGGTTACTGGCAGGCTGCTAGTTATATTAAACAATGTAAGTTGTTTAAATCCGAAAAGAAAGAGCAGCCAGTTGGGACAAGGTCTGAGGATAGAGATCCTCAGCCTGTAGTGGGAACAAGCTCACAGGCTGCACAGGCAGGCGCTGTGGCTTGTGTTAGGGGAGGAGCCATTCCGCCCACCATTCAGGACACTCCCCCAATCTTTTGGGATTCAGATGGGGAGGAACCCGAGCGCGAGAATCTCACCCCCGACCCAGGTTTGGAACCTGGGGGCGGAGACTCTCAGCCTGCAGCGGCAGGTGGCGAAAGGTTACCTGCCACCGACCCAAGTTTGGGAGAGGAGAAATCTGAGGGAGAGGACCCCCAGCCAGCAGTCGTGGAAAACCCACGGACCGCGCTAGCAAAAGGCTGCGGTCCGAGCCAAAGGTCCACCCGCCAAGAAAACCCCACCCGCAGCACCTCCTAGAAGGTCCCCTCGGACATCCCAGCCTAGGAAACCATGGTCACCGGCTCCCCAGTTTAAAAGGGCAGCCTCCCGAGTTAGGGATAGGTCAAAGGATAGAGGTCCCCAGCCAGCAGCCACAGGCTGCAAGGGACCGGAAGTGCAGGTCAGTGCGTCCACGCCACAGGAAGTGGCATGCAGCAGCCCAAACAGGGATTAGGTTGGCCGCCCGGAGACGGGCAGCAGATGTATATAGTTTAGATAGTTTAAGTTTTAAGTTTATATAGTGTTAAGCTTAGGGTGTTTAATTTAATTCAATAATATAGAGGTCCCGTCGTGGATCAGACTGGCCTCCCACATTCTTGTGGTTTGTCAGTTAGGGATAGTGCTGTACCTAGTATGTATTCAGTGTAAGAGAAAGGGTCACATATGGGAGTTTAGAAACCAAAAGACTTGGAAGGAACATTATGTTCGGGTGGAAGGAGATACACCCGTTTAAGTTTTGTTTTGTATCATTAAGACATGAGTGTTGTTTTTGCTGTGTTGTAATGATTAAAGGTTGTTTTTGCATGTTCTTTTATTATTTTTAATAAAATGTTTGAAGTGTTGTGTTTTAAACAAAGATGTGTATGTACCAAGTGGTGCAGGGGTGTTGGACCCCCTCCACACTTGGATGTCTGTAACTGACTATATTCTATCAATGGATGCTTATTGTACACTACGTTTTTTCTAGAATGGGAAATGCATGTGTCGTGGGATCGTAGCTAGGTAAATACAGGGGAAGGTTGATTATGGAGGGTCAGAAATTTTGCTCACCTAATAAGTATGATACTTCAAGCAAGTTTTAGTATCACAGGGGGGACTGTAAGGTTCTCAAAATTCCAACATTACCCCAAAGTTATTAATCAAAAGGGACCCTGGATGGACTTGATTTTAAAACCAAGGCACCCAAAATGGCTGCGGTAAACCTTGTGACCAGGCCGAATGTGATTTTAAAACAAAGGTTTTGCAAAGTAAGCAGGTCAAGGAGTTCAAGTTTTAAACTAATCAAGGATTTTGTAAAGACTGATGAAATGGACAAAAGACTGTAACGTTCCAGTCCTCAAGTGGGAATGGGCTCCATCAAGCCATTAGGCTCTCTGCATTTTAAATCGGGAACCGCTCACCAGAGACATTAAGCCTGAATGGGAGCAATTCACAACTTGTCTTTAACAACGGCCAGGGTTTCAAGGCTACTTTAGACATAACGACTATCACTCTACAGGACATTTTTTATAAACGTTTTTAAACATTTAAGCTAGCTCACCCAAATCAGACAAAGGACTGGACTGATTTGGAGCGCAGATAAGGGCTCCCGATGGGGGTATAACTATGGGCCCATCAGGAATCCACTGGCTCTCTTGCCTCTTCTCTCCTGCCTCTCAACTCGCTGCCAGATTACAACCAGGATCGGTTGTATGAAGAAGACTGCGTGGGGCTTCAAATAAACGGGCCCTCAGTCCAGCTCATTCAACCCAACAGGATCAACCAAGGAAGAACATCAACTGAAGAAGAGCCCGTCCTGCGAGGTAAAATACCCAGGCAGAGACTTTAATATTGGGGTATTTTACCTGGACGGCACCCTTGCAGCGCGCTGGAACCACATGACGTCGGCAGGCCACAGAGTGCACAAGCAGTGAACCCAAAACCGTCAATTTTTTTTTTTAAACGTAACAAGTTCTTGGATTGGTGAGCATGAAGTTCTGGCCCCTCATAGTCTAATCTAGTTAGGTATAGGGGGTGGGAATTAATGGGATTGCTAATATAGTTGTTTTCCCTTGATTGTGCCATGTGTTCCCCATTCCCTTTAAGTATAAGCATTTTATGTCTGTAGTGTGCTGTACCAGTAATTTTCTCGTGTAAGAACATTATAATTTTTCAGTTCAATAAAATCTTGGTTCTTTTACACCAAACCATTTGTCTACTCGATTTTCTGTATCGCTGCCTGTATCTAAGTCCGGTATCCAGAACCCAGGGGGCGAGCGATTCGAACCGCTCAAAGAAGGTAGTCAGAGGCAAAGTTAACTGACCAAACATGCCTGTGCAAACCCCCTACATTTGTGATCTCTGCTGACATTAAACCTGTGGAAGCAGTTGTCGTTGGTCATTGCTGGGGCCTGCAGATATGGTAGTCCAGCTTGGGTGCCTGTTAATCTCTCTGGCGTGCCTTCTTTCAGCTTATGCTTTAAAATTGACCCCATCATTAATTTTAACTTGTCTTGGTGAATTCTAGTTAATACTCAGATGCCTAGGTTGCTCTTAGAGCTCACATAATATTTTTAAATAAAAGCCCCTTTATATGTCTGCTCTTTTTTAAGCTCTGATCTGATGACGTTTTGTAAATGCTTCAATTGCAGTTGGATTTCTAATAATTTTGGAGACATTTATTTCAATATAAACATTTTCTCCATGTTTTCAAAAGAATCTAAAAGTAAATAGAATAAATACAAAAATAAATCAGAATAAGACAATTTTGAGAAAGAGCAAAAACCAACACTAAAAAAGCACTGGAAAAATTAGAATAAAAATATACACGAAAATCATCTGCTCCTTTAAGAGTTACATCGCATATGGAGCTTTCTCTTTCAACCACTTGAGCAAGCAGATCGCACAGTGTGATCCCACTCTGAATGGATGGGAAATCTCGATGTGCCTTGATAACATGCATTTAAGTTGATTACAATATTGCAATTAAGCTTGTGCATATTTCCTGTGAGAACACTTTAGGCTAGCCTTGTTTTGTAAGTGTCAATAAAGCCATGTAAAAAGGGACAAAACAGGGAATAAAATTACATAGAATTACATAGATTATGCAGCAAAGAAACAGGCCATTCAGCCCAACTAGTCCATGCCATCGTTTATGCTCCACTCGAGCCGCCCCCTGTCTTTCATCATCTAACACTATCAGCATAACCCTTCTCCCTCATATACTTATCTAATTATCTATTTAATGCATCTATACTATTCAACTTAAATACTCCCTGCAAGTTTCACATTCTCACCACTCTGGGTAAAGAAGTTTCTTCTGAATTCCCTATTTGAGTTCTTGGTGATTATCTTATATTGATGGCCTCTAGTTATGCTCTTCCCCACAAGTGGACACTCTTTCTGTATCCACTCTATCAAAACCTTTCATAATTTTTAAGATCTCTATTAGGTCACCCCTCAGCCTTCTCTTTTCAAGAGAAAAGAGACCCAGGCTGTTCATCCGTTCCTGATAGGTATAACCTCGCAGTTATGGTATCATCCTTGTAAATCTTTTTTGCACTCTCTACAGTGCCTCTATATCCTTTTTATAGTATGGCGACCAGAATTGTACACAATACTTGAAGTGTGGTCTAACCAAGGTTCCTTACAAGTTATCGAGTTTTCAATTCTATCCCTCTAGAAATTAACCCTAATGCTTGGTTTGCTTTTTATTATGGCCTTATTAACCTGTGTTGCTACTTTTAGTGATTTGTGTATTTGTACTCCCAGATTCCTTTGCTCCTCTATCCCATTTAGATTCTTATTTTCCAAGTAATATGTGACCTCCTTAATTTTCTTAACAAAATGTAATACCTCACATTTATCTGTGTTGAATTTCATTTGCCAATTGTATGCCCATTCTGCAAGTTTATTAATGTCTTCTTGTAACTTGTTGCAGTCCTCCTCAGTATTGACTATCCCCCCCCCAATTTGGTGTCATCTGCAAATTTAGAAATTGTGTTTTTGATTCCAAATTCTAAATCATTAATATAAATTGTGAACAACTATATACTTAAAGACATAATAGTTCTGACAGGTTATATTCAGAAATTTGATTCCTATTTCCTATTCTAAATAAACACTGTCTAAATATAGAAAAAGAAACGCTTCACGTGGATCAATGCCACATTTTCTGTTAATTATGTTGGATGCTATTCAAAACCAATGTTTTCTCATAAATCAAATTAACTCTGGCATTACATTCTAATGGAAATGCAATTATAAAAAGATGACAGTTAAAATTACAGAATATAAATGATTAAAAGGAGTGTTTTGGAAACAGACACTGAGACCCTAAAACTCCATGGGCCACAATCCCGCCACTTCTGCTGTGGTCACTCCCTTCCCGTGATTGGCCTATTCCCCCACAATCTCCCCCTTCCCGCAATCTCTCCATCCCTCCTTGCTGCTGCATTCCGAGCCCCCCACCATACCCTGATCTTCTCCGATTGCTGGGGAATGTCCCCAGCGGTTTCAAATGTCACTTTTTTGATGGTCTACCCATAAGCTATGATGGAGAAAGGCTTGACACCAAATTCTAGATTTTCTGTTTGGGTGCAATTCCAACCAGAAGTAAGGTTTAGCATCAATCACATCTACCAATGCTGACCATACCATAATTTCATAGGTCAGCCTCATTTTAATATTTCGGGTGAGCTCCTGGTGTCAAAAAAACCTTTGATTCGGAACTCATCCATTGGGGGCGTAAAGTAACATACCTCGGCAGGATTCCAAGCCATGTAGTGCTTAAAGCAACAGGCATCACTACAATCGACTTTGATACATAGGAGAAAAATAGTTTGGAAAAAAAATGTCAGGTTAGCAAGCGGCAGAGAGCCATTAGGTTCTCCGATTAAGCTGTGGAAGTGCTACTGGAGAAGTCAAGCAGACAGAGGAGGCCCTGTTTGGCACCGAGCCATGCAGACCCTCAAACAGAGGTGCCCAGGGGCAATGGAGGAAGATGGCCAGGGCAATAAGTGTGAACTAAGTCACCCCAAATAGGAATATTCAGTGCAGGAAAAAGTTTAATAGTCAGACATGGTAAGAGGAGGTAGCCACACTTTTTAAGAACGCACTAAGTTATGCACATCTGGCTCAGTGTCAAATTTTGTTTTGATAATGCTCTTGTGAAGTGCCTTGAGACCTTTTACTATGTCAAAGGCGCTATATTGTTACATAGAAACATAGAAACATAGAAGATAGGAGCAGGAGTAGGCCATTTGGCCCTTCGAGCCTGCTCCGCCATTCAATGTGATCACGGCTAATCATCCAAATTCAGTACCCTGTCCCTGCCTTTTCCCCATATCCCTTGATCCCTTCAGCCTCAAGAAACATATCCAACTCTTTCTTGAATATATTTAATGAACTGGCCTCCACCGCCCTCTGTGGCAGAGAATTCCACAGGTTCACCACTCTCTGGGTGAAGAAATTCCTCCTCATTTCAGTCCTAAATGGCTTACCCCTTATCCTTAGACTATGACCCCTGGTTCTGGACTCCCCGGCCATCAGAAACATCCTTCCTGCATCTAGTCTGTCCAGACCTGACAGAATTTTATAGGTTTCGATGAGATCCCCTCTCAATCTTCTAATCTCCAGTGAGTATAAGCCCAATCGACACAATCTCTCCTCATACGTCATTCCTGCCATCCCAGGTATCAGCGTGCTGAATCTTCGCTGCACTCCCTCCATGGCAAGAACGTCCTTCCTCAGGTAAGGTGACCAAAACTGCACACAATACTCAAGGTGCGGTCTCACCAAGGCCCTGTACAACTGTAGCAAGACATCCTTGTTCCTGTACTCGAACCCTCTTGCTACGAAGGCCAACATACCATTTGCCTTCTTAACCGCCTGCTGCAACTGCATGCTTACCTTCAGCGACTGGTGCACAAGGACACCCAGGTCTCTTTGCACTTCCCCTTCTCCCAATCTATTGCCATTCAAATAATAATCTGCCTTCCTGTTTTTGCCACCAAAGTGGATAACCTCACATTTATCCACATTATAGTGCATTTGCCATGTTTCTGCCCAATCACCCAACCTGTCCAAATCGTACTGGAGTTTCCCGACATCCTCCTCGCAGCTTACCCTCCTGCCCAGCTTTGTGTCGTCTGCAAATTTGGAGATATTACATCCAATTCCCTCGTCCAGATCATTAATATATATTGTGAACAGCTGGGGTCCTAGGACCGATCCTTGCGGTACCCCACTAATCACTGCCTGCCACTCGGAAAACGACCCATTTATTCCAACTCTTTGCTTTCTGTCCGCCAACCAGTTCTCTATCCAAGTCAATACCTTGCCCCCAATCCCATGTGCCTTAATTTTGCACGCTAATCTCTTGTGTGGGACCTTATCGAAGGCCTTCTGAAAGTCCAAATACACCACATCCACTGGTTCTCCCTTATCTATTTTACCAGTTACATCCTCAAAAAATTCCAGTAGATTAGTCAAGCATGATTTACCTTTTGTAAATCCATGTTGACTTTGTCCGATCCTGTCACTGCTTTCCAAGTGCTCTGCAATTACATCTTTTATAATAGACTCTAGCATTTTCCCCACTACCGATGTCAGGCTTACCAGTCTATAATTCCCCGCTTTTTCTCTACCACCTTTTTTGAATAGTGGGGTAACATTAGCTACCCTCCAATCCATGGGTACCGTTCCAGAGTCTATCGAGTTCTGGAAGATGACCAGCAATGCATCTACTATTTCTAGGGCCACTTCCTTAAGTACCCTGGGATGTAGACCATCAGGCCCTGGGGATTTATCGGCCTTCAGTCCCATCAATTTTCCTAACACCATTTTCCTACAAATACTGATTTCTTTCAGTTCCTCGCTTTCATCAGACCTTATGTTCCCCGGCATCTCTGGGAGGTTATTTGTGTCCTCCTTTGTGAAGACAGAACCAAAGTATGCATTTAGTTGGTCTGCCATTTCCTTGTTTCCCATTATAAATTCCCCTGATTCTGACTGTAAGGGACCTACGCTTGACTTCACTAATCTTTTTCTCTTCACATATCTATAAAAGCTTTTACAGTCAGTTTTTATGTTCACTGTTAGCTTACTCTCATATTCTATTTTCCCTTTCTTAATTAATCCCTTTGTCCTCCTTTGTTGACTCCTAAACTGCTCCCAATCCTCAGGATTATTGCTTTTTCTAGCCAATTGATATGTCCTCTCCTTGGATCTTATGCTATCCCTAATTTCCCTTGTTAGCCACGGTTGAGTCACCATTTTTGTTTTATTTTTACGCCAAACTGGGATGAACAAATTCTGCAGCTCATCCATTTGGTCTTTGACTGTTTGCCATTGCCTATCCACCGTCAACCCTTTGAGCACCATTCCCCACTCAATCCTACCCAACTCGCTCCTCAGACCATCGTAGTTTCCTTTATTTAAATTGAGGACCCTTGTCTCTGAGTCAACTACTTCATTCTCCATCTTAATGAAGAATTCGATCATATTATGATCGCTCCGACCCAAGGGGCCTCGTACAACAAGATTGCTAATTAATCCTTTCTCGTTGCATAATACCCAGTCTAAGATGGCCTGATCTCTGGTTGGTTCCTCGACATATTGGTCCAGGAAACCATCCCGTAAACACTCCAGGAATTCCTCCTCCACAGTATTGTTACTAATTTGGTTGGCCCAATCTATATGTAGATTAAAGTCACCCATGATGACTGTTGTGCCCTTATTGCACGCTTCTTTAATTTCCCTTTTAATGCCATCCCCAACCTCCACCTTACTGTTTGGAGGTCTATATACCACTCCCACTAATGTTTTTTTCCCCTTAGTATTTCTCAATTCTACCCATACAGATTCCACATCATCAGAGCTAATATCCTTCATTACAATTGTATTAATCCCTTCTTTAACCAGTAATGCTACCCCACCTCCCTTTCCTTTTTGCTTATCTTTCCTGAATATCGAATACCCCTGGATGTTGAGTTCCCAGTCTTGGCCATCCTTGAGCCATGTTTCTGTAATCCCAACCAAATCATATTCGTTTACCTCTATTTGCGCAGCCAATTCATCCACCTTATTACAAATGCTCCTCGCATTAAGACACAAAGCCTTCAGGCTTGTTTTTTTAACGCTCTTAGACCTATTAGAATTATTATTTACTGTGGCCACGTTTGATTTAAACCGTTGATTTCTCTGACTGCCACTTTTGTTTTTCTCCTTCCTATCTTTTGCTTTTATCCCTGTTTTCCTTTCCTCTGTCTCCCTGCTCAGGTTCCCAACCCCCTGCCATTTAGTTTGCCCCCCTGCCATACTGTGGCCACGTTTGACTTAAACCGTTGATTTCTCTGACTGCCACTTTTGTTTTTCTCCTTCCTATCTTTTGCTTTTATTCCTGTTTTCCTTTCCTCTGTCTCCCTGCTCAGGTTCCCAACCCCCTGCCATTTTAGTTTGCCTGCCATTTACAATGATCTTCCCCTTACACTGTGTTAAAGTATTCACTCACTTGCTTATATGCTTTCACATAGACTCGCCAAGGTTACAAGTATCAAAGAATAGTAAATGAAACATGCCATCTGAGTAGATAAGAGAACAGGTGTCAAACAATCCACGATGGACCTCGAGGACCTCTGATATCAAGCAGAGTTGTTTCCTTATTTTGATTTAGGTGTGGGTGGGCTGAAAGCATGTAGCATAATTCAGCGATGGCATTCCTTATAAAGTGAAGCCTACATAGACACTGCTCCTCTAACAAATGCAGCTATGTGTGCTTCTGCCCAGATGCTCTGATGTAGAAATGTGTGGGTGGGTGCTGTGCTCAATCGGTACGGTCTGACCAACCTGACATCCCTCTGGTGTTTCTCCTCTGCTTTCAAAAATCAATGATGCAGGGGATTTCTCAGTGGGACAACCGCTGTATCCTGTATGAAGTGTGGGTGGAGATGAAATGGCAGCCCCACAGCAAATTATACAGAGCCAAATTTCAAAGTAGTTGCCAATAACAAATCAATTAAAAAAAACTCTTTAAAAAGAATCAGAAATTAAATCCAATGCTATAAACACTGATGCTATACTCTTTAAATTCTCTTCTGCCTTTTGCTGTGTGCCTCACAACCTTGGACACCCGGTTTAAGTGGATACCAACAGGAAACAGTGTAAATGATGTGGAAATGATGCAAAGTGTGGCATATGATGTAAATTCAGCCTCATTTTCATCAAACTGTCCAAAACTGGGCGGCTGCCAGCAATGATGGTGGGTGAACAGGTAGCCAGTAGTTCAGCATCATGGAGCTCCGACCAATTTACACGTGCCTATTAGCACAAGAGTGTCAGTGCTGAGGAACTGTTGCCTCGCGTCCATAACAAGCAATCCTAATGGTTGAAATTCCTGTCTGTAATACTAGCGCACTGATTAATGCATTCTCATCGAGTTCCTGTGTGTGCTACTCTAATGAAGTCTTTATTTATTTTAAACGAGGTAATGATTTTGTTAAAATTGCACATCCAGGAACTTGATGCCAATCCACGAACCAATGCCCTGATATAGAGAATGCCCAATATTTAAAGATATTTAGGGGTCGATTTCAGGTCAGATGCGGGGAATTGGCGGGTTCCCCGAATTTAGTGATTCCAACACGATTGTAAATGGGTCTGTGAGATTGACGCAATTTTAACTCAATTGGCCAATTGATTTCCAGCGTGTGGGAAGCCTTGGCAATTGAGTATTTCCAGTCAGAAAGTCATTGCTGCTGCTTCTAAGGTCCACAGCAAGCCTTGCTACCTCTGCAGGCTCCCAAACTTCACCATTAAGATGGCACAGGAGCCTGCAGGAGCAATGGCCAGCGGGAGGGCCAGATCTGCCCCCAAATTTGATGAGGCTTCACTCCAGGCATTACTGGATGGTGCTAGGGCCCACAGGGAGGCCCTGTTCCCTTCTTCAGGGAGGAAGAGGCCAAGGCTGTGTGACTACAGGTGGCAGGTCAAGTCAATTCCTTGGGGCTCCCACGAAGAACGTGGTTGCAGTGCAGGAAAAGAGAGCTCACAATAAAAGAGAACAAGCGAGGACAGGAGGAGGGCCACCATCAGTAGCCCACCTCACCCCCTGGGAGGAGGCGATCCTGGAGATCGTAGGACTGGAGGATGAGGCGCAAGTGGGGGACAGACAGATGGGTGCATTACAGCAAGCTGGTGGCAGAATAGTTTTTCATCATGGAGGAGATAAGTCGCCAGGGTATGGAAAACATGGTGAGTGCTCATAATAGAATGACATCTCTTGAGGAGCGATGGGCATCTATTGAACAGAGAAACCAGACCTTCATGGAAGTCCTTCTGAGTAGGACTGCCAGTGCAGATACGGGTCCCCATGGCCCCATGATGTGCAGCAAGGTGCTCTCAAGCCACTTCCAAGCGCTGGCCCCTTCTGGCCTGTGCAGCTTCAGGTGGGTGAGCAGCAGCTTGGCGCTCCTGCTGGTGCTGCTGCTGTTGGTGTTGCTGTTGTTGCTGGTTCTGCTGGTGCCACAGCTGGTCTTCTTCCTTATCTAATGCCCAGAAGGGAAGGAAATAAATGGCTCCCATGCTTCTGGTGTATGACTCCGTTGAGGAAGCGCTGAGTGAAGGTGGCGAGCGGGGTTTCCCAGGAGGTCACATTGGAGATGTGTGCGAGGCTCCAACCTTCCACAGGTGTGGTTAGGCCTGGTAAAAGTTGCCCCAGACCTGAGACAACAAAGTCCTGCCACCTGCAAATGATGACTGATCAAATATCCTCTTTTAAGTTGGACCTGCAGCTGATAGTCAGCAAGCCAATAGTGTTCACGCCAGGTTTCACAGGCGTCATCCCCACCAGGCGCGTTTTACGTGGGAAAAGGGTTAACCAGGCAAGCGCCTGTTAAAATGGGATTATAAAGGCCAATTAGTGCTATTTAAGGGCCCTAAAGACCAGTCCCACCTGTTGACTGATTCGCGTCAATCAGACACACCTAGGTTAAAATGGCGTGGTGGCAGGAACCAGGCGGGGGGGGGGGTCCCGACCCCCAGGTTTCGCGATTTTAACCCCCCGCATGCCTCAAAGCCCCCCTCACGGCCCAATGAAAAGCGAGGCCTTAGAATGCACTGTCTGCAGACCAGAGTCCCACTATTCTTCTCCAATTTTAACTTCAACTTCAAAGAAAGAAAGTGCTTACATTTAACTTCAGAATATCTAGTATGGGTGTGAATATTCCCGATTGCCACATGAGCATCCTCATAGTTCCACATGGCAGGATGGCCAGAAAAGTAAAAGCCCATGGGATCCAAGGGAAAGTGGCAAGTTGGCTCCAAAATTGGCTCAGTGTCAGGAAGCAAAGGGTAATGGTCGATGGATGCTTTTGTGACTGGAAGGCTGTTTCAGTGGGGTTCCACAGGGCTCAGTACTAGGTCCCTTGCTTTTTGTGGTATATATCACTGATTTAGACTTCAATGTAGGGGGCATGATTAAGACGTTTGCAGATGATACAAAATTTGGCCGTGTGGTTGATAGTGAGGAAGAAAGCTGTAGACTGCAGGAAGATATTAATGGACTGGTCAGGAGGGCAGAAAAGTGGCAAATGGAATTCAATCTAGAGAAGTGTGAGGTAATGCATTTGGGGAGGTCTAACAAAGCAACGGAATACACAATAAATGGTAGGATACAATGGAAGAGTAGAGGAACAGAGGGACCTTGGAGTGCATGTCCACAGATCCCTGAAGGTAGCAGGACAGGTAAATAAGGTGGTTAAGAAGGCATACAGGATACTTTCCTTTATTAGCCGAGACATAGAATATAAGAGTAGGGAGGTTATGCTTGAACTGTATAAAACACTAGTTAGGCCACAGCTAGAGTACAGTGTACAGTTCTGGTCACCACATTACAGGAAAGATGTGATTGCACTAGAGAGGGTACAGAGGAGATTTACAAGTATTTTGCCAGGACTGGAGAATATTTGCTATGAGGAAAGATTGGATAGGCTGGGTTGTTTTCTTTGGAACAGAGGAGGCTGAGGGGAGACTTGATTGAGGTGTATAAAATTATAAGGGGCCTAGATAGAGTGGATAGGAAGGACCTATTTCCCTTAGCAGAGAGGTCAATAACCAGGAAGCATAGATTTAATGTAATTGGTAGATGGATTAGAAGGGAGTTGAGGAGAAATGTTTTCACTCAGAGGGTGGTGGGGGTCTGGGACTCACTGCCTGAAAGAACCCTCATCACATTTAAAAAGTACTTGGATATGCAGTTGAAGTGCCGTAACCTACAGAGCTACGGACCAAGAGCTGGAAAGTGGGGTTAGGTTGGATAGCTCTTTTTGTGCCGGCACAGACATGATGGGCCAAATGGCCTCCTTCTGTGCCGTAAATTTCTATGATTCTATGATTCTATGTCTCTCAAAGTGAGATTGTTAATTGATGTCAATTATGGTCAGGCTTGTTGATAGACTTTCCTCTGCTATCCCACCTGAAAAGGGGTCAAAAGTGAGGTCTAGTGTCACATTCCCTCCTTTGCTAGGAAGGCCACTGGCCATCCATTCCTCACCCACTGGACGTAAATGCCAGCAGAAGTGCAGGTCCCAGGTTCTGGGTTCCAGGCCTAGGTCCACTTGCCTCTTTATTGCCACTGTTTCCCTCATTCTCAGAGTCTGCCTGGAAGCAGGTAGCAATGGACCCTGGGTCAGCAGTAGTGTATGCCCAAAATGATTGAATGGAGGGACAGGGTCTAGTAATGACCTATACTCCCCCCATATGTGCCCAAAATGCTGACCTTTTTAGGCCTCGTCTCAGCTGAAGCCTAAAAAAATTTCCACCTATCCTCCTCAGGGTTCTTTCGCCCACTTTAAATGTTGGGCCGCCTTTTCAGGATCTGCAGCAGTGGTCTGTTACAGCATGGCTGGAACTTTGCAGTTATGGAGCACTGGGCTCCCTCTTGATGGTGGGGACCCTGCTAGGACCCGCTCCAGCATAACAAATGACCTCTGACCCAAGAAAATGGGCTGATTTCACGGTGGTGTCAGTGCAGCAGGTGGAAGTCCCGCTCCACCGCAACATGGCTAAGAAGAGGAGATACTGGGCTACAGACACCGGAGACCCTGGTTTTAACCTATCGCCTTTGGGTCGGATTCCTGACTTATACCTTGCTGGATTTTACATTCCATTGATTTCAATGGAGCCGAAAATCGGGCTGGGGGTGTAAATCGGACACTGAACCGAATGAACCCCATTTTTGGTGGGCAAATTAGGTTAAAATTGGGGCTTAGCAATTTGGTTGAGACTGCCAAAACCCACATCACTTAGGAACATTACACTTGGCAGACAGGATTCAAGTCTGAAATGCAATCATAAATTTACTACAACTATTTACTCGACTATTCCAATGCTCTTTTGGCTGGCCTCCCACCTTGCACACTCCGTAAACTTGAGCTCATCCAAACTCTGCTGCCCATACTCTAACTTGCACCAATCCCGTTTACTCATCACCCGTCTGTACTCTCCTCCAGCCCTACAAACCTTCAAGATCTCTGCGCTCCTCCAATTCTGGCCTCTTGTGCATCTCTGATTTTAATCGCTGCACCATTGGGACCGTGCCTTCAGCTGCCTGGGGCCTAAGCTCTGGAATTCCTTCCCTAAGTCTCTCCACCTCTCTCTCCTCCTTTAAGCTACTTCTTAAAATCTACCTCTGTGACCAAGCTTTTGGTCACTTTGGTCCTAATATCTCCTTATGTATGGTCATTGTCAAATTTTGTTTGATCGCGCTCCTTTGAAGTGTTTTGGGATGTTTACTGCATTAAAGGCACTATATAAATGCAAATTGTTGTTGCTGTTGAATCTCCAGCATCAAAAGAGGCCATTCAGCCCAACTGGTCTATGCTGTTGTTTATACTCCACACAAGCCTCTTCCCATTCTAATCACCTCTTCCCTGTCCCCAATAACTCTACTGCTTTCTTCCTTATGTATACATCAAGCCTTCCCTTAAATGAATCAACACTGTCTGCTTCAGCCACTCCACATGGCAGCGAGTTCCACAGTCTCACTGCTCTCTGTGTAAAGACATTCCTCCTAAAATCTTTATTTGATGTTAGTGGCTATCTTATATTTATACCACCTTGTTCTGGACTCACACACAAATGGAAACAGTTTCTCCATGTGTACCCGTTTGAACCCCTTCATAATTTTAAAGACCTCTATCAGGTATTCTTCTCAGTATTCTCTTTTCCAGAGAAAAGAGCCCCAGTCTGATCAATCATCATAAATTTTGTAATTTCTAATTGTGATAATGAAAGTAATACTTTTTTCCCTTCTTTAAATATCTGATTTTTCTTCCTTTACCTATCCTCGCTCAAAGGCATGCTGCGAGGCATATGGCTGGATTTTCCTGCTTGGAGCTGAGTAGCAACGCAGAGCCATTTTCCAAGGTCAGGGGTCATCCAGGCTCCCGGTAGAATTCCCATCTCCAAAAGAAATTCCATCACTGTGGAAGAGAGTAATTGGGTGCTGCTGCAGTGGAACCGCTACTGCTATACCTAAAGAGGCGGAGAGGGAACTTAAAGGGTCTCAAAAGCCTCAAAGAAGAAGGCTGCGACAGAGGCCTACACAGATAAGTGCATGGGGGCCAAACATGAGGGAGAGGAGGCCTCGACTAAGCCCTATCCCTTACCGTTGCCCCAGACCTAGCACCACCTTCCATCAGGTGGTCCCTTGGAGTGGCAGTAAGAAGGTTAGATGGGAGGAAAGTAGGATGGAAAGATGGGTCCTGCCCCCACTAGCATTTACTTGCAATGTGAGTGGAAGTGGTGGCTGGTGGCCATTCTGAAGGGTGGAAGGGAATCCAGGTTGGGGAGACTTGAGCTCATAAAGCTAGGCTGACACTCCAGTGCAGTACTGAGGGAGTGCTGCACTTTCAGAGGTGCTGTCTTTCGGATGAGATATTAAACTGAGGCCCCGTCTGTTTTCTCAGGTGGACATAAAAGATCCCATGGCATTATTTCGAAGAACAGCAGGGCAGTTATCCTCGGTGTCCTGGCCAATATTTATCCCTCAATCAACATCACTAAAACCGCAGGTAGGCCCCCGCTGACCCCGTCGGACATAGCGTCTGGTGGTAAGTCAGGGGGCACTACCGAAGATCGTGGCCGGGGCGCTGCGCACAGCGATGACGTCACCGCCGGTGGTGCAGCGCCGCGGGGCGCTAACGGTTACTGCCGCCGCTAACCTCCCGCTGAATTTTGCTGGAGGCATTTTTCTTCCTTTCAGGTATCAAGGATTGCAAGCTTTAACAACTCTTGGATACCAACGCTCCTCCGGAACCTCCTTTCCCTTCACTTTCCTCTAACCCCATCCCTTCTTCCAATCTCATCCTTTGCTGTGTTTTCACTATCTCGTCTGACAGTCCCCTCTCTGACCCCAAATGATCAGTCCTCAGCAAAGGCCTCAGGTTCATCGCCTTACGCCCCCACCTCAATGGATTTTGAGCTCAGCACGACACTGAGCTCTTCTTCTGTCGCCTTCGCCTCTGCATCCACTTCTTTGGCCAGGAGTCGTCCCCTTGCACAGAGGACCCTTTCTCCCGTCTTCAGAATTCTCGTTCCACTTGGACCCCACCCTCTGGCCTCTTAACCACTCTAGATCTTTTCATTGGGAACTGCCGGTGTGGCATCGGCCATCTCAATTTCTCTGCTCCACTCTCTCACTCTAACCTACTTCCTTCTGAATTTGCAGCATTGTCATCAAACCTGCTGACATGGGTGGCGCTGTTGTTGTTTGGCGAACTGACCTCTACCTTGCGGAGGCTGAACGCCAACTCTCTGACACCTCCTATCGAACATCAAGCCATCGTTTCTAAGACTATCTCTGACCTCATCTCCTCTGGAGATCTTCCCTCCATGGCCTCTAACCTCATAGTCCCCCAGCCCCACACTACCCGCTTCTACCTCCTTCCCAAGATCCACAAATAGGACTGCCCTGGTAGACCCATTGTTTTAGCCTGTTGTTGCCCCACGGAACTGATTTCTTCCTATCTCTACTCTATTTTTTCTCCCCTTGTCCAGTCTCTTCCCCCCTACATCCGCGCCTCTTCCGACAGCCTCCAGCACTTTAAAAGTTTCCTGGCCCTAACCATCTCCTTTTCACTATGGACGTTCAATCCCTATACACCTCCATCCCCCACCAGGATGGACTGAGGGTGCTCTGCTTCTTCTTTGAACAGAGATCCATCCACCACCTCTCTCTTCCGCTTGGCTGAACTTGTTCTCACATTGAGCAACTTCTCTTTTGATTCCATTCACTTCCTCCAAATTAAAGGTGTTGATATGGGAACCCACATTGGTCCTAGCTCTGCCTGCCTTTTCACGGGATATGTGGGACATTCTCTGTTCCAGTCTGATTCAGGTCCCCTCTCTCACCTCTTTTTCCGATACATTGATGACTGTTTCTTGCTTTTGCCCTGAACTGGAAAATTTCATTTACTTTGCTTTCAATTTCCACCCTTCCCTCGCCTTCACGTGGTCCATCTCTGACTTTTCCCTTTCCTTCCTCGACTTCTCTGTCTCCATTTCTGGGGATAGGCTATTGACCAATATTCACTAAAAACCCACTGACTCCCACAGCTACCTTGACTACACATCCTGCCACCCTACTTCTATTCTATTCTCCCAGTTTCTCCGTCTCCGTCGCATCTGTTCTGACAATGCCACCTTCCACACCAATGCTTCTGATATGTCTTCCTTTTTCCTCAACCAAGGATTCCCTTCTACCATGGCTGACAAGCCTTCGACCATGTCTGTTCCATTTCCCGCACTTCTGCCCTCACCCCTTCCCCTCCCTCCCAGAAACACGATAGGGTTACCCTTGACCTCACCTTTCACGCTTGCGGACTGAATGGAAGTGTTTCACAAAGTGGTCACCCAATCGAAGTTTGGTCTCCCCAATGCAGAGGAGACCGCATCGTGAGCAGCGAATACAATACGCTAATTTTAGAAGTAAATAAACGAAAGCTGTTCGTCGAGCTTACGTTACCCCGAGCTTCCGGTTGCCTGTCACTTAAATTCCCCGCTCCACTCCCACTCTGACCTCTGCCTTCAGCCTCCTACCCTGTTCCAATGAAGCTCAACGTAAGCTCGACAAACAGCACCTCATCTTTTGTTTAGGCACTTTACAGCCTTCTGGACTCAACATTGAGTTCAACAATTTCAGATCATAACCTCTGCCCCCATTTTTTCAGATGGCAGCTGTTGATGATCCTGCTATTACCATTTACACCTCTTCTAGACCCATCTTTTGTTGCTTTACTTGTCCCATTACCATCTCCTTTTGCCTCGCACCATCACCCCTTTTGTCTTTTAATCTCTCCTGCCTTCCACCCTATCACAGACCTTCCCTTTTATTCTTTCCTCCCCTCCCCACGTTTCCTGCCTCTGCGCTTGCTTAAAACTTGTTGGCCTAGAAATTGGGTATAGCCCCGCTTGGGGCGTTAGACTTGGCGCTGCGCAAAGTTTTGTGCCAGGCGCAATTTAGCGCCACCTAGCGCGATATTGGGTCATAGCGCCCCTAAGTTGATCGCGGCGCTAAATCAGGCATTGCACGGTAGACTTAGGGCGCTAACATGGCGGCGCAACTCAATATCGTGGCGGCCGGGTGCAGCGCAGGTGCAGTCAATCATCGATGATCACGAGAGAGTCAGGAGCCGGCCAGCTCTTAAAGGGGTGGGTCCAGAAGGATCAGCAGCCACACTCTGCGCCCTGCAGAGCTGAATTTCGGCACTGTGTTTTGTTTGGCGCTAAAAACTTTCTGAGGATGGAGAGGGCAAGGTAAAGAGCAGAGCGCTTCATGGATGATGCATTGGATGCATTGGTAGGCGGAGTGGAGCACCGTCGAGCGTTCCTGTACGTGGACAATGGCAGGAGGCCTAGTCAGCAGGATTACCGCAGAGCATGGAGGGCCATCACTCAGAGGGTGAACTCCAGCAGCCTGGTGGTCAGGACTCCATTGCAGTGCCGCAAGAAATTCAACGACCTCACTCGGGTCGTCAGGGTGAGTGATGTTTTTGCAGTCCTCTTGATGCCTTCATCTGCACCTGACTTTATGGCCAATGGATGCGCCATGCCCCACTGGCCATCTGTCAGCACGCACCCATGGCCCTTTCTGGGAACACACTTGCACATACAGCTGATGCCATGATGTCAGGGCTATTCCACCAAGTGGGGCATGGCATGACAGATGAGGCCATGATGTCTCATCATTTCCTGTCCTTTCTCCTGCAGTCCAAGCTGGCAAGGAACCGTCGAGAACAGCTCCGGACCGGTGGAGGACCTCCAAACCTCCAGAACCTGACGGACCTGGAGGAGCGAGTGCACCAGATTGTTGGCAGCCGCCTGACTGGTCCTGTCACCACTGGAGCAGCCGACCCCATTGTGCATGGCGATGGTAAGGTTATGACCTTTTTGATCTGTGTCCTTCCACTTGTGACCTCCCACCGGCATGCTTTTTCACTGTGGACCCATGTCATAGCATTGCACCAATCTTGCATCCCTTGCTGCCACCCTCTCCTCTCGCTAGAGCCACTCTTCAACCTCCCTGCTTTCAGATGCTGCATCACCAGATCGGGAGCCGGGCCCTCAGGCTGCCAGTCCCCCTGAGTCCGGAGGCGACCAGCTGGAGGAAGCCGGACCTTCCGTGCCAGCCTCAGGGGAGGCATGCCAGCTGCAGAGTGGGGGTAGTTCTTCCCTGGAGGGGAGTGGCGGGGGTGGGGTGCCTCTGATGAGGAACCAGCTCCAGGAACCAGCGGGCTGCACCAACGCAGGGGGGGAAGGGAAGCTCGGGGGCCGTCTCCCCGGAGGCCGAGTCAGGCCACCATGACTGCTGCACAGAGCGCAGAGGAGGTTCGGTCCCTAGCTGAAATGAGCGCCCAGGCTCGGCATAGGCACAATGAGCTGATCGCTGCAGTGGCAAGACTGCCTGAAGCCATTGACACACTGGCAGGGAGTCTCCAGGACTTCGGTGCAGCACAGGAAAGGAGTGCGCAGGCCTTCTCCGATGCACAGGAAAGGACTGTCCAGGGCTTCACCGATGCACAGGAAAGGAGTGTCCAGGGCTTTTCCGAAGCACTGGAAAGGACTGTCTAGGGCATCACCGATGCATAGGAAAGGAGTTGTAGGATTTGCAAAATTGGACTTTGTATTAATAAGGGTCAAATGGCAGAAGAGGCCGTGATTTTAAAGACTGTTTTAAAAGAAGCCCAGAAAAAGGGGCATACAAAATGGCCACCATACCATGTGACCGGCTTATTGGGACACTTTAAAATGGTTCCTGCGCAACCTCAGACAGCTTTGTGGATTCAACCCACAGTAAGTTCTGGAAGCCGTTTCTGAGAGAACGAAACCAGACCCACACGTATACATATGGATTAGATGCAGATCCAGTCAAGATCGGCCTGGAGACAGAGGCCATCAAAACGTTGACCCAGACAAAAGGGGACAATTTCATATTCATGAGAACAACACCCAGGACTAGATAACGAGATCAGCAGGACATTAAAAACAATGAAGGTCATTCCAGACCAGAGATGGGCCTTTACCGGCCGTTTAAAACATTTTAAAATATAATAACTACCCCACTGTGCTCCCAGCCCGCCAAAAGTTAAACAAAGACTAACCTGATTTTGGGCGGGAGATGGAAGCTTCTGGAAGAAAGGTATATCTGGAAGACTTTTCGGCAGTTGGGGCAAGCTTGAATACGAACACTCAGAAGAAGAAGCACGGACTCAGAGGACAAGAGCTTGAACACAGACACAGCTTCGGAGAGAGAACTGGTGGGTGAAGAGGAGTCGCTTTGGGAGAAGATCAGCAAACTCCTCTCCACCATCGGAGGAGGAAGAAGAACCAAGCCAACATCAAGAAGGCCATTTCGAAGCCGGCGTCCCGCCCCGGGGAAACACATTGGGAGATCATCGACCATCCCCGGGCCGTTGCCGGAACGAGAGGCCATCGACCCAACTTGGGAGAAGAAACAAAAAAATAAAAGTCCCAAGAGAAGAAACCTTCCAGCCACCCCGGCTCAGGAGAAGAGATAAAAACAAACTGAAGAAGTGATGGGAGCCAGTCCAAGGCTCCTCTGACCAGGGTCGAGCCGACGATCCTCGACCCCGCCGACATCCAGGCCCGCCGGTGTCCAGCCGCCCCGACCCCCACCTCAGGAGAGAGGTGTGGCGCAGCTCGCAGGGGCTCCATGATCCACGTGGAGACGGAATGCCTGAAAGGATCAAACACAGACTTGATTTCAAAACTTTGCACTTCCTAGCGGGATTGGTGAGCATGTTTCTGGCCCTTCACAATCAGATCTAGATAGGTTTAATAAGGGGGTGGATTTAAGGGTACAATTAACATGAGTTGTTGTCCCTCGATGTTCCGTGTGTTTCCTTATTTCATGATGATCTTTGTAGAGTATAAGGTGCCTGTATTTGCCTTAGTACTGTGTCGTTATGATTTGTTTTGTGTTTTTCCCTCCCATGTACTCTCTTATCTGCTTGCATTTGATTTGATATTTTTCCTTATGCAATAAAATTCCATTTTGTTTCATCAAACTTGGTCTGCGAGAGTTTTCTCTACATTGTAGTTCCTGCCCCTAAGTCCAGAGTATAGAATCTAAGGGGCGAGTGGGTCGAACCACTCAAGGTTTTACTGTGCAAGAGAGAGAGGCCTCTAGAGAGAGAAACCTCAGGGACATCTCTCAGGAAAACCCCTTACAGAGTGTCCAGGGCTTCACCGAAGCACTGGGAAGGACTTTCCAGGGCTTCATCGAAGCACTGGCACCTGCCACGCAGTCACTCGCTGGCCTCATGCAGGCGCAGATTGAGGCCACGCGAGCACTGACTGCTGCCACCGTTGAAGGATCAGGTAGGATTACCCGGTGCCCTTGCAGCACCACAGCAGGGCATCAATCTGTGGGCCAGCCGATTGGGGCTGATACGCTTATCAATTACTTCATAAAAGGTGATGAGTCGAAGAAGAGATGATGAGTCGAAAGAAGAGATGAATAAGGCTTTTATTAGCTAAGAAGAGACCATGCTTCTTCGTGAGTGACTGAACAAGTCTGAACGAAACCCACACAGTGGTGGGTGGAGTCAGCTGAGGCATGCCTCCATACACAGCGCCACCCAGAGGTGGCAATATACAATACAGTGGTTTACCACATTCACCCCTTGTTTAATGTGAAGTCCGGCGGGGTGAAGGGTACTACAAGTTAAGTCTATCAGGAGGCCTTGTCTGACGTCCTGATCGTCGTGGTGGCGGCGGTGGTGTTGCAGCATCCGACGTCGGGTCTGGTGTCTGGGTGGTTGGCGAAGATTCCTGGGGCTTTGGCATGCCGTCTGCAGGGGTTGGGTTGGGAGGGGTGGTGGGGGATAACAGTGGTAAGGGGGATAACGGTGGTAAGGGGGATAACGGTGGTAATTCAGGGGTACCCGAGGGTGCGAGATCTCGTATGGAGACCGTGTCCTCCCGCCCGTCTGGGTATGTCACCCAGGCATACTGGGGGTTGGCGTGTAGGAGGTGCACCCGCTCGACCAGGGGGTCCGTTTTATGTGTCCTCACGTGCCTCCGCAGTAGGACGGGCCCAGGAGAAGTCAACCATGCCGGTAGCGAGGTTCCCGATGTAGACTTCCGGGGGAAAACGAACATTTTCTCATGAGGGGTCGCATTAGTGGCAGTACAAAGCAGTGACCGAATGGAGTGAAGCGCTGCAGGGAGGACCTCCTGCCAGCGGGAGGTCGGAAGGCCCTTAGATTTTAGTGCTAAGAGGACTGCCTTCCAAACCGTCGCGTTCTCCCTTTCCACCTGGCCGTTCCCCCGGGGGTTGTAACTGGTGGTCCTGCTCGTGGCGATACCTCTTGTTAGCAGGTACTGCCGAAGTTCGTCGCTCATGAACGATGAGCCCCTGTCGCTATGTATATAGCTGGGGAACCCGAACAGAGCGAAGATGTCATTCAGACACTTGATGACCGTGGTACTGGTCATGTCTGGGCAAGGGATGGCAAAGGGGAAACGGGAGTACTCATCAACTATGTTGAGGAAGTACACATTGCGGTCAGCGGAGGGGAGGGGCCCTTTAAAATCGACGCTCAGGCGTTCGAAGGGGCGGGTGGCCTTGATCAGGCTTGCTCTGTCCGGCCTATAGAAGTGCGGTTTGCACTCGGCGCAGATTTGGCAGCTCTTGGTCATGGTCCTGACCT
This sequence comes from Somniosus microcephalus, assembly GCF_052327205.1. Lineage (NCBI taxonomy): Eukaryota > Metazoa > Chordata > Chondrichthyes > Squaliformes > Somniosidae > Somniosus > Somniosus microcephalus. Next base: position 98,892,838 of record NC_140993.1, on the reverse strand, counting down.
CCTCGATGGAGTAGGGCAGGTTACGGGATTTGATAAAATGGAAAAACCTGGTGACCCCCGGGTGGCAGAGGTCATTGTGGAGGGACTGCAGCCTATCACTCTGCGCGTTGGCGCATGTACCACGTGATAGGGCATCTGGGGGCTCATTGAGTTTCCCTGGCCGATACAAGATATCATAATTGTAGGTGGAGAGTTCGATTCTCCACCTCAAGATCTTGTCGTTCTTGATTTTACCCCTCTGCTTATTATTAAACATAAAAGCTACTGAACGCTGGTCAGTGAGCAGGGTAAATCGTTTCCCGGCCAGGTAATGCCTCCAGTGACGCACCGCTTCTACAATAGCCTGGGCCTCCTTTTCGACGGAGGAGTGTCTCGTCTCGGGGCCCTGGAGGGTCCTTGAGAAAAAGGCCACGGGTCTGCCCGCCTGGTTAAGGGTCGCGGCTAGGGCGAAGTCGGAGGCATCGCTCTCCACTTGGAAGGGGATGGACTCATCCACCGCGTGCATTGCGGCCTTCGCGATATCGTTCTTGATAAGAGTGAAGGCTGCACACGCCTCTGGTGTCAGGGGGAAGGAGGTGGCTTTGATGAGGGGCCTGGCTTTGTCTGCATAGAGGGGCACCCACTGGGCGTAGTAGGAGAAAAACCCCAGGCATCTCTTCAGTGCTTTTTGGCAGTGGGGAAGGGGTAGCTCCATTAGGGGGCGCATTCTGTCGGGGTCGGGCCCGATGACTCCGTTCTCCACCACGCAGCCGAGGATGGCCAGGCGCTTGGTGTGAAACATACATTTTTCCTTATTGTACGTTAGGTTCAGCCGTTGGGCCGTACGGAGGAAATTTGCTAGATTAACGTCGTGGTCCTGCTGGTCGTGGCCGCAGATGGTGACGTTATCCAAATAGGGGAAGGTTGCCCGCAGCGCGTTCTGGTCAACCATTCGGTCCATCTCCCTTTGGAAGACCGAAACCCCGTTGGTGACGCCGAAGGGGACCCTAAGGAAGTGGTAGAGGCGGCCGTTTGCCTCGAAGGCAGTATACTGGCGGTCCTCATGGCGGATGGGCAGCTGGTGGTACGCTGACTTAAGGTCGATGGTGGAGAATACTTTGTATTGCGCAATCTGATTGACCATATCAGATATGCGAGGGAGGGGGTACGCGTCCAGCTGGGTGTACCGGTTTATGGTTTGGCTGTAGTCGATTACCATGTGGCGTTTTGCAGTGGTTTTAACGACTACAACCTGGGCTCGCCAGGGGCTAGTGCTACCTTCGATAATGCCCTCCTTCAAGAGCCGCTCCACCTCGGAGCTGATAAAAGCTCTGTCCCCGGCACTGTACCGCCTGCTTTTGGTAGCGATGGGTTTACAGTCGCGGGTGAGGTTAGCGAACAGGGGAGGGGGGGGGACTTTTAATGTGGAAAGGCTGCAGGTGGTTTGCAGCGGGCGATTTAAAAGTTGTTGGTTGCAGACTGTGAGTGGGGGGAGGGGTCCACCGTATGCTAGTGTGACACTCTTAAGGTGGCACTGAAAATCCAACCCTAGCAGGACGGCAGCGCAAAGACGGGGCAGGACTAGCAGTTTAAATTTTTGATATTCAGTGCCCCCTACTGACAGGGTCACCACACAGTAGCCGCTGATGTCCATTGACTGGGACTTGGACGCCATAGAAATGCGATGGTGCGTTGGCAGAATCGTGAGGGAGTGGCTACGTACCGTGTCGGGGTGGACGAAACTCTCTGTGCTCCCGCTGTCGATCAGGCAACTGGTGGCGCGGCCGTTTACCGCGATATCCATCATGGAGCTGGATAGATGGTGAGGGAGGGCTTGATCCAGCGTCACGGAGGCCAGTATGTGGCTTAGTGAGTCACTATAGTCATCCGCCAAGACGGTGGTCGGTTCCGGTGACGAAATGGCGGTTGAGTGCGTTGGATACGATGGCGGCGGATGCCATGCGGCCGGGGGTACACAAAATGGCGGATAAGATGGCTGCTCCCACGGCCCGCACGCTGCGCTGCTGGCTGGCTTCCCCTTGCAGGCGTTAGCGTAATGGCCTTTCTTCCCGCAGCCCGAGCAGGTAGCTGTCTTAGCTGGGCAGTGCGCTCTGGGATGTTTTAACTGGCCACAGAAATAGCATTTTTGGGCCTGGTTACTGGGCATCGAAGCAGTTCTTACCGGAGGCTGCTGTCTCGGTTGGGTCGCTGCAGCGGTTGGTGCCGGGGGCGGCGGTCCCGTGTCCCACGGTTTCGATTGCCATGTCTCGGCGCCGTTACGGGGGTATGCCTCGAGGTTTCGGTGGGCCTCCTCTAACGAGAGCGCAAGGGCAATGGCCGTCTTCAGGTCGGGTTCCTTGCTTTCTAGCAGTCTCTGCCGGGTGTGGTCTGACTGGAGGCCCCTGACGAAGGCATCACAGGCGAGTCCCTGCGCGTGCTCCACAGCCGTTACCGCTTTACAATCGCAGTCTCTGCAGAGTGCCAGTAGCGCCCGTGCAAATGCCCCTACCGATTCTCCCGGTTGCTGCCTGCGGGATCCCAAGAGGTGTCGGGCGTAAATTGTGTTCACTGGGCGCGTATATTGCCCTTTTAGTAGCTCGAGGGCCGCCACGTACGTATTAGAGTCCCGGATTAGCATATATACTTGATGGCTCACCTGGGCGGTCAAAATTTTCAGTTTGTGATCCTCCTCTGTAACCTGTGAGATTGCGAGGAAGGATTCAAAGCAGCTCAGCCAGTGTTCAAACTTGGCTGATGCACCCACATCTTGAGGGTCGAGGTCCAGGCGTGGTGGTCTGAGGGCTCTCAGCAATGTCTGCTGTATCCGTTGCTGTTGTTGCTCCTCAGGTGTCGCCATTTAACTTTTAGCTAATAAAATTGATACGCTTATCAATTACTTCATAAAAGGTGATGAGTCGAAGAAGAGATGATGAGTCGAAAGAAGAGATGAATAAGGCTTTTATTAGCTAAGAAGAGACCATGCTTCTTCGTGAGTGACTGAACAAGTCTGAACGAAACCCACACAGTGGTGGGTGGAGTCAGCTGAGGCATGCCTCCATACACAGCGCCACCCAGAGGTGGCAATATACAATACAGTGGTTTACCACAGGGGCACATGCTGCGCTGCTGCCCCGTCAGAGTGCCAGTGTGTCGCACGCCCACGGAGCAGGCGTCCGCTCTCAGGATGTCAGCATTCTTGATGCCACCACTGGCACGTCTCCACTGCAGCTGTCACCACCTGCAGGACAGACTGCATCCGCCCATGAGCAGTTGGAGCAGTCAGCACCCGGGCCCTCCAAGCCCAGAGGTCATCCAGCCCATCCCTCAGGGGCTTCTGTGCTTTCGGCCACTCAGCAGGCCTCCCCAGCCTTGATGCAGCCACTGGGGTCCAATTAAGGAGGAGCTGCAGGGAGGGAAGGGGGCATTCCAGAAAGAGAAGTCGAAGCCCATCAAGGGGTCAAAAGTAGAGGGAGCTTCAGAGACGGCGAGGTTGAACATTTCAAGGCCCTCTACGGCTCTTGTGAATGATGGGGATGTGTTGGTTACTGTCGTGGGTTTGGCAGACATTAAAGTTGTATTTCCTTGCTGATGTGTTAAATCCTTCGTTATGTGTTTTGCCGTTACTTTTGTGTTAAATCCTTAGTTATGTGTTAAGCCGTTACTTAAGTGTTATTTTGTTAGTTTTGCTTTCTGCTGCAATTGCTTTATGAAGTTGGAAGGCTCCACTTTTTTGAAAATAAAGAATTTTTTTTATTTACACTGGACATCTAAACTATTTACACTTAATCTGTCCTTCATAAGCTTTGGGTGAACCGGACGGTCCTCTCCCAAACACACCAAGCAATCCGTCAGTGGGGCCTAGAAACGAGTCGTTATGAGCCTCTGACGAACGGCCCTTCCAGTTTCGGGAACCCTCCCATTTTCCTCCTCCTCCTCCTCCGCCTCCGCCTCCTCCTCCTCCGCCTCCTCTGCTGGTCCTTCAAGCTCGGCTGGCATTGGCTGGGTGCGTTGGATGGCGAGGTTGTGGAGCATGCAGCAGACAATGACGATGTGGGCGACTTGCTCTGGCGAGTACTGCAGGGCGCCCCCCGAATGGTCGAGACATCGGAACCGCTGCTTCAGCACGCCGATTGTGTGCTCCACAGTGTTCCGCGTCGCCTGATGGCTGGAGTTGTAGTTCTCCTCTGCCTGGGTGCTGGGCGAACGTAGCGGGGTCATAAGCCATGGGCACAGAGGATAGCCCTTGTCTCCGAGAAGCCAGCCTCGTGGGTGAGCCGGGGCCTCGAAAAGGTCTGCCACTGTGGTCTGACGCAGGATGAAAGCGTCGTGGCTGCTGCCAGGGAATTGTGCTTTGACCGCGAGGATCAGCCGCCGGTGGTCACACACCAGCTGTACATTAAGGGAGTGGAACCCCTTGCGGTTGCGGTAATCCTCGGGATTGTTCACAGGCGTCCGCAAAGCCATGTGCGTACAGTCAATGGCGCCCTGCACCATGGGGATGCCAGCTATTGCCACGAAGCCTTCTGCGCGCTCCTGCTGCTTCTCCGGTGCCAAAGGGAATGAAATAAATTGCCGCCTCCTGTTATATAGGGCATCTGTAACTTGGCGGATGCAGCAATGCACCGCAAACTGGGAAATGTTAGCTTTGTCCCCAGTCGCGGCCTGAAAGGAGCCGCTGGCAAAGAAATTGAGGGCTACAGTAACCTTTACAGGCACCGACAGAGATGTCCTGCACCGTATGCGCGGCAGAAGATCATCCTGAAGCAGCTGGCACAACTCAGTCACCACCTCCTTATGGAATCGCAGCCTTCTGACACACTGCTCCTCCGACATGTTGTGGTAGGAGAACTGCTGTCTGAAAACCCTCGCTGCGTAAGGCCTGGTGTGGCGACGTCTGTTGGCCCTCCTCCGTCTGGCCACTCCTGGCCCTCTCTCCCTCCATCTCTGTGCCCTCTCAAGATGTTCTAGCACCAGGATGTTCCCTTCCAGAGCAGCCCCCATAATAAGAGTGATCAAGGTAAAGGTTGTAAGCTCTTACCAGCAGCTAGGTAATGTTCATGTTAGATCCGTGATTCGGAGAGTATGATGTTTTTCAATAACCACACGGATGCTGTAACTTAACAATCAACAGGTATTTACTGGAGTAGGGTAGTCTCAAGACTGGGGGTACAGAGGCATGCTCAAGGCTTATATACAGGTGTGGTCACTGCCGGTACTACAGTATACAGGAGCTGTAAAAGTAGTTCCCTCTTAAAGGTATATACACTACAATTCCTCCCCTTTTAGATTAGCAGTACCCATAATATTCAAGTAACAATTAACACTTTAACATGTACATTAAACAACAATAGTCCATTTATAGATTCAGTCTTTGGGGTAGCTTCCTGATCCTTTCGGGATAGCGCCTTTCCTAAGGTTCTTGTTCTTGGTGCGGAGGCGATTCTGGCCCCTTTTTGTCGGTTAGTTCGTCGGTTTCCACTGCTACTGGTTCGGAGGTAGATGCTACCGGTATGTCGGGTTCATCCCCAGGTACGCGAGACATGGGGTTGACTCGTTCCTGTGACGCTAAGATCTGATCGACGTGGTGTCTCACAATGTTCTCCCCGACATCCACTGTGTACATTAATGGCCCCTGCCTTGTGCATATCGTTCCGGGTTGCCATTTCTCTGTTCAGTAGTCACGGGCCAAGACTGGTTGTCCTACGTTGAAGCTCCTTGTCGGCTTCTCATTGATGTGCTGGAATTGTCTATCCTCAACATTTCTTCGCACATTTGGTCTGAGCAAGTCCAGACGAGATCTCAACCTTCGGTTAAAGAACATCATGGCCGGGGTCTGGTTGGTAACTGCATGTGTCGCGTTTCGGTAGGCTAATAAGAAATTGTCCACCTTATGCTGTAGTGGAATTTCATCGTCGCACATGGCCTTTATCGCCTTCTTAAAGGTTTGTACGATCCTCTCAGCCAATCCATTTGTGGCTGGATGATACGGGGCGGATGTGTAATGCCTTACCCCATTCCTTCTCATAAATTTTTGAAACTCTTCGGACACAAACTGCGGTCCATTATCAGAGCAAATCTGCTCTGGCAAGCCGTTCCTGGCAAATATGGTCCGTAGGACTGCAATCGTTTTCTCTGTAGTGGTTGAGGACATTTTTATCACCTCAGGCCATTTCGAATGAGCATCCACTGCTATTAAGAACATTGAGTCCATGAATGGACCAGCGAAATCAATATGCACCCGTTGCCATGGAGTGGAGGGCCACTCCCATGGGTGTAGAGGGGCATGTGGCGGTGCATTTTGGAGCTTCTGGCATCCTAAGCAGCTCTTAGTTAGGTCTTCGATTTGTTGATCGATTCCCGGCCACCACACATAAGCCCTAGCTGGGCTTTTCATTTTCACTCCCCCCAGATGACCTTCATGAAGCTCATTTAGCACTCTCTCCCTTAACTTGGGTGGAATCACCACTCTGGATCCACACATCACTGTCCCCTGGCATACTGACAGCTGTTCTCTTCTGGATGAGAATGCTGGCAACAGTGAGTCGCCATGTGTTGGCCATCCCCTCACCGTCAAATCATATACCCGAGACAGCGTCGGATCATTGCGGGTCTCCTTCTCTATATCCGCGTTCGTTACTGGCAATCGTTCAATTATTGACGAATAAAATATCTCGATAGGGTCCACTGCTGGTGCTTCCTCCAAAGTAGGCAGTGGCAGGCGTGATAGCCCATCAGCGTTTCCATGCTGTTTCGTGCCTTTATATTCTATTTCATATTGATTCGCCCCTAGAAACAGGGACCATCTTTGTAACCGCTGTGCAGTCATCACTGGAACGCCCTTCTTAGGATTAAAGATGGAGACAAGTGGTTGGTGGTCAGTCAGCAAGGTGAACTTCTGCCCATGCAGATAGTGGTTGAATTTTTTTACTCCCCATACTAGGCTGAGGGCCTCCCTGTCAATCTGGGCGTAGTTGCGCTCGGCTGAGGTTAGTGACCGAGACGCAAAGGCTACTGGCCTCTCCAACCCGTCTGGGAATTTGTGCGACAGCACCGCTCCAATACCATAGGGTGATGCATCACATGCCAAACGAATTGGTAGTGCTGGGTTGAAATGGGCCAACACCTCTTTTGATGTGATCAATTCTTTACACTTCTGGAAAGCTCGTCTACGTTCATCATTCCACTTCCATGGTACCCCTGTTTGCAGTAGGGTGTTCAGTGGGTGTAATACCGTGGACAAATTTGGTAAGAACTTATGGTAGTAGTTTACCAGCCCGAGGAACGACCTCAGTTGTGACACATTTTCCGGTGCTGGAGCCTTGACTACTGCCTCAATCTTTTCAGGGGACTTATGTAACCCCTCTTCATCGATGATGTGGCCACAATACGAGATCTGCTTCTGGAAAAACTCGCACTTGTGGCGATTAGCTCGTAGCCCATATTCCTTTAATCTGGTGAGTACCTTCTCCAAGTTGGCGAGGTGATCACTGTCATTTTCGCCCATGACCAGGATGTTGTCCAAATAACACTGGGTCCCTGGAATCCCTTGCAGGACTTGATCCATCGCCCTTTGCCAAATAGCCGGAGCCGATGCTACCCCGAACACCAGCCAGTTGTATTGATAGAGACCTTTATGAGTGTTGATCGTAAGGTATTGTTTCGAGGCTTCTTCTACCTCCATTTGCAAGTACGCCTGGGCTAGATCAATTTTGGTGAAGCGTTTACCTCCAGATGGCGAGGCAAAAATATCCTGAATTCGTGGAAGCGGATATTGTACCGTGTGAAGGACTGGGTTCACTGTCACCTTAAAATCCCCACAGATGCGGACCTTCTTTGGTTCCCCAGGCGTATTACTCAACGACCTCTTCATTACAGGAACGATGGGTGTAGCCCACTCGCTCCAGTCCACTTTGGACAGTACTCCTGAACGTTCCAACCCTTCCAGCTCTGCTTCGACAGCTGGTCTGATCGCATAAGGCACTGGTCTGGCCTTAAGAAACTTTGGGCTTGCATTTTCCTCTATTTTAATCGTTGCTGTTATGCCTTTTAGTGTTCCGAGTCCCTCCTGGAACACTTCTTTTGCGTCAGTTAGCATTTTTGACAGTCGTCCAGGTGTGACGTCGTCATCCTTTTTGGCCTCAACCTTCAGTGCCTGTATGGAATGCCAGTCTAATTGTATCTTCCGGATCCATTCACGTCCTAGCAGTGGTGGTCCTCCATCTGGCAATACATATATGTCCATTTTAGGTATTTCCTGGCCTTTGTATATCACTTTCACCCTTATTTTTCCTTTGGGGTAGACTTTTTGCCCCGTGTACGTCTTCAAGACAATCTCTGTAGCTTTCAAGGGTATATGTGAAAATAGCCGCTTGTAGTCCCTTTGGTTTATGACTGTTAGGGCTGATCCTGTGTCCAATTCCATTTTCACTTGGACTCTGTCTATCTTGAGTGTAACCCAGATAGTCTGGTGATCCTCCATTTTGGTTACCTTATGTAGTTTCAGACAACCCAGCTCCTTGCTTCCGGAGTCTATGTCACTTTTCTGTTCGTCTGAACTACTGTCCATCACCTTGTGTACCTTTTTGTACTTCTCCTGTGGAGATTTCTTGCTGTTGGTTTTCTTCCCTGACCTGCAGACTCTTGCTATGTGTCCTGCTTTTCCACACTGTCTGCACACTTGGTCCTTGAACCAGCAATCCTTCTGGTCGTGTGTTGTTCTGCCGCAGCGATAATACTTCCCTGTTCCATAGGACATTTCATTGGTGCCATATTCTTGCGGTCTCCGTTGTATCTCTGCAGCGCCCCTTGCGGCTGCTTCGTGTGATACTGCCATACTGAAAGCCTTGTCCAGCGTAAGATCCTTTTCTGATAGAAGCCGTTTCTGGGTTCCTTCACTTTGCAGCCCACACACAAACTTGTCCCTTAACGTATCTGCTAGTCCCACTCCAAACTGGCAGTGTTTCGATAGCTTGCGCAGTTCCGTTAAGTACTCAGCATTGCTTTCGTTTTCGTGTTGGTTCCTTTTATGGAACTTAAATCGTTCTGCTATCAGCAGTGGTGTGGGGTTTAAGTGGTCCTGTAGGACTTCTACTATGCTTTCGAAATTCTTGTTCACAGGCTTCTCTGGGGTTATTAGGTTTTGCAGTAACCCATAAGTTTTTACACCCATGGAATTTAACAAATCCAGTGCTTTCCTAGCATCTGGCACTTCATTCGCCCTGCAGTACACCTCAATACGTTCCATATATGTCGCCCAATCTTCGACTTCATTGTCGAACGTTGAGATACTGCCACTCTTCGGCATCCCTGGGTGTGATTTAACTGTCAAAAATGGCGTCTCCCGCGCTTTCCCTTCTTCTCCGCTGGCACAAAATGGCATCTCCCGCGCTTTCCTTTCTTCCTGCGCTCGCCCTTCTTCTCCGCTGCGGCTTCTAAAAATGGCGCCTCCTGCGCTCTTCCTTCTTCTCCGCGGCTCAGTGGCGTCTCCTGCGCTCTCCCTTCTTCTCCCCACGGACACTGTTCAGCCCTTGAGCCCTGGCTGTGCTCTGCGCGTTTTTTTTTTCCTGTGCGCCTTTCCCGTTTCCGCCGCTCAGTCCTGAACCCGGCTGCTGCTTTACCCTCTCTCTCTCCATTTTGCTTTTCCTCGACGCCGCTCGGTTTTCAACCCCCGGCTGCGCCCTGTGCGCTTCACCCTCTATCTTACCCCATCGACGCTGCTCGGCTTTTTCTCCGCCGTCGGTCGGCTCCAGCCGCCGCTGTCCGGGAAGGGTCTGCGCTGTACCTGTCGTCAGTCTATTGCTGATCGTCGTGGCTGGGGAACCAAGCCCGGCTCTCCACAGCCTCCCCTGCGATGTTCACTCTCTGTCGGACGACTGGGCGGTTGCTCGTGGTCGACGCCCATGCTTCTGGCCTCGACTTTCTTCCACCGCCCTTCCGGAGCGAATCCTCAAAGGGAAATGCAGAGTTGCAGGTAGATTCGAATCGACACTCGTCGCCACTGTTAGATCCGTGATTCGGAGAGTATGATGTTTTTCAATAACCACACGGATGCTGTAACTTAACAATCAACAGGTATTTACTGGAGTAGGGTAGTCTCAAGACTGGGGGTACAGAGGCATGCTCAAGGCTTATATACAGGTGTGGTCACTGCCGGTACTACAGTATACAGGAGCTGTAAAAGTAGTTCCCTCTTAAAGGTACATACACTACAGTTCACAGGGCTAAAGGTCCTCTGGCACCGCTGGTTGAATGGCAATAAGGCTCTAGCACTGCAGCTGCTCAACTGTATCAAACCAGCCAACAAGTTGCGTTCACAAAAGGGCTGACGTTTTCAGAACAGTGGTGTCCCCTTTAAACAGCGCCCCCACCTACTCCGAGAGTGCCTGGGGAACGTTCCAGTGAGCTGTCACTATTAGCGCCAGGCGCAACAGAGGCAGGCGCCACCTAATTTCCGGTCCGGGGTGCTAAAAATGCGTTGCCCCATGGAATGACGTCATGGTCAATATGGGGTGAGGCGCTAGGTTCCCTGCGACCGCACAGAAATTGGCTATCACCCCACTTTTCAGCCTCTTTAAGCGATAATCGGTGGTGCTAACAACCCAATTTCTCCCCCGTTATATCTCTAATTTTTTCCAGTTCTGATGAAGGGTCATCGACCTGAAACGTTAATGCTGTTTCTCTCTCCACATATGCTGCCTGACCTGCTGAGTATTTCCAGCATTTTCTGTTTTTATTAGAGCTACACCAGATCCTGCCCTCATCTGATGTTCACAAAGACATGCTTTCAACTGGGGTCAATGAATAATGAGTATGCAATTTTATGCTATTAAATACTGTGTAATAACTGGATGGCAGACATGTGTATAAACATGTGACTGACTAGAAGGTCTTGAGAAATCAATTAGGAGAGCAGTCAGAGCAGAGTATAGAGCACTGAGTACACAACTAAGTAGCAACCAATGTAGACTAGCACAAAGAAAGACCAAATAGATAAGGGCACATGTAATATTTTCTTGTTTTTTGGAAAAGCTACAACAAAGCTTAATTCTAACTAAGGATTAAAAAAAATAAAGTATGTATTGAAGTGCTTATAGAACCCAATACATGATACCAAATTTGTGAGTTTTCATCTAACAGGAGCAGCCAAAGGACTAAAGCTTTGCTGTTGCCATTCAGTTAGACAATTTTCTCGCTGGTAAATTGTAAGCCCATAAAAGGTATCCATCATACTAAAGCATGAAACAAATTACATTATTGGAGAACGAATGGTAGAATTGCTGAAGTGCCTCTGCTCAATTCACATGGCAAACTAATTAGGGTCGAGGAAACCAGCTGGTTCACTCTGAATTAAACTAGTGAAAGCTAACTAATACCCAAGGCCAAGCTTGACTTATTTAAGACATTTCTCTCTATCCAGGCGACTGTGACTAAAATGGCCTCAAAACAAACCACCCTATTCTATAGATTCTGGAAGGGTTCCTGCAGATTGGAGGATAGCAAATGTAACCCCGCTATTTAAGAAAGGAGGGAGAGAAAACGGGGAACTTCAGGCCTGTTAGCCTCACATCAGTGGTTGGGAAAATGCTGGAATCTATTATAAAGGATGCAATAACTGGGCACTTAGAAACTAAAAGTAAGATTGGGCAGAGTCAACATGGATTTATGAAAGGGAAATCCTGTTTAACAAACCTATTGGAGTTCTTTGAGGATGTAACTAGTGGAGTAGACAAAGGGGAACCGGTAGATGTGGTGTATTTGGATTTTCAGAAGGCCTTTGATAAGGTCCCACACAAGAGGTTGGTGAACAAAATTAGGGCACATGGAATTGAGGGTAATATACTAGCATGGATTGAGAATTGGTTAACAGACAGAAAACAAAGAGTAGGGATAAACGGGTCTTTTTCAGGATGGCAGGCTGTAACTCATGGGGTACTGCAAGGATCGGTGCTTGGGCCCCAGCTATTCACAATCTATATCAATGATTTGGATGAGGGGACTAAATATAACATTTCCAAATTTGCTGATGATACAAAGCTAGGTGACAGTGTCAGTTGTGAAGAGGATGTGAAGAGGCTTCAAGGGGATCTCGACAGGCTCAGTGAGTGGGCGAGAACATGGCAGATGGAATATAATGTGGATAAATATGAGGTTATCCACTTTGGTAGAAAAACCAGAAAGGCAGAGTATTTCCTAAATGGTGAAAGATTGGGGAATGCAGATGCTCAAAGGGACCTGGGTGTCCTTGTACATGAGTCACTGAAAGTGAATGTGCAGGTGCAGCAAGCCATTAGGAAGTCAAATGGTATGCTGGCTTTCATTACAAGAGGATTTGAGTACAGGAGTAAAGAAGCCTTACTCCAATTATATAGGGCCTTGGTGAGACCACACCTGGAGTACTGTGTACAATTTTGGTCTCCTTACCTAAGGAAGGATATACTTGCCATAGAGGGAGTGCAACGAAGGTTCACGAGATTGATTCCTGGGATGGCGGGACTGTCGTATGAGAAGAGGTTGAGTAAACTAGGCCTGCATTCTCTTGAATTCAGAAGAATGAGAGGGGCTATCATTGAAGCATACAAAATTATTACAGGGCTTGATAGGGTGGATGCTGGGAGAATGTTTCCCTTGGCTGGGGAGTGTAGAACCAGGGGCCACAGCCTCAGGATAAAGGGTAGGCCATTCAGAACTGAGATGAGAAGACATTTCTTTACACAGAGGGTGGTGAATCTTTGGAATTCTCTACCCCAGAGGGCTGTGGAGGCTCAGTTATTGGGTATATTCAAAACAGAAGTCGATAGATTTCTAACTAGTAAGGTCATCAAGGGATATGGCGATAGGGCCGGTGAATGGAGTTGAGGCAGAAGATTAGCCATGATCTCATTGAATGGCGGAGCAGGCTCGAAGGGCCGAATGGCCTACACCTGCTCTTATTTCTTATTTTTTTATGTTCACCTGAAGGAAATACATTAATGCATCCAACAGTGTGATACAAGTTTGACACTACCTCGCAAAATAATTAACTCTTTTTCTAAAGGTAGGTGCAGGCTTGTCTTGTGATCTTCTTCCAGGCTGCAGAACTACCATTACAAATCCTCCAGGCTTCTGGTTTGATGTTTCAAACTTTATATTAAAGGCTATAATTGTCACCAGATGAGACTCATTCTTCACCTGATGGCTGCTATTGGACCAGATTAATGCGGATTCTTGTTGCAATAGGCGCTTCAGGTCACAGAAAACACTGGTTACTTGCTTAAATTCCAGGCTCCGGAATATTCTGAGTCCCATCCTGATAGATAATTGATGAATCAGTCATTACACTACAGGTCACTACTTTCAATTAAAATTTTCAAAATAACCTCATGTGTAAGGTGATAAAGTTAAGCTTTACAGAGCATATTTCTTCAGTTCCGTCTGAGTATCAGACAACTTTTGGAGGCACTAGCTCCTGGGCTAAATTTCATACTCACATATTTATTTCTAATTTAAAATGCACCAGAGAAGCATTAAAGAGCAATGTGGTGAATAGATGGCAGTGTTTGTTGCTGCACATTTAGGTAGCAGTTCGGTTGTCATGATTTAGTGAAATGGCAAACATACAATGGTGACCACACATGACTATTTCCACAGATAATATACATGCTTTTCACAATTACTGTCCAGAATCAGTACAGTAGGAACAAAATACGCCAGTCTCTGTTACCTCATTGTAGCATCATTCCTTTCACTACCTGTGACACAAAAGGTTAAATTTCCTGGGGTAAATGCCTGGGGGCCACTGATTTCTGGGTGCTAAGTCAGGAAAAAGGCAGCAAAGACCTGTGAGGTAGAAGAGGGAGTTCCGGGCACCTCCTGTCTAATTTTTCTCTAATCTCACTGATTGGACATCCAGATGTAGAGACACCCTAAGAATGCTGGCATTGGGCCTACTACCTAACGCTCTCTCTGATTGAATGGCCTGAGAGTGGCAGGCGGCAATGCAAGATGAGCTCAAAAATATTCCACAATTTTCTTGTAGCCCTTCCCCGCCTAGTGATCTTTGAGTTTACACACCATTGGACTGCTGCTTTGCAATAGGAATCAGATGGCCCCAAAATCAGTGGCCAGTGTTTCAGCTGCAGGCCTTAAGTGACTTGCAGCTGTGCTTCTGCACAAGGCCCTGCCAGGAGCAGGTCTGCACTGGGGAGCATGATTGGCCCATATTGGTGATCTGCCCCACCAAATTCATGTGCTTTGAGGCCTGTCCAGCACTCAAGCAAGGGGGAGGGTAGGAAAGTCAGCCCCAACATTTTTTATATTGCCTAACAGAGAAGTAACAAAAATAATTCTTCCTATAAATTACTTTTTGCTGGAATATCATTTGGATATGGCGTACAGAGGCAGAATTACAGAAAGGATCTTGGGTACCAATGATAAAAAAAAGAAATGACAATATGAGATAAAAATAGTAAGTTCTGGATATATACAACAGATCTGTCTGTACCTGGACACAAGGTCGACTATTTTGGGTACAGACCACTCGCTTCACAGAATCACAGAATCCCCACAGTGCAGATAGAGGCCATTTCGGCCCATCGAGCCTGCACCGACACATATCCCACCTGATCCCCGTAACCCCTACACCAACACATATCCCACCCTATCCCCGTAACCCCACGTATTTAATCCCCCTAACACTAAGGGTCAATTTTTTATCATAGCCAATCAACCTAACCCGCACATCTTTGGACTGTGGGAGGAAACCGGAGCACCCGGAGGAAACCCACGCAAACACGGGGAGAATGTGCAAACTCCACACAGACAGTCACCCGAGGCCGGATTCGAACCCGGGTCTCTGGCGCTGTGAGGCAACAGTGCTAACCACTATGCCACCGTGCTTCCACCGAGGTCGTTTTCCTGAGTATGCCCCCACCCCTCACTTAAGTTCAAGGTTTGCAGACTTGAACGTATCTGGCGCACAACTGGTTTAGCCATTCATCGGCAGATCTGGCTGGACTACATCAAGCACTCTCAGGCCATCCTCTCCTCTGCCTAAGTCCTCAGGATCATCCTGCAATGCAAATATAACCCCCCAGCTTCTTTTCTCCACTACCAACCATCTGCTTTAACCCCTCGCCCATGCCCCCTTTACACTCAACAAGTGTGAGGAGCTCATGGACTTTTTTGTCACTGAGGTTCAGACCATCCATTCAGCTGCCTTTTCCCCTTGCCCACAAAGCCAAGCATCCCCCTTGGTTCCTCTCTGCCCTAGCCCTGAACCCACACCTTTCTCTAGTTTTCTTCTATCACCCTTCATGTCCTCTCTGAGCTCACCTTGTCCATGAGACCCACCTCCTGCTCTCTCAACCCTATTCCATAACATCACTCGCCTCCACCCCCCACCTCAGCCCACCTGCTGACAGTTTCATCTGCGCCTTTGTAGCCTCCAGATGCAACTATTCCAGTGTTCTCCTAGCCATGTACCCATACCCTACCCTCCATAGCCTTCAGCTCATCCAAACCTCTGCTTCCCATATTCTATCCCGCACCAAGCCCCGCTCACCTACGCCAACGCCTCAAATTCCTCCAGGGCCTCGTCCCTCCCTATCTCTGTAACCTCCTCCAGCCCTACAGCCCTGCGACACCTTTGTGTTCCTCCAACTCTGGCCTCTTAAGTATCTCCCCAAACCCCTTGCCCCACCATTGGTGGCCGTACCTTCAGCCATCTAGGCCCTATGCTCGGAAATGTTTTCCCTAAATGCTTCCACTTCTTCAGCTCTCTCCTCCTTTAAGAGCCACCTTAAAATTTACCTTTTGACCAAGCTTTTAGTCACCTCTCCTAATAGCTCCTTCTTTTGATCGGTGTCAATTTTTGTCTGATTTTTTGTTTGATTATCCTTCTGTGAACCGCCTTTTGATGTTTTCCTACGATAAAGGTATTATAAAAATGTAAATCATTGATGTTGTTGTTGATGAAAAGGCTTTATCTGAAATATTACCTTATATTTTCTGTTCAAATGTTAAAGGATCTACAACGTAATTTTTTTTTTAGCAATTTGTTTTTATTTCAGAATTCCAATATTTACAGATTTTTCTTTTTACCTCTACGGATAATATGAGCTAGATTTACAATAATTCTAACTATAGTACTTGTGATATTTCTAGATTTTTGGCTTTTTTTGGAGGGACTAGACTGTCATATGTGTTCATTTTATATAACATTTCTTCACAATATTAATGAGAGTTTTCAGAGACTGAAATACAAAGTCAGTTCTCCGGTGAAGCATTTTGCTGCGTGCCCAATGAACAATTAATAGCTGATTTGGTGATAACCATTTACCCCGTAATAATTTTATTTGTCAGGCTGCAAGATCTGCTGCTTAATATAATCAGGGATAAATGTCTGAAAGAGCTTTTATCTTTTGTCACTGTAGTCTGCGTTTGCCAAACACAAAAGGGAAAAAAATGACAAAAAATAATGTTTTGCTTCACATTCCTCATCAACAGCAGACGCAATCAATTTAAGTGTTCAGCAATACATCAGAGCCTCCATGAAGGCGTGTAATGGGATAATAGCCTTATAACATTCCAAACTGTGGCAGGAATCAAGTGTCTTTTTCTGCTGGGCTGTGGAGTCTCAGTGGCTCAAGATGCTATAATTGTTTCTTTTAGCCTCTTGCAGATTATGCACAGATTGAATCAACATGAGACTGATGCCTCTGCAGTTACAGCTGTCACCCAGCAAACCTTCCTCCCACCTATTTGACTGCGTTAGATGCAGTAATGGGATCTGACCCTTGAATTAATTGCTCATAAGCACACAGTAATAGAACTGTCAAGTTTTCACTTCTGACAGAGTTTCCCGTGTAATGTAATGATTTAGTTGCTTTTTATGAATACAGATGCTGTAAGTATTCGAGACGGTGTCATGTCAAACAATGCGATATAATAAAAAATGGTATCTGCTTTAGTCACTTTCTAAAACTTTGTTAGCAGCAGAAATCTGGGCTGCTTCTGCCAAAGAGAAAATGATTTAATGGGTCTCCGTTTTTACAGTCTTCTTATTATAAAATCATTATTATGTATCATACTCAATTTAATAGCACCATAACAATATCTTGTTCCTACCTATATGTTTCAGTCCATTTTATGTTATAATAGTGCTTACTTTAAGTCATGCTTTCAACAACCTGCCTCCAAAAAGCATTAATTAATTAATTAATTCTAAACAATCTGATCACCATAGAACCATAGATGTTTACAGCACAGCTGAAGGCCATTTATGATTCTCCCTCTTAAACCTAATTATACTATGGTCATGATTTGCAAGATGCTTATTGTCAGATTGTTAATTCATTCTGGTTCATTTTTCATCACTAAATACAGAATGGCCTGTTTCTTGTCTGTTCTAAAATGTCTTGGGGTAGAAATCGGTATAAATTGCGCTCGCTTTCAGGTGTAAAACGGGTGCAAAGCATACCAATTTTGCAGTGGGACTGCCTGCACAATCGGCGCAGGTGTTGGTCCCACTGCTAAATCATAATCATAATCAACTTTATTGTCATTACATTTAGATTAAGACATTTAAACATTCAACATTCATTTGGCTTGTAATACATTAACATAAACATAACCATAATAAAGTGCATTGGCAGATGTGCAGGCTTTAGAGTTTATTTGTGGAGTTCAGTAGGATGACAGCCCTGGGAAAGAAGCTGTTCCTAAATCTGGTCGTTCGGGTGCGAATGCATCTGTAGCGTCTCCCAGATGGCAGGAGGGCGAACAGACTGTGGCTGGGGTGGGTAGGGTCTTTGATGATGGTCCGTGACCTCCGTAAACAGCGTTTCTGGTATATGTGCTCTATGGTCGGTAGCCGGGTGCCGGTAATGCGTTGGGCAGTTTTGACTACCCGCTGCAGGGCTTTCCGGTCATAGTAGCTACAGCTGCCATACCATACTGTGATACAGTTCGTCAGGATGCTCTCTATTGTGCAGCGGTAAAAGTTAGAGAGGATCAGGGGTGACAGGTTACATCCCTTCAGCCTCCTTAGGAAATATAGGCGCTGCTGGGCCTTCTTCACCAGAGAGGAGGTATTGAGGGACCAGGAGAGGTCTTCCGTGATGTGGACTCCGAGGAACTTAAAGCTGTCCACCCTTTCCACCACAGCCCCATGGATGTGGATGGGGGTGTAACTTCTGCCTTTAGACTTCCTGAAGTCCACAATGATTTCTTTGGTTTTCTTGATGTTCAGGGCCAGGTTGTTATCGGCGCACCACTTCACGAGATGTTGGATCTCCTCCCTGTAGGCTGACTCATCGTTGTTGGTGATCTGGCCTACTACCGTGGTATCATCAGCAAACTTGATGATGGTGTTGGAACCATGAAGAGCCACACAGTCGTGGGTGAAGAGGGAGTAGAGGAGGGGGCTCAGCACACATCCTTGTGGGGCCCCCATGTTCAGGGTCGGGGGGGGTAGGTGTGGTTACCTAATTTGACAGACTGGGGTCTGTTTGTTTGGAAGTCCAGGGTCCAGTTGCAGAGGGAAGTGTTCAGGCCAAGAGTGTGGAGTTTGGTGGCCAGCTTGTTGGGGACGATAGTGTTGAATGCTGAGCTGTAGTCTATGAACAGCATTCTGATGTAGGTCTCTTTACCATCTAAGTGATTCAGTGCAGAGTGTAGAGCAGCTGTGATTGCATCCTCCATTGATCTGTTTGCACGATAGGCAAACTGGTGTTGGTCAAGAGAGGCGGGAACACTGGCTTTGATGTGAGCCAGGACCAGTCGTGGGGGTCTTTTTTCAGACGTCCCAGGCGGATACCTAAAACAGACGTTAGGCCCCTTATGTATGTAAATGAGGGGCATAATGGCTGTTGAAGGGCCCCTTGTTGAAATTAGCCACCAATGAGCAGGGACAGAGCCGGGGCTGCCCTGCTCATGATTCTTCAGCGATCCTGGCAGCTGCCAACGAGAGGCAAGTTGACATTTTTTTAAAAACGATTCTTGTGGAGCCAGGAGGAACAGGAGTCCACCCCACTCCCCACCCTGCCCCACCCATCCTCCTCACCCCATAGTCCACTACAATCCCTCCTCCCGAGACTTACCCGAGGGCCACTACCAGTGAGGTAGGCGTCTCTGCATTGATCTCTTTGCATGGGCGAGCTGCCAGTGGAGATGCGACCAGCACTGACAGTTTGCAATGAGTATGCTGATGAGGCCCAAGAACCAAGGTCCATCGATCCTTGGGCCTCTCGGTTCAGGACCTGAACAGAATCCATCCCATTGTTCTAGAAAACTGTTCTGAATACATTCTAGAAATTCATTGGGCTCGATTTTAACTCAGCTGTCAGGCGGGCTTTGAAGCATGTGGGGGGTTAAAATCGTGAAACCTGGGGGTCGGGACCCCCCCGCCTAGTTCCCGACACCTAGCCATTTTAACCCAGGCATGTCTGATGGTCCTGAATCAGTCCCGCCTGCAACAGGCGGGACTGGTCTTTAGGGCCCTTAAACAGCACTCATTGGCCTTTATAATCCCATTTTACAGACCCTTGCCTGTTTAACCCTTTTCCCACGTAGAACGCGCCTGGTGGGGATCACGCCTGTGAAACCTGGCGTGAACACTATTGGCTTGCTGACTATCAGCTGCAGGTCAACCATTAAAGAAGAGACTTGATCAGCCATCATTTGCAGGTGGCAGGACTTTGTTGTTTCAGGCCTGGGGCAACTTTTACCAGGCTTAACCACACCTGTGGAAGGTTGGAGCCTCACACACTTCTCCAGTGTGACCTCCTGCGAAACCCCTCTCGGCAGCCTCACTCAGCGCTTCCTCAACTGAGGCATCCACCAGAAGCATGGGAGGCCTTTTTTTTCTTCCCTTCTTGGCATTAGAGGACCTCCAGCCTCATTCGCGAAATGACACATGCCACAACTGCAGAAGTTGCCATCAGAATTTTTATGCAAAACAAACAACTGATGGCATTTTTACAGAATACACAACATTTCACCCAAGTGACTACCCTTGTATCTATTTGTGCTTTATTTTCCTCTTATGCGTGCTCCTATGTAGTGGTTCCCCTGTGGCTTCAGCAGATGTGGAGGCCCCTTGCTCACTTTCCTGCTGCTCCTGTCTCGACAACTTTGGCGGGCGTCCTCTGGGGTGGCGAGCCTGTGAGGGCTCGTCAGCAGTCTGCTGCTTCTGCGGCTGTGCAGGGGTTGAGACCTCTATCTCACTTGGGTGTGGACTCCGGCGGGGCTCTGACTGAGGGCTCTGCAGTGGCATGGAAGTGTGAGCGCTTGGCGAGGAACCCCCACTTCCTTGAGGTCTGCTACCAACCTCCCTCTCATGGGTCAACTCCCCCTCCGCACCTGCAAGTGGCTTGAGAGCACCTTGCTGCACATCAGGGGGGTCATGGGGACCCGTATCTGCAATGGCAGTCCTACTCAGAAGGACTTCCATGAAGGTCTGGTTTCTCTGTTCAATAGATGCCCATCGCTCCTCAAGAGATGTCATTCTATTCTGAACACTCATCATGTTTTCCATACCCTGGCAACTAACCTCCTCCATGGCCGTAGCCCTCCTCTCCTCTACCGTAGCCACGGAGGCAGCAATCATTTCCACGTAGGTAGCCATCCTTTCCATGTTGATGCGTTCATGCGCCAATGACTCCACAAAGGCTCTGCTCATGTTCGCTATGGACTCCTCCATTCGCTCCACATTCACAGCGACTGTAAGATTTGCAAAATTTCTACATTTCCCCAAAGGTTATTATTAATAAAAGGGACCCTGCATGGACATTTTAAATCAAAAAGGGTACCCAAGATGGCATCCGCGCCTCGTGGCAGAAAGCCTGTGAGATTTTTAAAACTTGGACTCTGCGACGCAGGCAGCTTGTGGAGAAATCGAAACCAAAGCTGCAGTTTCTGTGAAGAGAGACTTTGCATTTTGAAAACCAGACAGGACTTTGAATTATGTATTAGATCAAATTGGAGACAAATCAAAACCCAGTTAGGCCTATAGTTCAGGCCATCAAGCAGTTTGCATAAATAATCGGGAACAGATTAAGGAAGCCATCGAGGCTGGACAGGCCCATCAAGGTGTATTAATAACAAAACAAGTCAATTATCGGGCCAGTAGATGCGATTACAGGTAGACTACCCTTTATCCGGACTTCCGAAAACCGAAACCCTCTAAAAACCGAAGGTTTTTTCGTTCAGCGTAAGTCGTGCGTACGAACGAAAAAACCTTCGGTTTTTAGAGGGTTCCGGTTTCGGAAGTTCGGATAAAGGGTAAGTCGTGCGCCCGACCCCCCCGCGGACCCCGCCGGCCCCGACAACCGCCGACCCCGCCAGCCCCGACAACCGCCGACCCCCCCGCGGACCCCGCCGGCCCCGACAACCGCCGACCCCGCCAGCCCCGACAACCGCCGACCCCCCCGCGGACCCCGGCGGCCCCGACAACCGCCGACCCCGCCAGCCCCGACAACCGCCGACCCCCCCGCGGGCCCCGACAACCGCCGACCCCGCCAGCCCCGACAACCGCCGACCCCCCCGCGGACCCCGCCGGCCCCGACAACCGCCGACCCCGCCAACCGCCTACCCCCCCGCGGACCCCGCCAACCTTACGCTGAGCGTCAGCGTAAGTCGTGCGCGCGGACCCCCGCCGACCCCCCCGCGGACCCCCGCCGACCCACCTTCCGAAATCCGAAATTCTCCTTTATCCGAAACTCGGCTGGTCCCGAGGTTTTCGGATAAAGGATAGTCTACCTGTACTGACCATCTAAAACCAGTTGGTATAGATTGCTACCATCATTTAAAATAGCCCGCCAAGATTAAGACAAAGAACTAACCTGATTTGGCGTGCAGATAAGGGCCATCCGTATGAGTATAATTGAAGGCCCCAGGTAGCAATCTCTCTCTTCTCTCTGGCCTCTCCTTGCTCCTCGCCCTCGTGGATGCTGCTCTTTCCCCGTCCCGCGCTTACCCCCTGGCCTCTGCCCGTGCCTTTCCCCACTCCATCTGGAACCGCCCAGGCACTGCATCGGGCGGACACGGACAATCCAGGCCAGGCGAGGCGGGACACGACGAGGCGAGGAGGCAAGACGAATTAAGGCAAGACAGATTGAGGAGATGAAGTGAGGAGACGAATTGAGGAAGACGATTGAAGACAAGCTTCGAATGATCGGGCCTTCAGTCTCAGCCAACCTGCGACTATCTTTATATAAAGTCAAACTGTCGGCCGAGGAAGAGGAACCATCAGTCCTGCAAGGTAAAGTACCCAAGCAGAGACTTTAACTGTGGGGTACTCGTACCTGGACAATGCCCTTGCAGCACCCGGAGACCACGCGATGACGGCAGACTCCAGAGAGCACAAAGAGCAAACCCCGAACCCCACCGCTGTTTTGAGTTCAGCAGATCTTTTGATTGGTGAGCATAAATTCTGGCCCCTCATAGCTTAATCTAGTTAGGTATAGCGGGTGGGATAAGGATAAGGGGATTGTTAAGATAGTTGTTTCCCTCGATGTGCCGTGTGTTCCCCATTCCCTGTATAAGTATAGTTATTTGTATTTGCCTGTAATTTTACACTAGTAATTTCTCATAAGACTGTGTTATTTTCCTGTTTAATAAAATCTTGAGTTTTGCTTACATCCAAACCACCTGTCTACTCGAGTCTTTTCTGTATCGCCGCCTGTACCTAAGTCTGGTGTCTAGAACCCAGGGGCGTGGGAGCAATTTGAACCGCACATAAACAGTCAGAAGCATAACTGACTGGGCGTATGCGCCAAGCACCACCACACGCCACCCCCTACTGAAATGGCGACCGCAGCAGGACACCGGCAACAGGGTTGCGCAAACCATGATGGAGGAAAGGATTTCTGATTATGTGTTTAGCAAGGTGAATATCACTAAGAAGTGGCTCACCACTCTGTTAAAGGCTGGGCGTCCGGTAGATGCAGCAGCTAAGTGGACAGAGGGAAAGGAACACAAGAATTCCTTAGAGAAGGCAGTTTGGCTGATGTGCTTTAAAAAGCAGGTCCAGCTGTTGGACAGGCTCGTTGCAGCACAAGCAGTCGAGTTAAGGGAGTCAGCCCTGGAGATCCAGGATAAGGCTCTTGCAGGGGAGAAGTTATTAGTAGCTTTGCAGGCTTTGAACCAGGAAAGAGTGCATTTAGTGGGAGAACACAAGGCCCAGTTGGAATATCTACAGTGCCAAGTCACCGAGGCCAAAGGAAATGAGTTAAGGTTGCAGGAGAAAAATGTCCGCTTGGCAAGACAGATCAGGGAACAGGAAGAGAAAGTACAGGAGGTAAAAGCCGCTTACAAGCTAGCAAGTGAGCAGGGGTTTGAGGAGGCAGACCACGGCCCCTGTAGAGAGAGGATAGAAAATCTGAGCCGGGCCCTCCGGAAGGCAAAAGGCATGGTATGCCTCATAAGCCCAAAGGCAGGCCAGGCAGATTTTCTGGGGAACGAGGGGAGGACAGTTCCAATGTCACCGGTAGTGCTTAAGGACAACCCAGTTGAGAGAGAGGAGGCCTCACGGCCACCACTCGTAGCATCAAGTTTCAGAGAGGTTTGGCAGCAAGGGGAGTGGAACCAGGGGTGGAACCCAGAGTGGAGCCAGAGGTGGAGGCGGAGGTAGAGCAAACCCCGCCCGAGAGGTCGGAGCCGGGACCGATGTGCCCAGCGCGGCATCGGAGGTTCGGCCCACCTGCCAATGACGACAATGAGGGACCCCTCCAAAACCAGTTCGTATTACCCTTTAACACCCAACAGCTTAGGGTTATGGTCAACCATATCCCGAAGCTCTCTGAAAAGGGAGACCCCTCGATCTACTGCAGGGAAATAGAGCAGACAGCCAGCGTCAATGTGGTGATTATTTCCTATGTTTAATAAGAAGTATCGTGATTGGTGAATGTGGTGGTTGTTCTCTGTGTTAGTAAGAAGTATTGTAATTGGTTGTTTGTTTCTACCTTGAGATATATGCTGTAAGCTCATTGGTAGTGGATGTCAGGTGATTTGTGGTGGCCATCTTAAATTCAGTTCTCTCCAGTCATGGTTGGAGACTGGTGTTGAAAGATGTGCTACTGGATTTTTAAAGTTAATAAAGCCTAGATTAGAAAGGCAAATCTATTCTTTATTTCAATTTATTAACTTTTTATCAGAATGGAGCGATATCTTCAACCGGAACGATTCAATGCTGACCCTAATTCTGCAGGAGTGGATGATAAATGGAAACATTGGTATTGTACATTTACAAACTTTTTGGGTGTGTTGGAACAAGAGTCTCTGAATAAGCTGAATATGCTGATCAACTACATTGCTCCGGATGTGTATAAGTATATTTTGGACTGTAAAACTTACGAATTGGCTATTTCTACATTGGAGAAGATTTTTGTTAAACCAAAGAATGAGGTATTTGCACGTTACCTTCTATCTGCCCGTAGGCAGCAGGTGGGAGAATCTTTGGATACTTATTTACAAGCACTTCGGCACCTTAGTGCTAACTGTAATTATAAAGCCGTGACGGCCGAAGAATATAAGGAAGAATCGGTACGGGATGCTTTTATTAATGGACTACTGTCTGGATCAATTCATCAGCGGTTGTTAGAAAATAAGACTTTGGATCTCAAGAGTGCTTTTGAGCAAGCTTCTACATTGGATATGGCTCAGAGAAGTTCGGATTCTTATGTTCTTTCTAATCGGCCTGCGACTGTGGTTTCGGCAGTTCCGGACGAAAAAGAATTAGGTGGACTTAATGGGAGTGGTTTACTAGATTCTGAAACAGTTTCTACTTCGGCGGCTGTTGCCTCTAGGATTCAGAAGTGTTATTTTTGTGGGAACGTACGGCATCCTCGTTTGAAGTGTCCTGCCCGGGAGGCTGTGTGTAGTAAATGCGGAAAGAGAGGTCATTATGCCCGTGTTTGTAAATCATTAGGTTCAATTACCTCCTCTTCTGCGACTATTCAACCTGTAGAGAGGGCGTTTATTGCATCAATTTCTGCTACATTTGCTCATGGCCTAAACAAAGCTATAGTTATGGCCCAAGTTAATGGGTTAGAAGTGAAGGCTCTCATAGATACAGGCAGTACCGAGAGTTTTATAAGTCTTCAGTTTGCGAAGGAAAAGTGTTTGAAAATCTTGCCTGTTACTTATCAGGTGTGTATGGCTCAGACGACCCTTACTTCACAAGTAGCTGGTTGTTGCCTTGTGAAATTGATTCTTCTAGGTAATACATATACTGATATACACCTATCTGTTTTGCCTAATCTTTGTGCGGATATTTTGATTGGTCATGATGTGCTTAAATTACACGAGTCTCTCAGTCTTTCGTTTGGAGGGACTAAGCCACCCTTATCCATTTGTGGATTAACTTCTTTATCTATTTCTCCATTATCACTTTTTTCCAATTTGATGCCGGATTGTAAGCCAATTGCTACCAAGTCAAGAAGGTATAGCAGTCAGGATAGAGAATTTATTAATTCTGAAGTCCAACGTCTTTTATTGGAAGGAATCATTGAACCTAGTTGTTCGCCTTGGCGGGCTCAGGTAGTTGTCACCACTAACGAGAGACATAAGAAACGAATGGTGATAGACTACTCTCAAACTATTAATAGGTATACTCAATTAGATGCGTACCCTTTGCCTAAGATTGATGAGCTTATCAACAAAGTATCTCAGTATAAGTTTTTTAGCACTATTGATTTAAAGAGTGCTTATCATCAGATTCCTATTGTTAAGAGGGATCAACCATGTACAGCCTTTGAGGCTGGTGGAAAGCTGTATCAGTTTTGCCGAATACCATTTGGTGTTACTAATGGTGTTGCTTGTTTTCAACGGGCAATGGATGCTTTTATAAGTGATAACTCTCTCTCTGACACCTTTTCATATTTAGATGATATCACGGTGTGTGGTAAATCAAGGGTGGAGCATGATTCTAATTTAGAAAGATTCCTTCAAGCTGCGGAAAAAGTTGGTTTAACTTTTAATAAAGAGAAGTGTATCTTTTCGACTACTGAGGTAAATCTACTGGGGTATATTAACTCGGGAAATAAGATTAAACCAGATCCAGAACGTTTGCGACCATTGATCGATTTACCTTATCCTACTAATTCTAAGGCTTTGCAACGAGTTGTTGGACTGTTTTCTTACTATTCTAATTGGATTGCAAACTTTTCACAGAAGATCCGGCCCCTTATTCGGGTTACAACATATCCTCTATCATGGGAGGCCAGGACATGTTTTGATAAATTTAAAAAGGATATCTTAGGAGCAGTTGTGCATTCTATTGATGAGCAGGTTCCCTTCGTGATTGAGATGGATGCTTCTGATTTTGCAATTGGGGCTACTCTGAACCAAAATGGAAGACCTGTGGCCTTTTTCTCACGTACCTTGAACAATAGTGAAAAAAGACATTCTGCAATAGAGAAAGAGGCATATGCAATAGTAGAAGCACTGCGTAAATGGAGACATTATTTATCGGGGCGACATTTCACGTTGGTAACCGATCAAAAATCTGTGTCCTTTATGTTTGATGTTAAACATTTTGGAAAGATCAAAAATGATAAAATAATGAGGTGGAGGATTGAGTTGGCATGTTACCATTTTGATATAGTTTATCGTCCGGGGAAGGATAATGTTGCTGCTGATGCACTGTCAAGGGCTTATTGTTCTGTGATTCACGGAGATACGCTTATTAATCTTCACAATGCCTTATGTCATCCTGGGGTTACGAGGATGATACACTTCGTACGCAGTAAGAATTTGCCCTTTTCAGTTGAAGACATCAAGCAGATGACTTCATCATGTTCTATCTGTGCTCGGTGTAAACCGAATTTCTTTAAGCCTCAACGAGCTCATCTTATAAAGGCTACTTCTCCTTTTGAACGTCTGAGCGTTGATTTTAAGGGGCCTCTTCCTTCAACGACTCAAAATCGATACATATTTACTGTTGTGGATGAGTTTTCAAGGTTTCCTTTTGCTTTTCCTTGCGCAGATTTATCAGCTGCTACAGTTATCAAATGTCTGACTCAACTTTTTGTCATCTTTGGGATGCCTGCGTATATCCATTCGGATCAGGGAAGTTCTTTTATGTCTTCCCAGTTGAAGGAATACCTTCAGAGTCGGGGAATTTCTACTAGTAGAACTACCCCGTATAACCCCCAGGGTAATGGACAGTGCGAACTATACAATGGGGTGATCTGGAAGGCAGTTTTGTTGGCTTTGACATCCCGGAACCTTAAGAATACACAGTGGGAAATGATACTGCCTGATGCCCTGCATTCCATCAGATCATTGCTTTCAACGGCTACTAATGTGACCCCCCATGAAAGGCTCTTTAATTACCCGCGGAGATCTACTACGGGATATTCGGTACCTTCATGGCTTACTATGCAGGGACCTGTGCTGCTTCGACGCCATGTTAGATTGTCAAAATATGATCCTTTAGTGGAGGAGGTGGAGCTGTTGGAGGCAAATTCCCAATATGCTCATATTCGATTCCAAGATGGGAAAGAAAGTACTGTTTCAATTAAAGACTTGGCTCCTTGTGGTGGCCAGCCCTCTTCCGAGGATACTAATAATAGTCATGATTCAGATAATGTGGATGTTGTTATAGATACTACGAATGTTTCCAATCCTATTGCAGATAATTATACTTCTATTAGTCAGCCTTTGATGGATGTTCATGACCGTCCTAGTTTACTTCCTGATGGGATTTCCAATCCGGAAACCGTTGATAATCGGGATATGGATAGCCTTCCTGCAGAAGATACTTCGGTGTCTCCGGGTGAGGGAGGGCAAGGAATTTCACCAAGGTTAAGAAGGTCGACACGAACAAGATATCCGGTCGACCGATTGAAAATGGACTTTTAAATTGATAGTAATGTTTTAAAATTGTTGAAATATTATATTTGTATTTGAGTTGTAAATAAATTAATTATAAATTGTAAAGGTTATTTAGGTTAGAGTATGTTTTAAAAGGAGGGGTGAATGTGGTGATTATTTCCTATGTTTAATAAGAAGTATCGTGATTGGTGAATGTGGTGGTTGTTCTCTGTGTTAGTAAGAAGTATTGTAATTGGTTGTTTGTTTCTACCTTGAGATATATGCTGTAAACTCATTGGTAGTGGATGTCAGGTGATTTGTGGTGGCCATCTTAAATTCAGTTCTCTCCAGTCATGGTTGGAGACTGGTGTTGAAAGATGTGCTACTGGATTTTTAAAGTTAATAAAGCCTAGATTAGAAAGGCAAATCTATTCTTTATTTCAGTCAATGACTGCCATGACGCTGAGAAGGCCAAGATGCTGCTATTCTCCCTGGAGAGTAGTCTCCTCCAATCCCTCTCTGATGAGTGTAAAAGGGGGCAGAGTGGGTATGAGGAGCTTAGAGATGCAGTTCTGGAGGCCGTGGGGATGAATGAGGGAAGTCCTTTCTCCCGTGTGGAGAAGACGATCCAGCTCCCAGGGGAAACCCTGCAGGCTTTTGCGGACCGGCTGTGGCCGGTGTACCGGAAGGCTTGCCCAGGGACGCCAGACCAAGCGGTCCTGAACAGGGATTCCCTGGCCCATTGGCTCCATTGCCTGGTGGCGAACAGCTTGCCACAGGTCCGGGCCAAGGCAGAAGCCTGGTTCGACCCCAAAGATCCCCAGACCACCGAGCTCACGGTGATTAGGCAGCTCACTCTGGCCTACAAAAATGGTAGTGGAGCCGATGCACACCCACCCAAGGGAAAGGTGCATGAGATAAAACCCGGACCGGGTAGGAAAGAGTGGCACCAGGAAGGGAGTAACCCCCCCAACACCAAGACCAATTGTTACGGGTGTGGGAAGGATGGTCACTGGCGGAAGGAGTGCAAAAACCCTTGGAAGGATAACAAGGGAAAGCATCCCACAGCCCCAGCCCAAAAGGCAGGGGCAGGGACCCCTTCCGCAGACGTCGAGTCACTTTTGGACGCCATGAGGTCCTTATTGACTGGCCAGGGGAGAGTAGCAGCCGCCACCGGTGCTCTCACCCCGTCCGCCCCATCCAACCCACAGCCGTGACTAGAGTCAACGCAGCCTGTTTATCTGTGTTCTCTCCGATTTGATGAGTGGAAAAGACCCCTTTTGGAGATGGAGGAGGAGAAGGTGATGAGGACCTATCTGTTAGACACGGGGGCATCATGCACCGTGGTCTACTCAGCTAATCCCGTCACCTCACCTCTCTCCAGCGGGGTCCCATACAGTCTATCGGGGTTCACGGGTAGGGAACAGGCCGGCTCGTTTTCCATCCCACTCACCATTCGGTTAGGACCGCTCCGCTCCAAGTGGATGTGTGTCCTGATGAAATGGGACGTGGAGGGTGGAAGAGGGGTCCTGGGGGCTGACTTTATCGTGGGTCAGGGGATCCTAGTGGATTTGAGGAATCACTGCCTTTGGGGGGCAGGTAGAGTAAAGAACGGAGAGGTAGTAGTAATCCCGGGTAAGGAAGGGAAGGGGACCCTCTGCACCATGAAGCCCAAAGACGATTATAACCTCGGGCTCATGGTCAGTAACACCCCACCGGAGTTCCAGGCATTTGTGCAGGCCCACCTGGCCACATTTGCCACTCACAAGCACGACTGCGGGAGGGTCACAGGGTTTGAGGTCAGCATAGACGGGGATCCCATGGCCCGACAACAGAAACAGTATAACTTCCCCAGGGAAGCAGAGCCGGACACGGAAGCAGCCATGTCCTCGTTAGTGCAGCAGGGAGTTCTGAGACCGATAGCTATCCACGTGAATTCTCCGTTATGGCCGGTCAGAAAGCCAGACAATTCCTGGAGGGCCACGGTGGACTATCGGGTGCTCAATAGTAACATCCCAGCCTGTGCACACACAGTAGCAGCAGTTGCTGACCTCATCGGGAGCATTCCAGCATCCACGACCACTTTCACATTGCTGGATATTTCCAATGGGTTTTGGTCCATCCCTGTAAGGAGGGAGGATCAGTACAAGTTTGCCTTTACGTTTAAAGGGCAACAGTACACGTGGAACTGTTTGCCGCAGGGCTTCCACAACAGCCCCAGCATTTTCCATCAGTGCATGGCCAACAGTTTGAAGGATTTTAGCCAGCCCAGACAGTTGGTTCAATATGTGGATGACCTGCTCCTGTTCACTGATTCGAAAGAGGAGCATGGCCCGCTATTGGCCGATCTGCTGGAGCTGTTAGGGCAGAAGTGTTTCAAGGTAAATCCCAGGAAAGCGCAGATCGGCCAGCAGGAGGTGAAATTCCTCGGCCTGACCGTCCGCGCTGGAGAAAGGGCCATAGATAAGGCTAGGAGGGAGGCGGTACAAGAACTACCGGTCCCTAACACAGTAACGGGTGTGAGGTCGTTCCTGGGGCTGACCAGGTACTGTAGAGGCTTTATTGAGGACTATGCAACCACCGCAGCCCCTCTGCTCCGACTCCTACACAAGGGAGTGGAGTGGCTTTGGGATGAGGGTCGCCAGGCAGCATTTGTCAGGCTCAAGAAAGACTTGCAGACCGCGCGAGCTTTAGGGGCCATAGATGGGGGAAAAGATTTTTCCTGGAGGTAGCAGCCAGCGGGGACAGCCTGAGTGCTGTGCTGCTCCAAGAGCGGCATGGCCGGCTGCGGCCGGTGGTCTACTCCTCCAGGATACTCACAGATGTGGAAAGGAGCTATTCCAACTGTGAGCGGCACCTTTTGGCCACACATTGGACTGTGAAAAGATCATTGATCTTCACAGGCACCTCTCCCATCATCCTCCTCAACCATCACACACCCACCCAGATGCTTCTGGACGGGAGGATCAAGGATGGAACAGTGAGCAGTGCCTGCATTGCCCGCTGCACCTTGCTCCTCTCACAGATGGATCTGAAGGTGAAGGGTCTCTGTGAGCCAAAGTTCGCAGCCAACATGGTATATCCTGGAATAGCCCATCGGTGTTCCATTGAAGGGGTTTGGGAAGTAAACATAGGTCTACGGGCCAGGATACATCCCACAGGCCGCAAAATCTATGTAGACGGTTCCAGCACGGTATCTGCTGGCGAGCGTCTCACGGGGTGTGGAGTTTACGACCCGGCGGCAAACATTGCCCTGGCGATTAAGCTCCCCAGCACCATGAGCGCCCAGCAGGCTGAACTGTCCATGGTGGTGTATGTAATTTATATACCTTTAAGTGGGGAACTATCTTTTACAGCTCATGTATACTGCAGTACCGGCAGTGACCACACCTGTATATAGCCCTGAGTAGTAATCTGTACAGATCAGTTCAACTGTGAGCCACGTTGAGTAAACACCTGTTGTACCGTTTCTGCTGCAGTCTGTATCTTATTATACACGGACGTAACATTGGCGATGAGGCAGGTTCGAACCTACCTGCAACTCTGCATCACCTCCCGGGGATTCGTTCCTGGAGATCAGTGGATTGGAGGTCAAGGCCAGAGACTCGGGCGTCGACCACGGGCAACCGCCCAGTCATCCAGCAGAGACTCGAGAATTGCGTGGGAGGCTGTCGAGAGCCAGGCTTGGCTTTCCAGTCGAGGTGGTCCAGCGAAACGGGCTGGCAACAGGTAGTGCGCAGACCCTTCCTGGACAGCGGCGGGCGAGAGCCCGACCGAGCGGCACAGCAAAGGGCCAAGCAGCGTCGACGGGGGAGAGAGAGAGAGAGGGCAGAGCGCACAGGGTGCAGCCGGTGTTCAGGGGCCGAGCAGCATCGGAGAGAGGGAGAGAGACGCGCAGAAACCCACGATGGGCCACCATTGCCACGAGGACCGCCGAGAGCGGCGTTGGCAGCAGCGCAGGAGAAGCGCACGAAACCTACATGGTGCCACCATTGCCACGAGAACCGCCGGGAGCGGGGGAGGAAGGAAAGCGCGGGAGATGCCATTTTAAGCCATTGGGAGATGCCATTTTAAACCACACCCAAAATGCCAAAGAGTGGCAGTATCACCGCATTTGACAATGAAGTCGAAGATTGGACTACATATGTCGAACGAATAGAGGTGTACTGCAAGGCAAATGAGGTGTCAGATGATAACAAAGCGTCGGTATTGTTAAATTTAATGGGTGCAAAGACGTATGGTTTATTATGAAATCTAGTAACCCCAACGAAGCCAATGGAAAAGAGTTTTGAAGACATAGTAACGATACTGAAGGAACATTTAAGCCCCACACCGCTGCTGATAACAAAAAGATTCAAGTTTCACAAACGGAACCAGCATAAGGATGAAAGCAATGCTGATTATTTAACAGAACTGCGCAAACTATCGAAACACTGCCAGTTTGGAGCGGGGCTGGCAGATACCTTAAGGGACAAGTTTGTGTGTGGGCTTCAAAGTGAAGGAACCCAGAAACGGCTTTTATCTGAAAAGGACCTTTCAGCATTGCGGTATCATATGAAGCAGCAGCACGGGGCGCTGCAGGGATACAACAGAGACCGCAAGAATATGGCACAAATGAAATGTCATATGGAACAGAGAAGTGCTGAAGTAAGATATTAAAAATTGGATTTAATAAGGTAAAACAAACCAGGATTCATCTGTAACACCAATATACAAAATGGAGGGAATAGGTTAATTCGTGCTCCGAGTTGAACAATAGAAGTCTGTAAAAGTTGTATAAACCCAGATAAGGTTTAAACAGGACTATGGGTTAACTGCTGAGAGATTAAAACTGTCAAAACAACCCCTTAGAAAGAGGGAGAGATATATGGGTTCGGCCACGCGAGTCGACACCTTTGCACTTAAGGGTTTGTTAAGTGTGAAGCTCAACAGGGTTCTATTCTTTTAACTAACTAAAGTGTTTTTGCTCTGTAGAAATAATTCAAGAGAGAGAGACAGAAAGTCTGCGGATTGCCCGCTTTGGAAAGATCTACTATCTTAGAGAAATACTAAAAAAGACCAAGCCATCTGACAACAGCAAATGGACGATCGTAAAGTAATAAAGTTGAGGCCCCTGGGTCATGAGAAAGTAACAGGACCAACGGATAACGAAATGTGAGATTTGTAAGCGACTGGAAGAATGGAATGTCACGGTTTTATAATTACAATTTAACTATAATTCTGTATATGCTAATAAGCTTATCCCCGCCTTTAGGGCAGGGCCTTAATTTTTGTATAACTGTGTGAACCTCAAGAGATTCGGTGGAGTTGGAGCCTTGTGTTGGGACGCAAGAGCCATAGCTCCCCAGGCCTGAATAAACCGTTTTTACTTCAATTATTGGGTCTGTCTTTCTTATAACAAGCCAGTGTTGTTGACTTTGTATATCACTTAGTCCACACTTTGGGGGCTTACATCAGTGCTATCGCTGCGGCAGAACAACACACGACCAGAATGATTGCTGGTTCAAAGACAAAGTGTGCAGACAGTGTGGAAAAGTAGGAGACATAGCACGAGTATGCAGGTCGGGAAAGAAAACCAGCAATAAGAAACCTATCAAAGAAAAGTACAAGAAGGTACATAAGATGACGGAGAATAGTTCAGACGAACAAAAGAGTGACAATGACTCCAAAAGCAGGGAACGGAGTTGTCTGAAACTACATAATGTGATCACAACGGAGGATCACCGAACCATTTGGGTCACTCTCAAGATAGCAGGACTCCAGGTAAAGATGGAGTTGGACACAGGATCAGCCCTAACAGTCATAAACCGACGGGACAACAAGCGGCTATTCTCACACATACCCTTGAGAGACACAAAAATTATTTTGAAGATGTACACGGGGCAAAAAGTCTACCCCAAAGGAAAAATAAGGGTGACCGTTATATATAATGGTAAGGAAACACCAAAACTCGACCTGTATGTATTGCAAGATGGAGGACCACCATTACTGGGACGTGAATGGATCCGGAAAATACAACTGGATTGGCATTCCATACAGGCACTGACTGTGGCTGACAAAAAGGATGACGACGTCACACCTGGGCGACTGTCAAAGATCCTAACTGATGCGAAAGAAGTGTTCCAGCAAGGACTCGGAACACTAAAAGGCATGACAGCGACGATTAAAATCGAAGAAAATGCAACCCAAATTTTTTTAAGGCCAGACCGGTACCTTATGCGATCCGCCCAGCCGTTGAAGCAGAGCTGGAGAGTCTGGAACGTTCAGGTGTACTGTCCAAGGTTGACTGGAGCGAGTGGGCTACACCCATCATCCCTGTGATGAAAAAGTCGTTGAGCAGCACGCCTGGGGAACCAAGGAAGGTTCGCATCTGTGGGGACTTTAAGGTAACAGTGAACCCGGTCCTTCACACCGTACAATATCCACTTCCGCGGATTGAAGATATGTTCGCCTCGCTATCTGGAGGGAAACGCTTCATTAAGATTGATCTGGCCCAGGCGTATCTGCAAATGGAGGTAGAAAAAGCATCAAAAAAATACCTCACAATCAACACCCATAAAGGTCTCTACCAATACAACCGGCTGGTATTCGGGGTAGCATCAGCTCCGGCTATTTGGCAGAGGGCAATGGAACAAGTGTTATTTGGACGACATCCTGGTCACGGGCGAAAATGACAGTGATCACCTTGCCAACCTGGAGCAGGTGCTCACTAGATTGCAGGAATATTGGCTCCGAGCTAACCGCCCCAAATGCGAGTTTTTTAGAAAACAGATCTCGTATTGTGGCCACGTTATCGATAAAGAGGGGTTACATAAGTCCCCAGAGAAGATTGAGGCAGTAGTCAAGGCTCCAGCACCGGAAAATGTGTCACAACTGAGGTCGTTCCTCGGGCTGGTAAACTACTACCATAAGTTCTTGCCAAATTTGTCTACAATACTACACCCACTGAACACCCTACTGCAAACTGGGGTGCCATGGAAGTGGAGTGACGAATGTAGACGAGCTTTCCAGAAGAGCAAAACACTAATCACATCGAAAGAGGTATTGGCCCATTACAACCCAGCATTATCAATTCGGTTGGCATGTGATGCGTCACCCTACGGCATTGGAGCGGTGCTGTCGCACAAATTCTCGGACGGCTCAGAGAGGCCAATAGCCTTTGCGTCACGATCACTAACCTCAGCCGAGCGTAACTACGCCCAGATTGACAGGGAGGCCCTCAGCCTAGTGTGGGGAGTGAAAAAGTTCAATCACTATCTGCACGGGCAGAAATTCACCTTGCCGACTGATCACCAGCCTCTTGTCTCCATTTTTAATCCGAAGAAGGGCGTTCCGGTGATGACTGCGCAACGACTACAAAGATGGTCACTTTTTCTAGGGGCGCACCACTATGAGATTGAATATAAGGGCACGAAACAGCATGGAAATGCTGATGGGCTATCACGCCTGCCACTGCCTACTGCGGAGGAAGCACCAGCAGTGGATCCTGTCGAAATATTCCATTCGACTATAGTTGAATACCTACCGGTAACTAACGCTTGTATCAAAAAGGAGACCCGAAATGACCCGACACTGTCTCGGGTATATGATTTGACGGTGAAGGGATGGCCAGCACATGGCGACTCACTGTTGCCAGCATTCTCGACAAGGAGAGAGCAGCTGTCAGTGTGCCGGGGGACCTTGATGTGTGGATCCCGAGTGGTAATTCCACCCAAGTTAAGGGATAGAGTGCTCAATGAGCTTCATGAGGGTCATCTGGGAGGGGTAAAAATGAAAAGCCTAGCCAGGGCTTATGTGTGGTGGCCGGGAATCGATAAACAAATCGAGGACCTGACCAAGAGCTGCTCAGGATGCCAGAAAGTCCAAAATGCACCACCATAGGCCCCTCTACACCCATGGGAGTGGCCCTCATCTCCATGGCAACGGGTGCATATTGATTTTGCTGGTCCATTCATGGACTCAATGTTTTTAATAGCCATGGATGCACACTCGAAATGGCCTGAGGTCATCAAAATCTCCTCCACCACCACGGAGAAAACTATTGCAGTCCTACGGACCATTTTTGCCTGGAAGTGCTTGCCAGAACAGATTTGCTCCGACAACGGACCACAGTTTGTGTCCGAAGAGTTCCGGAGGTTCTTGAAAAAGAATGGAGTAAGGCATTACACATCCGCCCCGTATCATCCAGCCACAAATGGATTGGCTGAGAGGTTCGTACAAACCTTTAAGAAGGCAATAAAAGCTATGTACAATGACAACATTCCGCTGCAGCACAAAGTAGACAATTTCCTGTTCGCCTACCGGAATGCGACACATGCAGTCACCAACCAGGCCCCAGCCATGATGTTCTTTAACCGAAGGTTACGATCTCACCTGGATTTGCTCAGACCAAACGTACGAAGGGATGTTGAGAGTAAGCAATTCCAGCACATCCATGAGAAGCCAACAAGGAGCTTCAATGTAGGGCAACCAGTCTTGGCCCATGTGGTGGTTATTCTTGTTTTATAAGAAGCATTGTAATTGGTTGCCTGTTTTCCTGCCTTGAGATATATGCTGTAAACTTATTGGTTAGTTGATTCCATGTGACCTGTGGTGGCCATCTTAAATTCAGTTTTCTACAGTGGTTGAGACTGGGTGCTCAACATGTACTTGCTGGTTTTTTAAGGTTAATAAAGCCTAGCTTTTGAAAGGCAATCTACTCTTTATTTCAGCCCGCGACTACCGAACAGAAAAATGGCAGCCAGGAATGATATGCACACGGCAGGGCCCACTAATGTACACAGTGGACGTTGGGTAGAGCATCGTGAGATGCCATGCTGACCAGATCCTAGAGTCACAGGAACAAGTCAACCCCATGCCTCGCCCATACGTACCTGGTGATGAACCCGACGTACAGGTCGCATCTACCCCAGAAACAGTAGCATCGGAAGCTGATGAACCAACCGACGACAGGGGGCCAGAATCGCCTCTGCACCAAGAGCAAGACACTCGGGAAAGGCGCTATCCAGAAAGGATCAGGAAGCCTCCCCAAAGACTGAATATATAAATAGACTATTTTCAGCTAATGTTGCATGTTAAAAGTGTTAATTGTAATTAGTTTGATATTTAATTGTTAAATGAGTGTTATGGCACTGTTAATCTAAAAGGGGAGGAATTGTAATGTATATACCTTTAAGGGGGGAACTATCTTTTACAGCTCATGTATACTGCAGTACCGGCAGTGACCACACCTGTACATAGCACTGAGTAGTAATCTGTACAGATCAGTTCCAGTGTGGGCCACGTTGAGTAAACACCTGTTGTACCGTTCTCCTGCAGTCTGTCTTATTATACACGGACACAACACCCCCCACACAGTCTGTGGAACAAACTGCCCCACCCCCACACACAGACTGTGGAACAAACTGTCCCCCCCCCCACACACAGACTGTGGAACAAACTGCCCCCCCACACACACACAGACTGTGGAACAAACTGCCTCCCCCCCCCCACAGACTGGGACAAATTGTCCATCCCCACTGACTTTGGGACAAACTGTCATCCCTACCCCAACACAATTTTTATACAGAAAAAATACGTGTGTTGTGTTACAGGGGGTCCGCGGAATTTTTATACCATGAGAGGGGGGTTCCAATAATCTCCAGCACCAACTCCACCGTGGGGGTTAGAGCATGTAGGAGCGCCTCTCCCCCTCCAGTTAGTTCCTCCTGCCTCCGGTTGTGTGCCACCTTCTCCTGCAGGAAAGAGGGAAGTGTGTCAGTGAGTGTCGTGCAATATGTTTGGGTGACGTGGGTGTCATGGTTGAATAGCTGGCAATGTTTGCAAGCTGTGAGATGTGGGTGTGAGGCTTGCAACAGTGCTAAGTGTGCTAAGTGTGTGAAGGTGAAATGAAGCATATAAATGTTAGGTGTGAGTCCTGATAGAGATTGTTGGTGGATGAGTGATGGGGGTGTTGTGATTTGAGCAGTGTGTGAGGCTAGTGGTGCAATTGGTAGGATATGGCATTTGAAGATGCATTCACTGACCGTGACGACTCATGTGAGGTCATTAAACACCTTGCGACACTGCATCCAGGTGCTTGGGGCTGCACTCCTGCCATTGACCTCTGCGTCGATCTGCTCCCACTGCCTTCTCACCATGGCCGCGATTTTACGCACATCGGTGGGTACGTGGCGGGTGACGTAGGTGGTGGGTCCCGACCCAACTGCTGGCTCCATCCTGGTCTCTAAAATGAATTTACCGTGATTGGGCTTGTTTCCCAGCCAATTAGAGGAAGCGGGTCTGGTGACATCATTTGATAACGTGTCATCAGCCGGTTTCCTTAAAGGGACCATGGCCAACTTTCTTTTGACATTTGTGCTGTCAGTGTTCTACAGCATTGAGGTTCTGCAAACACTGACAAACACTGCATAGAGGTGCAGGGCTGCACCCAGACTCTCCCACGATGCCCTCCATATGCTTATGGAGGGAGTCACAGCACACAGGGAGGTTCTCTTCCCTTCCTATGGGTGGAAGAGACCTCCCCAGGAGATCAACGCAGCCTGGTTGCACATTGTAGAGGAGGGCACAAGCAGGGATATGGTCAGGAGGACCTGGGTGATGTCAGGAGGACCTGGGTGCAGTGCCGCAAACGTTTCAATGATCTCAATAGATTATAAAATGTTAGTACAAAGCCACACTCAACCTCATCCTGCTGTGCCTCTCACCACATCCCCATCACTCTGCCTTCCCTACCCTACTCCTGCACATCCTTACTCACACCAATTCACCTTGCAGCTCCACCCATCTCTCTCTATCTACATTATCACATCCCCATCTCACTAGCCACCCCTCACACTTGTGAAGGAATATGCCATATTCAGAAAAATACACCATTCTATGAAATATTCTGACTTTATTAAAACATGACATACTGGGCTTGAAAATCTAAAACAAAATCAACAATCTAAAGCTGTAAACAGCATACAGGCTTTTGAGATAAGATAAGTTGTTGACACTGAATCAATAGCCTTATTGAAGTAGAAGGTTAGAGGTTCCAGAAAGTCTGAAGTCTTGGAAAGAACACAATACCATACCCTGTTAAAGTGTCTTAAACCAACACTTCAGAAAGAATCACATAAAATTAAAGAAACATATGCCTTCGTAAAAATAACATCAAATGAAACACGGAGACACGATTATGTGTTGCAACCAACTGAGGTAACTAAGAAGACAATGGTGCAACCAGCTGAGGTGTTCTAAATGCAAAAGATACAAACAGAAGACCTTTGTAAGAATGACATCAAATAGATGCACCAGCTCCACACCGATTTTTATGATAAGCTTTGAACACCTAAAGGTAGAGACACAAGTCTGCTTGCTACCAGCTGAACTGACTGTAGGAATAGTAGGGGTCAACAGAAAAATAACTAGAGATAATTAGCTTACATCAGCAGAAAACTTCAAAGGATATACCACTGAGAAAGTATAAAAATTGGACTTTCAATTGGGAAGACAGAGTCGCTTGAAGGGGCAAAGCAATTCTCAGGCTTCAGAGGCAAGCACTGAAAGTCGGCAACTCTTTGGGCTGGATTTTAACTCAGATGCGGGATGGTGTCGTGTTATCCAAATTTCGTGTTTCCCACATGAATCTAAGTGGATGTGGGAGATTGATGCAATTTTAACTTAATTGGCCAATTGATTTCCAGCGTGGGAAGCCTTTGCAAATGGGTTTTTCATGACTGAAAGTCCCCTCCGATGACATCATCATTGCTGCTGCATTTAAGGTCCACAGCAAGCCTTGCTTCTTCTGCAGACTGCCAAGCTTCTTGACTGTGCAGTGTGAGGGAGCTGCAGCAAAAATGACAAGCGGGAAGGCCAGATCAGCTCCTCGCTTTGACGAGGCAGCACTGCAGGCATTAGTCGATGGAGCTAGGGCCAACAGAGAGGTGCTGTTCCCTTCATCAGGGAGGAAGAGGCCTCCCACTCAGACCAAGGCAGTGTGGATGCAGGTGGCTGAGGAGGTCAACTCCTTGGGAGTCACCCGTAGAACCTGGATACAGTGCAGGAAAAGATTTCATGACCTTCAGCGCACTGGAAAAGTGAGTATGAATTTCCCATCACCCTCAATCTGATCCCCATTGCCTTTCCTCACCAGCACTCAGCTTTAACAATCTCTTCCTCCACATCCCACTTGAGACTGACATCCATGCACCCTTACCCATTCCCTCTCTCTCTATGCTCACATTCACATAACTATTCCACCATGCAGCCCTCACACTCCCTATCACTCTGATGCTTTGAACACAACTGACAACACACAGGGAGGGCCCTTGATCTTGCAACCTCACTCCATCTTTGTCTCCTTCTAAGTATCTATGCTATGCAATCTCTACACTCACTCCTTCATTCTCACTCAACCTCCACTTGTCTCCCTCATTGCAGGAAAAGAGAGCTGACAACAAGAGAGAGAGAGCCAGGACAGGAGGAGGGACAGCCTCATTAGTCCACCTGACCCCATGGGAGGAGGCCGTCCTGGAAATTATGGGCATTGAGGATGATTCGCGCGTGGGGGATGGACAGACGGGTGCAACACAGCAAGCTGGTGACAGAAAAGTTTCCCCTCTCTCTCTTTGACATTGCATGATTCACTGATAATGATTGTGAAGCTGTAACAGATGGACTTATGAGCATCTGCAAAAAGTTATGTGCATGTAGCCTTTGCATCACATCTCTGACTCTTTCCTTTACTCCCCCACAGGTCCATCACAAGCATCTGTCCCCCCTAGCCAGGAAGAAGAGGCTGAGCAGCCAGACTCCTCAGAGGAAGCTGCAACCTCTGAGGGCGCAGTGTCAGCAGAATTCAGCGCACCCAGCACCAGCGCAGACACTCACACCTCGGTGGGACTTTCGGGACATAGAGTAGTGTTGTCACCTGGTGTATCACAGCTCACAAGTGAGCATCAGCAGATTGTGGAGACAGGGACAGCAGTGGAGAGTCATGGTCGGAGGGCGCAGGATTCTGCCAGCTTGGCTCAGCAGCATGTCAACCCTCTGCCTCTGGGCCCATCCATAAGATCAGAGGTGATGGAACTCCAGGCACAGATGCCGGAGTCTCTGGCAGGTTTTGTCTCTAGGGTCGCTGTGATTGTGGAGCGAATGGCAGAGTCCATAGCGAACATGAGCAGAACCTTTGTGGAGTCACTGGCGCATGAACGCATCACCACGGAAAGGATGGCTACGTCCGTGGAAACGATTGTTACCTCCATGGTAAGGCTGGCTACCATACAGGAGAGGATGGCTACGGTAGAGGGGAGGAGGGCTACGGCCATGGAGGAGCTTAGTCGCAGGGTATGGAAAACATGGTCATTGTTCAGAATAGAATGACATCTCTTGAGGAGCGATGGGCATCTATTGAACAGAGAAACCAGACCTTCATGGAAGTCCTTTTGAGTAGGACTGCCAATGCAGATACGGGTCCCCATGGCTCCCCTGATGTGCAGCAAGGTGCTCTCCAGCCACTTGCAGGCGCTGAGGGGGCCCTGACCCATGAGAGGGAGGTTGGTCACATACCTCAAGGAAGTGGGGACTCCTCTCCAAGCGCTCACACTTCCATGCCACTGCAGAGCCCTCGGTCAGAGCCCCACCGGAGTCCACACCCAAGTGAGATAGACGTCTCAACCCCTGCACAGCCACAGGAGCAGCAGACTGTTGATGAGCTCTTACAGGCTCGCAACCCCAGAGGACACCCGCCAAAGGTGTCGAGACAGGAGCAGCAGGAAAGTGAGCAAGGGGCCTCCACATCTGCTGAAGCCACAGGGGAAGCACTACATAGGAGCACGCGTAAGAGGAAGATAAAGCAGAAGTAGTCACAAGGGTAGTCACTTGGGTGGAATTTTGTGTTTAGTGTAAAAATGCCATCACGTCGTAATTGTACGTAAAAATTCTGATGGCAAATGTTGCAGTTGTGGCGTCTGTCGTTTCGCTATTGGGACTTCCACATTGAGGCCTTAGGAATACTTGCAATTGTCAGTATGGTGCTCGGAGTGCTAGGAATCCTCTGGTTCTTGGCCATTGTCAGTGCTCTGATAAGAAGCTGCGAGGCAAAAGTGTTTGATTGACTAGGCTAAGCAAATCTGGCCAGGATGAGTGTGTTCCTTGCATCCCGGGCAGCAATGTTCTCGCGTAATGCTGCCTCTGGTTGATGGGCCTCTGCAGGATGTTCATTTTCGCCCTCCTCCTCCTCATCTGAGGAGGATATGTGAGGAGCCACTTGGTCCTCAGGAATCTGCAAGCCACGACACCATGCCATTTTGTGAAGTGCACAGCAAACCACGACGATTCTGGAGACCCTGGCTGCTGAGTACTGCAGGGCTCCACCTGATCTATCCAAGCATCTGAAGCGCATCTTCAGCAAGCCAATGGTTTGCTCGATTATGGCTCTGGTGAACATGTGGCTGGAGTTGTAGCTCTCCTCAGCTTCGTTGGATGGTCTCCTCAACGGTGTCATCAGCCACGTCCTCAGGGGATAGCCCTTGTCTCTAAATAGCCATCCGTTAAGTTGGTCTGGCAGACTGAATAGCAGAGGCACACTAGACTGGTGCAGTATGAAGGAGTCATGGCAACTGCCAGGGTACATGGCACAAACATGCAAAATTTCCTTCTTGTGGTCACACACCAGCTGAACGTTAAGGGAGTGGAAGCCCTTGCGGTTGACAAAAATACCTGGATTGCAATGGGGTGCCCTAAGGGTCACATATGTGCAGTCACGATGCCCTGCACCCTTGGAAAGCCTGCCAGGTGAGCTAATCCAACCGCTCGCGACGTGACACTTGCTCGATCCTTGGTGAAATGGATGTGACTGTGCACAAGGGCAAAGAGGGCATCGGTTACCTGCATGATGCAAGTGTGTGCGGCCGCCTGGGAGATGCCGCTGATGTCTGCTGTTGATCCCTGGAATGAGCCTGAGGCAAAAAAGTTGAGTGCGGTGGTGACTTTGACGGCCACTGGTAATGCTTGTCCACCTGGTCCTCTGGGCAGCAGGTCTTGCTGTAGCATTGCGCAGATGTCAGTCACTACCTCTCGCGAAAGTTGGAGCCGCCTTTGGCACTGCTGCTCAGACATGTTGAGATAGGTGACCCTGCATCTGTAGACCCTGTTTGGGGGGGGTAACTCCTGCGCCGACTGGCTTCCAGGCGCTGGCCCCTTCTGGCCTGTGCAGCCTCAGGTGGGTGAACAGCAGCTCCTGCTGCTGCTGCTGTTGCAGGTGCTGCTGTTGTTCCTGGTTCTGCTGGTGCCACGGCTGGTGCTCGAGCTCCTCTAATGCCCAGATGGGAAGGAAATAAATGGCTCTCATGCTTCTGGTATATGCCTCCGTTGAGGAAGCGCTGAGTGAAGGTGGTGAGAGGGGTTTCCCAGGAGGCCACACTGGAGATGGGTGTGAGGCTCCAACCTTCCACAGGTATGGTTAAGCCTTCTAAAAGTTGCCCCAGTCCTGAGACCACTAAGTCCTGCCACCTGCAAATCATGGCTGATCAAATCTCCTCTTTAATGGTTGACCTGCAGTTGATAGTCAGCAATCCAATAGTGCTCCCGCCAGGTTTCACATTCGTGTTTCCCGCCAGGCATGTTTTACGTGGGAAAAGGGTTAAATTTGCAAGGGCCTTTTAAAATAGGATCATAGAGGCCATTTAGTGGTTGTTAAGGGCCTTAATGACCAGTCCTGCCTGTTGGATGCGGGACGGAGTCTGGACCATCAGACACGCCTGAGTTAAAATTGCTCAGAGTCGGGAACCAGGCGGGGGGGGGGGTCCCGTCCGCCAGTTTTTGCAATTTTAACCCCCCCGCACGCCTCCAAGCCCGACTCCACGGCTCAATGAAAATCGAGCCCTTTGTATCTCGGGGATCAAGGTACTTGTATTTGATTTTGGTGGATATCCTGGAATAAGACTATGAAATGTAAAAATGTAACAAAGTTAAGATTTGAGAATAAGGATCTCTGATGATAAGAATTGTAAGCTTTTTGTATTTGGAACTGTTAATGTCGCGATTGAAACACCTACTGTAATTACATGTCGGTTCTTTAATAAATCTATATATTTTT
This sequence comes from Somniosus microcephalus, assembly GCF_052327205.1. Taxonomy (NCBI): domain Eukaryota; kingdom Metazoa; phylum Chordata; class Chondrichthyes; order Squaliformes; family Somniosidae; genus Somniosus; species Somniosus microcephalus. The sequence goes on along the minus strand of NC_140993.1, from coordinate 98,848,986 downwards.
AGAATTGTCTCACATAGTACTTCTGTGTCAAACTTGCGAACTCAATCCCTATACACACTTTGGTGAGGAGTTGCAGAATTCTGGGGGAGTTTTCCGGACCCTCATAATATCCGGAAGGTTACAGTCTAGCTAAACTTATTAAAACTGCTATCTGGAGGACAGTAACATCTTCAGGTCATTCCTTTCCTCTAGGGAGAGATAGTCTGGACCTTTAGACCCAGTTAAGTGTCTTTAGGATTCGGCTACCTCTAGCTTAAGTTGAAGGTGAACGTTTGGGGAATACGCCTGATCCTGGGTAGCCCGAAAGGGGCTAGGACTAGTAATAATCCTTTCACACTCAGCCTCATCCTAGTGCAATCATGCCAATTAACAACACACAAGGGTAGGCACTTGGGTGTTTTATGCAATGTCCATGTAAAGTTTCTGTTAATGTGGTTGTCAAACATTGAAATCTTTATTTTCAACACTTTGCGTTCTTGGACAGATTTGTGTGCACCTTTGGAAGTGGCTTAGTGAGTTGCAGTGAATGGTGAGACATAACCGTACCCCCTGCAATGCTGATGAGTGTGAAAGGAATGGCTTGGGCATTGTAGGGATGCTTTATGGTGTTGGTGTGGGGTGGTGCCAACTTGGCACATTATGTGGCAGCCAGGGTGTACAGCATCAAGTGAAATAAATCTAGCCATGCAGAGACCATCCCTGGCCTCCCGGGCAGCAATGTGCTCAGGTGCTGATGCCCTGTGTCCTGTGCAGCATCAGTTGATTGCGGCGAAGGTTGGTATTGTTGTTAATGCTGCTGGTGTGCCTGGTGATGCTGATGTTGGGGCTGATAATAGTGGGATTCTGGGGACCAAGGTGAGAGAGTTTCAATGGCACCCCTGATGGAATAGATGGCAGGTGAAGTAGAGATGAAAGAAGCGATCTGTCAATGGTGGGAGAGGTAATGAGATCAGACTGGATGGAGACTTGTGTAAAGACTTGCAGCATTCTGAATCTGTAGTGGAAATGAAGTTTGGAGAAGCTAGTGATTAAGGGAACATTTCTCAATCAGCTAGGTGCTTTGACTTGACATTTGAAGCTGTCAACTCATCAGCTGATTCAATGGCAAGTGACCTCCCACCTCAGCTTCACAGATGAGAACTAGGCACAGCGGAAAATCGGCGGGTGAGCTGTCAAATCCAGAAAGCTGGGAAAAAACCATTGATAAGTGGCTGTAAACAAGCCATTAATGATTTTAATTGCCTCCTCCACCGCTGCCTGTTGGGTCTGTTCAGCGCTGGCAAACCCAACATTTGGTAAAGCACGTGGCAGTGGGTTCTCAGCGGGGTCATGACACGCTGGGGAAAAAAACTTTCCCACCCAACCCGGCACCAATTGCACTGACCCCCAGAAAATCTAGCCCCATGTGTCTGGAGGGCCTCCCAGCCCCCTGCGGATACAAGACGTCTCTTCTCCTTTCCACTTCCTCCACCAAGACCTCCAGTGCAGTGTCAGAAAATCTTGGTACACACGCTCTCTCCCATCGCCAACCACTGTTCTATGTTGCACAACACTATTCCAAATCATGTCAGCACCCCCTGCAGCCACAATGCACCTTTAAAAGCTGCAGGCTAGCTTTGAGTAGTGCTAGCAAGTAACAATTTTGGGCCCCTGGCTGATACATGCAGCTAATGAACAGTACAGTTAGCGCTGGCTGCACGCAGAAATCATGATAATTAGCAGGCAGCGCAAAGATGCCATGCTGCCTGTATTACATCCCGTGGGTGCAGGTTAATCGTGCATCGCGATTCCGCACCCGTTTTCAGGGGCAATACAATTTAGCCCCCAACGTGTCTTTTATCAATATTGCTGCTCCCCCTCCTTTCCCAATTTCCCTGTCCATTCTAAAGAGCTTACAGCCTGGGATATTCAGCTCTCAATCATGTTCAGGGTGTAGTCCAGCTCTGTAATGGCTACCACATCATACCCTTTAAGCTATACGTATTAAGGTTTTATTTTTTATGCAGCTTGCATTCATATGCAGAACTCTTATCTGGGTAACTGTCCCCACTCTGCCCAAATGTCCTGTTGGTTCTTTTCTCACACCTTTTGGCTTACAATATGGATATGGATTTCCCCCTCCCACCCCCACAACTAATTTAAATCTTTCCCGACTGTACTATTTCCCCTTTCCAGCAGGATATGGATGCCTCTGCTTTAGGTGAAGGCTATTCCATCTGTACAGCCTAGCCTGCTCCTAAAGTGGTATCAGTGTCACAGAAATTTGAAACCCTCCCTTCTACATCATCCTTCCAGCCAGGTGGTGACAATCCTAATCTTTCTCTCCCTGTCTAGTCCAGTGCGTGGCACTGGGAATAATTCAGAGATTACTACCCTGGCGATTCTGCTCATTAATCTAGAATATAACTCCTTGAAATCCATTTGCAGAACCTTGAACCTATTCCTATCTATGTCATTGCTTCCCACATGAACCACAACCTCTGGCTGCTCGCCTTTCCAGTCTAGAACCTTTTGCATTCCCTCCTTGATGTTCCAAACACCAGCACCTGGGAAGCAACATACCAGTCGGATTCTACAGATAGAAAAGAGAGATCTCCAAGGCATCCAAAAGATCTGTGTAATGAAGACGTGGAGTAAACAAAATAAAGGGAGATGAAAAGAAGCGAAAGAGAGCTTAAGAAGTACCCAGGTTTGAGAGAGCTAAGGGAGATGGTGCTGTTTGCAGTATTTGAGAAAAGGGAACCAGCTGGAGCAACTTCTCCACACTCAAGTGGATCAAACACATAATTTGCTCTAGCTGTGCAATTTTCTATGACACTACACCCAAGTTTAATATGATCGCAATTCTGTCTGGTCCAGTATACTATGATACAATGGTGAGCAGCATCTAATAGGTTGATCGGTCAACCCATCCCTAGGTTGAAAAACAACCCCAAAAATCTATTCAGTTGGTTGAACACATTTGGCCTTGTAATAGGTCAGATCCATGTCCTCCTAATCCCTGATAATGCAACATTTTAGGGTGTTTTAGCAAATATGGGAAATACTATCAATTCTTCCATAGTTCCTCTAGCAACTGTTAAATATCAGAGTAAGATAACTGCATTGAGTGAACTTTCAATGGTAAGTTTTCAAAGTAAGCTACCTCCATTAATATATTTAAAAATCTTTCATATTCTACTCTCACACATTGTCAAACATCCCACTGTGTTTGGTACTCTCAGGCTGTCTAACAGTTGGTATCTTTCAATTATGAATCAGAAGTGTTCCACAAGGTCAAACACATTTGTGTTCACAGTGGTACATGGAAATTATATTAATTTTATGATACTGACCCTTGCAGTCACATGCATTTTATACCAGTTATCAAGCTGAAAGAAGGTAGCCTGTCAGACAGGCCCCACTGAACCTACTGACACAGGGTGGCACTAACTCATCAAACAGACTGGGCTGTTATTTTTTCCCCACAGTGGGATACCCACCTGATGCTGAGAAATCTGCGTGCATAGGATGGGTTAAGACTTGCTATTGGACTTGAAGGTTTGAAAGAACACACACTCAACCTAAAGCAGGTCCATATTAATTAGGTCAAATTATTTCCTGTAACTAGGAAACACCTTGATTTGTACTGGCAAAACAAACTACCAATGCATAGTCCTGGGAATGGACCAATCTCCCTGGGTAATGTAGCAGTGTCCAAAAGACTCTACAGTATGTGAAATGCAATTACTCATCTTTCACTTCAAGGTTGTCCACATTTTCCTTTAAAAGACACTATGGTGGCAGCAGCTTGAAATTCCTTCTGTGAGGCCAGAACCTATGCATAAACAAAGTCACTTGTAATCTGATGAAAGAAAATGTTCACTCTGGTGTATGTAGTTTTAAAAAAAAGACTCACTCAATTCGCGTCAAGTACATTTAGGCAAGCTTCCGTGCCCTTCCACTGGCTTGTCTGCCCATATTATTGCCATGCAGATAAACCAAAGACCAGGATAAAAATGCTTAAGGACAGAACCTTCATAGTCTTTCAGACTGAACCGATTGTATTCAGAGCAGTGTAACAGTAGCATAAAATTCCTCTTTTGAACATTTAAGACTTTTTAATTGATCAGAACACATTTGTGCAACACATTGTCCCCGATATTTACAGGGAGGCGGGGAGGGTGCGGGGAAGAGCAGGGAAAACCTGTCAAGGCCGGGGACACGCAGATCCTGCTGAATTTAACAGCAGGACCTCATTATAATTTTTTTGTTCCATTTCCTGCATGGCAGCTGACCAAATTGACAGGCTGGCTGGCAGGAAAACAGCGTCAGGAGGCCACAGCCCGGGCCTTTGGGGACGGCCCCTGGCAATCGCGGGGGGGGGGCGGGGGCTGGAGAAAGCGAGTGATAAGGGCTGGGGTGGGTGGGAGGTCATCCATCGTGGAAGGGAAGGAGCAAGAGAACAGTGCTGGAGAGGGGTAGAGGTCTGCGATCACGGCGGGGTCAGAGAGATGCCGCCATTGGCAGAGGGAAGGCCGAAGGCTGTCTTGAGTGGCCAGGGGGAGAACATACTTTCTTGAGCCGGTAGCTCCCTTCTCCCTTTTACAGCCAGGTTTCCCGAGCCCTGGGAATCCTGCGCGGCAACTGTTAAATTTAAATCAGGCTCCCAATTGCACTGTGGAACCTGGGACACGCGCATGACACGAAACTCTCCACCGTAAAAACGGCAACAGGTGCGTATACACGGTCAGTTGGGGACGCGTTCCCTGTGTTTAAATTTTTACTCCCCCGACCCTCCCCCACCCGTTGTGAGGGGGTTAATATTGAGGCCATTGTAACTAGATTCAAACATAGCTTTCAGCTAAAAAGCTTAGGGTGAGGGATTTGTGAAGAAATTAATGGAGTTTCAAATCCAGTAACTCTGTATCAAATCTGACATTTAACTCCCTCTCCCTTTACCTTCGTCTTGCTGTCATTTGGGATATTTTATAAATATTCAATTATTCATGACATCATTATATTTACTCTTGGTAAAATCATAGGAGAACATCATTCTATATAAATAAATATTAGATAGCCAAGTGTTTCAAATTATCATCTGCTATATTAGGGATATTGGATTCACAACAATTAATGCTGTGCTTTTGATTTTAATCACAGTGCTATCATTTCTGAGAGAAATAAGAGAAGCGACATACCTCAGATTTGACTAAAAAAAAATGTTGTACAGTATATAATCATTCGGGACTGTTTAAGTCCCCTTATCTGTTTTCCCCTGATCAAGGGACCTAAACAGCACAACAGATTTGTGTAGGCATGTTATTTAATTACAATAAAGACTAAAAGAAGCATCATCCTCATGCGCAATTTGTAAGTTATTTCAGTTGATTTTTTGGAGAAACGAAATCCAATGTTCACAATAGATTTTTAACAAATAGTTTAAGTCAGTACCAGCTTCTAGTATTAAACAGACATATTGCAGAAACAAAGCACGAGTACTATATTGTAGTTTATAATTGCTTGTTTTAAACAGAATAGCATCATAACTGCAGCCTATTAATACTGGCTGGGACCTTGTTCTGGGGAAGTCAGTGGTGTGCACGAAAACAGAACTTTGCCTTGAGGGTATGTTTGAAGTTGAAGAAAAATGAGCACATATACAGAAAAAGAATTGATTTTTGGCATTCATCCAAAATCATTCTACCAAAGCAGAAAATAATGATGACTTTTTTTTACAGGATCATTTTTTGAATGCCACATCTTTAAGCTTGGGATCCAATTATATTTATATTGGGGTTGATTCATCAGACATTAAAGATTTTGTGGTAGTGACTGTTCAAACATCTTTTGCAAAGCAGGGGCTCATTTTCCACACCTAGTGCGCAGCTTTTAATAATGTGCAGCCGGTTATTTCTAGTCCTAGTGTTTCATCACTCAGCATCAACCTTGTGTTGAAAGAAAAGACAAAGAATTCTCCAACACTTAAGTGTCACAGTGTGGTCTAAGATGTGAAAGGTGAACAACAAACATCAGTATTGCACATGCCTGCGAAAGAAGTGCAGCCTTAAAAAGATTGTCAGTTTATAACTTGTTTTCCTTAAGTTAAGGTTCAAAGCTTGACATGAAACTGTTATCACCCACACTGTATCTCTGTGAAGATAGTTAGAACCTTATCAGAAAGAAAGAGTGTGATTTCCTGTGCTCTCAATGGAACTAGTGCTATTTCCATATATTATATATAATTGCTTTTTATATTTATGAGTGAAAACACTTAGACGATAGACCATTTTGTTCTCCATTCTTCTCCACACCAGGTTCCACAAGCACCTGTAGCCCTCTAGTACCTCACTAACTGGCTATTCTTCATGTGTGATTCTAAACATTGGGGTAGAAATTAGTTTGGGTAGCGCACACCCAAGCAGAGACACTAGACGCTGTCCTGAAATTGGGCCTTGGGCCTCATCTACACATTTAGGGAAAGCTGCCAGGATAAAACACCAATGGGTTTTACAGCCCATCATATAAACACTACACTACAGAATTAACTTAGAAGCCCCTAAACAGTGCTGATGTCATGAACCCAGAGAAATGCATTTCAGATATGTGTCCTTTCAATATCACATTAGATATACGTGCGTGCATTAGATAATTGGAAAAATGCACTGTACAAAAATAGATTCCTTTTCATCTGTACCTAACTAATCATTTAAGGCAGATAATGATGAATCAAGTCGATGAGTTCAAAGCTAGGCTCCCAGCTTGAGTGAAATAAAACCTACTGAACAGAAGGACAGTGAGTTGCACTTTCGTATCTAAAATACATTTTGGTTTTAATCTAGTATTTGGTGAACCTTCCACATAATAAAGCGGATCCAAAATTTTGTACAACAGAGCATGATTATGCAATTGGTTAGAAATAGCCATAAGGATGAACTGAACGGGAAAAGTCATACTGCTGCATTAGGGGGTGCTCTTTTGAAGATCAGTTTATGTACAAAGTCAGGGCAATGCAGGAGAGACAGAGCTTTCAATGTCATTTGACTTGTGCTACACATGATCTGAGACCATTTGAGGCTGTTTGAGGGCAAAAGTCCCATTTGCTCCAGCACTGTCATTGATCACCTTGAGGAGCAATAATCCAAATTAAAAATACACAACAGAATCATTTCAAGTCTACAAACTCATGCACAACCCTCATTAAAAGCAGTAGAGCTGATAAACTTAAATGCAACAGTAATTTCCGTGGGAGTTCTCACGATCTCCCACTGTGCAGGAAAATCAGTGGAAACCAATGATTCCCCTAATGTTAATTTTGGCTGCGCGACCCCTTTAAGGGGCTGTGTGAAACTTAACATTGAAAAAGCCAGTCCTGGGTTATGCAGGACCGGCTTAGAGGGAATGTTTGTGGAAACCCCTTTTTTGTCAGGGTTTCTGGCGATATTCCACTGAAGTTATAGCAGGAGATCAAATGGGGCTTCTACCCCAATGTATTTAAATCTCACTGCAATCAAATTCTTTTGAAGTCATAGATCCAAAGACAATTGTTTACACTGGGCAACTGAAATAAAAGTGCTGAAAATGCATAGCAAGTCAATCACATCTTAAAGAGAAAGAAGGGCGACTGTTTTACATGGAACCCTACATTTGATTGCACAAATAGATAAAGCCAAAAAATAGAATTCTCAGAGTATTTTACATTGTTATTTGCAAACCAGATTGTGTTGAAGTGAGATACTCTCCAGTTTGCAAGTGACAGCATACATGGGGAACTAATGATTTGTTCTTGGGATGTGCGTGGCACTGAAAAGGCTGCATTTATTGTTCATCTGTTGTGCTGTCTCTCTGTAGCAATTTATGTTAGTTTTCCAGTTAATTCAGGGGTTTGAGTAAGTTGGGTCGATTCCCATTGTGTGCCGCCACCTAGTGGCTATTTGGTACCTAGCAACTGCAGTAAAAGCGCAGTAAAGTGCAGTAAAGCACAGTAAGTGCAGTAAAGTAAACTACTGTATATATTACAGACCTACAGCGGCACATGCTCTGGAAAGTATATTGTTCCCATGCCTGAGTCTTGGATATTATTTGTCTGTAAGTACTTGAGAATGTTATAGATGATTAGTGTACACTGTATGTTGCAGAAAATGCTTAGTTTGTAACTTTTCTCTGTAAGCAAACTTACACAGCTAGCCGTGAAGTGCTCGCTCTCTGTCTAGCTGGTTAACTAGTAGCTGTATTTTGATGCACTATGTACAGGGCTAATTTAAAGAGAATGCCTTCCAGTTTGCTAAATGTATATTCACAGTAAGCTGTGTTTCCACGTGTTTGGTAATTTACATGCCAAATGTACTGTGTTGCTCAGGTATACCTAAATTTGTGTATGCATATCAGTTATGCGCTTGTATACTAATGTGTGCTTCCATTTCCGTGTTGTATTTCAGTTTTACAATAAGAATCTTTCAGTAAAGCTTTACAAGAAAAGTCAAGCCTTGTGATTTTTATGGGAAGATATCAAGTTGTTAGCTACCTGTCTAGCTCTGCATAGGAACGCGCTGCGAGGGCAGAAAATCTGTAGTTGCTGTGAAAAGATGGTGGTGGGCCCTTTCCTTGACCTGCTGCACTTCTTGTGCTGATGGTACACCCACAATGGTGTAAGGTAGGGTATTTCAGGATTTGTATATGTCTAAATCAGGAAGGGCACCTTGGAGGCGATGTTATTCCCATAATATTGCTGCTCTTGTCATTGGTGGGGCTGGAAGGCATTGTCAAAGTAAGCTTGGTGAATTGCTGCAGTGCATCCTGTAGATAGTGCATACTGCAGCCACTGTGTGCTGGTGGTGGAAGGGTCGGATATTCAGTCCAGTGACAAGAGCACTGATTAAATGATTTATTTTTTATTTGTTTATGGAATGTGGGCGTCGCTAGCAAGGCCAACATTTATTTCCCATCCCTAATTTCCCTTGAGAAGGTGGTGGTGAGCTACATTCTTGAACTGCTGCAGTCCATGTGGTGAAGGTACTCCCACAGTGCTGTTAGGTAGGGAATTCCAGAATTTTGACCCAGCGACGATGAAGGATGGACGATATACTTCTAAATCAGGATGGTGTGTGACTTGGAGGGGAACTTGGAGGTGGTGGTGTTCTCATGCACCTATTGCCCTTGTCCTTCTAGGTGGAAGAGATTGCGAGTTTGGGAGGTGCTGCCGAAGAAGCTTTGGCGAGTTGCTGCAGTGCATCTTGTAGATGGTACACACTGCAGCCATGGTGCACTGGTGGTGGAGGGAATGAATGTTTAAGGTGGTGGATGGGGTGCCAATCAAGTGGGCTGCTTTGTCCTGGATGGTGTCGAGCTTCTTGAGTGTTGTTGGAGCTGCACTCATCCAGGCAAATGGAGAGTATTCCATCACACTCCTTACTTGTGCCTTGTAGATGGTGGAAAGGCTTTGGGGAGTCAGGAGATGAGACACTCGCTGCAGAATACCTAGCCTCTGACCTGCTCTTGTCGACACAGTAGTTATGTGGCTGGTGCAGTTAAGTTTCTGGTCAATGGTGATCCCCAGGATGTTGATGGTTGGGGATTTGGTGATGGTAATGTGGTTGAATGTCAAGGGACGGAGGTTAGAGTCAGGAGGTTAGACTCTCGTTTGTTGGAGATAGTCATTGCCTGGCACTTCTGTGGCGCGGATGTTACCTGCCACTTATCAGCCCAAGCCTGAACATCGTCCAGGTCTTGTTGCATGCAGGCATGGACTGCTTCATTATCTGAGGAGTTGTGAATGATGCTGAACACTGTGCAGTCATCAGCGAACATCCCCATTTCTGACCTTATGTTGGAGGGTAGGTCATTGGTGAAGCAGCTGAAGATGGTTGGGCCTAGGACAGTGCCCTGAGGCACTCCTGCAGCGATGTCCTGGGGCTGTGATGGTTGACCTTCAACCACCACAACCATCTTCCTTTGTGCTAGGTTTGACTCCAGCCAGTGGAGAGTTTTCCCCCTGATTCCCATTGACTTCAGTTTTACTAGGGCTCCTTGATGCCACACTCGGTCAAGTGCTGCCTTGATGTCAAGGGCAGTCACTCTCACCTCACCTCTGGAATTCAGCTTCTTTGTTCACGTTTGGACCAAGGCTGAAATGAGGTCAGGAGCTGAGTGGTCTTGATGGAACCCAAACTGGGCATCAGTGAGCAGGTTATTGGAGAGTAAGTGCCACTTGATAGCACTGTTGATGACACCTTCCTCACTTTGCTGATGATTGAGAGTAGACAGATGGGGCAGTAATTGGCCAGATTGGGTTTATCCTGCTTTTTGTGGACAGGACATACCTGGGCAGTTTTCCACATTGTCGGATAGATGCCAGTGTTGTAGCTGTACTGGAACAGCTTGGCTAGAGGTGTGGCTAGTTCTGCAGCACAAGTCTTCAGCATGATAGCCGGGATGTTGTCGGGGCCCATAGCCTTTGCTGTATCCAGTGCACTCAGTCATTTCTTGATATCACATGGAGTGAATCGAATTGGCTGAAGACTGGCTTCTGTGATGGTCGGGACCTCTGGAGGAGGCTGATATGGATCATCCACTCGGCACTTCTGGCTGAAGATGGTTGCAAATGCTTCAGCCTTGTCTTTTGCACTCACATGCTGGGCGCCACCATCATTGAGGATGGGGATATTCATGGAGCCTCCTCCTGTTAGTTGTTTAATGGTCCACCACCATTCACAACTGGATGTGGCAGGACTGCAGAGCTTTGATCTGATCCGTTGATTATGGGATCGCTTAGCTCTGTCTATAGCATGCTACTTCCGCTTTTTAGAATGCATGTAGTCTTGTGTTGCAGCTTCCCCAGGTTGGCACCTCATTTTTAGGCACGCCTGGTGCTGCTCCTGGCATGCTCTTCTACACTCCTTATTGAACCAGGGTTGGTCCCCTGGCTTGATGGTAATGGCAGAGACAGGTATATGCCAGGCCATGAGGTTACAGATTGTGGTGGAATACAATTCTGCTGCTGCTGATGGCCCACAGCGCCTCATGGATGTCCAGTTTTGAGCTGCTAGATCTGTTCTGAATCTATTCCATTTAGCACGGTGGTAGTGCCACACAACACGATGGAGGGTATCCTCAGTGTGAAGACAGGATTTCGTTTTCACAATGACTGTGCGGCAGTCACTGCTACCAATACTGTCATGGACAGATGCATCTGCGACAGGTAGATTGGTGAGGATGAGGTCAAGTAGGTTTTTCCCCTCATGTTAGTTCACTCTCCACCTGTCACAGGCCCAGACTGGCAGCTATGTCCCTCAGGACTCAGCCAGCTCGGTCAGTAGTGGTGCTACCGAGCCACTCTTGGTGATGGACATTGAAGTCCCCCACTCAGAGTACATTCTGTGCTTCTTCTAAGTGGTGTTCAACATGGAGGAGTACTGATTCATCAGTCGGTGGGACAGAACATACCCAGGGATGGTGATGGTGGAGTTTGGGACATTGGCTGAAAGATATAATTCTGTGAGTATGACTAATTCAGGCTGTTGAGGAGGACTTTGCAGGGTCAACTGGGCTGGGTGTGTCCATAGCCAGTGCTGAGGTCAATGCCGGGTGGTCCGTCCGGTTTCATTCTTATTGTTGTGTTTCGTAGCTTGCTAGGCCATTTCAGAGTCAATCATATTGCTGTGGGTCTAGAGTCACATATAGGCCAGACCAGGAAAGGACAGCAGATTTCCTCCCCTAAAGTGAACCAGATGGGTTTTTATGACAATCCGATAGCTTCATGGTTACCATTACTGATACTAGCTTTTTAGTCCAGATCCATTTAATTCCCCAGCTGCCGTTGTGGGGATTTGAACTCACATCTCTGGATCATTAGTCCAGGCCTACTGGATTACTAGCCCGGTGACATTACCATTATGCTACCATTCCCATTGCTTATTGTCAAGCTTATTGAGTGTTGTTGCAGCTGGACCCATCCAGATAAGTGGAGAGTATTCCATCACACTCCTGACTTGTGCCCTGTAAGTGGTAGAAAGGCTTTGTGGAGTCAGAAGATGATCGAGCCTCTAGCCTGCTCTAGTAGCCACAGCATTTATGTGGGTGGTCCAGTTGAGTTTCTGGTGAATGGTGAAACCAGGATATTGATGGTGGGGGTCTCAGTAATGCTAGTGTGACTGAAGGTCAGGGGCAGGTGGGTATTTTCTTGTTGGAGATGATCATTGCCTAGCAGTTATGTAGTGCAAATGCTATTTATCATATGCCAGCTCAAGCCTGGGTGTTGTCCAGGTCCTGTAGGCATGGGCTGCTTCATTTCTGGAGGAGTTGTACATGGAATTGAACACTGTGGAATCATCTGTCAATAGCCCCACTTCTGACCTTATGATGGTGGGAAAGTCATCGGGCTGAGAATATTTCAGAGAATGTAAACAGTATATTCCATTTTAGGAAGCTTCCTAACAATAATTATAAAGTATTTCTAAAAATTCTGAATAATAACTTTCAGAACAAACTGCAGTCAGACAAATTACTACCAGCATTCATCGCATGGGTCCAGATTCATCATTTATATGGTTATCTTTGTACACATTGAATTGTTGAACGATTATTCATAAAATTATATATTTTTCCTTTAAACTACAAAAAGGTTATTAACACAACTGTCATACTCATAAAAATATTGTAATTTTCAGTAAATTTTGTAAAAGGTAGTTCATTTCAGAAATATTTTAACAGTAAATACTTTATGCAATGGTGCAGTTAAGTGAACTATCATTTAATGGTTACCAGTTCTATGAAGTGTGCCAGAATGAATAGAGACAGCAGGCTAAGATACCACCAGATCAGGAAAGCTTGCTATCTACAATGCTGAACTTTAGAAGCTCAATTAGAAAACCCAAGTTGAAATTTCAGTTTTGCATTTACGCTCAGATTTTCAGCAGTTGGCGTGCTCCTCCTGTCTCTGGAGAGCCACTGCCAGTTTACGCCATCCACCCTCCCATTCTCCTCCATCCCCTCCCCATCCCCGCAACAACCTACACGAGGGCCACTGCTGGCGAGGCAGCCGGCCCAAATTGGAAATCTTAAAATTGACGAGCTGCCTCTGGAGGCACGACAGGCGTCGGCAACTCGCTGGTAATAGAAAGAAAAAGAAAAACTTGCATTTATGTAGCGCCTTTCATGACCTCAGGATGTCTCAAAGCGCTTTATGGACAATGAAGTGCCAATGAAGTACTTTTTGGAGTGTAGTCACTGTTTTAAAGTAGGAAACGCGGCAGCCAATTTGCACACAGCAAGCTCCCACAAACAGCAATGTGATACTGATCAGATAATCTGTTTTAGTGATGTTGATTGAGGGATAAATATTGGCCAGGACACCGGGGATAACTCCCCCGCTCTTCTTCAAAATAGTGCCATGGGATCGTTTAGGTCCACCTGAGAGAGCAGAGGGGGCCTCGGTTTAACATCTCATCTGAAAGATGGCACCTCCGACAGTGTAGCGCTCCCTCAGCACTGCACTGGAGTGTCAGCCTAGATTTTTGTGCTCAAGTGACTGGAGTGAGACTTGAACCCATGACTTTCTGACTCAGAGGCAAGAGTGCTACCAACTGAGCCACGACTGATATTGAAATGAGCCCCAAGAACCAATTTTGGGAGATTCTCGGGCTGACTACTTGGGGTCACGTTTGGTCATGCTGTCAGTTTTGTTCCCGTTGTCATCTTTTCATAGTAAAAATACAACCAAGAGAGCAAAGAAATGTGTTATAACACAACTCCAAACCGTAACATAAAGAGAACATTTCAGTGACAGCATGCTGCATGACCATCTTGAGTTATGGATCTTTTCCATTCCACTCATGAACACTATATATATCTACGTAGAAATAGTAAAAGCTCCTATCAATAACGATTGAAAAGAGCAGCAAGTTAATATAAAAAAGGAATTATCATTCATAAAGATTAATTCTATAGATAACCATATTGAACCTACTTTGATTTATCCAGTCCTGATATTACAGTTGTCAGTGTGGCAACTGAAAAGACATATCATAGAAAAATGGAATGTTCTGGCTTGTCAGATTGTTATGATACATGGACTCCTACCCATCTTATCGAAATGTCAAACTGAATATTTTCAGGAAAGTGCAGATGAGATTGCAGTTTTTGTACTGTTATCAACCAGACAGATTTTTCCTCCATTTCCCTCTGCAGCTTTTAGAGCCAAGTATAAAGTAATGCAATAAAATAGTATTGGCCACAATTATGCTTGGTAGACAAAGGCAAAGGCAACTTTAGATAAACAGAAAAAATGAAACCATAAGAATAAATAAATCCTAAAAATTCAGTTTGATTTTCAAGTGACCGCTTCCATTGGATGGAAGTGGGTGGAGTGAGCCTGCTACCCGCCCTATGGTCGTGGTTATAGGCCCGATCCTTTTACATGGTTCGCGGTCAATAGCATTCTGCTGGTGAAATGCGGATACTTTTGGAGCAGCTCACTGATGGGAGGTGATGGGAAATCTGGTGATTCCATCACGGAGCTCAGGTAGTGCCAGTAAGTTAAAGGTGGGGGAGATGATTCGGAGGGAGGGCTGCAGTGGGTTGAGCATCTGCGGGGAGGCTTGAGGTCAAATTTTCTGGGTCCAGTAGGAGCATTAATGCTTCGCCTAGTCCCACAAAAACTATTTAACAACCTTTATTAAAACACTTTTTTTTTTTGAACGGTCTGCATGGATCCATTTAAGGACCGCTGGTTAGGCTACTCTACACCAAGTATCAATGGGCAGAGCATGTGTGGTGCACACTCCGTCTGTTGGTACTTCAGAGTCATAGGACCCTAATTTGCATGGGCTAATTTGCACAGCCTCTCACCTGTTCTTGGCGGGATGCGGGGCCACCCATTTCAAGGACTCCCTCCAAAATGGTAGTGACCTAGATGTCGGCAGGAATGGGATGTTAAGTGCTGTGCTGCCATTTGCATTGCACAATCGCCTGTTCTCCAATGAATGGGGGAAGGGGGTGAAAATTGGCCTGTTTGTGGCATTTGATCAATTAATAAAATTAACTCTGCTTCCATGAGGATGTTTTTCATAAGGGCTTCTGTCAAAGACTAAATTTTGTGACAAGCAAATCCTCTTACATCAAAATAACTGACTTTAAGTGAAACAAAAAGGACATGAGTTTTGACAAATCTACATTGGCAATTCTCCATGCTCTGCTGCTTTAATTTGCTTTCAAGCACAAAACAAAGGTATTCTGCTTGGTGTTAATATTTTCTTTTATGCCTTTAGCCTTTTGAGAGGCAAGTGAGGTAAGTTCTTTGAGCATATAAGAACAGTGTATAGGAATATAAATATCCAACATCTTCATTCCTCATTGCTGTAGAAGGGGATATTGATCATATTGCTGTAGACTGAGATATTGATCACAAAGGGTGAATTCACCCTTTATATTCCTATGTTGATATTTATTTAAGATGAGAAGGCCTAGAACCAGAAAAGACAATTTGTTCCATCAAGGGCATTCCTTCCTCAGGCCATGTACAATCTACCCTACTGAAGACTGTTAAATATTCCATGACCATAAAAGTAATTAAGCAAAATTGCAGAATATCTATCCATCTCACACCTCTTCTATTCAACTCAGTTAATACACATAGCATCAACTGCTTTTAAAGGTAATAATTCCATTATTGTTATTCATGTAAGATATGGATAAACAAATATAACAGAATCTACAAATCTGTGTTACTCAACAACTGAAGTTTTCATTAAGGTTTTAAAAAGTTAAGCATTATAACTTAAAAGAAGCTAAAATATGAATCCTCTTTTTACTGTGAATGTACATCTAAAATGTTATTTCTATTTTTCCTCTCATCAATGTAATAATTTATAAATAATAATGCTTGCATTTGTATATCATCTTATCATGTTGAATTGTCCCACAGCATTTCACGCAATTGCATCATTTGTAATTAATTTATATGCTCTCAAAAAAACTGAAAATCAGATATGGCCTGATAAAATTTAAATAAATGACAGAAATGTGGCATTTCCGATACCAACCAGCAACCACGGTAAAAAAGTTAGGAGAGAAGAAAAAAACACTTGTTATCGTGCATTTTGGAAATGTAGTTAAACAGAACAAGTGGCTATTGCTGGCAAATCACATAAGGAGCTGGCAGCATTTCCAAAGTTTTTTTCCTTCTGGCTATTTTCTCTTCTTTCGTAAAGCCACCGATTCTTGATGGGATACGGTTCCATGTTTGACAATAGTCTCACTCAAGGGAGTGTTGCAGGGTTATTCGCTCTGGAGGGCCTCATGGCAAAGAGTGATAAGTTCTCAACAAATATACACCAACTTACCCTTTCCAGCAAGCCTCAATGGTAAGCAATTCGAAGTGGGGATGTTGGTTGATTTTTCTGCTCCCTAGCATACTAAAGAGAGTGGAGCCCAATTGTGCCACCCTAACTGGTACCCCAGTTTAAACTAGCTAACTCAGCGCAGATTAGGAATCGAAACCGGGACTTTTTGGTCTGCATAACTTTTGTACCTCACTGGGCAGTGCCTTTAAGTGCTCGGCCTTTGGAATATCCTGCTATTAGCTTTTTCATGGACTCTTTTAGGTGTTTACTGGAAAATTGCTCAAAGATGTTAAGATTCTAACATTTCTTATGAGTGATATATTTCTACCTCTAACTGAAGAAGTTCCTTTCTAGAACTGAAAAACTAAGCTTCAACCCTTAGTCTGCAAACTGGTCATATACTGTTATAACATCAGGTTTGGTTCAAGTCTATAAGTGTTGCTGGTAAGATTCACAAAGTCTGACCTTTCTAAAATCAATATTATGTCTATGACCTTTTGATCTGCTCATTTCTAGTGAGACATTGCACTAGACTTTGCTGGACCATCTGAGTTAAATCAAATCAAAAGACCTCAGCTTTTTAGTACCATATTGATCAATATGGATTCATAAAGTAGCATTTTGACGTTGACCTACGAGCGCTTGTCACTAAGTCACAACTATAACATAGATATTCTCCGTCTCTAGCAGTTCGAAATTAAAGCCTGTAAGTTAGGAGCTAATGATAATTCACATCTGGAGGTGAAGGCTCAAGAATAGTAGAAGTATCTTAAGTCTGAGTCATTCAATAAACAGTCCCTACCAACCAACAAAAGAAGGAAAACTTCCAGAGGGTTTGTTGATTCACACAGAGCTCAAAAGCTCCGTATGTTTTAACATTAGCGCTGGTTTCTACGGCAGTTTTGATGGTACGGCACCAGCTCGGTCCCGTCAGTGCCAGATACCAGAAAGTTTCCTGTATTTTAATTGGTGCTTCATTCGTGATACATTCTGTTCATGCAATGGTTTACAAAGTCATACCTTGATTTGTTCTATTAACATCAATAGTTATACTTAAAGAGCATTACATAATTATCAAAGGTGCCCATGTCATCCAGGAGCAGGGAGACATTATTATGTAGATTTTCATACAAGGGTCTCATTATGATTACTTTTGTACTATTGATACCAATGTAATTGTAATAAAAACCAAACATGGTTACTTTTACTAATCTGAATTCCAAATGTTATCTCCAGGTAAATGTGCTGTGACAAAAGACATTTCCTTCATTTGCAAAAGTAAGGCAACAGAAAATCTACAACATGTATTTCTTGTTTTGATTTTTCATATTTACAAACACCCCAATTTTATGTGAAGAGAAAATGAATACTTTTCTCATATATGTCTAAATAATACCTAATTGTGTTTTCTCCAACTCATTGGGCCTATAAACAGCTTACGTAACCAAATTAAAGTTTCTGTAATTCGGAAAATATATTGATGCAGCAATTGGTAGCTAACTTTTAGAATATAGACTTGACAGATGCAGATGGTGCATCTGAGGTTTGCCTGCAGACATATTGGAGTATGCAGCCATTAATTTATGCACATCATTACACACACAGTATTTTTATGCACAGCCATTATTCATGCTCTATGCTAATAGCCATCTTTGCTTTTAACAAAGAAAAAAATTCAAAGAATTAAAGACTGAAATATTACATTGCTGAAAGATAAGAGCATTTTCCTACTAAAATTTACTGGAACTAAAAGGTCCATGACCTGGGCTGATTTTTTATTGCTTTTCATATGGCAGAACATTCTTCCAATCAAAATTGCATTTCCTAAATGCACCACTATGGTTTATTTGGAGGGAAGTACACTCAGATGTATTTGATGCACGAGTTGTTGCATGTCATCTAATTCATTGTAGCAGTTATGTCATTTTCCAGGACCCCACTGAGAGCCAGGATTGTATTTTAATACATTGCTCACATTTTTAAAAATCATTATTACAGTGATTATCTCATCTTTCAGCTTGTGCACAATCAGAACTACAATGCGTTTGTGCACCAACATTCTGCACTACAGATCAATAGAAGGCTATCCGTAGGAGGGAAGGCATCATAGCAAAAGAGGTCAAAATCAGGCCAAGTCACTTATGCACCACTATGGTTTATTTGGAGGGAAGTACGCTCAGATGTATTTGATGCACGAGTTGTTGCATGTCATCTATTAATAATGATGATAATAATAGCAACTTGTTTTTATATAATACCTTTAATGTTAAAAATGAGACACTTTTACATCAGAAGAATGTAGCTAATAACAAAAGCACAGTTCTCCCTCCATTACCTATATTCCTAAGCATAAACAACTTGACTTGCAGAGAACTAATGGCATCATAGACCCATGTGGATCTGCAAGTCTGTTATCTGTTCAGGTGCCTCTGGCCATACACGTTAAATATGGGGAGCCAGACTCACATATCTGCAACCACATCTATATATTACATAGTGCAGCCCAGCTGGTTTACCGAGATCAGCACCTGATGGCAAATATAAAAGGAGAAGGGTCACTCTCCTCAGACTGGAAGCCAAAAAAAACACCTTTAATTCTACAGTGACACTGGCTGAATTCTTTTGACTAAGAAATAGAGCACAATTCTGGGGGCTTAATAATGGTGGTGGAGGAAAGAAAAGGGCTGCGATCTTAACTCTGGAGCCGCTGGAGGCAGGACTTCTGGTTTCCGGATTTCAGTCCCGCCCCCAGCGACATCTGACCAACCCATGCTATTTTCCCTTGATTGGCCTTGTTAAGCCCGCCCTGCGGGTTAGCCGGCCGATTAAAGGAAAGCCGGTGACAGATGACGTCAGCGTATGACGCTTCATCTGTCGAAAATTTTTTGACAGATGAATTGTCAATGTTTGACAGCTTTGAGAAACCATCAAACACTGACAATCTCTGTTCTAAGGTGAGCCCTTGCACAGAAGGCTCACCAAGACCTCTCTCCTCAGCAGAAAGCAGATGGCTGCTGCATCTGAGAATGCAGCAGTGTAGGGTTCTCAAAATTCCCACATTCCCCAAAGTTACGGATAAAAGGGACCCCGTATTGGACAAGTTATGAAAAAGACAGGGTGCCCAAAATGGCTTCTGCAACCTCGTGACCAAAAGGACAGGATTTTAAAAGCAAGGCTCTGCTAGCAGGCAGACACCTTTTTTTCAAGCCTGGAACGAAACTTAAAATGCATAGACCTGTGAATAGACTCTGTGGGGCCAGACAAAGCAAACACAGAATATGCATTCCATTCGCCTTGAAACAGATCAGGATAGAATGGGCCGCAATCAAGGCCATCAGGTTTCTGCATATTTAATCGGTAACAGCTCACAGAAGCCATCAAATAAGGAAAACCCGATTAAGTCTCATACATAACCAACAACCAGGACATCGAAACCATTATAACACAGAGACAGCCATTTCAGGAGTCGTTAAAGTAAATGGCTGAAATCAGTTTAAACGAGCCCGCCAAAAGTTAGACAAAGGACTGACCTGATTTGGCGTGCAGATAAGGAATGAAGAATCGGGTATAATTGTAGGCCCATCGGTAGTGATTGGTCTCTTAGCTCTCTCTTGCTCTGGCCTCTTATCGTTTGGCTATTGGCCTGCTGCCGCTCGTTCTCATGCCCTGGCCTCGTGGTGGGCTCTCTTCTCACTCCCCGCGCCGCTCAACACCAAGGACACCCATTACTACACCGAGGGCCCAACGCGGGAGGAGAACGAGACCTGAGTTCGAAAGCACACAGGACACACAGGCCACAAATGGGCAGACGAGACGAGACGAGACGAAGAATACGGTAAACCGATAAGAGCAGAGAAGGGCAGCGAAAGACGCATTGGGGAACAAACGCCTAGTTATAAGCTGGCGTTTGGTGAATAAGTTGGTGTTACATGTATCGACAGTAAAACCCCAGTTTAAGAATATGCTGGCATTCAAAGAATGGGTAGCAAAATCAAGACAAACGGCCTAGTTATAAGCTGGCATTTGTCACATGGACAGTAATAGCCCAGTTGAAGAATAAGCTGGTGTTCGAAGCATGGCTAGCAAAACCATTAAACGGTAAAGACCGCCAACCAACCCCCAACCGCAACAATACCGTCAGCGACTAAACCGCCCGAGGAAGAAGAAGAAGACGAAGACGCGACTCGATGACGACATTAGCTGGGGAAAAGAAGGGTGCCTTTGCACAAACGACTTCAGCGCCGCGCCCTGTGACCACTTGCGACGGGATACCCCAAAGGACAGGAAGAGCGGACCTCAAACCCCACCATCTAAAGCAACAGGTTTTGAATTGGTGAGCATGAATTCCTGGCCCCTCATAGCTTAATCTAGTTAGGTATAGGGGGTGGGATTAAGGATAAGGGGATTTTTAATGTACTTGTTTCCCTCGATGTGCCGTGTGTTCCCCATTCCCATATGAGTGTATTAACTGTTTTATGCCTGTAACTATACCAGTAATTCTCAGTAGTATTGTGTTTTATTCAGCCTTTTAATAAAATTTGGTTTCTTGCACCAAGCCACTTGTCTACTCGATTTTCTTTATCGCCGCCTGTACCTAAGTCCGGTGCCTAGAACCCAGGGGGTGTGGAGCGATTCGAACCGCTCAAAGGAGTCAGAGGTGAAGCTGACACACACACACCAAAACCCCCTACAGCAGCCATTCTGTCATCTCTGCCTTTGAGATGAGGCACCTCCGGATTCCCAAAGGTTGAAGCCTGCAGAAAGAAACAAAGGTGAGGAAACTTTTTCCAACACTTTACACTCACCTCTCATACTTACCTGTCCACACTTGCACCCATCATTCATCTCTACAGCTGACATTTTGACCCCTCTCACCCACGCAGACCCACTGCTTGCCTCGCTGACCCTGGCAAGGTTCACAGCCGTCGAGAAGCCCGCACTTGCAGACATAAAATGGGGAAAAGCCTCAATACTGCCTGTTAACTACCTGTTAACAGGCAGTTAATTGGCTATAATCCTCTTCCTGCCTCGAGGAGACGGGTCCCTGCATAAGTCGGGAACCGCCTCCCAGGAAGATGGTTCGGAGGCAGGTTGGGAGCGGGGATGGGACTCGCTCCCAATTTTTCCCAATTTGCCAGCAGTCCCACCTCCAAACCCGCCTCCTCAGGGCTGGTAAAATCCAGCCCAAGGGTTCTGTATTACTAACTTGAATATTTGTACTGTGTGAACTGAATAGGACCTGCAAAAGGCATGTCTGAAAAAGCATTATGGACAAAACCTCTTTGCTTTCAGTATTAAATGGTATTTTGGTATCCAGTCAATGCATATTATTTTATACTGCATGGAGGACAGTAGACTTTTTTTTTTAATTGACAGGAGAGGAAAATAGTGAGCTTTCCTGAAACACTATCTGACAGAAAAATCATTCTGACTGTAAATGCTATGGCAACTCTCCTCCCTCTCCTCTTTCCCTTATAAAATCAGGGGTTAAATACATCATTGCTATTGATGGGCATTTGGCTTTCAATAACTGAAAAAGATTGTGCAATTGAACCTGGACACAGTGAAGAGTTGTCATATACCAGGCAAATCGTTAATGCTGCAAGGAAAAGGTATGAAATGCAGCACCATCACATTTTCTCTTTGAAGTCAAACTAAGGAAAAATTGGCAACATACGAACATACAAATTAGGAGCAGGACTAGGCCACTCGGCCCCTCGAGCCTGCTCCGCCTTTCAATAAGATCATGGCTGATCTGATTACTCCACATTCCTGCCTACCTCTGATAACCTTTCACCCCCTTGCTTATCAAGAATCTATCTACCTCTGTCTTAAAAATATTCAAAGACTGCTTCCACCGCCCTCTGAGGAAGAGAATTCCAAAGACTCACGACCCTCTGTGAGTAAAAAGTTCTCCTCATCTCTGTCTTAAATGGGTGACCCCATATTTTTAAAAGTGACCCCTAGTTCTTGATTCTCCCACAAGAGGAAACATCCTCTCCATATCCACCCTGTCAAGACCCCGCAGGATCTTATATGTTTCAATCAAGTCACCTCTTACTCTTCTAAACTCCAGCGGGTACAAGCCTAGCCTGTCCAACCTTTCCTCATAAGATAACCCGCCCATTCCAGGTATTAGTCTATTAAACCTTCTCTGAACTGCTTCCAATGCATTTACATCCTCCCTTAAATAAGGAGACCAATACTGTACACAGTACTCCAGATGTGGTCGCACCAATGCCCTGTATAACTGAAGCATAACCACCCTATTTTTGTATTCAATTCCCCTCGCAATAAACGATAACATTCTATTAGCTTTCCTAATTACTTGCTGTACCTGCATAGTAACCTTTTGCAATTCATGCACTAGGACACCCAGACCCCTCTGCATTTCAGAGCTCTGCAATCTCTCACCAGTTAGATAATATGCTTTTTTATTCTTCCTGCCAAAATGGACAATTTCACATTTTCCCACATTATACACCATTTGCCAGATCTTTGCCCACTCATTAACCAATCTATATCCTTCTTTAGCCTCCTTATGTCCGCTTCACAATTTACTTTCCTACCTATCTCTGTGTCATCAGCAAATTTAGCAACTATGGGGGAAAATTCGGTATCGCCCCATATGGTGCGCCATTACTGGCGGTGCGCAAAGTTTAGCGCCTAGCATTAATTATCGCCTCCGACAGCAAACTTGGCTTTTATCGCCCCTGGAGGTGATTGGAGTGCTAAATCAGGTGCTACACACCTCTCTTAAGGCGCTAAGGCCGAGGAGCGAGGCGCTACCTCAGAGGGCGGGCGCAGCGCAGGTGCTGTCAGTTAGCGATTGAACACAGACACACTGGCGCCGGTCAGTTCTTAAAGGGGAGGGTCGATCTTGCTCTGCAGCCACACCCTGCTCATTGGAGCCTTGAATCTCGGCCTGGGCAGACCTGTGGCTAAATCTAGCAGCCAAACACTATGGAGAGGGCCAGGGAGCGAGCACAGCGCTTCTGTGAGCGGGCCTTGGAGGCCTTTGCCACGCGAGTACAGAAGAGTGTGGAGGAAGGTGGCTCAGAGAGTCTCCTCAAGCAGCATGGTGCCTAGGACCCATCTCCAATGTAGGAAAAAGTTCAACGACCTCACTCGGGTCGTCAGGGTGAGTGCCTTTTTTCAAACCTCTTCATCCCTCCATCTCACCCTCACTTTATGGCCAGAGGGACTTGAAAGCCCCAATGCCCAACACTCATCCAACACCTATGGCCCTTTCATCAAACACACACGCACATTTCACAATTTGCATACAGTAAGGGGTATTCAACCATGGGAGGCATTTCAGGCACGACCATGGCTGCATACAGTAAGGGCCATTCAACCATGGGAGGCATTTCATTCAAGACCATGGCTGCATACAGTAAGGGCTATTCAACCATGGGAGGCATTTCAGGCAAGACCATGGCTGCATATTTACTCAGACGCGTCCTTTTTCTTGCAGGCCAAGCTGTCTCATAATAGGAAACAGCAGCAACGGATTGGTGGAGGGCGGCCTCAGCTGCAACCCCTCAGCAATCTTGAGGAGTGTGTCCACAGGATTGTGGCAAGCCGGGTGATTGGTCCCATCGCCACTGGAGACACCGACCCTGTTCTGGACAGCAATGGTAAGGTCATCACCTTTTTGTCCTCTCTCCTTCCACTTGTTCCTCACAACAGCAGCCTTTGACACTTTCAATCCAAATCACTAAATCGCTGCACTCATGCTTCCCTTGCCGCCACCCTGTCCTCACGCTAAAGTCACTCTTGTACCTCCCTGCTTTCAGATGGTGATTCACCAGGTGAGGAGACGGGCCCTCAAGCTGCCAGTGAGAGTGAAGCTGAAGGCGAGGAGGAAGAGGAAGGCGGACCATCAGCGCCACCCTCTACCGAGGCAGCCCATGCCCACACTGGGAACACGCCTTCCCTGGAGGGGAGCAGGGGGGAATGGTCTGATGAGGGTGAAGCTCCAGGACCCAGCGGGCTGCAGCAATGCGATGGGGGTAGGGAAGCTCGGGGGCCTTCTCCCCGGAGGGAGAGTATGGCTTCGAGTCCTGCTGCACTGGACGCAGAGGAGTGGGTCCTCGCTGAAATGAGTGCCCAGGCGGAGCACAGGTACACTGAGCTCATGGCTACAGTGGCAAGGTTGCCCGAATCCATTGAATCACTGGCAAGGAGTGTGGAGCACTTCGCTGTAGCACAGGCGGCTGCTATGCAAATGCTTAGGGCTGCAATGCAGTCAGTGGCTGGTCTCCTGCAGACGCAGATTGAGGCCACGTGAGCACTGACTGCTGCCACCCTCGTTGGATCGGGCACATTTCCCTGGGGCTCTCACCGCGCCGCAGCAGGCCAGCATCAGATTGCTCCGGATGCTGAAGTGCTGCCCCGTGGGAGTGCCAGTATGTCGGTCGAGCAGGGAGTTGCTGTCCTCTCTCAAGATGACAGCATTCCTGCTGCCACCACTGGCACTTCTCCACTGCAGTTGCCACCACCTGTAGGACAGACTGCTGCTGCCCATGCAGAGTTGGTGCAGTCAGCAGCTGGGCCCTCCAGGCCCAGAGCTGGTCCAGGCTGTCCCTCAAGGGCATCTGCAGTCTCAGTTTCTGACACTCAGCAGCCTTCCCCCAGCCTTGCTCCAGCCACTGGGGTCCCATTATGGAGGAGCTGCAGGGTGGGAAGGGGGGAATTTCGCAAGGGAAGCAGATCACCCTCAAAGGGCAAAAAGTAGGAGGTGTGACAAAATGTTTTTCATTGTTTTATTGCAGGCCGAGGTTCGTGGTCAAAGTTTTGTAACTGTTTTGGACATTGTCTCCAGGTTGTGAGAGCCAGTTATGTGAATGACTGCTTTTTTTTGTGTTTCTTTCTATTACTTTGTCATGCGGAAATGAGACACACAGAGTTTGTGAAATAAAGAAGTGTCTGTATTCAAAATGTACATGTTTGGTCTTTGCAATCATTGTTGCCTTGACCGGCTTAGGGGTTGCGGGATGGTTTCATTCAGGTTGTTTGAATGGCAGAAGCATTTCCTAGAAGCGACTTGCTATGTGCCTTTGATGGACGACCCTTCTTTGTGCCTCCCTCCCGCCTTGGTGCTGCTGATGATCATCCTCCTCATCTTCCTCCTCCTCCTCTTCCTCCTCCTCTGCTGGTGCTCCAATGACTGGTGGGATTGGCTGGATCCTGAGGATTGCAAGGTTGTGCAGCATGCAGCACACAACAACGAAGTGGGAGACTCGCTCAGGCGAGTACTGCAGGGCTCCTCCAGAATGGTCCAGACAGCGGAACCGTTGCTTGAGCACGCCGATTGTTTGCTCAACTATGTTCCTGGTAGCTTGATGGCTCTCGTTGTATCGTAGCTCATCAGGGGTGCTGGGCGAACGGAACGGTGTCATCAGCCAGGTGCACAGAGGATATCCCTTGTCTCCGAGAAGCCAACCTTCTGCGTGATGCGGTGCCTGGAAAAGGTCTGCCACAGAAGTCTGGCGCAGGATGAAGGCATCGTGGCTGCTGCCAGGAAAGTGGGCATTGACAGTGAGTTACAGCTGTCTGTGATCATAGACCAACTGGACGTTTAAGGAATGGAAGCCCTTTCATTTGCAGAAATCCTCGGCATTCTCTTGCGGCGCCCGCAAAGCCACATGCGTGCAGTCAATGGCGCCCTGCACCAAGGGGAAGCCTGCTATCATCGCAAAGCCCGTTGCGCGTTCTTGCTGCTTGTCCGGGGTCATGGGGAAAGAGATGTACTCTCGTCTCCTTTTAAAGAGGGCATTTGTGACCTGATGGATGCAGCAATGCACCGCGAACTGGGAGATATTGGCGATGTCCCCAGTAGCTGATTGAAATGAGCCAGTGGCATAAAAGTTGAGAGCCACTATTATCTTCACTGCCACTGACAGAGACGTCCTGCTCCTCAGTTGAGGCTGCAGATCTGGCTGAAGCAGGTGGCAGAGCTCAGTGACCACCTCCTTGTTGAAGCGCAGCCTTCGCAATCACTGCTCCTCAGACATATTAATGTAGGAGAACTGTTGGCAAAAAACCCTGGGAGGGTAAGGTCTCCTGTACAGAGGCCTGTTGGCCCTCCTCCATCTGGCCATGATTGCCACTCTCTCTCTGCGTCTCTGTGCCCTCTGAATGTGATGGAGAAGGAAGACGTTCCCATCCATTGCAGCCCCCATAGTATCTAGGCAATCAAAGTTATGAAGGTCAAAAAGCAAAGTACCTGCAAAGTTATGGTCAGAAGCCAAAACGACCTCAGACAGCGTTGACTCAGTGCAGAAGTCTCTCTTTGTCTCTGTCGCTCTCAAAATCTTTCTCTCTCTCTCTCTCTCAGAACGAGTGGTGCAAAAATGGCTACCACACAAAAGCCAGGAAGAGGCCCCCTTTAAATAGCGCCCCCCAGCCCCACAGCGACTGGGAAGCGTTCCAGTCAACCTGTCGTTGGTTGCGCCAGGCGGAAAGGAGGGGGGCGCCACTCAATTTCCGGTCCGGGGCACTCCAAGGGCGTTGCACTCTCGAATGACGTCAAGATCTGCGTGCGCAGGAGATCGGGCAGTATTGTTTCGCGCTGCCGCAAAATGTCCAGTCAATTTCGCGAGAGGCGCAGATATCACCACGCCCAGGTGCTAGTTGCTTTGTGCCCCACTTAGCACCCTCTTAAGGCGCGAATGGATGGCGCTACCAACTGAACTTTTCCCCCCATACCTTCGGTCCCGTCATCCAAGTCATTTATATAAATTGTAAAAAGTTGAGGCCCCAGCACTGATCCCTGTGGCACACCACACATTACATCTTGCCAATCAGAAAATAACCCATTTATGCCTACTCCTTGTTTCCTGTTAGCTAGCCAGTCTTCTATCCATGCCAATATTTTAATCCCTACACCATAAGCTTTTATTTTCCGCAATAACCTTTGATGTGGCACCTTATCAAATGCCTTCTGGAAATCTAAGTACAGTACATCCACCGGTTCTCCTTTATCCACAGCACATGTTACTTCCTCAAAGAACTCCAATAAATTGGTTAAACATGATTTCCCTTTCACAAAACTATGTGGACTCTGCCTGATTACCTTGAACTTTTCTAAGTGCCCTGCTATAATGTCTTTAATAATAGCTTCTAACATCTTCCCTATGACAGATGTTAAGCTAACTGGCCTGTGGTTTCCTGCTTTCTGTCTCCCTCCCTTTTTGAATAAAGGAGTTACATTGGTTATTTTCCAATCTAATGGAGCCTCCCCCGAATCTAGGGAATTTTGGAAAATTAAAACCAACGCATGAACTATCTCACTAGCCACTTCTTTTAAGACCCTAGACTGAAGTCCATCAGGGCCTGGGGACTTGTCAGCCCGCAGCTCCAACAAATTGCTCAGTACCACTTACATAGAAACATAGAAGATAGGAGCAGGAGTAGGCCATTCGGCCCCTCGAGCCTGCTCTGCCATTCAATGCGATCATGGCTGATCATCCAAATTCAGTACCCTGTCCTTGCTTTCTCCCCATATCTGTTGATCCCTTTAGCTTTAAGAAATATATCCAACTCCTTCTTGAATATATTTAATGAATTGGCCTCAACTGCTTTCTGTGGTAGAGAATTCCACAAGTTCACCACTCTCTGGGTGAAGAAATTCCTCCTCATTGCTGTCCTAAATGGCTTACCCCTTATCCTTAGACTGTGACCCCTGGTTCTGGACTCCCCGACCATCGGGAACATCCTTCCTGCATCTAGTCTGTCCAGTCCTGTCAGAATTTTATAAGTTTCAATGAGATCCCCTCTCATTCTTCTAAACTCCAGCGAGTATAAGCCCAATCGACCCAATCTCTCTTCATATGTCATTCCTGCCATTTCAGGTATCAGTCTGGTGAATCTTCGCTGCACTCCCTCCATGGCAAGAACATCTTTCCTCAGATAAGGCGACCAAAACTGCACACAATAATCAAGGTGTGGTCTCACCAAGGCCCTGTACAACTGCAGCAAGACATCCTTGTTCCTGTACTCAAACCCTCTCACTACGAAGGCCAACATACCATTTGCCTTCTTAACCGCCTGCTGCACCTGCATGCTTACCTTCAGTGACTGGTGCACAAGGACACCCAGGTCTCATTGCACTTCCCCTTCTCCCAATCTATTGCCATTCAGATAATAATCTGCCTTCCTGTTTTTGACACCAAAGTGGATAACCTCGCATTTATCTACGTTATATTGCATCTGCCATGCTTCTGACCAATCACCCAACCTGTCCAAATCATCCTGGAGTTTCTCGGCATCCTCCTCACAGCACACACGCCCACCCAGCTTTGTGTCATCTGCAAACTTGGAGATATTATATCTAGTTCCCTTGTCTCGATCATTAATATATATTGTGAATAGCTGTGGTCCTAGGACCGATCCCTGCGGTACCTCACTAGTCACTGCCTGCCACTCGGAAAAAGACCCGTTTATTCCAACTCTTTGCTTTCTGTCTGCCAACCAGTTCTCTATCCAAGTCAATACCTTGCCCCCAATCCCATGTGCCTTAATTTTGCACGCTAATCTCTTATGCGGGACCTTATCGAAAGCCTTCTGAAAGTCCAAATACACCACATCCACTGGTTCTCCCTTATCTGTTTTACCAGTTACATCCTCAAAAAATTCCAGTAGATTAGTCAAGCACGATTTACTTTTTGTAAATCCATGTTGACTTTGTCCGATCCTGTCACTGTTTTCCAAGTGCTCTGCTATTACATCTTTTATAATGGACTCTAGCATTTTCCCCACTACCGATGTCGGGCTGTAATTCCCCGTTTTCTCTCTACCACCTTTTTTGAATAGTGTGGTAACATTAGCTACCCTCCAATCCATGGGTACTGTTCCAGATCCCATCGAATGTTGGAAGATGATCAGCAATGCATCTACTATTTCTAGGGCCACTTCCTTAAGCACCCTAGGATGTAGATTATCAGACCCTGGGGATTTATCAGCCTTCAATCCTGTCAATTTCCCTAACACCATTTCCCTACAAATACTGATTTCTTTCAGTTCCTCCCTTTCATCAGACCCTATGTTCCACGACATCTCTGGGAGGTTATTTGTGTCCTCCTTTGTGAAGACAGAACCAAAATATGTATTTAATTGGTGGGCCATTTCTTTGTTCCCCATTATAAATTCCCCTGATTCTGACTGCAAGGGACCTACACTTGACTTCACCAATCTTTTTCTCTTCACATATCTATAAAAGCTTTTACAGTCAGTTTTTATGTTCCCTGCAAGCTTACTCTCATATTCTATTTTGCCCTTCTTAATTAATCGCTTTGTCCTCCTTTGTTGAATCCTAAACTGCTCCCAATCCTCAGGTTTACTGCTTTTTCTGGCCAATTTATATGTCCTCTCCTTGGATCTTATGCTATCCCTAATTTCCCTTGTTAGCCACGGTTGAGTCACCTTTTTTGTTTTATTTTTATGCCAAACTGGGATGAACAAATTCTGTAGTTCATCCATGCGGTCTTTGAACGTTTGCCATTGCCTATCCACCGTCAACCCTTTGAGTGACATTCCCCAATCAGTCCTACCCAACTCGCGCCTCATACCATCGTAGTTTCCTTTGTTTAAATTCAGGACCCTAGTCTCTGAGTCAACTACTTCACTCTCCATCTTCCCTGGTGATTGTAATTTTCTTGAGTTCCTCCCTCCCTTCCATTTCCTGATTTACAGCTATTTCTGGGATGTTACTTGTATCCTCTATAGTGAAGACCGATGCAAAATACCTGTTCAATTGAACTGCCATCTCCTTATTTTCCATTATTAATTCCCCAGACTCACTTTCTATAGGACCAACGTTCACCTTGTTAACTCTTCTTTTTTAAATATCTGTAGAAACTCTTACTATCTGTTTTTATATTTCTAGCTAGCTTTCTCTCGTACTCTAATTTTTCTCTCCTTATTAATCTTTTTGTCATTCTTTGCAGTTCTTTATATTCTATCTAATCTTCTGACCTGCCACCTATCTTTGCACAATTATATGCTTTTTCTTTAAGTTTGATACTATCTTTAACTTTTTTGGTTTACCACGGATGGTGGGTCCTCCCCTTGGAATTTTTCTTTCTCGTTGGAGTGTATATATTCTGTGTATTCTGAAATATCTCCTTAAATGTCTGCCACTGCAACTCTATTGACCTATCCCTTAGCCTAAAGAGCAATGGCTCTTCTTTCTGGATTGCCCCTTCCTACATCACAGGAGGTTTAACCATCAGAAACTTTACTCTGTAGAGCAGGATAAATTGTGTTTCTAACACAATCATCTTCGTCAAAGGTGTAAAACTGCAACATACTCTTGGGATACTGGGTTCATTACTAGTTTATGTCTATCTAAGTCGCCACTAAGCTTAGTCAGTTTACCTCCCTCAGGGATGCACTTCAAAGCCATTAAGAGACAGTGAGCAGCTTACTGTATTTTCCCAACAGCAGGACAATCACTACCTGCAGTATTGCCAGCTTGATGAAGCAGCTATAGATAGTACAACAGTTTCTCAGTCTCCAGTATGGATGAATATTTTCTAGCCCATGATCCTTTAGAGAATAACACTTCAGTAGACTAGAACTGTGGCTTTTTGCTTTGCATTTTTTCAATCTAAATGGCATATCAAGTTAGATAGCCTTCACTGGCCAGACTGATGTGTACATATTACATTTGATCATTAAATTGGGTTTAAATTGTATATTGCAATGAGAGATGAAACATTTTCAATGTAAAATATGCTTAATTTTACTAACAAGCATCATGACAAACAATTCTGTAAGTTCAAATCATAAGACTATGACCGCTTACATTCAGTTTCCATGCCCTCCTTCCTGTACCTGTAGAATTGATCTACATCAAAGTGAACGACCTTGATGGACAGTATAATAGGAGCTTGAAGCTCGTTAAAACTGAACTTAGAAATTGCCCAAGCCTGTTGCGGGCAATTAAAGAAAAGGCCCTCTGAGAAACTTTTAAAACATAAACTTTGGCTTAGGATTCAGTGGGCAGTATATTCAACCTTGGAAAGCATGTCTGGTTAACAAGATAACGACTTGCCATTTTAAAGAAAAGCTCACGGACATCAGAAGCAAGGAAATGCATCAGTAAATGAAACCGCATATAAAAGGAGCTGCGGACATGTCAGCAAGAGTTTCGATAAGAAGCTATCAAAGTGCGAAACCACAGGAAACGTCTGGTATTGGGCAAGAAGGTGTATTCGAACAATATAAGACAGCAAGAATAGCACGGCCAGAGGCTAGCCCCTACAGTCAACAGGAAGGAACAGAAGGAGAGGAACTCGAGCAATTGGGCTCAAGTCTCATGGAGCAGAGGCCTGATCAGCTTTCTGATGGCGATCAGCCCCAGCGCGATTGTCAATAGCCTAGTGAATATATCTCCTGCCACATAATCCAAGTAACGCAATTAGGTTTTAGAAAATAAAACATTGTAATTGTTAACGGATAAAGTTGTGAATAAACACCGTTGTATAGATCTTGTTGCTGTCGACTCAGTTTGTATTTTGTAACTCGAGTGTCACGATTCAAAGTATCCAGACAGATCCAGGTTTACAGTACCATAAAAAAGTGTCGGTGAAATTATGATGGGAATAGGCTTTTCAACCTTCCAGCCCCCCTCTTTCCAAAGTTGTACATAATGGCCTGGAATTTTCGGTGGGTAATAATAGCGAATGAACAGCGTTTTCCGTTAGTACCCCTTTGAAACCGACCGCAACTTCAGGATGTAGTACATGCGCATCTTAACGCGGAAATTCTGAAGTTGCGGTCAGTCATTCACTGCTCTGACACTGGCTGCGCTGTGGTGCCTTCGCCACCCCACCCCCCCCCCACCGCTGCCACACCACCCCACAAACAGCCAGCAATCAGTGTAATCTGTGAAATCAGGGAAACAGACAAAAACTTCAGCTCTTCGGCGGTAATATCACTGTTAAATACCCCATTAAAAGTTAAACCCTTTTTGATTAGGTGCAACTGGGGTTTTAACAGCGTATTGACTGCTAAACAAACATGGCCCTGAAAAACTAATTTAAATGTTGTGGAGTGTCAAATTTATCCATTGTATTAAAAATTAAAATTTATAAGAAACTTTAAAAAATTGTTTTTTACTTTTTAAAGTTTGTTCATCTATATTTCAGGTTTACCTTTTCCCCATGTGAGAGCACCAATCTCTGTTTTGCTCTCTATAACATTTTTAAAAAGTTAGAATCAAAGGAGCTTACTCACTTCCTGGTTCTCAGTCTGTGAGAACTCTGCATTGTGATTGACTACTTAGACAGCTTGTTGACGTCACAGCAGCTCGTGTTAGGGACTTCCCGTTAACTTGCGCTGATTTCAATTGCACGTCGGAAAAGCCGAACTTCTCGCCACAGAGATTGCGAGATCTTTGAGTTTAGAAGAATGAGAGGGGATCTTATTGAAACTTATAAAATTCTAACAGGACTAGACAGACTAGATGCAGGAAGGATGTTCCCGATGGCTGGGGAGTCCAGAACCAGGGGTCACAGTCTAAGGATAAGGGGTAAGCCATGTAGGACAGAGATGAGGAGGAATTTCTTCACCCAGAGAGTGGTGAACCTATGGAATTTTCTACCACAGAAGGCAGTTGAGGCCAACTTATTAAATAGATTTAAGAAGGTGTTAGATATATTTCTTAAGGCTAAAGGGATCAAGGGATATGGGGAGAAGGCAAGGACAGGGTATTGAATTTGAATGATCAGCCATGATCTCATTAAATGGCAGAGCAGGCTCGAGGGGCCGAATTGCTTACTCCTGCTCCTACCTTCTCTGTTTCTATGTTTCTATCTTTGTGGGAAGCTTACTTCGGGGCTAGCGGCGAACGCCTTTGCTTCGCCGCTGACCGCAAATTACCGGCCATTGGTTTTATGCTTTCCCTAGCTTTTAGTGTTTAAAAATGTTAAAGACTTTGGTGCCAATTTTCAAAAATATATTAAAATATCCACAATTTTTTTCTCATTTCAATGCAATAATGAAAGAAAGAGATTTGCATTTATTTACTGCCTTTCAGGTCTTCAGGGCATCCCAAAGCACTGCACGCCCAATAGATTACTTTTGAAGTGTAGTCACTGTTATTTTGTAGGCAAACAAGACAGCCAAATTTACACACAGTAAGATCCCACAAACAGCAATGAGATAAATGAGCAATTAATCTGTTTTGGTGGTGTTGTCTGAGGGATAACTGTTGGCCAGGATACCAGGAGCACTCCCCTGCTGTGTGAGTTATCACAAGTCAGCCATCTTCAAAACAATTGTGATATTCACATAGCTCCAAGGGAGCTCCTCAATGGCTTTGTAAGTAAATGCCCTGATTGGTGTGGTACACCCATATCTGCAGCTTTGTTGGTTTTGATACGGAAGAAGGCAGGATGAAGGCGCTTTTCTTGCCAGCGCTATTTGTAGTGACAACAAATACAGTTCAATCTCTGCATTATGACAACTGCCTGCCATAGCTTTTCACTTCTCTCCTGTAAGAAGGTCTTATTAACCAGGATGGAGAGGGGTGGGGTGACATTAACTGCTTGTACAATGAATGTTGTAATAGCTGGACAGTGACTTATTTCTGTAATGTAATAAACAACAGAAATGGAATACATTATATTAGTTTATTAACTGACATTACGTCTTAAAAAACATATATGCTTGCATTCACAAATAGTTTCAATTATTTAATTAAAAAATGTTTGGAGGATATGTGCAAATATTAGCACCTTATTAATGCATATTTTCCTTTATTACTTTTAATTCTGATTGTGCCACCATACTCATAAGGCACTCACAAGTTCCTCCAAGATGCTAGTTTTTTGCTAAACTGGTTTCTTCACAAAAGAGGTTTTCTTTTCTGGTAGAACTGTTCATCATTCACTATGATATTAATTTCTTTATCTAAATCCTCAGGTTTCCACAAAGATTTATTTTCTCCTCTTCTCAGTCTAAAATGATTTAATTTGATTATTCACAGATCCTCTCTTATTAACAGCACCACTGATCTAAACGCTTCAAAGCAACTATATAAAACTCATTTCCAATCTTACAATTGAACCACATGCGCATTATGTACTAAGAACATAAGAACATAAGAAATAGGAGCAGGAATAGGCCACTTGGCCCCTCGAGCCTGCTCCGCCATTCAATAAGATCATGGCTGATCTTGGGCTCAAAGCCACTTCCCTGCCCGCTCCCCATAACCCTTCACTCCCTTATCTTGTAAAAATCTGTCTATTTCCACCTTAAATGTATTTAATGACCCAGCCTCCACAGCTCTCTGGGGCAGAGAATTCCACAGATTTACGATCCTCTGAGGGAAGAAATTCCTCCTCATCTCAGTTCTAAAAGGACGACCCTTTATTCTGAAACTATGCCCCGGAGTTCTAGATTTCCCCACGAGGGGAAACATCCTCTCTGCATCTACCTTGTCGAGCCCCCTCAGTATCTTATATGTTTCAATAAGATCACCTCTCATTCTCCTAAATTCCAATGAGTATAGGCCCAACCTGCTCAACCTTTCTTCATAAGTCAACCCCCTCATCTCTGGAATCAACCGTGTGAATTGAATCTGAACTGCCTCCAATGCAAGTATATCCTTCGTTAAATAAGGAGACCAAAACTGTACACAGTACTCAAGGTGTGGTCTCACCAATACCCTGTACAGTTGTAGCAGGACTTCCCTGTTTTTATACTCCAACCCCCTTGCAATAAATGCCAACATTCCATTTGCTTTTTTGATTACTTGCTGCACCTGCATGCTAACTTTTTGGGCTGGATTTTGTCATTGGGTGCGGGCTGGGGGCGTGTCAGGTGGTCATCGTGTCCGGACCCTGCCTCCAATGTGAGGCGGGACAAATGAGCGATTTTGCCCTAATTGGGCACTTGATTTCCAGCGTGTGGGAACCCCTGGCCCAATCAGTATTTTAATGCTGAAACTCACCTCTGATGATGTCATCTATGCAGCTGCATTTAAGGCCTGCAAGCAGCCCTGGTTCTTTTTCAGCCTTTCAACTTGAGCCTAATACTTCTGAGGGATTTGTGCAAAAACCATGTCAGGCACCAGACCAAAGTGTGCACCCTGATTCGATGAGAACTCCCTCCAAGCTCTGGTGGAGGGAGCAAGAGCAAATAAGGAAGTGTGTTTCCTTCTTCAGGGAGGAAAAAGCCTCCCCAACAGACCAAAGCTGTGTGACTGCAAGTGGCACAGGAGGTGAATGCAATTTCAATGTGCAGCAGAACCTGGCTGAAGTGCAGAAAGAGGTTTCATGACCTTCTCTGCACAGGAAAAGTGAGTATTCCATCCCCATGACCCTCAATCTGATTCCCCCATCGCCTCTCATCACCAGCTTTGTCAACCTCCTCCTCCACATCCCACTTCACCCTTACATCCCTGCACCCTTAACCATTCCCTCTCGCTGTATGTTCACATTCACTTAACTATTCGACTATGCAGCCCTCACACTCCCTATTGCTGTGATGCAATGACAACAACTTACAACACACAGGGAGGACCTTTGGTCTTAGCACCTCACTCCATCTTTGTGACCTTCTAAGCATCTATGCTATGGATTCTCTACACTCAATCCTTCATTCTCACTCAAACTCCACTTGTGTCCCTCATTGCAGGAAAAGAGAGCCCACAATAAGAGGGAAAGGGCGAGAACAGGAGGAGAGCCACCTTCAATAGCCCAGCTCACCACTGCAGAGGAGGTGGCCCTGGAGATCGTGGGAGTGGAGGAGGATGTGCAAGTGAGGGACAGACAGACGGGCGCATCAGAGCAAGCTGATGACAGAATAGTTTTTCATCTCTCTGACATTGCATGAGTGACTGATATTGATTCTGATGCTCTAACAGATTGACTTTTGATCATCTGCACAATTCAATGTGCATGCAACGTTTATCTCACATATCTAACTCTTTCCTTTACTCCCCCACAAGAGCATCAACAGCCCCCCTCCCCACTGTCCAGGAGGAAGAGCCTGAGCCCCCCGACTCCTCAGAGGAAGCTGCAACCTCTGAGGGCGCAGTGTCAGCAGAATTAAGTGTGCCCAGCACCAGCGCAGGCACTCACAACTCAGTGGGACCTTCGGAACATATAGAGTTGTCACCTGGTGTATCACAGCTCACAAGTGAGCATCAGCAGATGATGGAGACAGGAACAGCAGTGGAGAGTCCTCGT
Source organism: Somniosus microcephalus (assembly GCF_052327205.1). NCBI lineage: Eukaryota > Metazoa > Chordata > Chondrichthyes > Squaliformes > Somniosidae > Somniosus > Somniosus microcephalus. Next base: position 98,812,466 of record NC_140993.1, on the reverse strand, counting down.
CGGAGGGCGCAGGACTCTGCCAGCTCGGCTCAGCTGCATGTCGACCCTGTGCCTCTGGGTCCATCCAGAAGGAGAGCGGTGCTGGAACTCCAGGAACAGGTGCAGGAGTCTCTGGCAGGTTTTGTCTCCAGGGTCGCTGCGAGTGTGGAGCGAATGGAGGAGTCCATCGCTAACATGAGCAGGGTCTTTGTGGAGGAGGAAGATAAAGCACAAGTAGTTACAAGGGTAGTCACTTGGGTGTTCTGTTGTGTTTATCTTTGAAAAGCCATCCGTGACTTTGTGATAAAAAAAACTTGATGGCAAACTGTTGAAGTTGTGGCCTGTGTCATTTTGCAAATAGGACTTCCACATTGAGGGCTTGGGTGACTTGCAATTGTCAGTATGGTGGTCAGAGTGATAGGAATCCGCAGGTTCTTGGCCATTGTCGATGCTCTGGTAAGAAGGTGCGAGGCAAAAGTGTTTGATTGGGAAGGCTAAGCAAATCTGGCCAAGATCAGTGCGTCCCTTGCATCCCGGGTAGCAATGTGCTCGTGTACTGCAGGCGCTGGTTGATGCGCCTCTACAAGCTGTTCATTGTCGCTCTCCTCCTCCTCCTCTTCCTCCTCCTCTTCATCTGAGGAGGTTATGCGATGAGCCACTTGTACCTCAGGCAGCTGCAAGCCACGATGCTGTGCCATGTTGTGAAGTGCACAGCAGACCATGCGATTCTGGAGACCCTGGCTGCTGAGTACTGCAGGACTCCACCTGATCTATCAAGGCATCTGAATTGCATCTTCAGCAAGCTGATGGTTTGCTCGATTATGAATCTGGTGGAAATGTGGCAGGGGTTGTAGCGCTACTCAGCTTTGTTGGTGGGCTCCTCAATGGTGTCATTAGCCACGTCTTCAGGGGATAGCCCTTGTCTCCAAGTAGCCATCCGAAAAGCTGGTCTGGCGGACTGAAGAGCGGAGGCACACTAGACTGCCGCAGGATGAAGGAGTCATGGCAATTGCCAGGGTACTTGGCGCAAACATGCAAAATTTCCTTCTTGTGGTCACACACCAGCTGCACGTTGAGGGAGTGGGAGCCCTTGCGGTTGACAAAAATACCTGGATTGTGATGGGGTGCTTTAAGGGCCACATGTTTGCAGTCAACGTGCCCTGCGCCCTTGGAAAGCCGGCCAGATTAGCAAATCCAACCGCACGTGCGGTTACACTTGCTTGATCCTTGGAGAAGTTGATGTAATTGTGCACGATGGCAAAAAGGGCATCGGTTACCTGCGTGATGCAAGTGTGTGCGGCCACCTGGGAGATGTCTGCTGTTGATCCCTAGAATGAGCCTGAAACAAAAAAGTTGAGTGCGGTGGTGACTTTGATGGCCACTGGTAAGGGGTGTCCACCCACTCCTCTGGGCTCCAGGTCTTGCTGCAGCATTGCGCAGATGTCACCCACTACCTCTCACAAAAGTCTGAGCCTCCTTTGGCACTGCTGCTCAGTCATGTTGTGGTAGCTCATCCTCTGTCTGTAGACCCTGTTTTGGGGTATCTCCTGCGGTGACATGCTTCCATGCACTGGTGCCTTCTGGCCTGTGCAGCTTCAGGTGGTTGAGCCGCACGTTGGTGCTCCTGTTGTTGCTCCTGCTGTTGGTGCTGCTGTTGCTCTGGGTGCTGCTGCTGCCACGGCTGGTCTTCATCTGAATCTGATGTCCAGGAGGAAAGGAAATAAATGGTTCCCATTCTTTTGGTATATGCCTCAGTTGAGGAAGTGCTCAGTCAATGTGGGGAGAGGGATTTCCCAGGAGGTTACACTGGAGATGGGTCTCAGGCTCCAAACTTCCACAACAATGAGTAGGCCGCTAAATGTTCCCCCAGACCTGAGACAACAAAGTTCTGCCACCTGCAAATGATCATTGCTGAAAACTCCTTTTTAATGGTGGAGCTGCAGCTGTTATTAAGCAGTCCACTTGTGCTGCCACCAGGTTTCAATGGCGTGTTCCAGAGGAGACATGCAGGATGGGGGAAATGTGTTAAACTCACAAAGGCCTCTCAAAATGGGATTATAAAGGCACTTAACTGGTTGTTAAGTGTCTTGGAGACGGGCTGGAAACAGGGTCTGAAACCCCGATTTTGGGAAAATTGCTCAGAGGCAGGCTGGAGGCGGGATCGGATCCGCCCGCCATTTTTTGCGATTTTAACACCTCACATGCCTCGAAACCCGCCTCCTTAGGCCTGGCAAAATCGAGCCTTTTGTGTTTCATGCACAAGGACACCCAGGTCCCTCTGAACTGTAGCATTTTGTAATCTCTCTCCGTTTGAATAATAATTTGCTTTTTTATTTTTCCTGCCAAAGTGGATAACCTCACACTTTTCCACATTATACTCCATCTGCCAAATGTTTGCCCACTCACTTAGCCTGTCTATATCCCATTGCAGATTCTTTGAGTCCTCTGCACAACCTGCTTTCCCACCCATCTTTGTATCATCCGCAAACTTGGCTACATTACACTCAGTCCCTTCATCCAAGTCATTAATGTAGATTGTAAATAGTTGAGGCCCCAGCACCGATCCCTGTGGCACCCCACTAGTTACCGTTTGCCAACCGGAAAATGACCCATTTATTCTGACTCTCTGCTTTCTGTTAGTTAGCCAATTCTCTATCCATGCTAATATATTACCCGTAAATCCATGAGCTCTTATCTTATGCAGTAATCTTTTATGTGGCAGCTTATCAAATGCCTTCTGGAAATCCAAATACACCACACCCATTGGCTCACCCTTATCCACCCTACTCGTTACATCCTCAAAGAACTCCAGCAAATTTGTTAAACATGATTTCCCTTTCATAAAACCATGCTGACTCTGCTTGACTACATTATGATTTTCCAAATGCCCTGCTACTGCTTCCTAATGAAGGACTCCAGCATTTTCCCAATGGCAAATGTTAGGCTAACTAGTCTATAGTTTCCTGCTTTCTGTCTCCCTCCTTTCTTAAATAGGGGTGTTACATTTGCAGTTTTCCAATCCGCTGGGACCACTCCAGAGTCCAGAGAATTTTGATATATTGCAACCAATGCATTCACTATCTCTGCAGCCACTTCTTTTAAGACCCTGGGATGCAGGCCATCTAGTCCAGGGGATTTGTCGTCTTTTAGTCCCATTATTTTACTCTTTCCCACGTAACTTTCAACTTCCAGGAACTTGTTTGTGATCTTTATGTTAACATAAATATTAAAGTTTATCAATGCCGCAATGAGTCCTACCATTAGGTTCTTGTTTTTTCATTTTTTAAATTAGTTTATCTTCCTTAACACACCTCTTTACCATACGATTATATTTTTCCCTTATCTAAGTTCAGCTTATCTCTTCTTGCAAAAAAACCCACCACAAATCTAAACCTGAAATATCAAGCCATTTGAACAGGGATCATGTTGTTACAAGCTACTGTGATAAAATGTAAAGGTCGTTTTCTCCATCTTATTCAACCAGAACAGATTGAAATTATCATTTTTTGTTCCTCTTGATCTACTCTACAAACACCTATATACAATATGAAATATCTTGTGTAATGAAAATGTGGTCAACTGAACCAAAGGCAGATTAAGAAAGCTGATTCTCTGATCAGGTGCTCCTCATGAGGAGCAGTGCTTACAGGGAGCTCTGGTCGGGAAATTGTGGTCCTACTGGCCTTGATTATCTGTTGACTTAAATGAATGGTTGGAGAAACAGGGACTACAGGCCCACAGTTTCATGACCAGCATTATCTGTGAGCACTGCTCCTTACCAGGAGTGCCAGATTGGGAAATCATTTCTAATATTTACTTGCCTTTTTTTGCTAACTTTTATCCTGAGAGTTCAGGAGACATTCTTCGTTTACTCCCCCGCTCCATGTAAAAGTGCATGCGCTAAAAATTGGAAATGTGTGTGAGGATTGTGATGCGCGATTAACTCCCGCCCATTCAATGTAATGCAGGCAGCACGCAAACTTCATGCTGCCTGCTAATTATAATGATAGAGGCATGCAGCTCAGCTGCTGAGTGGTGGCACATTCAGCAGGGGGCCCAAGTTCGTGCAAGGCTCGCACCAATTAAAGCTAGCCTGCACTTCTTAAAGCCAGACTACACCTCTTAAAGGGGAGGTGCATTCTGGTTGCAGCAGGTACTGGAAGTCATTGCAGAGGAGTGTGTGACCTACAGGAAGAGTGAAGATGGCACAACATGGCAGAGAGAGCTCCCAGGTTTTCAGATGCAGCAGTTGAGACCCTAGGGCAGGAAGTGGACAGGAGGGCTAGCAGGCCCTCCAGACAGACACTGAGAAGACAATAGGAGCAGATGGCTGTTGCTGTCAATGCAAACAGTATAGCTCTGAGGGCCTGGATGCAGTGCAGGAAGAAGTTTAATGAATTCACATGAGTGATCAAGGTCAGTGAATTCATCTTCAGATGCTATATCCCACAAAATGCACCAATAGCCTTACACACTGCTCAATTCACCACACCTTAATTACTCACTTACCAACAATCTCTATCAGTCACGACTCATACCTCACATTCATATACTCCATCTTATCTTCACACATTTACCACTGCTGCAAGTCTCACACCCACATCTCACAGCTTGTACACTCTGTCAGTTATTCAAACATGACAGCCACATCATCCAAACACAGTGAACCACACTCACTGACACACTTCCCTCTCTCTTTCAGGCCAAGGTAGCGCACAATCGTAGGCAGCTGCAGCTAACTGGAGGGGACTGGTGTGCAGAGGCCTGACCTGGCTTGAGGAGACAGTGCTTGCCATAATTGTCCCTACACGTAGTTTTCTTTGGTCCTGGAGAGGACCGTTCCATTTGCTTGGTTTGCTACTGTCACCGGGAGGTCGATTTAACGACAAGTTCGGTGTCCTTTGAGACGACATTAGTTGTGATCTAAGATCACGTAACAGGGTGGGCTGCGAGAAAGCTGTCATCATCCACTCTGGAGTGGTTGTGACTGAGGCCTTGGCCAGCGGCAGCGCTGAAAGCATTAAAGATGGCGGTATGCTCATATCTAATTCTTCTTCTCACATACCACTTCTTCCTCATTCCACAATCTCTTCTGAGCTACAGATGGTGTAAGCATGCATCTCTTGATATCCCCTCCTCCCCCTCACTACAACCCTACCCTTGTGCCTTTCTCATTTCAGAGGCCCAACAAATCCAACCTGGCCAGGCAGTGGTGCAAAAGGAAGAGGAAGAGGAGAGCAATGATGAAGAAGAAACACCGTCACTTGATCTGACACTCGCAGCCACCAGCTCAGATACTGGCATTGGACTTTAGAGGGAAGCTTTGGGGCAGGAACTGCATGTGATGAATCACCAGGCACGAATGGGCTGCAGCCAGGGCAGGGGAAAGGGTAGCGTAGGAGCCAGCTCCCCAGAGGGCGAGGTCGCACACGAGTTCGGCCGCCCAGGACTCAAATGAGGAGTTTGATGGGGCGGCCTACAGAAGCATGCTGATGGGTATGCACAATTAAATGCTTGGTGGATTGGCAGGCATGGCAGAAAACCTGAATACAATGTCAAGGAGCATGGAGGGGTCCAGCTCCAACCTTGCACAGGGCTTTGCGCAGAGCTTGGGGCCCATCCTTTCAGGTGTGGAAGGGGTGGGCAGATGCATTCGTGCAGTTGTGGACCCAACCATCATGCAGTGTCTGATTGTCAATGTCTCAGCTTCCACGGCAGCACAAGCAGAAGCCATCCAACATCTGAGTGCTGCAATGGAAGCTCAGACTGATGTCATGCAGACTCAGCTTGCTGCCATGCAAGCACAGACTGCTGCCATCAATGCTGGGTTTACCAGTGTTGAAAGGGGCTTGCAGGGTGTCACAGCAATCCAGCAATCTCTCCTCCAGCAGATTACTAGGGTTGCTGAAGCGCCACTCTGAAGGAGTGGCAGTGAGCATTCATCCTCCCACCACTGACATTCTGCCAGTGCCTTTGCTGTTGCCTGTCAGCCAGCCAGCCCAGACTGCTGCCTCCCATGCCGAAGTGGTGCAGTCCGAAGCCGGGCCTACTAGGCCTAGCGCTACTCGAGGTCGTCCTGCAAGGCCATCTGCAGACTCCCCCATTGAAAGTCAGCAGCCTTCCACCAGCCATTCTACAGCCATTGGGGTAGCACTGCATAGGGGCATGAGGACAGGCAAAGGAACACTGAAGCCAGGCACTAAGTGAATGCACAAGGGTGATTAGTTGACGTTTGAATGAAATATGGTAATAATTTGATTTATAAAATTGGTTTGGAATGTTTGTTTTATGGTGGATTTTATTGTAGCATTGTGGTCAAGAAGATGCTGTGATGGTCAGTAACAGAGGAAAGGTAAGGTGTGGGATTATTGTTGAATGGGGAATTGGGGTTGCGTTCACTGGTACCGCAGTCGGATGATTCGATCACGGACAGCCTGGGCAAAAAGGGGCTGTCTGGGTTGCCTCCTCCCTTCTGCTTCCTCCTCTTCCACTTCCTCCTCCTCTTCCTCCACTTAATCTGCCTCCTCTTCCTCCTCTTAGAAACATAGAAACATAGAAAAATAGGAGCAGGAGTAGGCCATTCGGCCCTTCGAGCCTGCTCTGCCATTCAATATGATCATGGCTGATCCTCTATCTCAGTACCATATACCCACGCTCTCCCCATACCCCTTGATGCCTTTTGTGTCTAGAAATCTATCTATCTCCTTCTTAAATATATTCAGTGATTTGGCCTCCACAGCCTTCTGTGGTAGAGAATTCCACAGGTTCACCACCCTCTGAGTGAAGAAATTTTTCCTCATCTCAATCCTAAATGTCCTACCCCGTATCCTGAGACTGTGACCCCTCGTTCTAGACCCCCCAGCCAGGGGAAACATCCTCCCTGCATCCAGTCTGTCTAGCCCTCTCAGAATTTTATACGTTTCAATGAGGTCCCCTCTTATTCTTCTAAACTCTAGTGAATACAGGCCTAGCTGACCCAATCTCTCCTCATACGACAGTCCTGCCATCCCAGGAATCAGTCTGGTGAACCTTTGTTGCACTCTATCTATGGCAAGTATATCCTTTCTTAGGTAAGGAGAACAAAACTGCACATAGTACTCCAGGTGCTCTCACCAAGGCCCTGTAAAACTGTAGTAAGACATCCTTGCTCCTGTACTCAAACCCTCTTGCAATGAAGGCCAACATACCATTTGCCTTCCTAACTGCTTGCTGCACCTGCATGTTTGCTTTCAGTGTCTGGTGTACAAGGACACCCAGGTCCCTTTGTACATCAACATTTCCCAATCTATCACCATTTAAATAATATTCTACCTTTCTGTTTTTCCTACCGAAGTGGATAACTTCAATTTATCCATGTTATACTGCATCTGCCATGTATTTGCCCACTCACTCAACTTGTCTAAATCGCCTTGAAGCCTCTTTGCATCCTCCTCACAACTCACAATCCCACCTAGTTTCATGTCGTCAGCAAACTTGGAAATATTACATTTGGTTCCCTCATCCAAACCATTGATATATATTGTGAATAGCTGGGGTGGGAGGTCTGCGGTGGCGGTATGACGTATGCCCCAATCTCCTTTACCCGGGGAGCGTGACATCATCGCCATGCGCATTGCCCTGGTAGCGCTCCGGACCTGAACTTTGGTTCCGCCCCCTGCAGCATCGCCGGGCGAAAACACCGGCAGCTGCTGGAGGCATTGATCGGGAGGCCGGGCGCTTCGGGGGCGATACTTAACGGCGAGGTGGCCGAGGTAAGTAAGAAAAATTCTGAAATGGTCTTTCTCTTTTTTTTCCCTTTTCTTCGCCAGCGCTCGATCAGCCCGGCACTCTGCTGCAGTGTTGGTCAACATATTCATCTTCAGCTGGTCAACATATGCCTGATGGCATTGACTGTGCTTTCATGAAAGCGAGGTTGTGGAGTGTGCAGCAGACCACGACGAACCTTGAGGCGCACTGAATACTGCAGGGCTCTGTTATGTTCATTAATAAGTAGACATTCTTATTATGAACACAGCTAGCTTCTAGCTAGTCATTTATTCAGTACACGTTCTCTAGGTACAGTATCTGTAGAGATGCTGCATGTGTGCTCCTGTGTGCAGGCTGCCATCTTGACTGTTGCCTTCAAATTCTCCATGTTGCTTTTCACAATTTTCAGCAGATCTTCACCACCCTGGTACCATGTTATGTTCATTAATAAATAGACATTCTTATTATGAACACAGCTAGCTTTTGCTAGCTACTTTTATTGAGCACATGTGGACTTGTACAGCATCTTGTAGAGGCTTCCATCTAAAAAGTCCAAAGATATAACCGCAGCAGATGTTGTTAAGCAGTGGAAAGAGAAAAAGTCAAGATGGAAGCCTCTACAAGATGCTGTACAAGTCCACATGTGCTCAATAAAAGTAGCTAGCAAAAGCTAGCTGTGTTCATAATAAGAATGTCTATTTATTAATGAACATAACAGGCTCCTTGGCCTCGGGAAACCCGGCAGGTGAAAGGAGGCAAGGAGGCCTGAGTCCATGAGGTAAGTGCCTTTACAGCACTGCTTGTGTGCCAGGAGGAGCAGGACCAACAAGCTACCCAGTAATCCCCCCCCACCACTGCGATTGGATCCCTCCTGACCACCATCTGCTACCCCCCTCCCCCCACACCCAGCAATCTCTCCCATCTCCCCACTAGATCTATATACTCTCCGCTTGGCTGCAGCCTTGTGCTGCAGGCTTTCCTGCCCAACATGCAGCCACCCTGTCAATCAGGCCGGCTGTGGGTGGGAAACGTTAGAAAAAAATTAAAAGACGCTCTGCAGTTAAAAGCTGCAGGGCGTTTGGGAAACCCGTACTTCTGGGTTTCCCGTTCCTAACTTCACCCCCCCTGCATAGAACGTGCCTCGAAGGTAAGATCGGGGCTATAATTTATATGTAACTATCCTCCACTCACTGCATTTTGCTGGAGAAATCACCCGACTTTTATCGGGAGAAGTGGCTGCAGTTTCGGTCATGCATTCTGTTTGCTGTATTTCGTGGAAACTCTTTTCAAATAGCCTCTGTAGAAGGTTTGCTGTAGTGCAGGCTTAACCAGCTCAATCAGGGGAAAATCCCTCTGGTTGTTCAGGCGAGGTTGGAGGCGGGACATTGACACGACAAGCAGCTGTCCCACCTCCAACTCGCCTCCATTCACAAAATCCAGCCCTTTGTGCATGTTGCATGACCCTCCTAAACCACGCCAGTTAATCCTGACGGGTTGACAAGTGGGTAGCCTCCTCACAGCTGCAGCTCCACCATTAAAATGGAGCTTTCATCGGGGAGCAGTTGCAGGTGGCAGAACTTTTGTTCCACAGGACTGTCAGCACTTTTAGCAGGCCTACCGAAATCGGAGGTGCTGCAGCTTCTATCTCTCAACTGTGGGACCTCCTTGAAAGACCCTCTCCCCATTTGGACTGAGTGCTTCCCCAATGGAGGTATCTGCCAGCAGCATGGAAACCATTTATTTCCATTCATCATGGACCTCAGATTCGGATGAGGAGCATCCATGACAGCAGCAGGACCAGGCAGCTCAGCAGCAACAGCAGCAGGAGCCCCAACCTCCTGCTCACCCACCTGATGCTGCACAGGGCAGAAAGTGCCAGCGCATCGCTGCAGGAGATACCCCCATCTCAGGGTTTACAGACAGAGGATTAGCTACCTCAACATGACTGAGCAGCAGCGCCAAAGGAGGCTGAGACTTTCGCGAGAGGTTGTCGGAGACATCTGCGCACTGCTGCACCAACACCTGGAGCCCAGAGGAGTGGGTGGACACCCCTTACCAGTGGCTGTCAAAGTCACCACCGCACTCAACTATTTTGCTTCAGGCTCCTTCCAGGGATCATCAGCAGACATCAATGGCATCTCGCAGTCAGCCGCCCACAGTTGCATCACACAGGTTACCGATGCCCTCTTTGCAAAGGCGCACAATTACATCCACTTCTCAAGGGATCAAGCAAGTGTAACCACGCATTCAGTTGGATTTGCAAATATGGCAGGCTTGCCAATGGTGCAGGGCATCATAGATTGCACACATGTGGCCTTTAGGGCACCCCATTAAAACCCAACTATCTTTGTCAACCACAAAGGCTTCCACTCCCTCAACGTACAGCTGGTGTGTAACCACAAGAAGGAGATTTTGCATGTTTGCACCAAGTTCTGTGGTAGTTGCCATGACTCGTTCATCCTGCGGAACTCTAGTGTTCCTCTGCTCTTCAATCCGCCAAACCAACTTAACGGATGGCTCCTTGATGACAAGGGTTACCCCCTGAAGAAGTGGTTAATGACGCCGATCAGGAGGCCAGCTAACGAGGCTGAGGAGCGCTACAACGCCAGCCACATTTTGACCAGGTCCATCATCAAGCAAACCATTGGCTTGCTGAAGATGCAATTTCGATGCCTTGACAGATCAGGTGGAGCCCTGCAGTATTCAGCAGCCAGGGTCTCCAGAATGGTCGTGGTCTGCTGTGCGCTGCACAACATGGCACAGCGTCATGGCTTGCAGCTTCCCGATGAGCAAGTGGCTCAGTTCACAGCCTCCCCAGATGAGGAGGAGGAGGAGGATCGAGTAGCAGCAGCACATGGCTGCCCGTGATGCAAGGGATGCACTCATCCTGGCCAGATTTGCATAGGTTGCCCATTGTGGCACATGTACTTGGCTCCTTCTTAACACATGATGGACAATGGACATGGCTCTCTGGCCTCCTTTCACTCTGGCCACCAACCTGACCATGCAAGTGTCGCGGAGCCCGCAATGTGGCGCTGCCTAAGCCAAAATAACAGATGCCATCACGCCAACAGTTTGCCATCACCTAATTTAAATACATTCACATAGGGATGGCATTTCATCAATAAACAGAAACAATTACCCAATCTGCACACAGATCTGGAGGTTATATCCCTTACCAGCTGGACCCACACAGCCTTGGTTTCTTTGGGAGGCCTCTTCCTCCCAAATGAGGGGAAGAGCACCTCCCTGCTAACTCTCGCCCCCTCAACCAGCATACCCAGTGCCTCATCCTAGAACCTCGGGGAGGCCCTTGCCTTGAAGCTGGTCATTCTTCAAGGAGATAAAAGTTTGGAGGTGGTGCAGCATCGACCAAAAACCAGTGGAATGAGCCAAGGCAGCAGTCCTTAAATGAAGCTGGATAAGTGATGTCGGCAGAGGTGAGTTTCAGTCCCAAAAGACTAATTGGCCCAGGGGAAACCACACCTCTGAAAGTAACTGGCCAATTAGGGGAAAATCGCAAATTTTTCCCATCTGACGGTGGAGGCAGGTTTGGAACCCACCCAAACCGAAACCCGCCTCCAATAGGAAAATCGCACCCTTAGAAACTGTTAGAAAAACTCCTTTTTATAGAGCACCAGAGCCAAGTTCTAATTATGGCATTTTTTTCTTCTGGCTTTTGAAAAAGTGTTTTTTTGAATTAAGCAATGTTTATATGCTTACTTGAATTATAGTACTTGGTACTTGCAAATACATACAGTGAAGATCATAGAGAGTTTTGTACATCTTGTTAGTACTGAGTATTAATGGTGGGTCTTTCCTTGAAAAAGTGGGATTGTCTCTGCAAAGATTGGAATAAGACGAGATAGTTTTTTTTACATTCTTTATGTGATGACTACTTTGAATTGAAAGTACTTCCTCCCACAGTAATGTTGTCATTTAACGAGAACCATTTTATTTGTAACCTTTTTCTGAAAACAATTCTTTAACCTTTTAGTCTAAAGATAACAATCTTACCATTGCATTTTGGTGGCTTGGTTACTGATAATAAAAGCAATAAAGCTTTAAAATGCAATTAATGATCATCATGACATTGGTTTATAGCTGGGTAACTTTCACCTCATTAAAATAATTGCAAACCAATGATGTAAAAGATTAATCCATTTCTAAGAGGGACATTCATTATCTCACCTTGAACTTTGATTACAATGAACCAATTGAGTTTTCTTTTCTTGCTTTGTGACCGTGATTCCTTTGCTTTCTACTATTGTTCAGCCCTCTCATGTATTGGCTTACATGGGTATTTACAGTAACTTCTTCCTCTGAATTTTTACCAACATTTTTGACTGGAAACTAAATATTAATTTTGACTGACTGGAATAGAGCATTCAGTAGAAATGTTACAGCTTACCAGAAAAGATCATTTTGATCCCTCCTTTCAGTCACCAATATTAGTGCTCTAAAATATATTCCTATTAACCTGAGAAAATAGTCGACTGAAATAGCTGTCACTTTAGCTAGAAAGGCAGAATAGTACAACAATGAAAAAAATGTCAAGAATGGCACAGACATTTGTCACTTGTCTGCTATCACAGATCAGCTTCAAACTATTACAGCAGCTCCTTTGCCAATATGATAGATGCTACAATTATAGCAGCTACAGCGACATATAGTGAGTGATGAAAACAGTACGATGGCAAAATTTTTATGAAGCTGAGCCAGCATTTCTAAGAATATCTGATCAACTGAACGAAATTAGATTTGCAAATTGCTCTGCTGTTTACAGATGTAATAGAACAACATCCAGGACTGTCTCTTAATCTCGAATGGTATTTTTATATTGTGTGGAACCACTCTCAGTGGAAGCACTTATGGAATTAGCGCCCCTGCTGAATATCGTGGGAGGCGCAGCCAGTGGCGCTACAGCCACTGGCTGCCTCTTTAGGCGCTAACAGGTGGCGCTACTCACCCAATTTCTCCCCCCTGCAGTTTTAGATTTAATTACACCACGAGGGAATTGTTTCGCAAATTGCAACAGACTTCATCAGAACTCTGACAAGCAGTTTTGCATTACCATCCTTCACGTAAATACCTTATAAACAAAGTGTTTGTGCAAAATCCAGAAACGGCTGTGGACCTTGCAAATGAGTACAAATTTGGCCCCGACGTTAATGCAAAACGTTCCGAGCGGAGTGGATTGTGTTCACAAAACCCGGAAGTAAAGCGAGCGGTTTGGATTTTCCTATTTCGACTTGGTTGAATCATTAAATTTTTCCTTCCGGATTTGGCGCGTCCAAGCAGTCGAGATGAGCACCCGCATGACGTGATCCACTATTTAAATGGTCAATGCAGAAATGGAATTTGGAGGAACCAGGAGGTGTTTCGAATGATTCACAAAGATCAAGGGCAGCACTCTGATTCAATGATGCTTCCCTTGAATTACTACTGGGTGCATTCAGGAGCAGGAGGGACTTGCTTTTCCCAAGCAATGCGAGGAAAAAACCTGCAGCTCTCCCTTCAAGAAGGTGTGGTTGGTGGTAGCTGAGGAGGTGAGCAGCAGGAGCATTGCGCCCCCGGTCTTGGATGCAATGTAGGAAGCCATTTAATGACTTAACCAGGTCAAGAAAAGTGAGTACATTTGCTGATTCACCTACATCCTGTGGTGTAAACCCCCACCCCCTTTCACTCTGTCTTGTCAAGCATACTCCATCACATCACTACTCACACCCACTCAAATTTCAGCAGCACCCAGCCTTTACTTTCTATGCACTTCCTCACCTCCCCATGTATATATCCACCGTTGACACTCACCCCAATCCTTATGAAATGTGATGCATCTGTCTCAGAGTCAGCCTCACTGAATGCACTGCATCCATTGGGTGAATAACTGACCTTCAGTCACTCACAGGTCTGTTTTTTTTGACCCTTGCAGGAGAAGAGAGCACAAAACGCAAGGGAGAGGGACAGGTCTGGGGGTGGGCTGCCACAAATAGTCCAGCTCACAGATGTGGAGGGGCAGGCCCTGGAGATAAGTGGCACATCTGCATCCCTCTCAATCAGATGTGGAGAGACTGGAAACTCGCAGATGGCTGGTAACAAAATTAAAAATATCTCTGACACACATGCTGACTTTATTACATCAATGACTGAACTATGAGAAGATTGCGTATGCTGATTATCAAGATTGTTACTTTGCCATGACTAATTCACATCTCTTTCTTTTGTCTTCCAAGGCTTTCATGCATACAGCAAGTATCGCAGGACATGCATGAGGACGATTCCTCAGAGGACCTCATTCCTTCCGAGGGTGCACCATCACAGGATGTACAGCCATGCACCAGCGCAAATACTCGCACTTCAGTGGGTCCAGTTAGACAGTTCGGTATTCAACTGGTGATTCACACCTCACAAGTGAGCACAAGCAGACACTGGTGGCAGGGACAGCTGTGGAGAGTCCTCATCAGGGCGCAATCCTCTCTAAGCTCTGCTCAACTCGACACAGATACTGAACCTGTGGTGTATGTAACCTGTTCCACCTTAAGAGAACTACCTTAAGAGATGTACTACTTTCTCTTGGCTGCTGTATACTGTAATACCGGTGGTGACCACACCGGTATATAAACGTTCTGTAGGGATTTGCTGGGCAGTTCAGCCCTGACCTCCGAATAGTAAAGACCTGTTAAAGTTATTCTTGTGGTCTGTGTCCAGTGATTTATAATAAGCATAACTGGGACACACAGACTTAACAGTGGCGACGAGTCCGATCTTACCCTGCGGCAGTTTTACATCCAAGGCAGCTTCGTCCTCAGAACGGGCGTCGAGAAGAGGCATCCGCCCTCATCATCCTGCTGAGCACCATCGCACGGGAGGCATCGAGAACCCGGGTTAAAAAGAAAAATTCTGACCACGAAGCCCTCCATCAGTGACAGGCAGTGATCATCCCTTCGACCACGGTGGTGGGTAAGCCGATCAGCGACACGAGCAGAAAGTCGGCCGCATTGACTGTGGAGTGGGGGAGGGAAAATGGAGGAAAAAGGGCGGAGAACTCGACCACGGCCGGTGAAAAGGGCCGGGCTGCAATCGAGGCCGAGAGGCGCAGTGACTGGGGCAGCTTAAGGCACGAGAGCCGCGGAGAACTCAAACGCAGCCGGTGTAAAGGACCGGGCTGCATGCGGGGCTGAGAGGCGCAACAGCAGGGGAAGCGTGAATGCCCATGGGAACCGCGGGGGAGTAAAAGCAGCGTCGGGGAATTGAGAACCGCTGGGGAGGCGAGAACGGCAGCAGCACGGCAATCGCCATTGCAGCCAGCGGGGGAAGAAGGCAAATGCGGGAATCCGCCATTGTAGTCGGTGGGGGAAGAAGACGAGCGCGGGAAAGACCGCCAAGCGCAGGAAGCCGCCATTTTAGTAGGCGGGGGAAGAAGACAAGCGCGGGAAGCCGCCATTTTGAGAAAAAGAAAAATTTAAAAACTTGCAAGGATGCCTAAACATGGGAACATTAATACCTTTGATAGCGATATCGAAGATTGGACCACGTATGTAGAACGCATGGAAGTTTATTGTAAAGCAAATAAGGTACCAGATGATGAGACAGCACTAACCTTATTAAGCTCAATGGGTGCGAAGACATACGGGCTATTGAAGCACCTTCTATCACCAGATAAACCGGCGGATCAGACTTTCGCGAATATTGTTACTGTCCTGAAAAATCATTTAAACCCCACGCCGCTGATGATAGCAGAACGATTTAAATTTTACAGAAGAACGCAGCTGAAAGACGAAAGCAACGCTGAATTTTTAATTGAACTGCGTAAGCTATCAAAGTACTGTCAGTTTGGAACAGGACTAGCAGATGCGCTGAGAGATAAATTTGTGTGTGGATTGTTAAAAGAAGGAACACAAAAGTGACTGCTTGAGGAGAATGATCTTACGCTTGATAAAGCTGTCACTATTGCAGCATCGCATGAAGCCGCAGCGAGAGGCACTGCGGAAATGCAGCTACGGTCACCGGAACTCAGCACCAATCAAATGGTCTTGGGTACAGTAAAATGTTATCATTGTGGAAAGACAACGCACGATCAGAACCAGTGCTGGTTCAAAAATCAGGAATGCAGAAAATGTGGCAGGCTTGGTCACATAGCTAAAGTATGCCGGTCAGGAAAGAAGACCAGCAACAAAAAGTCACCGCAGGAAAAGTACAGAAAGGTACACAAGGTGACAGAGAACAGTTCGAACGAACAGAAGTCAAATTCAGGCTCCAGCAGTAATGAACTGGGTAGTCTAAGAGTACACAATGTTGGTAATGAAGCAGACCTCCAAACAATCTGGGTCACACTTCAGATAGCAGGAGTCCAAGTGAAGATGGAATTGGACACTGGATCGGCATTGACGGTCATGAATAAGCAAGATTACAAAAGTTTATTCGCACATATTCCCCTACGGGATACGGAGATTGTATTGAAAACATACACGGGGCAAAGAGTATACCCCATCGGGAAGGTAGAGGTAAAGGTGGTCCACAAGGGCAAAGAAAGCCGAGGAATGGACTTATATGTGCTACCTGAGGGAGGTCCACCACTACTGGGACAGGAGTGGATTAGGAAAATAAATATGGACTGGCATTCCTTAAAAGCACTAACGGTAGATTCCGGTAAAAAAGATGTCAAACCTAAACGATTGTCCAGAATATTGGACGATACTAAAGAGGTGTTCTAACAGGGACTGGGAACACTGAGAGGAATTACGGCAAACATCAAGGTTGAAGAACATGCAAACCCGAAATTTTTCAAAGCCAGACCGGTACCTTATGCGATACGACCTGCTGTGGAAGCTGAGCTGGAAGGGCTAGAACGTTCAGGAGTACTGTCTAAGGTAGACTGGAGTGAGTGGGCCATGCCCATTGTCCCCGTCATGAAGCGTTCATCGAGCAACAAGCCGGGGGAACCGGGGAAGGTTCGCATCTGTGGAGATTTCAAGATCACTGTTAATCCGGTGCTTCACACGGTGCAGTATCCACTTCCGCGGATTGAGGATATCTTCACTTCGTTGTCTGGCGGGAAACACTTCACCAAGATAGACCTGGTGCAGGCGTACTTACAGATGGAAGTTGAGGAAGAGTCACGCCAGTATCTCACGATCAACACGCATAGGGGCTTGTACCGGTATAATAGACTGGTTTTTTGAGTGGCATCGGCTCCAGCAATTTGGCAGAGGGCCATGGAGCAGGTATTACAGGGAATTCCAGGCACACAATGTTACCTGGACGATATTCTGATTACAGGAGATGATGACGAGGAACACCTTGCAAATTTGGAACTGGTGCTCACCAGATTGAAAGAATATGGACTTCGAGTTAATCACCAGAAATGTGAGTTCTTTCAGAAGCGGATCTCGTACTGTGGTCATGTCATTGACCAGGAGGGGCTTCATAAGTCTCCTGACAAGATCGAAGCTGTTGTGAAGGCTCCCACTCCGGATAATGTATCCCAGTTGAGGTCGTTCCTAGGGTTGATTAACTATTACCATAAGTTTCTGCCAAATTTATCCACGGTGCTGCACCCGCTGAACGCTCTTTTGCAGAAGGGAGTACCATGGAAGTGGAGCGAGGACTGTAAGAGGGCCTTTCGCAAAAGCAAGGCATTGATCACCTCAGAGGACGTGTTGGCTCACTTCAACCCAACGCTGCCTATTCGTTTGGCTTGTGATGCTTCTCCATATGGTATTGGGGCAGTACTCTCACACAAGTTGCCAAATGGCCTGGAGAGGCCAGTTGCGTTCGCATCCAGATCATTGACCTCCGCTGAGCGCAACTATGCTCAGATAGATAGGGAGGCTCGCAGCCTTGTGTGGGGAGTAAAGAAGTTTAATCATTACCTGCAGGGCCAAAAGTTTACGCTTCTGACAGACCACCAGCCGTTGGTATCCATTTTTAACCCTAAGAAGGGTGTTTCGATGATGACAGCACAGAGACTCCAGAGATGGTCCCTTTTCCTAGGGGCACATCAATATCAGATCGAATTCAAAGGTACAAAGCAGCATGGTAATGCTGATGGGCTGTCGCGCCTGCCACTACCTACAGAGGAGGAGGCACCGACGGTTGACCCTGTTGAGTTATTTCACTCGACCATCATCGAATGTTTACCAGTCACCAATGCAAGTATTGAAAGAGAAACCAGGAACGACCCGACACTGTCCCGGGTCTACGAAGTGACAGTGAAGGGATGGCCAGCACATGGTGATCCACTGTTACCGGCATTCTCAGCAAGACGAGAACAGCTGTCCGTCTGTCAAGGAACATTGATGTATGGAACAAGGGTGATTATTCCTCCTAAGTTAAGAGAGAGAGTTCTAAAGGAACTACATGAAGGTCATCTGGGGGGAGTCAAGATGAAAAGCCTTGCTAGGGCTTATGTGTGGTGGCCGGGTATCGACCAACAGATAGAGGATCTGACGAAAAGCTGCTCAGGGTGCCAAAAAGTGCAAAATGCACCTCCGATTGCACCGCTGCATCCATGGGAATGGCCTTCAACCCCATGGCAACGTGTACATATTGACTTTGCTGGTCCATTCATAGACTCCATGTTTTTAATTGCAGTGGACGCACATTCTAAATGGCCAGAAGTGATTAAGATGACTACCACTACCTCGGAAAAGATGATCGCGGTGCTAAGAACGATATTTGCAAGAAATGGATTGCCAGAACAAATATGTTCAGACAACGGACCGCAGTTCGTGTCAGAAGAATTCCAGAAATTCATGAAGAAGAATGGGGTGAAACATTATACCTCTGCCCCATATCATCCGGCTACAAATGGGTTGGCCGAGAGATTTGTACAAACGTTCAAAAAAGCAATAAAGGCCATGAGCGAAGATCAGATTCCACTACAACACAAGGTGGACAAATTCCTACTGGCATATCGAAACGCCACTCATGCAGTGACAAACCAAAGTCCTGCCATGATGTTCTATAACAGGAGGTTGCGGTCCAGGTTGGACTTGTTAAAACCAAATGTGCGGAGGGAAGTTGAAAACAAACAGTTCCAGCATATAAATAACAAGACCACTCGGAGTTTCGAAATAGGACAACCAGTGTTAGCCCGGGACTATAAAAACGAGAAATGGCAACCTGGAACAATTCGGGCCAGACAAGGACCCCTGATGTACACGGTAGATATTGGTGAAAATGTAATACGGCGTCATGCTGACCAACTGGTAGAATCGAGAACAAGGGTCGAACCCAGGGTTACGGCAGAGACAACCGTGGAAGAAGTTAGTGAACCTGAAGCATCTACCTCAGAAGTGAATGTACCTGAGGATGATGTCCAATCCATAAGAAATCAACTAGATGAGTCACCCCAGCAACGAGAATCAGAGACCCCTGAAAGGCGTTATCCAACTCGAATCAGGAGGCCTCCTCAGAGACTGAATCTTTGAACTGTTTTGCATGAAGTTGTATATATATATATATCTATATATGTTATTATGTTATGTTAAATGGGGATATAACTGTTAAGCTAAAAAGGGAGGATTGTGGTGTATGTAACCTGTTCCACCTTAAGAGAACTACCTTAAGAGATGTACTACTTTCTCTTGGCTGCTGTATACTGTAATACCGGTGGTGACCACACCGGTATATAAACGTTGTGTAGGGATTTGCTGGGCAGTTCATCCCTGACCTCCGAATAGTAAAGACCTGTTAAATTTATTCTTGTGGTCTGTGTCCAGTGATTTATAATAAGCATAACTGGGACACACAGACTTAACAGAACCCTGGGGAAAATTGTTGAGAAGGAGAATACTAGAAGTGCACCAGGAAATTAGCCAGGTACTGATACATGTGCCATGCACACTCTGCAGAATTGTGGAGAGGACAGAGGAGTCCAACTCGATCGCTAGTGCATTCATGGCGCAGGGAATTGTGAGAATGTCTGGCATGGAAAGAGTGGCCACCTCCATAGAGCTTCAAGCCCAGCTCTCAAATGAATCCATGCAGGCCATGACCACAGCCATGCAGACTTTGGATGCCAACATGTCTACCGCCATAAACAGGATGACAGATACCTTATCCTTAGCCTTACAACGCGTCACTGATCTTCAGCAAGCTGCTCTCCAGCAGAATGGTAGGAGTGATGTGTGCTGGCCCAGGAGAGGGATGATGAACATGGAACATGGAAGTGGGAACTCCACTCAAAGCACTTCCAAAGCTCTCTGGACCCTTCCACTGACTCTAAATTGTCAGACTGCTTGACCGATATCCAGTACTGGATGAGCAGAAATTTCCTCCAACTAAATATTTGGAAGACCGAAGACATTGGCCCAGAAATTCGAGTCGGGGGCTTCCCGCGGGTGCAAGCCCCCGACCTGCACTTACCTTGCGCGCCGGCCGTTGAGCTGTGGGCCCCTGTGGAATTGCGATCCTGGGCCTCCTCCAACTGCCGGTGCGCAGTGCTTGCGTATCCCAGGGGCGCAGTTAGTTCGATGCGTCCCCTGGGATCACGTGGGCCATGGAGAGCCAATGGTAGCAGGGAATGCTTCATTCAAAAGTTTGACAGGAAGACCTGTCAAACCTATAAATACTATAAGCCCCAAAACATCACTAAATCTTCAAATAAATTTTAAAAATCACATTTTTAAAATAAACTATAAATTACATGAAATAACTATTTTAAACAATAATTTACATTTTTGAAAAAAATAATTTTATTTTCTAACGGGGCTAAAAATAATCTTACCTTTCTTTAAAATATTAAAAAATAATAAACCTGTGGAAAAAATGTTTTAATTTTAATTAATTCACCACTTACCTTGTAAAAAGTAGGCCTTGCGGCTGCTTTTTACATGTCTAACTTCTGGAGACTTACCCTCCCGGGAAAACCTGCAAAAAAAACGTAAGTTCGATGCGCACACGCTGCCCCTCCTGCGCATGCGTTCGACCTCTTAACCCCTTCTTTCAGGGGAATGGAAGTGCCGGTTTCCCGCGCATGCTCAGTGCATGCACGAAACCGGCACTTCCATTGGGCTTACGGGTGAGTACCCCGTGCGTACTCACCCGTGGAGACCGAATTTCTGGGCCGCGCGTGCAAGCCCCCGATCTGCACTTACCCGACGCGCCTGCCGTTCAGCTCCAGGGACGCCTGGAATTCCTTTTTGAAAGAGAAGAATCCCGTGCAGCGTCTGACGTCACGCCGCCCAGGAGTGCAGCCAGCGTGAAGCCTGGAGCGCGCTGTGCAACTGAGACACGCCCCTTGAGGTCTCAGTTTAATAGGACACGCCCCCAATGTTTCTCACAAGCTGCTAAGCATTTTTACATGCAGAGCAGCATTTCAAATAGGTTTTTGGTATTTTTATGAAGCTTTTGGTAACTTTTATAAACTTTTAAAAACGTTTACATTATTTTGAAGAATCTGAAGTAGTTTTAAACAGAATTAAAGCAATTTAAAGACTTTTAAAAGCCCTGAAAGAATTTTTTTCATTCCATTTATTTATTTAGCAACGTCGTCGTCATACGTGTCTTCACACTGTTCCCTTTGGGGAACTGTATGAAGTGGTGGAAGGATTTATGGCCGTGATTAACGCTCCTTCCGTGACCGTAACCATCTTTGTACCAGCCATTAGGGTGGTTAGTCCTATGGCGGGAGGGTTTTACGGGCTCCCACAAGCTATACAAGGAGGGGGGGCCACCCACACCCACGGACGCAAATATCCCACTGGATGTCAACCCAGAATTTAGAGCCGGAGCTCCGACTCCACTTGCCGGGACTGTCTGGAGCGGGGTTCGAAACCCTACCCCGTCTGGCCCAGCGGCGGGGATCCTACCGCTACGCCAAAGGCCCACTCCGATTAGCAACGTGAAATGGCTGGAATGAGCACAATTCACGGCATTAAAAGAACTCACAATTGAACTGATGATGACCTCAGCAATCTCCTCAACGAGGTGGAGGCGCGGCGCCTGCTCATCATTGGTAATGAGATGTCCAAGGCGCCGCAAAAAGGACAGATGATAGCTTGGTCTTTCAAGTGGCAGCATAGGGCTCCAGTCACGGGGAGGGAAAAGGCGCAGGAAACGTATGGGTGTCACCTTTTGCGCGGAGTGGGCCTTTTGCGTAGCGGTAAGCATCCCCGCCACTGGGCCAGAAGGAGTAAGGTTTCGAACCCCGCTCCAGACAGTCCCGGCAAGTGGAGTCGGAGCTCCAACTATAAAGTCTGGGTGGACATCCAGCGGGATACTTGCGTCCGCGGGTGTGGGTGGCCCCCCCCTCAGATGGGTTGTGGGAGCCCGTAAAACCCTCACGCCATAGGACTAACCACCCTAATGGCTGGTATGAAGATGGTTATGGTCATGGAAGGAGCGTTAACGTGGCCAGAAATCCTTCCACCACTTCATACAGTTCCCGAAAGGGAACAGTGTGAGGATACGTACGACGATGACCTCTTGCGCAATGCACCTCCTTGGACCCTCAGTCGCAGATGCAAGGGGGCAAATCGTGCAATTGTTAAATTTTTCATTTTATTGACATGTAAAATGTTGGCCCAGTAATTCCGTTCCAAACGCGCGAGTACGGTCGGGGTACTCACGCGTCTGGCCGGAGGAAATGCCGGTTTTCAGCATGCACAGCGCATGCGGGGAAAACCGGCATTTCCTGTCCTCTGAACGAAGGGGTTCAGAGGCAGAACGCGTGCGACTGCACAGGCAGCGTGTGCGCAGTAAAATTCGCCGGTTTCATTCATGCTTTCAGTGAGGTTAAGTCCTTACAACTTACACATGAAAAAAGCATGAGTACAGTTGCTCCAGAGGCTGCGGAGGAAGATATATTTTATCGTGGAGCTTCTGAAAGGCAATATTTTTGTTTGGGAAAGGGAGGAAAGTTATTTTAAGAAATGCTGAGGTAAATTTTAAAGTTTATTTTTGTTTTTTAAAACGGGTTTTCAGTACTGTAGGTAGAAGGAGCAATTGTGGCTATGTGAATTGAATTTGCTGTGTTTATTAAATGTGAAAATGACTCCAACATTTTTAAGAAATAAACTTTTCATCAGTAATATCTTCTTTTAAGTAATTATGTATGTATGACTATATATATTCCTTTGCGTATATGTATGTATGTATATATTCCTTTACTTATGTGTATGAATGTATGTATTTAATTATGACTTTCAGAGAAAGTAACTTATTGGAAAATCATAATTAAATACATACATTCATACACATAAGTAAAGGAATATATACATACATACATATACGTAAAGGAATATATACGGACATACATACATAATTACTTAAAAGAATATATTACTGATGAAAAGTTTCTTTCTTAAAAATGTTGGAAATGTTACATTACTCATTTTAGAACAGTCATTTTCACATTTAATAAACACAGCAAATTCAATTCACACAGCCACAATTGCTCCTTCTACCTACAGTACTGAAAACCCGTTTAAAAAAAAAAAATTAAACTTTAAAACTTACCTCAGCATTTCTTAAAATAGCTTTCCTCCCTTTCCCAAACAAAAATATTGCCTTTCAGAAGCTCCACGATAAAATATATCTTCCTCCGCAGCCTCTGGAGCAACTTTACACATGCTTTTTTCATGTGTAAGTTGTAAGGACTTAACCTTACTGAATCCATGAATGAAATCGACGAAGTTCACTGCGCACGTGCTGCCTGTGCAGTCGCACGCGCTGTGCCTCTGAACCCCTTCGTTCAGAGGACAGGAAATGCCGGTTTTCCCCGCATGCTGCAAACCGGCATTTCCTCCGGCCAGACGCGTGAGTACCCCGACCGTACTCACGCGTTTGGAACGGAATTACTGGGCCATTGTCTTCAGTCCCCACCACAAATTCCGGTCCCTAGCCACTGACACCATCCCTCTCCTTGGCAAATGTCTGAGGCTGAACCAGACTGTTCACAATATTGGTGTCGTTTTTGACCCCGAGATAAGCTTCCGACCACATATCCACACCATCACCAAGACTGCTTATTTCCACCTCCATAACATCGCCCGACTCCACCCCTGCCTCAGGTCATCTGCTGCTGAAACCCTCATCCATGCCTTTGTTACCTTTTAGACTTGACTATTCCAATGCACTCCTGGCCCATCTCTCATCTTCCACCCTCCATAAATTTAAGCTCAGCAAAGACTCTGCTGCCCGTATTCTAACTCGCAACACGTTCTGTTCACCCATCAGCCCTGTGCTCGCTGACCTACATTGGCTCCTGGTTCAGCAATGTCTCAATTTTAAAATTCTCATTTTTTTTTCAAATCCCTCCATGCCCTCACCCCTACCTATCTCTGTAACCTCCTTCAGCCCTACAACCTTCCAAGATATCTGTGCTCCTCCAATTCTGGCCTCTTGCGCATCCCTGATTTTAATCGCTCCACCATTTGCAGCTGTGCCTTCAGCTGCCGAGGCCTTAAGCCTTGAAATTCCCTCCTTATACCTCTCCATCTCGCTCTACCTCTCTTTCCTCCTTTAAGACACTCCTTAAAACGACCTCTTTGACCAAGCTTTCAGTCATCTGCCCTAATATCTCTTTATGTGGCACGGTGTCAAACTTGGTTTGATAATGCTTCTGTGAAGCGCCTTGGGACATTTTACTATGTTAAAGGTGCTATATAAATGCAAGTTGTTGTTGATGTTCTCACCCATTGCCACCGCCACCCCCCCACTACCCCGCCCCCAGCCAGTACCTGATATGCTGCCTTATCTCTCAGTGACTGAGTCTGCCCCTGCACAGGTGCAGGTGACGCAGCCTTTGGCAGGGCCCTGAGGGACTCCAAAACCCAGAGGGTGTAGGCCAAAAGCATCTCAGCAGTCATGGCAGGGATCTGAGTAGCCTGCCTCTACCTCTGTTGTCACCAAACGGGATGCACCACATGGAAGCAGTAGGAAGCATAAGTTAAAGCAATTGTAATAACAACAGAAAATGCTGGAAAAACTCAGCAGGCCAGGGCAGCATCCGTGGAGAGAGAAACAGAGTTAACGTTTCAGGTCGATGACCTTTCGTCAGAATTGGAAACTGGATGACGAAGGGTCATCAACCTGAAACGTTAACTCTGTTTCTCTCTCCACGGATGCTACCCTGGCCTGCTGAGTTTTTCCAGCGTTTTATGTTGTTATTTCAGATTTCCAGCATCCGCAGTATTTTGCTATCGTTAAAGCAATTGTACTTCACCAAGCGTATGCACATGGGTGTTTTGACAACATAACAAAAAACTCATTGATTAGCACCACTTCCACGTCTTGCCCATTACTGCGCCCGAGTACCAACTCGCCCTTTCACTTGCTTCATGATGAATACCAATATATGACAGGACCCACTGGGTGGATGTGCAATAGGTGTATGTGTGGTTAAAGGACTGTTTTGTGCAAAGGGAGGGGTTGGGGTGGGATGGTGGGCGGGGGGTTGGGGGGGGGAGCGGGTACTGCAGTTGGTAGTGACGGTGGCTTTCATTTGTTATTTGTTCCGTCATAATAACTAACTGAACCTTTGAGCTAATAGGGCATCCTTGGCTTCCCGGGCAGCAATGTACATGGCTGATCTGGGGATGGGTGCCTCATCTTCATATTCCTACTCCTCAATGTTCTTCTCATCAGAAGGTGATTGATCAGCGCCTTGATCATCCTCCACCTTTACTCCTCTCAGCTGCACAATGTTGTGCAGGACGCAGAACACCACTATTATTCTGGACACCCTGGCTAGTGAGTGCTGAAGGGCACCTCTAGACCTATCTGGGCACCTGAAGCGCATCTTCAGCGTGCCGATGGCTTGCTTGATGACACACCTGGTGGCCATGTGACTCTCATTGTAGTGCTCCTGCGCCTCATTGGTGGGGTTCCTCACAGGTGTCAGGAGCCAAGTTTGAAGGGGTATCCCTTGTCTCCTTTGAGCCAGACCTTAAGTCTGTTTCCTGGAATAAAAAGGCCTGGAATGTTGGACTGCTGCTGTATAAAGCATCATGAAGCTCACAGGGAAACTTCTGCGCACCTGCAAGAAGCTCTTCCTGTTCTTGGGGATTAAAATTTCCCCCTTTGAATCACCTGCCCATTGTAGAATCTGTCCGATTTTCATTCCATTCTATAATGAGCTGGCAATCTGCTTGACCAGATAATTGCCCAGGCTGTGAAGATGAAAAGTCACCCCAATGTGCTTGGCAGAATTTTTTTCCTCGCATTTTGAGTCTGAAGTTTTCAAAACTCTTCCTCAATATTTGCTGCAAGTGCTATCTTAGGTGCCTAAAATTACAATAAAAATAAAATAATATCTCACTGGACACCCAAAGCCTACTTTTCGAGTGGCCCTCGAAAATGGGTGGGAGACATATTAAATTATTTAAATCAAGGACCTACGCCATTTGTAGGACACAGTGCTATATTCAGTACCAATGGGTGGAGTGCGCCACGCATACTCCACCCAGTGGTATTGGATGTAGAGTGGCCTTATAAGAACCGCTGGAGGCCACTCAAAAAAGTGCTACAATAAAGTGGTGCCACTGATTTTTGTGGGGCCAGAAAGGGCACAAATGCTCCTCCTGACCCCACAGAAATCGTCCCACCCATTGCCAGTCACTCAGTGGTTCCTGTGACTTCTTTAAGGCCATACATCCACTCGGCTCTGGAGAGAACTCGCCAGATTTCCTGCCCTCCCTGATCGGTGAGCATAAATTATACAGATGAGGCTCGACCATGAAAATGTTTTGGGCCTCTCAGCTGGGTAATACGATTGCTCTGCCCACCGACTACCCAGTGTGCGCTACTTATGAAAATCGGCCCCAAAGTTTCCGCTCCTCAGTTGCTGTTCATATGGTTATAATGGTTCTTACGAAATGTCATCGACCTGAAACGTTAACTCTGCTTCTCTCTCCACAGATGCTGCCTGACCTGCTGAGTAGTTCCAGCATTTTCTATTTTAATTTTAGATTTCCAGCATCCGCAGTATTTTGCTTTTGTATTGGTTATAATCAATGCTCCAGCATGCTCTATGGTGGAATAGGGCTGATAAAAGCATAAGGAATAGTCAAGTGTTCTGTCAACTCAAGGCCACCTTGCCATGTATAATGAATAATGGAAAGTTTATTATATGGTTTACATGAAGGTAGATAAAAAATAAACACTGTCAACTGATGACAATTTAAAAGCCTAAATACCGCAGCTTTTGACCTACTAAAATTGTTGGAAGAATGCAGCCTTCGATTGCTCAGAAGTAATAATTTGTCTGCTGGCTGTCATTAGAAAAGTAAAGGGGGAATTTTAACTCTCTCTGCCCGGCAGAAATGAGGCAGTAGCGGCGGTAAAATTGAGGTGGTTGACTTACCACCCATTGCTGCTCCGTCGCCATTTTAACTCGGCCTTCCACTGGGCAGCCCAAACTTCTGCCTGAATCAGACGGGAGCCTCATTAATTTATGCAAATCACGGTCCTATGATGTGTATAGGACCCCGATGCAGTTATGAGGGCTTACTTGGTGGAGTGTGTGCTCAGTAAAATCTGGTGATCAAGAAGAGGAAGAGGCCCTAAAAAGGTACGGCTAAAATTATTGGCAAATGGCACAAACAAAAGTGGATACGACAGAGATAAAGAGCTTTAATTTTTAAAAACAAATCCATAACCACACCCCTGTTGAAATTTGTATTTACGATGATTTTTTTTTAAATCATAAGATTTTATCATGATATATTAATGGCTCATGAAAGAAATATAGGAAAGATATATTTCCAATAAAGCCACATTAAAGCTCAGCAACGTACGAGTTTAGTTCAAAACAATTCCCATCTAAATTGGAAATCACTCTCAAATGATACAGAAATATGAATCAAAGGGCAATTTTGCATCATATAATTCAGTTTCCATTTGGTTAAAGGCTACTGCGTCATTCATTAGCTAAAATCAATAGCTTTTTAGACTGGGACCTACTTCTTGCTTTTGATATGAAATTTAATCATTTTAATCATTCATTTGGCTGACAATCGATAGTTTTGGTCTTTTCAGACATATATATCTTGTGACGTTGTGAAAAATTATACTCCTACATTAACTGAAAAAAAATCATACAAATAGCAAGATGAATTCTGTTGTGTCTGAAGTACGGGAAAATAGGTTTGCTCTATCTTATAAGGAGCAAATGCATTTTGCTATAATACAAAAAAGTTTGCCCTTTGTTTGTCCCTTTCATTTGCTGTTCTGCATATCTTATTTGGGTGCACAGTAAAGGTATAGACAGAGGCAGTATTAATATCTTTTATGTTTTGTGTATAACAGTATTCATGTGCCACCTTACAATTGAATTTTCTTGATGTTAATGTAATGTGCCACGTTGACCACCATGCTGTATAAAATATTTCAACAAAATACATAAATCAACTTTTCATATCTCAAAAATATTCTGCCTTTAATTTCCCATTGGTTTCAGAGTGACTGCTGTGCCATGCAAACAAGGCCACTTTCTTTGCAGACCATCTTCACAAATACAATACACTCATGTGAAAGCATGGTAGAGATGAAGGTAAATTAACAGTTATTCAATATTAGTTCATTGTTACTATTTAATAGAGCATGCAAAACAATTCCTCAAGGCATATCAAGACATCAGTAACTGCATGAACACATGTATCAGAAATAAAATTCAGTTCGATAACATTTTTTTTAATTGCTCTTGAAAATTCAGCACTAAATCCATCTTAGATTTTTTGTTCCAAAATCATTGATAAAAGCTTCATAATTACCAGTTATAGAAGCTAAAGCAAATCTGTTGTGTATTGTAATGTATTATCACATGGTTTGGTATGAGCATGCTCAGTTCACTCTGGCCTAGTAAAGCAAACACATGGACCAGCAACTCATCATGTCTCTGTCCTTCATTTGTTCTACCCACGTATATTACATTTCTGGCGATGAGGATGGGATCCCAAAGCCATTTTTAGGGATCATGGAAGGACACAGTGTTCAACCTCTGAGTAGAAAAGTTTAAGGTGAATTTGTGACACCTAAACTGAATTTTTGCGATGTTTTACTGTTAATGCTTATGTAGAATCGTCTGTGCTTCGCCTTCATGTGTATGTAAACACAGTAACAGCGGCGCTAATTCTCACAGGTACACAGGTAGTGTGCTGAGTCACTGTTCAACGGGATCGGGACAATCATGGCCACGCCCATGGGATTCATCAGAAGCCTCTGCATGTATGGCCGAGCTCGCGAACCATTCAGTTCTTACATTGAGCGAATGGAGATTTATTTTTAAGGCCAATAACATTATTGAGACTGAAGGTGCAGATTAGAATGTTCAAGTTCAAATAAAGTAATTCGTGAATGTAAAAAAGCAATTTTTCTAACAGAGATTGGGCCAGATGTCTACAGAACGGTGACAAAACTACTCGTGCCAGGGAAAGCGAAGGATGTGTGACATTGTCAAGAAACTTGAGGACCATTTCGACCCAAAGTCATTAGAAATAGCAGTTTGGTAGCAGAAATCAAAAACAAAGTGAAACCATCAGTGAGTACATTGTAACTCTTAAAAACCTGTCTTTGCATTGTAACTTTCGCACATTTTTGGATCGTATGTTGTGAGATAAGTTTGTGTGTGGACTGGTGGATGAGCGCACACAGTCCAAATTACTGAACACTCCGAACCTAACATTTGACATGGCATGCTAAATTGCCCTATCTATGGAGATGGTGTCTAAGAATGCTAGGGAGCTCCATCCAACTCAAGTGACTAGTGCAGCTGAGGTTTACAGTCAAAAAGCCACCGGAAAACCTAAAGCTGTGAGACCAAGTCAAAAGCATGTCATTGAGAGCAGTTCCATGAATTGTTATCGCTGCAATAGAAATCACTCACCACAGTCCTGCCAATACAGAAATGTGAAGTGTTTTCATTGCCAGAAGCAAGGCCATATTTCAACAGCTTGCAGAGCTAGTTTGAAAGCAGGAAGTAAGAACCATGCTAGTGGCAATGCAA
This sequence comes from Somniosus microcephalus, assembly GCF_052327205.1. Classification (NCBI taxonomy): domain Eukaryota; kingdom Metazoa; phylum Chordata; class Chondrichthyes; order Squaliformes; family Somniosidae; genus Somniosus; species Somniosus microcephalus. Next base: position 98,782,792 of record NC_140993.1, on the reverse strand, counting down.
AGCAGTGACAACAAAAGGGAAGAGTTCACAATATTGAAGTGAACACACCTGATGTGGAAGAACTAGGCATCTACAGTATCTATGCCACTAGCGGCAATGCTATCAGTTGTGAGAAAGACTTCCATCTTTTGATCAATACCAATATATTGATATGTGTATCGACACAGCGGTGGACTGCTCTATCATGAGTAAGGACATATATGAGTAAGTTTAATCAAATACCACTTACAAAGAGTACCATAGAGTTAAAAACCTACTCCGGAGAATTCCTAGAGACATGTGGACAAATGGAATGTACAGTTCAGCACAATGGCCAGTCAGTAAAGCTGCCTATTATTCTAGCGAGCTACAACAACAGACCAACCCTCAGGGGCAAAGACTGGTTGAGAAAGTTAAAACTAGACTGGAAAAACATCTTCAGTGTAGATGCTTCAAAGAAGCGACTCGTCACAATGCTGAACAAGTACAAAAGCATGTTTACAGGCAGTTATGAGGGCATCACTGGATATGACGCGCATATCCGCATCAAGTCCAATGCGAAGCCTGTCCATTGTAAGGCAATACGTGTTGAAAAGTCAGGTGGAGGAAGAGCTAAAGAAACTGCGAGAGAACGGAGTGCTAGTAAAAACTGACAAAAGTAAATGGGCTACCCCGATTGTGGTAGTGCCCAAAGCAGACAAAACTGTACGCTTGTGCGGTGACTACAAAGTTACTATCATCCAAGCGGTTGACGATGAACAGTACCCGTTACCTACATTACAAAATTTGTATGCAGCACTCTCTGGGTCAAAGGTTTTCTCTAAGCCTGACCTGTCACACACTTATGCTCAGCTGAATGTTGACAAAGAGAGTCAAAAGTACCTCATTATCAACACACACAAGGGACTGTACTCATACACCAAGCTGCTGTATGGTGTAAAGTCCTCTCCCAAAATCTTCCACGCTATGATGGATAAGATTTTGCAAGGAATTCCAAATTGCTTATGCAATCAAGACGATGTGCTGATCGCAACATGCAGCAAGGAAGAAAATCTAGAGGTGTTAGATTTAGTGCTTCAAAGGTTGAAATCCCGCAATGTAAAATTGAAAAGGAGAAAATGTGCTTTTGTGCAGCCCAAGGTTGTGTACCTTGGTCTGAAAGTTGATGCAAATGGCTTGCAACCAGTCAAGGAAAAGGTTGATGCTGTCATCAATGCTCCAAAGCCACAGAACGTGTCTGAGTTAAGATCTTTCCTTGGAATGGTCCAGTACTACACATGTTTCTTACCTGAGTTAGCGACCATGTTAGCTCCATTGCACGAGCTCCTCAAGAAGTCCAGTGGAAGTGGACAAAAGCACAACAGGAAGCTTATGACGCTTGTAACAGAAGTCTCTCTAGCAATGCTCTACTTGTGCACTACGACACAGAGCGTGAGCTTAACTTAGCATGTGATGCTTCTAGTTATGGTGTGGGAGCTATCATAAGCCACGTAATGGATGACGGTCAAGAGAAACCAATTGTGTTCGCATCGCGAACCCTCACAAAGAGCGAAAGAAACTATGTGCAAATTGAAAAGGAAGCACTCGCCATAGTGCTTCCTAGAATCAAGGAATTCCAACAGTTTCTGATCGGCAGAAAGTTTACCCTGATAACCGATCACAAACCGCTCCGAGCAATATTGGGGCCCAAATCTGCCATCCCTGCAATGGCCGCATCAAGAATGCAATGTTGGGCAGTGTTGTTGTCACAATATGATTATATGATTACACGATTGAATATCGCACTTCAAAGCAAAATGCAATCGCAGATGCCTTGTCCAGGTTGCTACATGAAGACTCGTGTTGGGAGTGAAGGTGAGATTTTCATGCAAGGTGCAGTTGACAAAGACATTCCTGTGAATGCAACTGAGATTTCAAATGAGACTCAACAGGGTTTAGTACTGAAAAGAGTGTATGAAAACACCTTGAATGGATGGACTGATCAGTGTCTGGACACAGAGTTGAAAACATTCCATAACTATCATACTGAATTGTCTTGTGAGCAAGGTTGTATCAAGTGGGGAAACAGAGTGATGGTACCTACTTCTTTGAGTTCGGAACCTAAACAAAACAGCCAAAACCTTTAGTAAGGAGATCAGGAATTCTCCGCAAATCTGTTACTAAACTGGATTGTAGATTATTTAAAAGAAAAAATGCCAGGAGTTTTTGTTAGGTGGTACATGTAACACTGGGAAAGGTGGGACAATAGTTTTGTTGTATTTGAGAGGGGAATACATACATTTTTTTAAGGGGAAAACAGTGTAATGTAATATCACATGGTTTGTCACATGATTTGGTATGAGCATGCTCAGTTCACTCTGGCCTAGTATAGCAAGCATATGAACTAGCCGCTCATTGTGTCTCTGTCCTTCATTTGTTCTACCCACATATATTACATGTGGGGGGAAAAATTCGGTTGGTTAGCGCCTCCCGTTAGCACCTCTGGGGGCGCTAATGGGGCGCTAGGAACTTAGCGCCTGAGCACGCCAATTTTAGTGCTGTTCGTGAAATTGACCAGTCATTTTGCGGCGGCGCTAAACACTACCGCCACGATCTCCTGCGCCCGCAGATCATGACATCAGTTGAGCATGTAATGCCCCGGTAGCGCCCGGACTGGATATTGAGTAGCACCCCCTGCCTTAGCGCCTGCCGCTAGGAACGACAGGTAGAGGGGAACATTTTCAAGTCGGGAAGGAGCTGGGGGAGCACTATTTAAAGGCGGTCTCTTCCTGCCTTTTCTTGTCAGCAACATTTTTGGTTTTAACGCTGTCCTAAGGAGTTTTGGCCCTCAGCACCGAGCTCTTTCCCTGAGCCTATCCATTAGTGCTTCCAACACAATTGCTTTTGAGGTCTCTCCAGGCCGAGATTCAAGGCTGCAATGAGCAGGGTGTGGCTGGCCAGCAAGATGGCCCCTCCCCTTTAAGAACTGGACGGCGCCAGTGTGTCTGGCTTCCATGGTAACTGGCATCACCTGAGCTTCAGTAGCGCTCTGAGGTAACGCCTCGCTCCCTGACGTTTGCACCTTAAGAGAGGTGTGTAACGCCTGATTTAGCGCTCAAATCACCTCCAGGGGCGATAGAGGTGAATTTTGCAGTCGGAGGCAATAATTAGCACCGGGTGCTAAACTTTGCGCCCGGCCGATATTAGCACCCCAAAATGGGCGATACGCAATTTTTCCCCCATATTCTTTCATGTCTTGTCATTTTCTCTGTTGAATTCTGCACCCCCCCCCCCACACCCCGGTATGTGCAAACACATTTCCATGGATAACAGTAATCCAAAATATAGCTGAAGACCTAAAGATTACCACCCAGGCTGTGAAGAAAGAAAATTGCCCCATTGGTTTGCTTGAAATACTTCCCTTTACCTAAAGTATTACCAGGGTCTGTACCTAGTTGCAGGGATGCCGAAAGGTAACGTTTTAAAAAATATTTATTTACTTAATTATATCTGTGGGTCCAGGAGGATTGAATGCAGATTGACAAAAACTCACGATTGTCCCTTAAAAACTGAATATATTCCAAGAGCAATGTGACCTGAAACACAAGTTATCAAACAGGTCAACTATGTACATTATAATAAGAATTATTGATGAAGACTTTATGCACAACAGGATCCTTCAATGATCCATCTTTCATGTTACATTAGAAGAGCAGTAAGTAGTTAAAAAATTTTTTTATTTCAATGAATTAGTTCAGAGCAAAACATGCTTTTCAGAAAATGATAATTGTTTTCAAATTCGGGTTGTTAAATTAATGTTTGAATCCATTAATTATCCCACCTGTTCTCCTCTATTTCAGTACCTACATGTACAGGTGTAGGTTATTTCCATTCACTGGATCTCTCGAAGGTTCTTCACATCTGTTCCCAAATCTGCAACCTCCCCAACACCCATCTACAGCAACCGGCCGTTCACAGGCAATTCTGTTTACTGTGTCTTATCCTTTCAAAAATTCAACATCTTGGCCTCACCATAGGCGGGCCCAGAAATTCGGGTCGGGGGTTTCCCGCGGGCGCAAGCCCCCAACCTGCACTTACCTTGCGCGCCGGCCGTTGAGCTGTGGGTCCCCGTGGAATTGCGATCCTGGGCCTGCTCCAACTGCCGGCGCGCAGTGCTTGCGTATCCCAGGGGCGCAGTTAGTTCGATGCGTCCCCTGGGATCACGTGGGCCATGGAGAGCCAATGGTAGCAGGGAGTGCTTCATTCATAAGTTTGACAGGAAGGGCTGTCAAACCTATAAATACTACAAGCCCCAAAACATCACTAAATCTTCAAATAAATTTAAAAAAAACATCACATTTAAAAAATAAACAATGGGGCAGTAATTCCTCCCCAAACGCGTGAGTACGGAAGGGGTACTCACGCGTCTGGCCGGAGGAAATGCCGGTTTTCAGCATGCGCTGAAAACCGGCATTTCCTCTCCTCTAACCCAAGAGTTGAAGAGGCTAGTGCGTGCGCTGTAGGGGGCAGCGCGTGCGTCTTGGATTTCCTCTGTTTTGGGGGATTTGCGCATGTATAAAGGCCTCCGGTCTTTACGCTTGTGAAAAGCACACGTAAGTATTTACTTTTACAGGTAAGTGGTGTTTTAGTGCAATTTAGAATTTTTTTTCCCACAGGTTTATTATTTTAAAGAATCTACAATAAGGTAAGTTTAGTTTTAGACCCTTTTTATTAAAAATTTATTTTTTTCAAAAAAAAAAATTATTGTTTAAATTATTTTTTAAAACTTATTTATACTTAATTTAATGATTGGGATGTTTTTAAAAATTTTATTTAAAGTTTAAGTAGTGTTTTGGGGTGCAGTACTTCTCATGAGTTTGACAGTTCTTACTCTCAAACTTATGAATGAAGTTTCCCCTCCCCTGATTGGCTGAACAGTGCTCACCTGATCCCAGCCGGCACATCGCACTAACTACGCCGCTGGGTCAGGTTAGCACAGCGCGCCGACATCAGAACCTGGCCACTGACAGGAAATCCACTGCGGGCCAGGTTTCAGATGTCGGCGCGCAGGGTGAGTGCACATCGGGGGCTTGCACGCGCGGCAAGCCCCCGACACCAAGTTCTGGGCCAATAATTTACATTTTTGAAAAAACATTTTTTATTTTCTAACAGGGCTAAAAATAAACTTACCTTTCTTTAAAGTATTTAAAAATAATAAACCTGTGGAAAAAATGTTTTAATTTTAATTAATTCACCACTTACCTTGTAAAAAGCAGGCCTTGCGACTGCTTTTTACATGTCTAACTTCTGGAGACTTACCCTCCCGGGAAAACCTGCAAAAAAAAGGTAAGTTCAATGCGCACGCGCCGCCTCTCCTGCACACGCGTTCGACCTCTGAACCCCTTCTTTCAGGGGAACGGAAGTGCCGGTTTCCCACGCATGCACAGTGCATGCAGGAAAGCGGCACTTCCATTGGGTTTACGGGTGAGTACCCCGTGCGTACTCACCTGCGGAGACCCGAATTTCTGGGCCTTACCCGCCCTCAGCTGAGAGGTTTATACTCCCTATAAGCTGGTTGATGAAAGATGTCATTTGTTCAGTGATTCTAAAGAATACTGAAGTTTTCAATCATTGACTAAAACAATATTCTAATGCTTTATGTAAACTAAATTTGCTTGTCCAGATCTGGATTGGGCTCAAAATATAAGTTGGATGTCCTTGTTTAATTAATACAAAGATGCAGTGCTTTTTAATTCATCTATCTTCACTGTGATAACTGAAAATCACTTTACCAAGAAGAGATTTTCCTTCTAAAGTTATGCTGGCTAATTCAGCATTTACTTTTCACCTCAACATAAAAATAACTTATTTTTGTTTGCAAATTGACATGAAGATGTCCTCAAAGAGAGAGGGGGAAAATTTGGGTTGGTTTGCGCCTCCCGTTAGCGCCTTAAGAGGGCGCTAATGGGGCGCAAAGCAACGAGCACCCGTGCGCGGCGATGTTTGTGCCGCTCACAAAATTAAGTAGACATTTTGCAGCGGCGCTAAACATTACCGCCACGATCTCCTGCGCCGGCAGATCGTGATGTCAGTCGAGAGTGCAATGCCCTGGTAGCGCCCGGACCGGATATTGAGTGGCGCCCCCTGTCTTACCGCTTGCCGCTAGCAACGACAGGTTGAGGGGAGCGTTTTGCAGTCGGGAAGGGACTGGGGGAGCGCTATTTAAAGGCGACCGCTTCCTGCCTTTTTTTGTCGGCGAAATTTTTGCACCACGCATTCTGAGAGAGAGAGACTGCAGGAGATATTCAAAGCTGTGTTGAGGAGTTTTGGGTACAGAGCAGCACTTTACAGGTTCTTTCTAATTTGATCTTCCTTGCATCGATTTAGAAGAGAATATGGGGGCTGCACTCTGAGCTCTTTCCCTGGGCCTCTCCATTGTTCTTTCCAACAAATTTGATGTACAGGTCTCTCCAGGCCGAGATTCAAGGCTGCAATGAGCAGGGTGTGGATGGAGAGGAAGATTGACCCTCCCCTTTAAGAACAGGCCAGCGCCAGTGTGTCTGTGTTCCATTGCTGACTGACATCACATGAGCTTCACCAGTGCTCTGAGGTAACGCCTTGCTCCTCGGCCTTTGCGCCTTAAGACAGGTGTGTCGCGCCTGATTTAGCGCTCCAATCACCTCCAGGGGCGATAAAAGCCAAGTTTGCAGTCGGAGGCGATAATTAGCGCCAGGTGCTAATCTTTGCGCCCGGCCGATAATTGCACCCCAAATGGGGCGATACTGAATTTCTCCCCCAGTAAAAATATACTCTGGAGTGTCATATCTAACCATAGATCAAAGTGGATGGCTCAATTTCCAATTGGCCACCACAGAAAGAATGAAAGGTGTCCAAATACAGAGCCTGCTGCTTATAGTTGGGGTAATTATTTGTCACAGTACATTATTTATTATCACTTTGCTTCACTAAAAACAGCACTTTCATTGCCTTTAATGCGATAGGAACCCGTGCCCATTTGGAGGACTGCAGGCAGCATATAAAATTCATGCTGCCTGCTACTTTGCACGATTGAATGCACTGCTGAGTGGCTGAACGCTCAGCAGGGGGCCCAAGATCGTGTGAGGCTAGCTCTAATTAAAGCTGGCCTGCACAACTTAAAGGCAGTCTGCACCTCTTAAAGGGGCGGTGCCTTCTGCCTGCAGCAAGTGGTGGAAGTGCTTGTGGAGGTTACTATCAGAAAAAGAAGAGTGAGCAATGGCTTAATAGGACAGAGAAAAGGCTCCAATATTCTCTGATGCAGCACTGGAGCCGTTGGCCCAGGATGTCAACTCCAGGAGAGAGGTGGGGAACTAAATTTGGTTGATTTGTGCACATCAACTAGTGCCTGGGCACGGTGCCGCTAACACCTCCCACGAAATTCAGCGGCGGTGCTAACCATTAGCGCCGCGCGGTGCTGCACCACCAGCAATGATGTCATCGCCTTGCGCAGCGCCCCGCTCGCGCCCCGGCCGTAATATTGGATGGCACCCCCCCCGGCTTACCGCTGGATGCTATGTCCGCCGGGATCAGGGGGGCCTACCTGTGGCCGGGGCAGCGCTAGTTAAAGGGAAGGTGGCGGGCAGCCATTTTTGTTGCTGGCCACCTGCCAGCACCTGCCCCCGGCCCCTGCTCTCCGTTTGCCGGCACTCCCGATCCCTAGTTGCCCAGTTGGGCGCTGGGACGCACTGCACCAGGCCCCTCCTCTTTAATAAGGGGAGGAAGGCCTGCAGTACCACGGTGCAACGTGCCACAGCGCATGTAGCGCCGCGATATTGGCTCACAGCGCCCCAAGAGGGACGCGGGGCGCTTCCAGTAGCGCCCCTCCTCCCTCTCGGGGCGCTACCTGGGAAAATAGGCTGCAGGGTCACTAACTTTTATGGGGGCGCTACCCAATTTTTACCCCCTGTCTTTCTGCAGGGGGCCAGGATGCCTTCCAGGCAACAAACGCGAGTGCAGTGGGAGCAGATAGCCACTGTGGTAAACTCTAGCAGTATAGCCACGAGGACCTGGACTCAGTGCAGGAAGAAGTTTAATGACCTTCAAGGTTAGTGAATTCATCTTCAAATGCCGTATCCCACCATCTGCACCACTAGTCTCACACACTGTTCAATGCACCACACCCTCATCACTCAGCTACCAACAATCTCTACCAAACACGACTCATACCTCACATTCATAGCTTCACCTCACCTGCACACATTTATGATTGCTGCAAGACTCACACCCACATCTCACAGCTTGAACACTCTGTCAACTATTCAACCATGACAGGCACATCACCCAAACACGTTACACCACACTCACTGACACACTTCCCTTCCTCCTTCAGGAAAAGGTGGTACATAACAGATGACAGCAGACCTTAACTGGCTTGGAACAGGCTCACCTGCATTACCTCACCTCCATGGAGGAGACAGTGTTGGCCATTCTTGACAGAGGCATGGCTGAGCCTGTGGCCAGTGGCGGGGCTCAAGGAATACAAGATGCCAGTATCTTCATACGTTATCCTCCTTCTCCTTCATTCCCCTTATCCCACAATCTCTTCTGATTTACAATCTGCACATGGTGTAAGCGTGCAGCTCTTGCTGCGACTCCCCCGCCCACCTCCCCCCCCCCACTCCCCTCACCACAATCCTACCCATGTGCCTTTCTCATTTCAGATACCCAAGAAATGCAGCCTGCCCAGCAATGGTCAAAGAACAAGCGGGAGAGGAAAGTCAAGAACAAGAAGAAGAAACACCGTCACTCGATTTCACACACCCAGCCACCAGCTCAGATACTGACACCCTGCGTACTTTAGAGGATAGATTAGATGCAGGATTTGCACGTAGTGAGACACCGGGCATGAGTGGCCTGCAGCCAGGGCAGAGGGAAAGGATAGCTCAGGTGCCAGCTCCTCGGAGGGCAAGGTCGCACATGAGTTCTGCTGCACAGGATGCAGATGAAGACCTTGAAGGGCTGGCCTACAGAACAACACTCATGGGTATGCACAATAAAATGCTTGGTGCATTGGCAGGCCTGCCAGAAAGTCTGAATGCAATGACGAGAAGCATGGAGGAGTCTGTGCATCATTATGCACATGATGAACATTCACTGGCTGCTGACATCAGTCACCATATGAGTGACTGCTATATGCCATGTGGCTGTATGAGATGTAATTCTGTCACCAGGTTGCTGGGAGCTCCCCCTCTCTCCATCTCCCACCACCAGCAGCTCTGCAACTCCAGAGATCTCTAGGGCCTGCTCCTCTGCTGGAGTCAAATTTGTGAAGACTGGAGGGCCACCTCCGGATCTCTGCCTCTCCCTGTTGTTCTGTGCTCTCTTCTCCTGCAAGGAGGGAAAGAACTTTGAGTGAGAGTGATGGAATGAGTGTAAGGAATGGATGAGTTACATCTGTAGAGGGTGACTATGAGGGAGTGGCATGGCATTGCCAAATTGCCTCCTTCTGTGGCGTTACTTGCATTAGGATGAAGGTGAGTGTCAGTGGTGGTTAGTCAGATGGGGGTGTGAGTATGTACATAGACAGAGAGGGATAGGTGGGCCGACAAGGTAGGTTGGTGTGAGGAATGATGTGCAGGAGTAGGCTTGGGAAGGCAGAGTGATGGGGATGTGGTGACAGGCACATCAGGATGTAGGTGAATGTGGCATTGCACTCACCTTTCCTGACCTCTTCAGATCATTTAATCTCTTCCTGCACTGGATCTACATGAATGAATGAAGTTATGCTATTGATATATCTATATTTTTTAAATGCTGTTTTGTGTTACAAATTGATTGCTACTAAAAGATTTTACAATGTATTATAATTGTTTAAAAGGGGTAGTTAAGATGACATTTGTTCTTTAATGTATTTTTGGAGGTTTTGTTACACGGCGTACTAATTCTTCTCTTTAGGTTTGCTCATGCTACCTTAAGTTGCACTTCTTGGCATTGCATCTTTATATCAACCAATCTTATTCAAAATTCTTGTAAGATCATATAAGATAATTATAGCTTGGTACAGGATTCTGTAGGAGAAGCTGTGAACTCTATAGAGGTATTTGTATCATCAATGAATAGCAAAAGGGTCTTTTGGAAGAATGTCAAAATTCTGTAAGATTTTGATTCAGTGGCTCTGTGAATTGATTCAAAGACATTGGGTGGAGTCCCCGAACACCTGATATCATTCAGGAGATGGTGCCAACCCAAGGCAGAGGAGTAAATTTCCTCCAATTCCCCCAGCTCTGCCATTACAACTTTGGAGGAAGGTCAGTGGAAACCCCATTTACGTGCATAAAGGTTGTGGGTTCAAACCCCACTCCAGTGACTTGAGCACACAATCTAGGCTGACACTGATGGAGTGCTGCACTATTGGAGGTGCTGTCTTTTGGATGAGACATTAAACCTAGGCCCCATCTGCAATTTCAGGTAAACTTAAAACATCCCATGACACTATTCGAAAAAGAGTAGGGGAGCTCTCCCCAGTGTCCTGGCCAATATCTATCCATCAACCAACATCACTCAAAAACAGATTATCTGGTCACTATCACATTGCTGTTTGTGGGACTTTGCTGCGTGCAAATTGGCTGCCATGTGTCCCACATTACAACAGCGACTACATTTCAAAAAGTACTTAATTGGCTGTAAAGCACTTTGGGACATCTTGAGGTTGTGAAAGGTGCTATATAAATGCAGGCTCTTCTTCTTCAACTGGGTTTCCACTGAAGTTATGGTGGCAGAACGGGAGAAGCCCCAAGGAAATTCACCCCCAAGTTCGTTGCCTAAGGAAGGGAAGGGTAAATTGAAGACAGTCCAGCCACATCACTCTCGTGCAACACCTAGTGATTATTCAAAAGCAGCATTGGCAGGAGACCGGGAAAAAATAACCTGCCTAGTCTCTTGGCTGGGCAATGGTGCATTGCACAAGGGTGAAAAACAACATTGAAGTATAGGTTAAAATGTAAAAAGAAATTTAATCATACAAGATTTTGTTTGGTAATGATGGTCTTCTTCAATCGGTGTACAACCATTTTGAATAGAAAAGAGGAGGCCTCAGGCTGCACAATCTTCCTAGTAACTCTAATATTAATGGGAAAATATACATTCCATAAGAGAAAGAGAAAATAAGAGCAGTTAATTGGAAAAGGTTGCTTACCTAATTTACTTTTCCATATCAGTTCCTTACAGACAAGGCTTGAGCATCTCTACACAGTCTTTGCGAAAGCAGGTAAGGAATATGCAGTATTGCTGTATTAAAATATAACAGGAAAAAATTAGGTCAGATCACTATTCAATAACCATCAGTTTTAAGGAGAAACCTTATTAACACATAAATACCAATCATTACTTGAAATTGGTAACAGTAACATTCACCATTAAATTTATAAATTAATTTCTGATGGTTTTATACCAATGGCACTTTCCTCACCTTGGATTTTATTACAATTGGCTTATAATATATACAGGTATGTTATTTCCCAATAACACCAGTATCACTGGAGTTTAAATCATGAGGTACAGTATCACTTTAATGCAAATTATGTGAGTCAATCAAATGAGCCTGCTGTTCACCACTGTTAATCATTGGCAATAACAAAATGCCCTAAAGTTGACAAAAACAACCTTCAGCAGTACATAGAATTGAGAGGCCATGAATGAAGCTCAAAATAGGGAAGATGCGTAAACAGTTTAACTACTTCACACAAAGGGTGGCAGATAAATTGAACATTCTACCCAGGAAGGCAGTAGGGGTAGAAAGCGTTGGCAAATTTTAAGGGGACATCAACAGATATTTATCAAAGAAAGCAACTGAAAGGTATGAGAGATATAAGGGGTAATTTTAAACCCCCAAAATGGGTGTGTTTTTGTTAAATGGCTTCCAGGAGGCGGTTTGGTCATTTAAACCTTTTAAGGAGGCTGTGTGCCTCAAATTTAACAGGATTTCTATTTTTAACCACAATTGGCTGGGTTTCCAGTGCCTCTGGAAACTGGCAGATAAAATGAGGTGTGAAGGGCAAGATCCATCTGGTAAGTGCCTTTACAGCACCACTTGTGGGCCAGGAGGAGCAGGAGTGCTTCCCCCCAGCCCAACAAACTAACCTGTAAACCTCCTCCCCCATCTCCATGATATCCCCCTCCCCCACACCGACACAACTGCTCCCATCACCGAAACCCCCCGGAATCACTGACCACTGCTGCCCCCCCCCCGGGTACTATCGATTCTCCCCCCGACCTCCCATCTCCCCCTCCGATCTCTCTTCGACACCTCCCCAATCTCTCCCTGACCCCCATCTCTTCCTCCGTACTCTCCCCGACCATCCATCTCTCTCTCCGATCACTCTCCGACTCCCCCTCCACTCTCTTCTCTATCCCTCCCACGTCTCCCTCTGATCTCTCCCCGACCCCCCTACCCCATCTTTGCCCCCCGATCTCTCTCCGACACCGTGCAATCACCCCCCGACCCTACAAACCATGCTGTACCCAGCCCCCTCGCGATCTCTACCCTGAGCAGTACAAAACCTACCTGCTCCTGGGCTGTGGCCTCTTCTGCAGCGCTCCCCGCTCGACAGGGAGCCAGGCCTGTCAATCAGGCTGGCTTCCAGGCGGGGAACCCTGTTTAAAAAAATTAATGTGCATGCCATGGAGTTAAAGCTCCACGGCGACCAGAACTCCTCCTCCCCACCTCAGTAAATATCATGGCCATCGTGGGGATAATTTCTGCCTGAAACAGGGGCTAAGCCGGCCGAGCAGCTTCACCATGTGCCCAAATCCGGTGTCAGAAGGCCCGAACCCTAATGGAAACAGGCAGGTAGGCTGCTCGCCCAGGTCTGCTTTAAAATTGCATCAGGAAGGTCATGGGAGTCAATGGAGTGCATACAGGCCCCTCCTTCCCCCCACCCCCCGATTTTCAACTGCTGGCCACCCATTTTTCATGACGAGAAACGGGCAGCTGCCCATTTAAAAATTGCTCCCAGTATGTTTCTTCTAACTTTGTGATTAGCCAGATTGTAAAGCCACAATTTTCCCTACCTCGACAGGTCCGTGACGGGCGACGTCGGTGGCGGGTCTCGGCCCCGCTGTTGGCACCATCCCGGCCTCTGACATGACTTTTCCCTGATTGAGCTTGTTAAGCCCGCCCAGCGCGTTTCCTGGCCAATTGAAGGAAGCGGGTCTCGTGATACATCATTAGCCGGTTTCCTTAAAGGGACCATGTGCAAATTTACTTTGACATTTGCGCTGTCAGTTTTCTACAGCATTGAGGTGTTGCAAACACTGACAAGCACTGCACAGAGGTGCACGGCTGCACCCAGGCTCTCTCATGACTCCCTCCATATGCTTATGGAGAGAGTCACAGCACACTGGGAGGTTCTCTTCCCTTCCAATGGGCAGAAGAGACCTCCCCAGGAGACCAACGCAGCCTGGTTGCACATAGCAGAGGAGGACACAAACAGGAATGTCGTCAGGAGGACCAGGCTGCAGTGACGCAAACCTTTCAATGATCTCAGTAGATCACAAAATGTTACTGCAAAGTCACACTCAACCTCATCCTGCTGTGCCACTCATCACATCCTCATTACTCTGCCTTCCCTTCCCTACTCCTGCACATCCTTACTCACACCAACTTACCTTGCACCTCCACCCATCCCTCTCTATTTACATTATCACATCCCCATCTCACTAGCCACCCCTCACACTCACCTCATCCTAGTGCAATCATACCAACTAACAACACACAAGGATAGGCATTTGTGTGTTTTAGCCAAGGTTCATGTGAAGTTTCTGTTAATGTGCTGTCAATCATTGAAACCTCTACTTTCAACATTTTGCTTTCTTGGACAGATTTGTGTGCACTTTTGGAAGTGGCTTAGTGAGTTGCAGTGAATGGTGAGACATAACGATATCCCCCGCAATGGTGATGAGTGTGAAAGGAATGGCTTGGGCATTGTAGAGATGCTTTATCATGTTGGTGTGGGGTGGTGCCTACCTGGCACATCATGTGGCAGCCAGGGTGTACAGCGTCAAGTGAAGTAAATGTGGCCATGGTGAGGCCATCCCTGGCATCCCGGGCAGCATTGTGGTCGGGCGCTGATGCCCTCTGTCTTGTGCTTCAGGTGATTGCGGAGAAAGTTGGTGTTGTTGTTGGTGCTGCTGGTGTGCCTGATGATGCTGGTGTTGGGGCTGATCATGGTCTGATTCTGAGGACCAAGGTGAGAGAGTATAAAGTGCACCCATGCTGATGGAATAGATGGCAGGTGAAGTAGAGATGACAGAAACGATCTGTCAATGGTGGGAGAGGTAATGAGGCCAGACTGCATGGAGATTTGTGTAAAGACTTGCAGCATCCTGAATCTGTAGTGGAAATGCAGTTTAGAGATGCTAGTGTTTAAGGAAAGATATCTGAATCAGCTGGGAGCTTTGAGTTGACATTTGAAACTATCAACTCATCAGCTGATTCATTGGCCGTTGACCTCCCGCCTAAGCTTTACTGATGAGGTCTCGGCACAGCAGGAAACCCGTGGGAGACCTGTGAAAGTTAAAAAGCTGGAAAAAAAGCCTTGTTAAATAGCTGTAAACAAGCCACTAATGATTTGAATTGGGTCCCCCGCTGCTGCTTGTCAGGTCTGCTCAGCGCTAGCATACCTGACATTGGGAAATGCAAGTGTGTGCATTTTGACAGTGGGTTCCTGACCCACTGTCAATCATTTTAAATTTCACAACTGACACGCCACCAATCGATTCCGCTGAGTGCCGGCAAAATTGCGGCCGAAGGATCTCTTCCAGTCCTGTACATTCTCATGTTCCTATGTTATTAAGAATGACTCCAGACAGGGCTGCATATCAAGTATGTAATGCATATCTTTTGATCTATTATGTCATCTGAGCCCCTCAATGTGTCACTGGCTTGTAGCAAATTGCAACCTATGTGTTTCTGGTTAATAGAAACTTTACTGAAGAATTACGTTTCACTAGACATACACTACGTTGCAATTACACCCTTCTGTTGTGTTTGGTTCACAGCCCACTGGTACAATCTATATTATTATAAAATGATATTCAGAGGGAATAGTACCAAGTGTACACTGGGTAATGAACCACATTTCTTTACAACTTTTAAAATGTACTATTTTGTGATAAGATAAACTTTGTTTTTTGGCCCATGCCCAGGTTTGAAATGTACTGGTGTCATTAATGTTGCTTTTGAGACCTTGTTTTTTTAATATTCTTACAGGTGTCATAGCAAAGCAAGGGGGAAAAATTGGGTCACGCCCCCTTTGGGGCGCTAACTTCGCCGGGGCGCTAAGCGCCCCCAAAAAATGATCACCCCCACACCTGAAATTCACCGGTTGCGCCCCCAAGAGGGAGGCGGGGCGCTACTGGAAGCGGCCCGCTTCCCTCTTGGGGGCGCCGTGAGTGAATATCACGGCGCTACATGCCACAGCGCCACACTCTGCAGCACGTCGTGCCATGGTACTGCAGGCCTTCCTCCCCTTATTAAAGGGAAGGGTCTAGCGCACCATGACCCGGGGCCCAGCTGGGCCACCAGGGATTGGAGTACCGGCAAAAGAGCCCGGCACTCAAGAGGAGTGCCGGGCTCACGGAGTGCTGCTGGCACCCTGCGGGGGGGGCTGCACAGAAGGCCGGGGACAGCAACGGGGGCAGGTGCTGGCAGGCGGCCAGCAACAAAAATGGCCGCCAGGCACTTTCCCTTTAATTTGCGCTGCCCCAGCCGCAGGTAGGCTCCGCTGATCCTGTCGGGCATAGCGTCCGGCAGTAAGTCAGGGGGCGCTACTGATGATCGCGGCCAGGGCGCGAGCGAGGCGCTGCGCATGGCAATTACGTCATCGCTGGAAGCACAGTGCCGCAGGGCGCTAACGGTTACCGCCGCCGCTAACCTCCCGCTGAATTTTGTGGGAGGCGTTAGACATGCTGCGCCCAGGCGCTAGTTGCTTTGCCCCCTGTTAGCGCCCTCTTAGGGCTAACGGGAGGCACAAATCAACTGAATTTTCCCCCCATATGTTTTAAGAGAAAGCATCAGGTCACATAATATATTTGACAACATGGCTGCTCACTGAATTAGTCAATGGGAAGCAACAATATTTGAGCCTGAAATTCCAACTTTGTAACTGGATAGAGTGTCTGCTTGACACTAGCTGAGATATCTCACAATATGACTCAAGTGAAAACAAATAAAATACATCACGTGCTCCATGATGGAAGGTTGGAGCACTGACCTTCACCAATAATTAAACATGACAGCCCTGGAGATATCAAGCAAGTGCCCTGTTTACAAGGCTACTTACTGACTTACAAAAGACAAGGCCAATTTGTAAATGTTCCAACTCCACTATTTAATTTTACTGACAGGAACATGTATGTCTTTGAAAGAGAAACATGTACAATTTGGGTTTAAGAAGAAGCGTTATATCAAAACATCCAATACATATCTATTCAAAGTGCTATTTGACAAAAACAAATGTCAGACCCTTGCTGGTATAGATACAGCATGTAACAGTATCTTCTATCTTCTATATATATAAAAGGATCCATCCATCTGTTTGTCTGTCTGTCTGTATGTCTGTCTGTCTGTTTGTCTGTCTGTCCGCTATACACTCAAAAGTTATAGAGCGTACCTACACATATGTTATATCAAAAGAAAGCTTATGATTAGAGGAGTCTCATAGGCATATTTACTTTTTGGTCAGACAAAAATTGTTCAGACAGTATACAAAAAACCTTCTAAAATCCGCTCATTAGCGGTTGACCAATCCTACCGCTCATTAGTGTTGAGTGACGTGATGGTTGACCAATCCTACGGGGTGAGCGGGGCCTAATCCTTCAAACTGCCGTTAGTGCGGGAGCGGGAGCTGAGCGGCGGCCATTAAACACCTGCTGGGCCTCAAGCTAAAAAAAATGGTAATGGAGGTGAGGAAATTGTTGATTCATTAGTATTGACACATTAGCCACTGGAGGCAATGCCAGAAACAACGCAGATGGGGATTAAATGATATGAAATATAGATTTCCAGCAAAAAAAAAGGTTGGTTTAAAAAGAAAAAAAAATCCATTTGCAAAGGAGTGCATGATACACTAAGTTCGCGTTTAACGTTTTATGAGGCATTTTAAGATAACGGATCCCCAGCTGAACCCTGTAGGTAAGCTCTTTTTCCGTTTGCGGCTGCGGGCCGGGGACTCGGGCTTTCCCCCCCTCGGCCCGGTCCCGGGGCTCGGCTCCGTTTGCGGCTGCGTGCCAGGGTCTTGGGCTTTCCCCCCCTCGGCGGTGGATGAGCTGCCTGCAGGCCTCAGGCCTCGAAGCCTTGGCCTCTCCTCACCAGCCACGCCCGAGCTAGGCACCGCCCGTCCCGCTGGGCCCGATTCCAAACCAGCGGCCTGCGATCGCCGCCATCTTGGTAAAGGCTGGCGGGGCGGAGCTGAGCAGAGCCATCACCGCCATCTTGGTAAAGGCTGGCGGGGCGGGACGGAGCCCAGCGGAACCATCGCCGCCATTTTGGTAAAGGCTGGCGGGGCGGGACAGAGCCCAGCAGAAGCTGGCATCACCCGGGGCAACGGCGTCGGCCGGAAGGGACGTCACGCACACACAGGACAGGCACAGGGTGCGCGCGCAGCAGGCGACACACCCCGTCACCAAGAATGAGACCAGCCCAAGGCAGTGCCGCACAAGAGGGCGCCTGACCAAGCACACCAAGTTTGTCAGAGATCTAATCCGTGAGGTATGTGGTTTTGCCCCCTATGAAAGGCGTGCAATGGAATTGCTGAAGAGCTCTAAAGACAAGCGTGCACCCAAATTCATCAAAAAGCGAGTTGGTACCCACATCCGTGCCAAAAGGAAGAGAGAAGAACTCAGCAATGTGCTGGCAGCAATGTGAAAGGCAGCTGCAAAGAAAGATTAATCTGTACAAATTTGCTACCATTAAAGTTATTTCAAAGTTAAAAAAATTTAAAAAATTTAAAAATTAGACATGGGAGAGTAACAGCTAATAATCCAGTGTGCAAATAGAGGGGAATGCAATTGATCAAACAGACGGACTGATCCTTTTATATATATATAGATAAAAATTATTTCTACTTTTCATAACAACATGCCCTCAAAACCCTCGGCACCACCGGGCACTCCAGCTAATATCACTATAAAGGGGGATGCACAAATACAGATCACTCTGATAATTGCCACATTCACAGCAGTTATTTTCTTAATGTCCTGTGGTAAAAAAAAAAGTTACCACAACTCAGGGCATCAGTAAAGGTATTTTACATTTGTTCTGGGGATGTGCATGATGCTGGCAAAGCCCATCCTTAGTTGCCCTGAGAAGGTGATGATCTTCTCCTGGAACCACTGCAGTCCTTGTGTGGATAGTGCTTCCATATTGATGATAGGGAGGAATTCCAGGATTCTGACTGAGCACTGATTTAAGGGACATCAATATACGTCTGTCAGGATGGGATGGGACTCTTGTCCTTCTTGGTAGTAGAGATTGCAAATGCTGTTCAATAACTTGGTGAATTGTTACAGTGCATTCTGTACAGGCACATTCTGCAACCACAGCATGGTGAGAGAAGGTATTGATATTGAACGTTGGAACTGCTGTCAGCAGATGTTGGCCTTGCTGGGCCTGTGAGGGATGCTTTCAGCAGAATTGCCAGGAAAAGAAAGACTTGCATTTATATAGCATCTTTCATGACCTCAGGACGTCCCAAAGTGTGTAACAGCCAGTAAAGTACTTTTGGAGTGTAGTCACTGTCGTAATGTAGGAAACACAGTAGCCAATTTGCGCACAGCAAGCTCCCACAAACAGCAACATGATAATGACCAGTTAATCTGTTTTTAGTGATGTTGATTGAGGGATAAATATTGGCCAGGACACCGGGGATAACTCCCTTGCTCTTCTTCAAAATAGTGCCATGGGATATTTAATGTCCACCTGAGAGGACAGACAGAGCCTAGTTTTCAACATTTCATCCGAAGGACAGCACCTCCATCAGCGCAGCACTCCCTTGGTACCATATTGGAGTGTCAGCCTAGATTTTTGTGCTCAAATTTCTGGAGTGGGACTTGAATCCACAACTTTCTGGCTCAGAGGTGAGAGTGTTACCCACTGCACCACAGCTGACAATACCTGGATAATGTGCCCAGACACACCCTCACAGAGCTGGCCTGACGTGAGTGGGGAGGGTAGACAAAGCACCTATGCCACACTGGATCAGGAGTTCTTGGACAGTTTAAATGGGGCAGAAATCCACTAGAATTTTGCCTTCCCCTCTCCAAATTTTGCAGAATTTCTAGGTTCTCATGCTTAGTGCTACAATTGAAGATTCTGCTAATGCAGTCATGAACTTTTAACCAAATTACTTGCCACTAATAGCTAATATAACCTTTCAATGCAGACATCTATCACATATAATAGGCATCAATTATAGCACTATGGTAAAAGCAGTAGCTCTTGTTTCCATAGTTTTAAGGTAAATTCTTTTGTTTCGTAAATTTAGTATAAATTGGTCCAAAGTTATTTTCCACTCTACTGTCATATCAGCTCAAACATAATGACGTACAACATATTGTCTGGTGTACGCTCCTCTTTGCACAACACTTGCTTTACTTGTACCCAACTGATGAGTCACTCCACTTCACAAGTTTAGATTAAGTGGTTATCTTTTCCATATTTTCTGCGTAAAATAGCAATTGACTTTACAATCCAATTCATTCTTATCTCACCCTGGAATATTTCTTGCAATCCTTGCTTATTTTTCTCACATTGTCCTTAAAGCTTGGAAATTGGCTGATTTTATCAGATCTTTGGTGAACGTGATATTGGCCTCTGTTAAGTCATTTATTTCTCTTTCAATTCTGCATGCATCTTCTCATCTAGGTGCACTTAGCAAAATCACAAATTACTGCTTCTTTTTCCACAGCACTATAATTAATGCCTATTATATGTGATAGATGTCTGCACTGAAAGGTTACATTAGCTCAGTCTTGAATATAGTCATCAACTGAGCATCCACAGCCCTCTGGGGTAGAGAATTCCAAAGATTCACAACGCTCTGAGTGAAGAAGTTTCTCCTCATCTCAGTCCTAAATGGCCAACCCCTTATCCTGAGAATGTGACCCCTAGAACTAGACTCTCCAGCCAGGGGAAACAGCCTCCCAGCATCTACCTTGTCAAGCCCTCTAAGAATGTTATACGTTTCAATAAGACCACCTCTCCTTCTCCTAAACTCCAGAGAGTATAGGCCCATTCTACTCAATCCTTCCTCAAAGGACAATCCTCTCATCCCA
The DNA here is from genome assembly GCF_052327205.1 of Somniosus microcephalus. NCBI lineage: Eukaryota > Metazoa > Chordata > Chondrichthyes > Squaliformes > Somniosidae > Somniosus > Somniosus microcephalus. The sequence goes on along the minus strand of NC_140993.1, from coordinate 98,762,524 downwards.
GAAATCAATCTAGTGACCCTTCATTGCACCCCCTCTAAGGCAAATCCTTCCTTAGGTAAGGAGACCACAACAGTACACAGTTATGGGGGGCACTTCTGGTTTTTGGTGCCGAATGACCACTATATCAGTAGTGCACCTGCGGTACCTGCTAATGCAGCGGTCATTTCTTCGGCAAGCTGTGGGCGCCAGTCGGACACTCCGCTCTAGCTCGTCGGCCTCTTAAGAGGAGAATCAGCCACCGACTGCATGTAGCATGCCGGCAGGTAAGGCTAGTTGTGGGGGAGGGCAGGCTTGGATGCTGGGGGCGGGGGGTTGGTGGTAGTCAAACAGGCTAGCAGCAGGCTGGAGATTTTTGTGTGGCCTGGAGGAGCACTCCTGTTCCTTGTGGCCCTACAACAATCTCTAAACAGAAACTTACCTTTTGGGAGAGGCCTCCAGGGATCCTTTTAAGGACCATCAGTTATGCCTCTTGACACCTGGGGCACAGGTGCTGGGCACTAAATTAAAGGCACGCCTAGAAGTTGATTCAGGCAAGGAAATGCAAGGTTATTAGCCCATTTATTAAGTGAGAAATGTCTCCCATCCTCTGCCCAAGACATTAAATTGTTTATTTTTCAGTTTGTGACTAAGTTTAATATCAGTTGTAGGCAAAGTCTTTGAAACTATTTTCAGAGACATAGCATGTGAACACTTTCAAAAGTATAACCTATTAAAGCACATTCAGAGCGAATTCAGAACAGGGAGGTCATGTTTAGCTAACCTGTTAGAGTTCTTTGAAGACATTGCTGACACGATGGAGAATTATATATACTTGGATTTTCAGGCAGCTTTGTCAAGGTTCCACATTGGCAATTTAAGAGCTGCAGTTAGGAATGACAGAATATGAGGTAAAATGACTTTGTAAGTGGTTTTGCAAGAAAGTCTTGAAAATTTCAGGTGATGCCAAAATAGGGGGCGGTCAAATAATGAGAAACAATATAACCAAATTCAAAAGAATGTACAGTAGATTTGTTTAGGTAATTGGGTCAGATGCAGGTCAATGTGGATAAGTGTAAATTAATTAGCATGGACCAAGAGAATGATAGCACAGGTGTCAGCCAACATCCCTCCCTCAGCCAACACCACCAAAAACATTTTGGGGGAGAAATTGAGTATAGCCCCGTTTGGGGCGCCAGCCTCGCCAGGGCGCTAAAAGTAGCACCCTGGAAGCATTCGCGGCCGCCCACCAGAAATTGAGTGGTCGCGCCCCAAAGGGAAGCGCGGCGCTACTGGAGGCGCCCCGCATCCCTCTTGGGGCGCTGCAACTGAATATCGTTGCGCAATGTGCCGCAGCGCCACACGCTGCAGCAGGTCGCGCTGCGGTATTGCAGGCCTTCCTCCCCATCTTAAGCGGGAGGGGCCTTGTGCAGCGCGATCTGGGGCCCAGCTGGACCCCCGAGGATCGCGATTGCAGGCAAAAGAGCCCGGCACCGAGGAGAAGTGCCGGGCTCTTGGAACGCAGCCGGCACTCCGCGGGGGGGTGGTTCAGGAGGCCGGGGACGGGAGCGCAGGCAGGTGCTGGCAGGCGGCCAATAACAAAAATGGCCGCCCCGCACCTCTCCTTTAATTTGCGCCTCTCCGGCCGCAGGTAGGCCCCCGAACCGGTCGGACATAGCGTCCGGCGGTAAATCAGGGGGCGCTGCCAAATATCGTGGCCGGAGCGTCAGCGGGGCGCTGCGCACACTGATGACATCATCAGTAGCGGCACAGCGCTAACGGATAGCGCCACCACTAGCGTCCCACGGAATTTAGCGGGAGGCGTGGACAGTGCCGCGCCCGGGCACCAGTTGGCTTGCGACCCACTTAGCGCCCTCTTAAGGCGCTAACGGGTGGCGCAGCCAACTGAATTTCACCCCCTTTATCTGTTCATTCATTTGCTATTTGTGAGACTATGCTGGGCACAGATTGGCTCCTGTGTTTGCCTAACTAACAGCAGTGACTATACTTGGCTGTAGAGAGCTGTGGGACCTCACCCACTGTGAGTGCATGTTGGGAAACCATGAGCACATTCCCTGCGATTTTCTGCCAAATAAAATTAGTGGCTGGAAAATCAGGGCAAGTGGGCCTGTAATTTCCTTGCATACACTCCCTAGTGGGCAAGAATCCATAACAGGAGTAAACGTGAAAAATTCCCTTTTGTGACAATTTTTTTGTAGTGTAGACAATATTACAGAAGCTGTGCTTGACATTTGGGTAAGTTTATTACTGTATATTATTGTTTGAGCCATGGTCTAGCTGAACAAAATGGCTAACATGGATCATTTCCCAGAACTGAATTGCACTGGGTATCTTTCAATTTTTATAAGATACCAGTTGATCTCTAGTAGTATTGCTCATGAATTTTAAAAGCATCTCTTCCTGTAACTATCTCTCTTGTTCTTTCTTAAGCTCTAATTCTTTTCGAGTCAATCTTCATGTCTGATTCATTTTACTGGGTACGGTAGCATAGTGGTTATGTTACTGGACTAGCAATCCAAAGGCCTGGACCAATGATCCGGAGATGTGAGTTCAAATCCCCCCCATGGCAGCTGGTTGAATTTAAATTCAGTTAATAAAATACATCTGGAATAAAAAGCTAATATCAGTAATGGTGACCATGAACCTGTTGGAATGTCATAAAAACCCATCTAGCTCACTAATGTCCTTTGGGAAGAAAATCTGCCGTCCTTACCAGGTCTGGCCTATACGTGACTCCAGACCCACAGCAATGTGGTTGACTCTTAACTGCCCTCTGAAGTGGCCTAGCAAGCCACTCAGTTGTACCAAATCAATACAAAGAAGTGTCATGGACTGCAACGGTTCAAGAAGGCGGCTCACCACCACCTCCTTGGGGGCAATTAGGGATGGGCAATAAAAGCTGGCCTCGCCAGTGATGCCCACATCCCATGAATGAATAATAAAAAAAAAATCATCCTTTCTCTCTCTTCTGACACTGGTTCTTAGAGATGTCGACATCACTATTTGTCATCAACTGTTTTTCTCCCACAATTTGTGTGAGTCTCTCTGTTCCTCGATCTCTCTTTTCTGCATGTCTCAATCTCCCTCTATGGCTTCTTTACAGAGCTTTGACCTCAGTATGTACTAGGTCAAAGGCAAAGACCTGGAGTAAATGGGGAGAGTATGTTCTGGAACTGCTGTGAACGTAAGAAAGAGGAGCAGGAGTAGGCCTTACGGCCCCTTGGGCCTGCTCCTATGGGCATGAAAAAAAAGTGGTGGGCATTCAAAGGCAGGGGAGGCACCTGGGGTTGCAGTGTCAGAGGCAGTGTGTGAAAGAAGCCTGGGAGGGAGGGGCAACTGGGTCTTGAAATCATACAGGGGAGAAGTTAGAGTGTTGCGTTTGTGAGCCAGGGGTGGGGGGGTGGGGGTGGGTGGTAGGTGTGTGTGGGTTGGGACCTCTGGGGTCATGGAGCATTTGAGGGTGAATGTGGGAACACTCAAATGGTGTGGCCTGGGAGCACTATTAAAGGTCTGGGGAATGGGAGTACTCAGGAGTGCTTACCATCTGGGAGCACTCAAGGAGTCTGAATCCTGGGGATGGGAACACTTTGTTGGTGCTGGGGTCTATGAACACTCAGATCTAGGGTCTGAAGCTTGAGAACACTTTGGCAGAGCTGGACCACACTGGGAGAACTCAAAAGGGTAGGGGTCTAGGAGTGCGGTAGGGAAGCTGGAGTCTAAGATGGCGTCTGGAGCCGCTCTGAGAGTGGGGTTACTTAGGATGGCTGACGCCTGGGGTGTAGCACTTTGGTGAAGCTGTTTTTTGAGCACTTGAGGTTGCTGTGGTTTGGGAGCTCCCGGGGGAGGGTGGTTAGGGCACAAAGTACAGCTGTGGCCATCAGAAGCAGAAAGCAGCTGTGGCAACTGGAAGCAAGGGTGTGGCCACCTGGAGCAAAGAGGTGGCTGCCAAATGCAAAGAGTCCAGCAGCCAAGAGTAGAGAGCATGAAATGTCATAAGAAGGACATGGGCTGAGCCAAGAATGGAAGCTGCCAGAGAGAGATGGTGTATGTCGAAGACTCTCAATTAGTCATGCATGAGAGGCCAGGGTACAGCAAAAGGACTGCTGTGCATGTGCAGAGAGCTGAAAAATATTAAGACCCAAGGCCTATCCGTAAGATCCAAGCTCCAAAAGTGGAGCAGATAATAAGCTCATGGTCCTGAGGGAATAAAAGCCTGGGTGGGACAAAGGTATTGGAAGATGGGATGGGCGAGATTATTAATAAACTTCTAATTTTTTTTCCAGAATTATTGATGTTATACTGTAGATTGTAGGACCAAAAATCATCAGCTCTTATGGTACTTTCCATTCGTAAGTCCAGTGGAAGGGACTGAAATTTGTCCAGTTGTGCTCCCAGCTTTCCCTGTCAGTTTATGCAGGGCTTTGTTTGGGGTAGAGGAGCATCCATCCGTTTCAAACAAGGGCAGTGGTGTCAGAGGAGGCATGACTTTGAATATAGAAGATTGAGGGGTGATCTAATTGAGGTGTTTAAGATGATTAAAGGATTTGTTAGGGTAGATAGAGAGAAACTATTTCTGCTGGTGGGGGGAGTCCAGAATAAGGGGGCATATTCTTAAAATTAGAGCTAGGCTGTTCAGGGTTTGATGTCAGAAAGCACTTTTTCACAAAAAGGGTAGTGGAAATCTGGAATTCTCTCCCTCAAAAATTCTGTTGAAGTTAGGTCAATTGAAAAATTCACAACTGAGAAAGATAGATTTTTGTTAGGTTAGGATATTAAGGGATAAGGAGCAAAGGCAGGTAAATGGAGTTGCAGTACAGATCAGCCATGATTTAATTGAATGGTGGAACAGGTTCGAGGGCTGAATGGCCTACTCCTGTTCCTCTGATCCTATGGCTGGGAGAAGGGGCTCCCAGGGTGGTATGCATAGTGACAGCAAATGTAGCAGCCTGCGGTCAGGTGAAAGTAAAGCCTGGATTATGGTCTAGACCCCTGAAGATTTTTTAAAAATTGCTGATCTCCTTATAAATGGGGCCACTGGACATATTTCCACCAGCTTTCTGGTGGGCCTCTTGGTCCATATCACCCTTCCCCTAAGGAGCAGGCACCCCCTGCTGCATTTTGCAGCTTTCTCCCTCTGATGGGGGCTCAAGCTGCATCTCTAGTGGGGCACAGGCACCTGCCTAGATTATTTAAATTTAGTGACCTCAACTTGACCCTGCATACTTTGGCAGTCTGAGCCAGATGGCGGATGGATCCTGTCACATGCCAAGATCAACATCCTGCAGATTTCCATTTTTAGTGGTTTACACTGAGGCGGGTGGAAACAAATTTTCAGGGATGCATTTTTTTCTTGTGAATGGGAATTTTTGGGGTGAGTTTTGAACATATGCTTTTTAGTAAATATGAAATTGCAGCCAATCAACATAATTTCTGCAAAATTTAGCCAATCAATATGCTCCATTTACACAGATAAATCGGACAATTTCCTAACCCCAGCACCCCTCCCCATAGTCCACCAGGATAAACTGATACATGTCAGAAAACCTGTATAATTATCATCTGAAACTAGATCACAAGGCATCAGAATTGTTACAACAGTGGCTACACTTCAAAAGTACTTCATTGGCTGTCAAGCACTTTAAGGACATGAAAGGTACTAAATAAATGCGAGTTCATTCTTTCTTTATAGTTTCACAAACAATCACAGCCCTGCAATACTTTACCACGGTGAATATTCTTCATGCATTACTGTTAGCAGATTATTCAATTACGAACACCATCACAATCAATTGCATCTTCAGTTAGAGACCCAGGGATGTGCACTTTCTGGCAGAGGTCACTGTATGGCAATCATGAGCTGTAACCCTGGTCAATTATTTCCCACTTAACCCAGTAACACTGAGGTCAGTTGCAGCATTCCCAATACCGAACTGCTGGAGATCACCAAACTAGCATCAAACCTAGGATCTTCCTGGTCTATATGGGCCAGAGCTACATCACATGTTGCATTTACCCAGTGAGGAATGGTGTCTTACTATCATTCATTTTGATGTGATTTTTCAGGATTTACTGTCTTCAATATATACTTATGTAAAGAAATTCTGTTTTGTTAACATCGGCTGATGACCTTACTTTTGGTGGATCTACTAAAGGATTTTCAGAAACATGCCAGGGAGATTGTAATGTTGTTTACCATTAATACCATTTTTTAGGGTCTTTGAGGCTTGCCATCTAATATACTCTAACCATAAGCAGTTGCTTTCTAATGTGGTCTCAGGATCTGAATATAGCCACTTGATTGAATACAAGCTCCCAAACTGATACTAGGCGCTGTAGGGAGAATTTTTTAATTTCACACTTGGCTGAAACAGATAACACAGACTCACTGAAGAAATTGTATCTGCATTACCTGCTGCAACATACATAAGTTTTTGATTTGAATAAATAAAAGACTACAGCAGATGGTCATTATTAGGCCTTGTACCTTACTAGAGGAAGAAACATATCCAACATTCGTTTTTCTTTTTAGACTTAAATTCCACTTCTCTCAAAACTTTACTAACCTTGTTATGTTTGACAGAAGTGAAAGACGATCCCATTGTGATGGCAGAAAAAGCTATATAGATTCATTTCAAGCTCAAGCAATTTTCTTATTGTGCCCACTGTGATGAGTAAAATGTAATTACAGGCTTTAATGAAGATAGGCTCAATTACTGTGAATCTTCACTTTGGGAGAATACAGCTTTCTGTGCCGAAGTGATCCTCCATGTCATCATGTCACTTAACAGTTCTCATCTTTAAAACTGAGCAGTTACCTATCAATGCATAATATTTATTATGGTAACTACATACATGTCTTGTTTACTTAGGAGAACAAGTACTTTTTATTATTGAAAAATCTAAGTGAAGGACTAAATTGGGGATGAAGGAAATATTACACCTGTGACATCAGCTAAATCTTATTTTCATTGCAATACACCTTTTTCAGCTTTTATTTATTTTTCAATAAATACATCCAACATTTGCTCATTTTTGATGATTCAGAAGAAAGCACTTTGTTTTTTGTTCTCTATCACTTTCGTAACCATCGTTGATTTTGTTAAAAAGGTATAATTTGAATAAAAGCTTTATGATGAGTAATAGACCCATGTTTTGCAAGAGTCAAAAAATACAGTAGTCCGAGCATGTATGGTGTGAATTTGCTGCAGATTTTTGAAAAATGCTTCAGATTTCCTGGGGATGAGTTTTCCCAATTTGCTGTTGTTCCTGGAACTATAAAGATTACCATCACTGTAAAGTTGTTGCAAAAGCTTTTATCCTCAATATATTGACATGCAACGCAATGTATTGTATTATGTATAGCAAAGACACGATAGTTCTTTCTCACATGTGACATAATCATGGGTTTTTCCAGGTTGATTTCTTCGGCAAAATGCTAATAATTCACATTTTTCTTATATAAGTTTCTAATAGGAAGTTTGTGTAGTGTTTATTTTTTTTTATTTGTTCATGGGATGTGGGCATCGCTGGCAAGGCCAGCATTTATTGCCCATCCCTAATTGCCCTTGAGAAGGTGGTGGTGAGCCGCCTTCTTGAACCGCTGCAGTCCGTGTGGTGAAGGTACTCCCACAGTGCTGTTAGGGAGGGAGTTCCAGGATTTTGACCCAGCAATAATGAAGGATCGGCGATATATTTCCAAATCAGGATGGTGTGTGACTTGGAGTCGAATTTGTAGGTGGTGGTGTTCCCATGTGCCTGCTGCCCTTGTCTTATGCACTACTATTGGATGTCTGTAGTTTACTTGTTTTTTTTGTTAGAACCACCTAAAGGGCGAGATTCTTTTTTTTAAAATGAGAATTTGGAGAATACCCAAGAGTAATTTGAACTCAACCCACCTGGCGGGAAACTGAGGGGATCAGATCGGTCGATGGAAAGTAAAATTAGGCGGCGAGTAAAATGAGCAGCCGATCTGATCGTGTACGATTGCAGCCGGGCGGGTTAGATTAAAATGATCCCTTCCCCCCCAACCACCTCCCACTTTTCTTCAAAATGAATGGCCGGCTAATGACATTGCACAGATGCACATCTTTGAAATGGGACATTTCTGAGAACATGATTTCATTAGAAGGTTGTTAATTAGGCAGAAAAACAGAGATTTGTTTTTATTTAAATGGCAATGTCACCATAGTGGCAAGGCAGTAAAGTACAAATGGCATTTCTAACATGGGATTTTTTTTTGTTTGCATGAACAAAGACATAAATCACATCAAAATGCATCATTGTGCCTACTCATTGCAACAACATGATGGGGTTCCTCCCTCTCCCCTCAAAAAAAGCTTGCTAAATATTTATTTTTAAAAGGAGAGTACAGGGATCCCTCCCCAACTGCGGGGAATACGTCCCTGAAAACCCCCGCGGTTAGTAAAACCGCGGTTGGCAAATCCAGTATAAACACAATAAAAAAGATTAAAAAGCATATAAATAGCATAAAAATCATGTTTTATACCTTATTCCTAAATTAAAAACTGCGGATACGCGAATTTCACTGCCGCGGTTGACAAAAATAGTCGCAGAGTGGAAACCGTGGATACGTGAAATCCGCGTAAAGCAAAACAGCGGTTGGGGCGGGATTCCTGTATGTTTATTTTCTGGTTCACTGTGATGCCTTGATTTGAACAGAATGTGGATACTAATTGACCACTACTGTAATTAAAAGGTATAAAATGATGTCTTGTTATAAAATCAAATAATCAGTCTGAATTCATTATACAATTATCATGGGCCAGTAAATAACAATGGTAGCTGATTTCTGTGATAGCTCCCTCACCACAATGTATCATGTCTGACATAACTCACATTGTGTATGGCTGCAAACCATTCCACCATTGAATGTTTGCAACATCTTTCAAAATGTCCAATTATGTTCTACCTGGAATATAACATTAATAAAAGAGTTTCTATATATTGGAATTATGAATATTAGAATTAAAGGAATGCACAGAACCACTGAAGCTTAAATTTACATTATAGCAAAGATAAATTGCAAATTTGTAGCATTTTTGTTTTGCTGCAAATAATTTTACTCCTGTCCTCAAAGGATTAATAGAAAACTCATATAAAATGCTATTGGTATGGCAACAAAAGACAATTTTATAGAGCATTTTTTCTCTCCTTACACTGTCTGCAAGCTGTCAACTACTTATTTCGAATGCATTCACAATACTTTGATAATTACGACAAGACTAGGACAAGTGAAAGCAATGTGGTGCATTAAGTGTGCTTGTTCCTACTTATAAAATATGATTTATGTAGACCAACTAAAGGAATATTAAAATCCCAGAGACCTTTCTGGCAAGCTGCCTCTACCAATAAAAATTAGCTTGTGCACACTTATCAGTGAACTAATAGGGGCAGAAGAAAGCATGAAACTTGGAAAAAGCCATTTACTCCATCAGAATCACATGTTTGTACACATAGGGCTGAATTTTGCCAGCGCTCAGAGGGTGGATTTGGAGGCGGGTCCGCTGTCAAAATGACAGTGGGTTGGCAGCCCGCTCCGAACCCACCTGCATGTAAGTTTCCAAAGTGTCGGGTCTGCGAATTCAAAACAGGCCCGACACCAAGCAGTGGGGGAGGCGTTTAAGCTAGTTAAATGCTTGTTAAACGCTAGTTAACGACTATTTTGCCAGCCTTTTTCTATTTTACCACTTTTTTAACAAGGTTCACGTCGTCCAGAGATCATGTCAGGTAAGTAGGTCGGGTTCTCTATGTCTCCCCATTGCTATGAAGAGGTGACAGCTGCAAAAGTGGTATGAAAGCTAACATTTCACAGCTGGTCACTTTCCAATGTCAGAAGCTTGAGCCTTCAGGACTTGGAAGACACTTTTGACCTGTATGCAGTCTGGAAGAGTTTGGAGTAAACTTTCTATCCACTGTTACCTCCTTGGAGCAAGCTCTCTCACCATTGACAGATCATTTCTGTCATCTCAACTTCAGCTGCCATCTATTGCAGCAACATCGGTGCCCTTGAAAAAATCTCACCTTGGTCCTCTGAATCCCTCCACGATCAGCCCCAACACCAACATCACCAGGCATACCGACAACACCAACCTTCTCCACAATCACCTGTTGCTGCGCAGGACACAGGGCATCAGGACCCTACAACATTGCTGCCTGGGAGGCCAGCGATGGCATCACCATGGCCAGATTTACTTCACTTGACGCTGTACACCCTGGCTGCCACATGATGCGCCAGGTTGACACCACCCCACGCCAACACCTAAAGCATCCCTACAATGTCCAAGCCATTTTTTTTCACACTCTTCACATTTGTGGGGGAGGGGAAGTTATGTCTCAATATTCACTGGAACTCACTAAGCTACTTCCAAAGGTGAGAACAGATCTGTCCAATAAGGCAAAGTGTTGAAAATAAAGTTTTTAATGTTTGACAACACATTAACAGAAAATTTACATGAACATTGCATAAGACACACAAGTGCCTACCCTTGTGTGTTGTTAGTTGGTATGATTGGACTAGGATGAGGGGGAGTGTAAGGGGTGGCTAGTGAGATGGGGAAGTGTACACTCTTGGGAGCCGCAAGCCTACATTTCGTTGTACTGCACTTGTGCACTAACAATGACAATAAAGTTGATTATGATTATGATTATGATAATGTAGATAGAGAGGGATGGGTGGAGGTGCAAGGTAATTTGGTGTGAGTAAAGATGTGCATGAGTAGGGTAGGGAAGGCAGAGTGATGGGGATGTGATGAGTGGCACAGCAGGATGAGGTTGAGTGTGGCTTTACAGTAACGTTTCGTGATCTACTGAGATCATTGAAAGGTTTGCGCCACTGCAGCCTGGTCCTCCTGACGACATCCCTGCTTTTGCCCTCCTGTGCAATGTGCAACCAGGCTGCGTTGATCTCCTGGGGAGGTCTCTTCCGCTCTTGGAAGGGAAGAGAACCTCCCTGCGTGCTGTGACTCCCTCCATAAGCATATGAGCCTGAGTGTAACCATTCACCTTTGTTTGCAGCACCTCAATGCTGCAGAACACTGACAGCACAACTGTCAAAATGAATGTGGACATGGCCCCTTTAAGGAAACCGGCTGATGATGCGTCATCAAATGACATCATCAGACCCACTTTCGTTTTAATGGCCAGGAACCCTGCAGGGCAGACTTAACAATCCTGATCTACGTAAAATCACTCAGAGAGAGCGGGCTGGAGCCGGGAGCAGGCTGAGACCGCGACACTGACCCCGGCCGCCCCAGACCCGCCTTGGTTGGCGAAATCATGACCATAGGAACAGGAGTAGGCCATTCAGCCCCTCAAGCTTGTTCCACCATTCAATTAGATCATGGCAGATCTGTAGTTCAACTACATTTTCCCACCTTTCACCCATATCCCTTGATACCTTTATTGAATAAAAATCTATTGATCTCAGTCTTGTAAAATTCAAAATTATTCTGTGCAACTTCCTTGCTCTTGCAACAAAATTACATTTCCTGCCTTCAAATCCCATTTTAAATGGGCACAGGAGAAGCACCAACCGTGATGGTGCTCTGAAAGGGGAACAGGTTTTAGAGGGGGTTTTAGCTGCAGTGTTTATGGTACTTTTTAATAATGTGCTTCTCTTTTGATATTTTCAATATTTCTGAAATTTCTATGAATTTGTTAAATTTTTTTTGGAGAGTCATTTTTTAAAAACTCATATGGAATAGTTCATTTAAAATATCCCCGACCAAAAATAATCCCTTTATTGCTCACTTCATCACCACAAAGTGCACGGTCAGTAAAGCATTTACAGGATTTCAGCAAAATAGGAACAGGTGGGGAAAAAAGCAACACAAAAAGGAATTCTTTTTTCAGGAGTGCAGGATGCTAAAAGGCAGCTAATTGCAAGTTGCAGAGTTAAATGGGGAGTGGCTAGTGAAGTTAAAGTTTATGATGAGGGTTGCTTTAGGATGTGCCTCAAGTATAGTATTTCATGTTTGAAGTGGTATAAGATGAAAGAAAGCATGCCAAGGAGATCAGTGTAGACCTGAGCCACATTTGCCACACCTGCCATTATGCCAACTATGATGCCTATTGGCCTTGCCACATCTACCTGCCAATGACAAAGGACAACTGTCTCCGTAGGTGTCAGGTCAGCATGGAGCCAGTTGCAGAGATTTGCCATCTGCTGCAAGGACACTTACAGCCAACTTACTATGTAAGCACGTCACTACCAAGGTTTTGATCCTTGGCCTTCATGTCTGAGCCTTATTTTAGGCACACTGAACCACTGCCTTGTGGGAAGGATACCCTGTAGTGCCAACAGGGCAACCCTTCTCACACCCACCTCATGCAGCATAATGCCCACTTTGCCAGCCATGAAACAAGGATTTAGGTGTTCTATCACTCTGGGCCTTGCCACCAGACTCCATATTGTGATGTCACATTGGGTTTCCTTTCACTTCATTTTTCCCAAATGTATCTTCCCCCTCAGCCTTGACAAAGGCTGTTAAAATGAATTGAAATGCCTTTTGAATCTTTCTAAAAGCCGTAAGAATTTTTGCCTCTCGCCTTTAAGTGGCCTCAACCCCTTAAATTTCAGGTACTTTGCAATTTTTCAATTCCCCTCCCTCTCGCATTAGGCCAGCTCCCTTTCCAAGGAAAAAGCTGTACTGGCTGCTGTGAATAATTACGGGAATGAACTGACCTAACAAAGATGCATACAGTCAGCATGAGAATTTTCACTTCTGCATTTGCCAGCCCACAATTTCACTTTAATGGATGGAAGCTTGAGGGCTGCTGAGCACTAAAGTGGAAAACTTCAGCCTATACTTCTGACTAGACCAGCATAGAACTTAACCATTCCCGACTGAACTTCACCAAGACCTGAAACTCTAATCACATTTTAAAACAACTCTTCAAGATCTCCAAGTGAAGTGCTATCAGGAGATGGTTAAATGTGCTTTTGTAAAGTCATATTAATGAGGAGCACTTCCATTTTCATTCTTCTGTCCTGCAACTGAGTCTGTACACCAGACAAGTTTATGGGTTTTTTGCATCACCTGATCTGAAAGTAACTGGAACCAGAGAGCTGGGTGCTGTATCCTAGCTTTTTCAGGCCAATAACAGACTGTCATAGAATTCAATACCCAAATCACCATTAAAAATTTCTGTTTTTATTTCAGATTTCCAGCATATGCAGTATTTTGCTACTGTAAAACAGGAGTCCTGATGTTATCCCCTAATGGCATAAATATCCTTATTGTTATAGAACATAGCTTCTGACTCACCATGAGCAATAGCATGGGAGATCTTCTAGTATCCAAAATAGATTAAAAATTTAACGTCAGCACACGCAGACATCACACTGTTAGAGATGCAAAAACAATCTTAAAACGTGGATGTGTCTGATCACCAGGCTGAAATTGACAAACATGTTCCGTTCTGCTAACTTCCCTGACCAAAGAGCAATGAAACTCTGAATAACCCAAGCCTCGATTTTCTTAAAAACGATTAGATTATCTGGCCTTAAAGGTACATAGTACCTCCTTAGCACAATAACACATTGTGCATTATATGATATACAACTCCTATCCTAACAAAACAGTATAACATTTAACTTACCATGAGCAATGCCACAAGAGACCCACTTTATACATGGGGAAAAAAACCTTGCATCTAGTGTTTGTCACGTTACAGACATTGCACTGTATTACATATCAAAAATAATCTTAATTAAAAAAGAAAGCTGGTTATTGACCTGTTGCCTGAAATTTACAAGTAGTTACAGCTGCTCTTTGATCAGTTTCAGCAGTTGTAAATGGTTATAATTAACACAGAGAGCATTTGCCTATACAGAGCAGTAGCCTTAAATACATGGATCAGATAAGCAGCTAAACACGACAGCCATGCTTTGGACTCGACACTACCTTTTAGCAACAGCACGGGAGATCCGCCAGTAAAGCCAAATGACTGGTGGAACGCCGATTGACTTTTTACACTATTTGTCTCTGTAAAATGTTCACTTCTTCCATTTACAATAAAATACAAGTAAGCCACAATCCCTTGGGTGTTCTGCAGCATTTCTGATTTACTGGATGGTGAAATCTTGTATCCAAGACATGCTTGAAATGATTCCTTCATATTGAAAGCTTTCTCCAAGCTCCTCACTTTTAAGGAGGACAGTGCTTTTTGCCAAAAAACATTCCAGATCATTGCACACAATGCTGCAATAAAATAGACTAGCACATTCAGGCAAAGCCACTTCTTGAAGCTGTGTGAAATTTTTATAAGGGCCTTGACTCAAGGTCCTTGTTTCTGTAAATTGAATTCCTGCAAACTGCCCTTCATTTTTTGTTGGTACTGTTGCAATGTATCATTTGTATCTTGGTTACCTTGCCTAACATCTACATTTTAAATTGAAGTCCCATTCTGAAAATTTGTACTACATTTGGTCCATTTTATTTTCCCAACTTCTCCCATAATTTTTATTTTTGTCAACTGTTTCCTTTTGAGGCTCTTACCCTCTTTCTAAATAAGATGAGTTACTGGCTGCCTGAGCGTAAAACTGACATTGTGAATCGGCGCCTGTTACAAACACCGCCTACTTTTCATTTCCGTTGATCCCAATTGGACGGTTTCTATAACTGGCGGCCGATCTGCAACGTCAGTTTTACACCAGGGAGACAATGTACCCCACTATTTCTAAGCTGTGGAAGATTTTGATTAATTGTGCATTATGTGCACTACAGGAGGTTTAATTGTAAGTGAGCCAACACTGCATTATATTCTCCTCTCCAAGGAATTTCCTGGAATTGCAGCAGAGCCCTAGGTTAGGGAAGAGAAAATCAGTCAGGTATCTGTGTGATGAATTTTGTTTGTGACATACAATGTTTTTTGCTTCTTTCAGTATCAGTGCATACAGGGTTAAAATGCCAGCTTGTTTTGATGGAAATTCTGTAGAATACAGACAGTTTGTTTGGTCAGGTATCTAAGGGACCAAGCCATTCAGTTCTCCTATTGGGGGTGAAAACAGGTGCTAAATGGGTTCTGTGCGAATAAGGAATGCCCGTTTGAAAGTGTAGATTCAGCACACAATTTTCGGGCTAATTGACAATGATCATGATTTAAACGTGCCTGCAGGCGTTGAAACTGACAACTGCAGGTTTAGCACTCAAGTCCTGATTAGACACAATTTTCCTGGAAATGTATATGTAACCTGTACTCAGCTGCTTCCACTGAAGGTGTAGAGTCGGCTGGCTGACACACAGCGGCAGGTTTCAGGATGGCTCAGGGACTGAGCGAGAGGCTGCATAGGTTCTCGGATGTGGCACCAGAGGTCCTGGTGGAGGAGGTCTAGAGGAGGAGTGATGTCCTGTACCTGCAGGGGGAAAGGAGTCCACTCCCCCTCCTGGCCCTTCTGTCCCTCTTCCATACAGCATCTAATGCTGCTCTACCTGGCCTCATGTCCTCCTTCCATTCCTTGTCCAGACCAAGGGGGATTCCTAGCAAGATGCCGATGACCAAGCATTCCCTTTCTGCTGGTGACTCCTTTAAGGTGTCCAATAGGTACAGTAGCACAGCACTAACTCTTTTTAGGTGAAGTCCTCAGAGAATTTCCAGGATAAATGTGGACAAGAGTGTTGGTGAAGTCTTGACAAAGTGTCCCAGAAAGTCTCCCGATGTGTTTCAAACCTCCAGCAGAAAGTGAACAATAAAAAGTGATATATCTTTAAGTAGCAATCAAACTCCTCTGCATTGACTAGTTTACTCCCAATCAGCTGGTCACTATTAGGAGAGGGCATTAGGTCAAGCGCTAGACACCAGCGTTGCAGCTTAAGACCCCATTTTGTCCACCTCGGAGGCTGTTTAGTGCCTAAAGTAGCTGGGGAAAATTGCACCTATTATGTGGAAGAGACATGGGATGGGGGAAATTCTTCCCATTAGGAGGAGTTCCATGCAGGGCGGGACTTTTGCCTGTCCCTTCAGATCTGCTCCAAGCTTGACTGTTTTTCTGGGTTGGGGTTCATTCTATATATATGGAGGGCTCCCAACAGGCTTCTTTCCATCAAGAATGAGCCTTCCAGTGTAAGAGCAGAAAATACCAGTGGTGCTGCTATGGGGAGGCTGCTGCTACACCAAAAGAGGCAGTCTTAAAGGGGCAGAAGCTCCCTTAATGTGGCAGGAAGGTTCCCCGTGCAGACCTTGACTGAGACTGAGGCATTCAGCAAGTAAGTACTGCGCTTCACTTGAAGGAAGAGGAGTCCACTACACAACCCTTTCCCTCCACAGGGGGAACTTGAGGCCTTTATCAGCACATCCTGGGGCCGACACCACCTTCCACATAGCGGTCCCGGGAAGTGGAAGCAAGTGGAATGGATGGGTGGGAAATCGACTGAAGACACAGACCCAGCAGTAGGCCTCACCACTCGAATTTTACCTCATTCTTTGCCACGGTCCCGCAACATCAAGGGGCTGGCTAGCTACTTCAGAAATGCCTCTTAACTGCAGAGGGAAAAGAATGAGCTGAACCGTGCTGGATTCCAGAGTTGGTGCAGCATACTGCAGGATGAAACTGCTGACCTGTGACATCGTGGCTGCAAAACAAGTCCTACCAATATTATCTTCCTATCAAATCCAAAGAGAAGTAGTTAAGCCTGCAAACACTATAACTGTAGAGTGCATCATTGCTTCTGTTCACTTATCTGTTGACTAGTTAATAAATCTATTTGACAGTTTATAGCCAAAGCAATGGTCTAGTGAAATTCTATGCAGGTGTTGTTTACCGGAGACAGACCAAGGGCATAATGGGAGGAAAATGCAATGGAGTTACTCATTGTCCTTTATATGCGGCAGAGCAGGCATGTGGTGGGTGGTAAGATTCACCCTCAAGCGGGGGGGGGGCGGAGAGGAAGGGGGAAGTTGGGGGGGAGAGGAAGGGGGGAAGTTGGGGGGAGAGGAAGGGGGGAAGTTGGGGGGAGGGGAGGGGAAGTTGGGGGGAGGGGAGGGGAAGTTGGGGGGAGAAGGGAGGAAGTTGGGGGGAGAAGGGAGGAAGTTGGGGGAGAGGAACGGGGAAGTTGGAGGGGGGAAGTTGGGGGGAGGGGAGGTTGGTGGGAGGGGAGGGGAAGTTGGGGGGAGGGGAGGGGAGGGGAAGTTGGGGGGGAGAGGAAGTTGGGGGGGAGGAAGGGGGGAAATTCAGGGGGGAGAGGAAGGGGGAAGAGAGGTGGGGGAGAGGAAGGGGGAAGAGAGGCAGGGGGAGAGGGGGGTGAGGAGAGGGAGGGGGTGAGGAGAGGGAAGGGGTGAGAGGGAGGGGGGAGAGGGGGGTGAGGAGAGGGAGGGTGAGGAGAGGGGAGGGGGGGAGGAAGGGGAGGAGGCGGAGAGGAGAGGGGGGAGGGGAGAGGAGAGGGGAGAGGAGAGGGGGGAGGAGAGAGGAGAGGGGGAGGAGGGGAGGAGAGGGGGGAGGGGGGAGGAGGGAGGGAGGAGCTGGGGGGGGGAGGGGGAGGAGAGGAGAGAGGGAGGGGAGGGGGAGGAGAGGAGGGAGGGATGGGGAGGAGAGGAGGAGAGGAGGGAGGGGAGAGAGGGAGGAGGGAGGGAGAGGGGGGAGGAAAGGGAGGGTGGGAGGAGAGGGAGGGGGAGGAGGGAGAGGGGGGAGGAAGAGGGAGGGTGGGAGGAGGGAGAGGGGAGGAGAGGAAAGGGGGAGGAGGGAGGGGGTGGGAGAAGGGGGGAAGGAGGGGGGAGACGGAGTGAATACACATGCTGAAGATGGGCTGCTGAGATTTTAGTGCTTTTAGTGTCTAAAGTGGGGAAAAAAAGTTTCATTTCATTTCAATTTTTAAAAAGGTTTTAAAATTAAATTTAGTTCTAGTTAAGTTAGTTTAGTTTAGGTTAGTTTAAGTTTAGATTAGTCTAGACAAAGTAGAGAAGGAAAAGACCGCCAGAAAGACTACCAAAGAAAAAAAAAACCCAGAGGAAAATAGAGGAAAAAAAAAAGCCAAAGCAAAAAAAAAAAAGAAACAAGAGAAGAACTACACAAACCAGTGAACGGCAGCCACACGGGGCTTCAGCAGCGGTGGTTGAGTCGGCGGCATCGGGACCGAGTTCGAGGAGGTGAGGTGACTCGGGCCGCAGCCCAGCGGTCCAGCAATCGGCACAGCCGAGGGGACTCGGGCCGCATCCCAGAAATCGGAACGCAGCCCGGCAACGGGCACAGCGGAGAGGACTCGGGCCGCATCCCAGAAATCGGCACAGCCGAGGAGATCCGGAACGCAGCCCGGCAATCGGCACAGCGGAGAGGACTCGGGCCGCATCGCAGAAATCGGCACAGCCGAGGAGATTCGGAACGCAGCCCGGAAATCCAGCAATCAGCACAGCCGAGGGGACTCGGGCCACAGCCCAACAATCCAGCACGGGAAAGGCCCGAGGAGCCAGGCCAGCAGGCACAGAGACCTCTGAGGAGAAGGAGAGCAACCAGAAGGCTCGCAACCAAGACCGTGAGTACAGGGCCCAGGGAGGGAGGCCCAGGGAAAGGCCCGAGGAGCCAGGCCGAAACAGAGGCCCAGAGACCTCTGAGGGGGAGGGGAACAGCCCGAAGGCACCGGGAAACAGTGGCTCACAGACTCAGACCTGAGAAGGGTGAACCCAGCAGCCGAGGCCCAGGGACCACGGGGTCGGAGAGGGGGACCGGGAAAGTTCGCGAACAGGGAGAGGGTAACACCAAACCCGGGGCCCCAGAAAAGCTTATTCTAAGATCAACAATACTTTACCAAAAATGAGCGAATCAGAAGATCCACAACAGCCCCGCTTCCAGATTCCCCCCAACACCACAAAAAAAGCTATAAAAACGATCAAGCATGCTCAGATGAGAGAAAAACCAGAAACTCTCTTTACTGACTGTTACAACAATGGGACAAAAAGTAACCTCATATTCTACTCAGATCAGCCAGCGGCTTGGATCAGAGCAATAAAATCACACTATACCAGTGTTAAGCTAAAAAATACCGCAAATGGGTCCATAATGAAAATTAACACACCAGGAGACAGTTCAATCACGACTGTCAACGCGTACAATACCGGAACAATATTAGTGCAAGGCAACCTCGACAAATTTGCAACGGCCTTCAGGACACTGAAAAGATCAACTACGAGGGGAATGAACAGCCCCAGAGTGGCCCGCACTCCCCCCAACATTGACAACTTACCAGGAGAAAATCTGCATGGTCAAGGGATGAACGAGCCACACAGTTCAAACCAGACACTAACCCCGGGGAACCACAGCCACACGATACAACTGACAAACCCCAGCATAACTACCACGGAGGAAGCCACACATAGTTCCCCTACCATTCCCAGCCCACCAAGAGAAGAGCAGCATAGCCAGGAAGTGAGTGAGCCTTCCAGGGCCGACCAGCTTAGCCAGGAAGTGAGTGAGCCTTCCAGGGCCGACCAGACACATACCCCGGGATCACACAGCCAGATACAACCAAAAGATAAATTTTATCAATTAGAGATAGAGATGGTTAAACTTAGAGAGGAGGTCCTCAAATTGAATGACAAACAAAAGCAGGAGAGGGAGAGACACAAGAGAGAGCTGAATAGACTTGATAACCAGGTGAATCTACTTAAGAATCAGGTGAAAGAGCTGCAGGAAAAAGAAGAGAGCCATAGAGGAGAGAAAACACCATTAGACCAGCAACCAGAGACTAGAGATAAGACAAGACAGAGCCGGACGGAACGGCTGCACTCCCACACGGAACAAAAGCAACAGACACACAATACAAGGGGTGCCACACAGACCGACCAGCATGCTGACTCGCAATCTTCCCCCACCACCATGGAACCACAAGCGAGCCGCTCACAAGAGGTACGCACACACCAGACACCCCAGCCCAGCACACACACTATGAGTCCAGGCGAAAGCCACCAGACAGTAAACACAAACAAGGCTGACGTCGTAATACTCATAGACTCAAATGGGAAATTTCTATGGGAGAAAAAGCTCTTCCCTAGAAGTAAAGTAGAAAAGATTTGGTGCCCAACAACAGACAGAGCCATGGGATGGCTGACCAAAGCCAGATTAGGCTCCCCCCAACACATAATAATACACACGGGCACAAATGACCTAAAGGCCAAACAGAAAGAGGTAGCAACATCGCTCAGAGCAATGATTAGGAAGGCAAGCAGTACATTTCCAAACACTAGAATCACTGTTTCCACAATATTGCCGAGAACAGACTTCAACAACAACACAATTCATGAGATAAATGCCAGCATAGCAACAGAATGCGAATCAAACCACAACGTACACCTGGCCCAACACCCCACCCTCGATGAAGAATGTCTTTACGACCACGTCCACATCCAAAGGCAAAAAATATCGATCTTTGCTAAAGCCCTGAAGGACGTCGCTTTTAACCGGGTCCATACCCAGACTCCAAGAGGACCCCCCCCCGACCACCAGAGATCAGCGGGGTACATATCAGGAACACTACAAAGACCACCACCACACCAACCGAGACCGGAGAGGATCCCCATGCAAAACAACATTATCAGACCTGCACCACTCCTGTCCCACAGGGGAATAGGACCGCTACCAGCCAGACAGAGGGAGAGATGCACAGGACGTACGCAATACCTCAGACAGAAACAATCCATTAAGAGACAATAAGCAGATGTGCAGCAGCATCTACTTCCGCCTTATGGATCAAGGACTAATTAATAGAAAGAACTGTAACCAAATTGTATTAACTTTTGTAGACAACTGGGGTGATCTTTTTTTTTCCCCACACTTAGACACGACAAACACGTACCACTCTTTAACCTATCATAGAAAAAGATAAAACTTAACATGAAATCCTTATATATTTCGACCTGGAATATCCAAGGTCTACGCTCTTCAGTGCGAGAAGTGAAGAGTAGGACCCCAGAGTTCATAGAGGAAACTAAAGATCTAGATATTATCATTTTACAGGAAACTTGGTATAAAGGAAAAGGACACACCGGCTGTCCCCAAGGGTACACTGAGCTAGTGGTCCCCTCCAATAAATTACCAAGTGTAACCCAAGGCAGAGACTCCGGAGGCATACTGATCTGGTTTAAAACAGAACTTAAGAATTACATCAAATTTATAAAAAAGGGCGAAAACCATATGTGGCTCAAACTTGAGAGGGAGATTATCTCAAACACCCAAGATGTTTACATTTGCGCACTTTATATCCCTCCAATCGATTCCCCGTACTACAAAGAGGACACCTTCTCCAACATGGAGGGGGAAATTATCCAATACCAGGCCCAGGGGAACGTGTTGATCTGTGGGGACCTCAATTCAAGAACGGGCGAAGAACCAGACTTCACCAATAATCAGGGAAACAATTACGTATTCGGGAATAACCACTTTGACATCCCTTCCCTTCCATACAGGCATAACTGCGACAAGCAGTCAAATACCAACGGTAAACAGCTACTACAGCTCTGTCGAAACCTGGGTCTGTACATTGTCAATGGTAGGTTCATAGGAGACCTCCTAGGAAGATCGACCTACTGCTCACCTCTTGGCTGCAGCACAGTAGACTATATGATTACAGACTTGGACCCATCCTCTTTCAGAGCATTCACAGTCAAACCACAAACAACACTGTCAGATCACAGCCAAATTACTATGTTTCTCAAAAAGACAGAAACAAACAACATAGAAACACAACCCAGTAAACTGTACAACACCAAAAAATCGTACAGATGGGCCAAAAACAACACGGAAAAATACCAGAAAACAATTAGCAATGCATCAACTCAAGCTCTCTTAGACACCTTTCTGGATAACATATACACTCACAATAAAGAAGGCGTAAACCGGGCAGTTAGTAAACTAAACAATATTTTTGATAATTTGGCAACAAATGCAAACTTGAAAGCTCGCAAGAACAAACCCAAAACAAAAAACTATGAAAAATGGTTTGACCATGATTGCCATAACATGAGGAAAAAACTTAGAAAACTATCAAACCAAAAACACAGACATCCAGAAAACGAGGAATTACGCCTTACTTATTGTCAGACGCTAACACAATACAGAAACACACTCAGGACCAAAAAAGAGCAATTTATTAAGAATACACTCAGCTCCATGGAGGAATCCATTGAGTCGAATTGTTTCTGGGACAACTTGAAAACACTACACAAAAAACAACACGACGATTTGTCCATTCAAAATGGGGACACATGGGTAAACCACTTTGAAAAATTATACCAGAAAAACACACTAGGACCAGAGCAACACCAAATACGCAAAAAACTTGAAAAGCTTGAAATGGCCATAAAAGATAACCAAAACCCGCTAGACGCCATAATAACAGAAAAAGAACTTCTTGAAAAACTCAAGGACCTGCGACCAGGAAAAGCTTGCGGGACAGACGGCATACTAAACGAGATGATTAAACACGCAGACGACAAACTGAAACTGGCTATCCTAAAACTCTTCAACTTGGTTCTGAGTGTCGGTTATTTCCCTGACATCTGGAACAAAGGACTCATAACACCCATATACAAAAGTGGGGACAAAATCGACCCAAACAACTATCGAGGCATCTGTGTAAACAGTAACCTGGGGAAGGTATTCTGTAGCATCATAAACAAAAGACTTATAAACTTCCTTGAAGAGCACAATGTCTTGAGTAAAAGCCAAATTGGATTCCTGCCAAACTATAGAACATCCGATCATATCTTCACCCTACAGACCCTAATTGACAAACACGTTCACCATAACAAAAGCAAAATCTACGCATGCTTTGTAGATTTCCAGAAGGCTTTCGACTCCATCTGGCATGACGGTTTATTCCTGAAACTTATCGAAAACGGGGTAGGAGGTAAAACATATGATGTAATTAAATCAATGTATACAAACAATAAATGTGCAGTTAAAATTGGAGACAAACAAACAAAATACTTCCCACAGGGGCGGGGGGTGACGCAGGGCTCGCCAATCTCACCGACACTCTTTAATATTTACATTAATGGATTGGCAAAACTACTTGAACAATCTACAGCACCCGGCCTCACCCTATATGAATCCAAGGTTAAATTCCTCCTCTATGCCGACGACCTGGTTCTGCTGTCACCAACTAAGGAGGGTCTACAGCAGAACCTGGACCTGCTGGAGTCGTACTGCCAGACTTGGGCCCTGACAATAAATCCCCAAAAAACCAAAGTCCTTGTGTTCCAGCAAAGATCCAAACAACATGGACCCACAATAAATTTCACAGTAGGAACAACCAAAATTGAACAAACCACTCACTACACATACTTGGGCTTAAAAATCAGTTCTACGGGAAACTTCAAACTGGCTGTGAATGAACTGAAAGAGAAAGCAAGAAGGGCTTTCTATGCCATCAAAAAATCAATCCAAATAGAAATCCCAATTAGCATTTGGCTCAAAATTTTCAAATCAGTAATTGAACCAATTGCACTCTATGGCAGTGAGGTCTGGGGACCACTAACACAACAAGATTTTGCAAAATGGGACAAACACCCAATTGAGATCCTACATGCGGAATTCTGTAAAAGTATCCTCCGGACTCAAAGGAAAACAGTAAACAACGCATGCAGGGCGGAACTAGGCCAATACCCATTAATAATCACTATCCAAAAAAGAGCCACCAAATTTTGGAATCACCTACAAATGAGCAACCCCCAATGCTATCACTACGACGCCCTGAAATGCCAAGAGCTGACCATAAAGAAGAATACCCTCAGTCAACTAGTCCTGGGACTCAATAAAGTAACTAATAACAATACTAACAATAACCAGCTCCAGGACAGTGACAGGGTAACACAAAGAATTCGACCCAACACAATCGTCGCTAAGCAAAAGGAAAAATATCTGTCATATTGGGCAGAAACAACAAAAACCCAAAGCAAACTCAATTGCTACTTGGCCCTAAACAGACAATACAACATAGCTGATTACCTGACCATGGTAAAGGATAACAAACTGAGAAGAACCTTGACAAGGTACAGACTTAGCGAACATAGCCTAGCGAT
This sequence comes from Somniosus microcephalus, assembly GCF_052327205.1. Taxonomy (NCBI): domain Eukaryota; kingdom Metazoa; phylum Chordata; class Chondrichthyes; order Squaliformes; family Somniosidae; genus Somniosus; species Somniosus microcephalus. The sequence continues at coordinate 98,738,500 of NC_140993.1, read as the reverse complement.
CGAAAAAGGTAGACACAGGCAGACCAGGCTGCCAAGAGAAGACAGGATATGCTCTCACTGCAGTCAGGGAGTAGTTGAGACAGAGATGCACTTCCTCACAGCCTGTGGAAAATATCAGGGCATCAGAGAGAATTTCTATCAAAAATTCTCACAAATATGCCCTGAATTCAGAAATCTGACTGACAACCAAAAACTCCCATTCCTACTGGGGGAGGAGAGAAGCTGTGTAACACTGGCGGCACACTATGTTACAGCTTGCCATGAACAGAGGGACAACCAGTAAACTAAGACAAGAATATATATAAACAAGGCGAAAATATATTTATAAACTCAGGGATATACCTGTTTATACACTGTATGAATGGAACCGCGTTTATGTGTTCAACCATAAATGTATTTTGATGCTTTGGCAACATAAGATGTACCTTATCATGCCAATAAAGCGATTTGTATTATTGTATTGTATTGAAGGAGGGGGGAGAGGAGAGGGGGAGGGGAGAGGAGAGGGGGAGGAGAGAGGAGAGAGGGGGAGGAGGGAGAGAGGAGAGGGGGGGAGGAGGGAGGGAGGAGGCGGAGAGGGGAGGAGAGGGGGGGAGGAGGGAGGGAGGGAGGAGGGAGGGAGGAGCTGGGGAGGGGGGGAGGGGGAGGAGAGGAGAGAGGGAGGGGAGGAGGGGGAGGGGAGGAGAGGAGAGAGGGAGGGGAGGAGGGGGAGGGGGGAGGAGAGGTGGGAGGGATGGGGAGGAGAGGAGGGAGGGAGGGGGGAGGAGAGGAGGGAGGGAGGAGGAGAGGAGGGGGGGAGGAGGGAGGGAGAGGGGGGAGGAAAGGGAGGGTGGGAGGAGAGGGAGGGGGAGGAGGGAGAGGGGGGAGGAGGGAGAGGGGGGAGGAAGAGGGAGGGTGGGAGGAGGGAGAGGGGGAGGAGAGGGAAGGGGGAGGAGGGAGGGGGTGGGAGAAGGGGGGAAGGAGGGGGGAGGAGGGGGAGGGAGGGGGGAGGGAGGGGGAAGGAGGGGGGAGGGGAGACAGGTGGGGAGGAGAGGTGGGGGAGGGTGGAGGAGAGGTGTGTGAGGGGGAGGAGAGGTGGGGAGGGGGGAGGAGAGGTGTGTGAGGGGGAGGAGAGGTGGGGAGGGGGGAGGAGAGGTTGGGGAGGGGGGAGGAGAGGTTGGGGAGGGGGGAGGAGAGGTTGGGGAGGGGGGAGGAGAGGTGGGGGAGGGGGGAGGAGAGGGGGAGGAGAGGAGGGTAGGAGGCAGGGAGGAGAGGTGGGGGAAGAGGGGTGGGTGAGAGGGGTGGGGGGAGAGGAGTGGGGGGGAGGGGAGAGTGGGGAAGGGGAGGGGCGAGGGGGGAGGGGAGAGGGGGGAAGGGAGAGGGAGAGGGGAGAGGGAGAGGGGAGGGGAGAGGGGGGAAGGGGGAGGGGAGAGGGGGAGGGGAGAGAGAGAGGGGAGGGGGAGGGGAGAAAGGTGGGGGAGATGGGGGGAGGGGAGAGGGGTGGGGAGGAGGGGGAGGGGAGAGGGGTGGGGGGGGAGGGGAGAGGGGTGGGGGGGAGGAGGGTGGGGGAGAGGGGTGGGGGAGAGGGGTGGGGGGGAGGAGAGGGTTGGGGGGGAGGAAGGGGGAGGGGGGATGTAGTGTATGTACCCGTCTACCTTTAAGAGAACTATTGTATGTAACCGTCCACCTTTAAGAGAACTACTTTAGGTGTTGCACTACTTTGTTGGCTTCTGTATACTTGTGGTAAACCACTGTATTGTATATTGCCACCTCTGGGTGGCGCTGTGTATGGAGGCATGCCTCAGCTGACTCCACCCACCACTGTGTGGGTTTCGTTCAGACTTGTTCAGTCACTCACGAAGAAGCATGGTCTCTTCTTAGCTAATAAAAGCCTTATTCATCTCTTCTTTCGACTCGTCATCTCTTCTTCGACTCATCACCTTTTATGAAGTAATTGATAAGCGTATCAATTTTATTAGCTAAAAGTTAAATGGCGACACCTGAGGAGCAACAACAGCAACGGATACAGCAGACATTGCTGAGAGCCCTCAGACCACCACGCCTGGACCTCGACCCTCAAGAGGTGGGTGCATCAGCCAAGTTTGAACACTGGCTGAGCTGCTTTGAATCCTTCCTCGCAATCTCACAGGTTACAGAGGAGGATCACAAACTGAAAATTTTGACCGCCCAGGTGAGCCATCAAGTATATATGCTAATCCGGGACTCTAATACGTACGTGGCGGCCCTCGAGCTACTAAAAGGGCAATATACGCGCCCAGTGAACACAATTTACGCCCGACACCTCTTGGGATCCCGCAGGCAGCAACCGGGAGAATCGGTAGGGGCATTTGCACGGGCGCTACTGGCACTCTGCAGAGACTGCGATTGTAAAGCGGTAACGGCTGTGGAGCACGCGCAGGGACTCGCCTGTGATGCCTTCGTCAGGGGCCTCCAGTCAGACCACACCCGGCAGAGACTGCTAGAAAGCAAGGAACCCGACCTGAAGACGGCCATTGCCCTTGCGCTCTCGTTAGAGGAGGCCCACCGAAACCTCGAGGCATACCCCCGTAACGGCGCCGAGACATGGCAATCGAAACCGTGGGACACGGGACCGCCGCCCCCGGCACCAACCGCTGCAGCGACCCAACCGAGACAGCAGCCTCCGGTAAGAACTGCTTCGATGCCCAGTAACCAGGCCCAAAAATGCTATTTCTGTGGCCAGTTAAAACATCCCAGAGCGCACTGCCCAGCTAAGACAGCTACCTGCTCGGGCTGCGGGAAGAAAGGCCATTACGCTAACGCCTGCAAGGGGAAGCCAGCCAGCAGCGCAGCGTGCGGGCCGTGGGAGCAGCCATCTTATCCGCCATTTTGTGTACCCCCGGCCGCATGGCATCCGCCGCCATCGTATCCAACGCACTCAACCGCCATTTCGTCACCGGAACCGACCACCGTCTCGGCGGATGACTATAGTGACTCACTAAGCCACATACTGGCCTCCGTGACGCTGGATCAAGCCCTCCCTCACCATCTATCCAGCTCCATGATGGATATCGCGGTAAACGGCCGCGCCACCAGTTGCCTGATCGACAGCGGGAGCACAGAGAGTTTCGTCCACCCCGACACGGTACGTAGCCACTCCCTCACGATTCTGCCAACGCACCATCGCATTTCTATGGCGTCCAAGTCCCAGTCAATGGACATCAGCGGCTACTGTGTGGTGACCCTGTCAGTAGGGGGCACTGAATATAAAAAATTTAAACTGCTAGTCCTGCCCCGTCTTTGCGCTGCCGTCCTGCTAGGGTTGGATTTTCAGTGCCACCTTAAGAGTGTCACACTAGCATACGGTGGACCCCTCCCCCCACTCACAGTCTGCAACCAACAACTTTTAAATCGCCCGCTGCAAACCACCTGCAGCCTTTCCACATTAAAAGTCCCCCCCCCTCCCCTGTTCGCTAACCTCACCCGCGACTGTAAACCCATCGCTACCAAAAGCAGGCGGTACAGTGCCGGGGACAGAGCTTTTATCAGCTCTGAGGTGGAGCGGCTATTGAAGGAGGGCATTATCGAAGGTAGCACTAGCCCCTGGCGAGCCCAGGTTGTAGTCGTTAAAACCACTGCAAAACGCCGCATGGTAATCGACTACAGCCAAACCATAAACCGGTACACCCAGCTGGACGCGTACCCCCTCCCTCGCATATCTGATATGGTCAATCAGATTGCGCAATACAAAGTATTCTCCACCATCGACCTTAAGTCAGCGTACCACCAGCTGCCCATCCGCCATGAGGACCGCCAGTATACTGCCTTCGAGGCAAACGGCCGCCTCTACCACTTCCTTAGGGTCCCCTTCGGCGTCACCAACGGGGTTTCGGTCTTCCAAAGGGAGATGGACCGAATGGTTGACCAGAACGCGCTGCGGGCAACCTTCCCCTATTTGGATAACGTCACCATCTGCGGCCACGACCAGCAGGACCACGACGTTAATCTAGCAAATTTCCTCCGTACGGCCCAACGGCTGAACCTAACGTACAATAAGGAAAAATGTATGTTTCACACCAAGCGCCTGGCCATCCTCGGCTGCGTGGTGGAGAACGGAGTCATCGGGCCCGACCCCGACAGAATGCGCCCCCTAATGGAGCTACCCCTTCCCCACTGCCAAAAAGCACTGAAGAGATGCCTGGGGTTTTTCTCCTACTACGCCCAGTGGGTGCCCCTCTATGCAGACAAAGCCAGGCCCCTCATCAAAGCCACCTCCTTCCCCCTGACACCAGAGGCGTGTGCAGCCTTCACTCTTATCAAGAACGATATCGCGAAGGCCGCAATGCACGCGGTGGATGAGTCCATCCCCTTCCAAGTGGAGAGCGATGCCTCCGACTTCGCCCTAGCCGCGACCCTTAACCAGGCGGGCAGACCCGTGGCCTTTTTCTCAAGGACCCTCCAGGGCCCCGAGACGAGACACTCCTCCGTCGAAAA